>NC_070567.1:600000-1200000 GCF_026914185.1 Puccinia triticina | reverse complement strand
CTCTGTGGGCTCCAAACACCTTGCAGGAAAAACCGGACCTCGTCGTGATGCTCGTCTTGGAAATCCAACCAAAACTAGAACTGACTTTGGATCGAATAATTTGTGACATCAATGATATCATTCCCGGACCAGTACCTGAACCGAAGCAAACAGAAGACCAGCACTTCAAACAGTTCAAATCTTATCGAATTTTTGGCTTGGTCAACTCGATCCGGAAAGAAATGCAAAGCGAGCTCGCTGCATTTTTTGCCGATTGCGGTGATATCATTCATCAAATACCCACGCCACTAGAGGAGCGCTACATTCACTCAAGAAGTTCATTGCCGGATGATACCCTCCGATCGATCGACGCAGCCATCAGATGGTCAGAAGGATCTGAATTGTATGTCATTTTTGATCTTTGGGAATCAAAAATGCAAGTAATGGACGATCTATTGGACGACATCTCCGGTGTGATTAATTCAGAATACCGACCGCGTACTCAACCACTCATCCAGATCGCTCAATCGTTCATACCTCTCATCAAACTATCGAAGTTGTTTTTCAAAAAGATGACGTCAGAGAGAATGGACAAACCCTTCTGTACAGAAATGTCTTCTGATCAACTCAACACATTAGAAGAATCGGTTAAAGAAATCACAGAGCACATCTTTTCTATAGTCTGCGAGTTGGAATCTTATCAAGACATCGAACCATACCTTGCCGCAAGTTTGAGTGCACACGTCGAGGGCATCATATGTCCTTTCCAAAGTTGTTTGTTCCTTGTAGACCTCTATATCATACCCATCTGCACAGAGATCAATCCCGGGTTGTCTCTAACCCACTTCAAAAGTTGGTTTGTCACTTGGAACATTTTGTTCTCCCAAGCCACTCATCGTGCCATCAAAGCTTGTGAAGCGTATCGAACATGAGTAGCACGTTTATTTATTTTGCCTTTTAGTTTTAAAGTATTCTAACTTTGGCTTGTTCTTCTGCCTTCTAGTTTTAAAGCATTATACCTTTCCGCTGTTACCTTCCTTTCGGGCTATTGAATTCTGACTCTATGTATAGCCTAAAATCCTAACACTTCTCATCTCTCAGGTCGAGTGTGCGCGCCTCTCTAAAATTCTGACAAACTCATTCCAAATACAACTCGAAAATCAATAAGCTGAGGAATCAAAAATCAATCCAGCAAATCAATTCTGCCTTGACTGATCTTCTTAAGCGCGGCTCCAAGATGTGTACGGTAGCTATAATGTAGCAGAGGTGCTGATGAGTCATGAGAGCCATGTGCGAGGGAAGGTCATCAGTTCAGATGTTATAAAGAGGCAGTTCAGGTTGCATAAATTGCAATTCAGTCAGAAGACTCAGGGTTAGCCAGGTTTGTTGACTGAGATAGCTTTCTAGTCTTACTGTCTCATTCTTGCATTTGGGGACGCTGTTACAAGATAGCAAATCTCAGAATTTTACCTAGGTCATCAATGGTTGCAGATTCTTGCTTAAGAGGTTTGGTAAACCGCCTTGTTATGGAGCTTAAAATTGAAGGCAGTAAGAGCAGCTAGTGGACTCTACCATTCTTGGCTCTGGCGCTTGCAAAAATTAGTCTGGATCCAGTCTCAGTGATATGTGTTGAACAAAGGGTGGAATGGGGTCGTGTCCATTAAAATTTAATTATCTTGCAGCGCTTTTTCGCGCTATTTTTCAAATTGGTTAGTGTGTAACCTGACAGCTATGGCCTTCAGAAGAGTCATTGTAATATTCAGGCTTTGTTTGGAGCCAATATAAATATAGGTGATATAATCATTGGTTAATTCAATGAAAACTACAAAATTCAACATAAAGCCTCCAAATATTTTTTCTAGGCAACCTACAATACTGGTCTCTTCAATTATGAAGTCAGATTCAACTGATTCAGCCATATTCAGTACTTATGGTGTTCAAAGTTGGTTTGCATAATTTTATGCATGCATAAATGATAAAATCATAAAGATATTTTGGTGTGGAAATTTTGTATTGCATAATCAGACAGTCATATCCCCAGCAAAAAAAGATTTTGTGATTTTATGATTTATACATGCATAAAATTATGCAAACCAACTTTGAACACCATAACTGTAGTACCATAATATTGCTTTTGACCAAAACAAAGCAATATAATGGTATTATGGTGCTGAAGATGGCTGAATCAGTTAAATCTGACTTCATAGTTGATGAGACCAGTACTGTAGGTTTCCTACAAAAAAAAATTGGAGGCTTTATGTTGAGTTTTGTATTTTTTATTGAATTTACAAATGATTATGTCACCTATATTTATATTAGCACTGTTCACGTAAGAAATCTATGACCATGGTGAGAGATATACATCAGCATACTTTCCCAGCCAAATTGGCTGGCACAATGGGATAAACTTTATTTCAATCTTGCTGATGTTTAGCTTAAGTGAAGAGTGCTATTGGCTCCAAACAGGGCCAGTTGCATTGATGTTGATTTTCTCCCATGAATGCAGTCTCCTCAAATTGGAGGGGGGCCCACCGGCGTTCTGCGCACCAGTCGGCGCGACGCGTCGGTAGGACTTGCCAAGTCCTCCCGGATTTTGCTTTGCAGGACCGTCGACCGATCAACACAAATCGCGTCATACCCAGGAAAAGCGAAAGGACAAACGTGTTCGCGGACATGACTGAATCTGATGCACCAGCAAGTCATGAGCTTCGGCATCAAGCAGGTGAGCTTTTCATCATCAACCCAAATCCGAATTTCTAAAAAGAGGTGTTAGCTGACCGGCTCGAAAAGTCTTTAGAATTCGCCATAAATGTATTCGAACGTCTGACTGATTACGACTACTCTCGTGGACTCGTTGATACCCCAGCAAATATCTCTGTCGAGCGACTACGTTCGAAGAATTATCTCCTAGCTCACTTGCACTCTACCCTACTACCTCTCCTACGGCAGCAAATCGGCGGTCTTTCAGATGTTCTGCGGGCTCGAGGCAGCTTGCGAGAAAAACCGGACCTCGTCGTGACGCTCGTCCTGGAGATCCAACCGAAACTAGAACTGACTTTGGATCGAATAATTCGTGTCATCAATGATGTCATTCCCGGTCCGGTACTTGAACCAAAGCAAAAAGAAGACCAGCACCTCAAACAGTTCAAATGTTATAGAATTTTCGGCTTGGTCAACTCGATCCGGAAAGAAATGCAAAGCGAGCTCGCTTCCTTTTTTGTCGATTCCCGTCGGGTCCTTGAAAGACTCACGCTCCCAGTAGAACGCCAAGTTGCCCCACAAAATCACCCCCACGTTGCCCTCCAATCGATCGACGCAGCCATCAGATGGGCAGAAGGGTCTGAATTACCTATCATCCATAATCTTTGGCAATCAAATCTGGAAGAAGTCGATGGCGCATTGGAAGACTTGTTGGTCGTGGCCCATCCAGCAAACAAAGGTCACACTCAACCGACCATCCAGCTCGCCCAATCGTTCATACCGCTCCTCAGACTATCGAAGTTGTTCTTCAAAAAGATGGCAGCAGAGAGAATAGACAGACAAAAGGGGACATCATTTACAGAAATGTCTTCTCATCAACTCACCTTGTTGGACAAATCAGTTGACAAAATCACACAACATCTCTATAATTTAGTCTGCGAGTTGGAAGATAACGCAGACATTGGACCACCCCATGCCGCAAGTTTGAGTGGTCATGTCAAGAGCATCATATATCCTTTTCATTCTTGTTTGTTCCTTGCAGACCTTTATGTTGTACCTATCTCCACAGATACCAAGCTTGGTTTGTCTCTGATCCACTTTAAAACTTGGTTTGTTACTTGGAACACTTTGTTCTTCCAAGCTACTCATCATGCTATCAAAGCTTGTGAAGTTTATAGACCATGAGTGGCACGCTTATTTCTTCTGCGTTTTATTTTAAAGTATTCTAACTTTTTCTTGGTACCTTCTTCCAGCTTGCACTACATTATGGACTGTTACATGAAATAGTGATATTCTCCTTCGCCCCAAAAAAACTCCTGATTTGAATCAATCCAAAATTGCTGACAGATACACCACGGATCGTGTTCCTGGAATCGGCACACGTCCGGTGGACACTTGGGACTGAAGAGTGTCCACTGAATGGCCAGGGAGCATCCCGCGGATGCCAGGTGCGCTGAGCATCACGTGGACGTTTTTTGAAAGCGTTCATGTGATGCTCCGCTCTTAAGAGCGTCGAGTGGACATCCCAAAAAACCGTCCTTTGGACATTCTCCATTGAGAGTGTCCAATGGACACCTCGGGTCAAGCATCCATCGGACACTCCAGGCAGAGTGTCCGATGGACACCAAAGCATCACTGTCCGGTGGACACTCTTGTCTGAGAGTGTCCGATGGACACCATCAAGACAGCGTCCGATGGACACCACCAAGACAGCGTCCATTGAACACTCGACCGAGAGTGTCCGATGGACACCCACAAGACACCGTCCATCGGACACTCTGGATCAAGAATGTCCGATGGACACCCACAACCGCACACTCTCCACTGAGAGTGTCCGATGGGCACTAACAAGACACCGTCCATCGGACACTGCGGATCAAGTGTGTCCGATGGACACCCACCATCAGCATTTTTCGGACACTCCGATGGAGCCAGAAAAAGGACTGCCACTCGCACACTCTGAGCACAAGTGTCCAATGGGACATTGATTGAACAATTGACCTCAAGTGCAGTCACCAGCAAACTGTGCCTAATTTCACTATTGCTACACGGTAGCATTGTCTTTCATTGCCTGGATTTTTTGTTTACAAGTCATTTACTCCAGAAAAAGTATCAAAAAAAATTCAAACCCTCCAATATGATATTTTGGATTTACAATCATTTCTCATTTGTTATGTAATTTCTCAACAAAATTATATGTTATAACCTAAAATACGGTAAGAATCCAAGATTCCAACACTGCCTAAAATTTAAAACTCTATAGAATTATCCACATCATTATCTTCATCCCCTGCATGGGTTTGTTGATATTCAAAGCGATGTAAGCCCCAGTTTTGTAAGCCATCTAAAACAGATTGAACCATATCTTGATTGGAAATCTGTGGTAGATGAGTCTGGGAGATTTGATGGTGATGAAATGGATCATTAAATGAAGCAGTGTTGATGACATAGTTTCTGTTGTCTGTGTGTTTGACTTGAGTGGTCCTGATTTCTGTTTCTTGGCGTTCAATTCTGGATGGTCCTGTGTTCATGATTGGACATTTTCCTTTGTGGCAATTATGCTGAACGTTGATACAAGCTTGCACATCCTACAAAGGTGCCCCAAGTTAATATTCTTGAATTTCAAATGGATCATTCAAATTAAAAAACTCACTTTGACATTAACATACTGATTTGTCTTTGTGCGGCAGATCTCTCGCATTGAATAAAGCTCATTTGTTCCCATTGGCTTGAAATGATTAACGTGGACATAGAACTTTGACCTTGCACTTGAATAATGTTCCCATAATGATTCAACTGATCCAACAATTAATTGTGAGCCATGTTGCGGAATCTGTGAGGAGAAATTGAATCAATAAATGATGGTAAATGGTTAAAATACAAAATCAATTACAACAAGAATTCAAGTGACTAACCAGAACAAAACATCCTCTCTCCAAAACTTCATGTTGGTTTATTTGAACTTGGTGAATTTGTCTGATTCTGTTGCTTGAGCAGTGTTCAATTAATGTTTGAGGTACTCCAAGCTGGTCTTCTTGAGGGACTTTGGTAATTTTTGCAAATGGATACTGTTGGGGCAAGAGCGGATTTGCAGTGGCAAGGTTGTAACCCAAAGACTTGCGGATAACTTCGTTGCATAGAAAAATATTGAGGACTTCTTGGGAGGCTTGGGAATAGGTCTGAGTTAAATGATCATACATATAGCCGCCAGAGAGAATAAACCGGAGTACATAATAATTATCAAAAGTGATAGCAATGTCTTGTCCTGGACTTTGTCTGTTTGAGTGGATTGATGTGTTCCGTAATACACCATTGAATGATTCAAACTTCTCAGTTGAAAAAAAACTTGCTGGTCCAAATCGAAGGATTGATTCAGGGAGATGGAGAAGGTGGTGAAATTTTGGTTTGTTGACCCATTGCGCAGTAGTTTTGATGGCATGATAAAGGAAATTCTTGATGTAAGCATTCAGATTTAATTGGTATTTGTCCATATTATCAATTTTTGTAATGAAAATAAAGGGAGCAAGTTGACAGAGAGCCGTCCAGATTTCTTTGCGTTCGGGAGTCAAAAGATCAAAAAAAATAAATGGGGCGGCTTGAACAAGAATCTTGAATTCTTTTCCAACTAGACTTTTGATGTGAGTGACAAAAGATTTCCCATTTATCGGCGGAATATTCAAACCTAGAGTGTTGAAGGATTGGAGACGTGTGGCAAGTTGGGTTTTTTCATGGGGTTTCAGTTTGTTTCTGGAAAGTACATCCCTTGCAAGATATTTTACAAATCCAAGGAGAGCAACATGGAGTATTTCAACCGGAGTATCCTTAACACCATCAAAACCTGTGCAATCAATTTAAAAAGAATTTAATGATTGAATTTGTTCAGTTCAAAAAAGGGTAGCAGGAACTCAAATGGCTTTAGACAAACCTTCAAGCTCTAAAATGGAATTGAACAATCTTTCAGGCTGATTTTGTTCAAGAGTTTCCATAAGTTCTCTAATTCTGAAATTGTTCTTTGATTCTTCCAAAAAACGTGTGTTGATTGAGTCGGTGAGGCCCCATTGACGCTTCTTTCAAAGATACTCTGCATTAGTTTCTTCAATGGCAGTAGAATATAGTTCATAGGTTCTTTCGTGGGTAAGACTCCAAATCCTTTCATTGCCTGTGGCCTAAAATCCGCCCCAAAATTTTAAACAAAACATTCTTCAGATACATACATGACCCAAACCTTCCCAAATGTGGAAAATCATATCATACTTACTTCAGATCCATCTGGATTCATTCGCAAGAATTGAAACATATAATCCAATGTTTTACGCTGATCCTTTCCATCTGCGTGTAAAGTACATATCCGACATGGATTCAAAGAGCTTCCAGGATTTGGCGTGTTTGTGAGCTCGGCATGCATTGGCGAGTCTCCCAAAATGCAAAAGACAAGTCCAGTAACTAAAACCTCCTGCATAATAGATGAATCAAATGCTGTGAAACCAGTTCTTGTAATAACACTGCAAAAAATTAAAATTTAGTCAAAATAAAAGTCATCAAAACTAAAGAAAAGTGGCACTTACTTCATTTCAGCAACTAATTGCTCCAGAATTTCCAATGCTGAGGCTCTGTTGGAGGTGGATAAGAAATGGCAATTGTACTCCTGATTGGATAAGTTTGGCGGAAGACCAGAAAGCGTAAAATAAAAAGAAATGTGTTTGTTGAATTTCTTTGATATGTTTCCGGAAGTATCGTCACAATATAGGGTGATTGGAATATGTCGAATAACTTTTCCTTCAGCTCTCTTGCGCCAAGGATTGGGTAATTTTCTTTTTGTTTGGTTTTTTTGACCATCACATTCTATAAGGAAGGAGATTAGTTGTTAGTAATCGAAACAAAATTGATACCCCAAAGAAGCAGATAATTTAAAGTACCAAAAATAGCATCACCACATATTTTAGAGAGGTTTTGCCCATTAAATTGAATTTTGCAGTAGCAATTCTTGAATTCACTCGCAGGGATAACTAGAAGTTGCGGATGATTGAACTCGATATCTTGAGGTGTTTTCATTTTGATTAAGTTTTGATGATTTTTGACAAATGGTTCAAGATCCGGGGCGATGCATTTGGAAACAAGTTGAGAATCTCGAATGTAAAAGTAAATTGGAATCAAGAGTAATCCGGAAGCTAATTCAACCGGTTCGTAGAGATAGTAATGTTCTCCGTTGACTTCACACATTGGAGCATGATGTTGTGGCGCCAGCTCCTCAAGCCATTTCTTGGATTGTGAAAATTTGAAGTGGCCCTGACTTGTCATTTCGGGATAATAATCTATGTGCCGACTCACTAAGGGGTTTGCCAAATCCTATATGTTAAAAATAGGAAAGAGTAGTCAATTTCTTGACCAAAAATCATCAAAATAACATCCATGAGTCTTCCTTACTTGCGACAAGATTCCCTGGATACTGAGTGAAAAACAAGGAGTTCCAAAGGGACTTGGTGCAGTTTTCAGTTGAGTCTGGAGCAATTTGCGGACACGCACTTGTGCACTGCGTACAGTTGCCCAGGCTGGTAGCTTAATGTCACAGATTGACATCACAGCACGGACCTTGTTGTAGATTGCTCTTGAGATCAGGGAGTGGGTGTGCCCAATCAACATTGAGCCCACAAGTTCCTGCAGGTGGACATGGTTATTTTGGTCAGGTTTCTACCATAATATATTTAATATATTTACTGCTGATCCCAATTTTAGAAAAAAAAGACGCACCATCTTGTTCTTGAATGGGAACCACCTTGCAGAATCGCCTGGATCATTATCATTTTCGCTGTCTGGAAGCCCATCAAACACTTCAGCATCTTCCTCACGCAGCATTTCCTCAAGATGCGCAGTAATCAAATCATGAAGACTGATTTCATCGTCCGTGTTCAACCTGCTCTGGATTTGTGATTCCTGAAGTGCAGTGGTTGCTTCCATGGCATTGAGGTCGTCTTGATGATTGTACGTTTGATGATTTTCATCCTGATAGAGATCATTATCTTGCACATCCGGCTGAGGGAGGCTTTCTTCAAGTTCGGCCTTGTATCTTTCAAGTCTTTCCCTTGAAACTTGCTCATCATGCACTTGGAGATTCTCCAGATGATTTTTTCCCAATGCATGCTGACGCCAGTTTAAAAAATCCCCGCCCTGACACAACTCACATCTCCAAACCATACGCCTGTCCCTGATTCTGAGTCTAGATACAAAGAAATCCGGTACTTTTTCTGCAAAAGTGGTGTTAAGGGTCATTTTTTTTTCTCATGAAATAAGACCAAAATGAGCTGACCTTGTTTTTTGTTCATGTTGATCTCAGCCATTGATTGTGCGCGAGTGCAGTTGATTGATTTGTGGGGGGCTAACTTATGAGAATCAGTGCGGTGTTACCCTTGCAAGGGGCCTGTTCCCGCAGTGAGTGATGACTGCGGAACTTGCTCGAACGTTCCTCAAGCACCAGTGATCAGCTCTATGGGCCGAATGCCGTGTTGGGACTTGCTCGAAAGGACTTGAACCCTCCAGCATCAGCCCATGAAGTGCGGTTTGACTTTCTCAAATGATCCAATATTGAAAGCTCCAGCAGCATCAGCCACTCGATTGACCATTAATCCCCCCTGCGGTTGACCATCTCACTCCATCTCACTTGGATTGGACAACTTTTTTCCGCAATGACACCAACTCGAACACCAGTGTTGAGGCTCCCAGCAAGAAAAAATCTTTCTCAGCAGTTGCCGGACCAAGCACCCAACCGTTTTAAGCCTTTTCTATGACCATCCTTCTCTTTTTGCCCGCCACCAACTGACCCTGACATCTGTCTCTATTCGCTCACACTAGGGCCAGAACCTTCAGGCAGTCACAAGCGGCCCCGCCGTGAAGCGAGTCCGTCTTCATCAAGCAATGGTGAAGACGGTGATGATGGTGGAAACTATATCCAAGAATCAGGCAAAGATAGCACCCACCCCAATCGACTCGGTCCATCAATAGACCCAGAGATAGACCAACTAGATCAATTGTTCCACAGCAATCAATCCGGTCTGATGCCCTCGGCAACATCCTCAACGGCCCCTGCTATGACCACCGAGGACGATCCCCTTGTGGATCTCCTCAGGAAGCTTCGGATTCAAACCAAGCTTGATGATAAGCACTATCAAGATGCTATCACTATATTGAATGTAAGCATTTTTTTTCACTCTTTGGCTTCCACCCATCTCATTGAAGTTGTATCAAAAAGACGCCAGGAGCTGCCATGCCCTTCTTAGTCTTCCAAGAGATGCAGCGCTTGCAGCAGGACTCCTCAGGCTCAGCCACACACGAGCCAAAGGTCACCGCAAATAACAACAACAGCACCGCTGAACCCCCATCCAAAGGTTTTCAGTACAGCAATGTCCTAAAGGTCTGTTCCAATCTCCCTCTCTCATGTCATATCCTCATCGGTGTGTGCTTTTTTCTTTAGGACCGTATCCGGGACATCTCCAAAGAAACAATGCTGCGATCCAACATCCAGGCCTACACACGAAAGCGATACACCCCTGGGACAGGTGACAGGTCCTTGCTCACCCTCACAATGGTGTGTTGTCTTTGACATGATTTCTCATTCTTGATGCATAGCACTGATCTCAATTTAAACAGCAAAGTTTACACGGACTCCCCCTTGAGTTCCGCAGAAAGGAATTCCCGCCAGGGGTCATTGATGGTGACAACGCAGCCACAAAAGATTTTATCTCCCAAGTACGCGAGATCCAGCGCCACGTCCGGTACGGTGTCCGTGAGAAGCTCCTTTCAAACATTGTTCGACCCGACAACTCTGGATTCGTTGAGGAAGGTGAAGTTCCGAATATCCATGAGCTTGCCGAGACAGTTTACAGGCACCTGCACCCTGTCAAAGCATCTGTTTCAAACGAGCAGCTTAGAAATATCTCAGTACTTTTCATCGCCCAAGTTGCCCACCTTCAATTACAAACCGTCGATCACCTAGTAAATCCTCCACTCAAGAAAATCTCGCAATGGGACCTAGTTGATCAAAAGCTCAAAGAACTCGCGACTCGTAACGCCGATTACTGTGCGGCGTAAGTGTCTCCATTTCTCTTTCACTGCATATTCCGTATTTATGTTCATCAAAAAAGTAGCCTGACATTTTTTATTCATTAAAGCTGGGGCAAGGCAGTCCTGTCCAAGGATCATGCCCTCTTTGGGCAGGGGAAAACGTTTGCACAAATTGCAAAGGAAAACACCATCGAAATGCCCACCGATGACGAGGTTCAGGAACAACTCAACATTCTTCTGCGATCTCGTGCCGGTAGGACCTCTAACGAGGCTCAAGAACAACCTGATGAGCATCACTGATCTCGTTCCGGTGGGATCTGAGGCCTATTGAACTCGTGCCGGTAGAACAAGAACAGCTTGACGAGCATCTAAAATCTTGCTCTGGTAGGATCTGAGGCCCGACTAGCCCCTCCCACCAAATTTCTCACTTTTTCATCGTCTCCGACCAGTCTCCTGGAGGTGGGACCTGGAACAACTTTGGATAACATCTCAATGACCATCTCCGATATCATCCTGCTAGGATTGCAGGCTTCTCCCTCAACATTTTCACTTTTTATATGTGTTGTTTGCTACAATCTCACCAATGAAAATAATAAAGTACTGAAAACGTTATTATGTACGTGAGCCAGCCAAAAAAAAAAGGCTGCAGGTGCGAAAAAAAAAAATTGGGTCCGCAGGTGCAAAAAAAAATGGGCCGCAGCAAAACTGGTGTGAAAAAAATGGGCCGCAGCAGCTTGGCTGCAGCCAGGCAAGTGAGAATATCCGGTGGACATTGAGGGCCTGTACCATACAAAATTTGTTTTTTTGGTGCAGGTAAAATAGTTTTTTTTTTTGCGCTTTTCCGTTTTTTTGAAAAACACATTTCTGAAAAAACAGAATGTGAAAAACGTGTACCACAAACATCCCACCATGGCTCCAGGATATCCACAATCAACCACCATTGCATCGACATCATCGGAGATCCAGCTGACCAATACCCAATAAAAAGACCATGTGATCAGATGCGAGACTATTCCCCTCGATGACAGGTCCGTTTGATCATTGAGAGCTCCCCTCAATGTCCTTTGGTTACTCCTCCAGATGGCCGAAATGAACCGGTCATCCAGGGAAGTGATTACTCCTCTCGATGACCGCAGGAGTAATCACTTCCCTCGATGACCGGGTCGTTACGGTCATTTGGAGGAGTGCATATTCCCTCAATGACCGGAACAAACTGGTCATCAAGAGGAGTATCTACTCCTCAAGATGACCGGAGGATCCACTCCTCTCGATGACCGGTTTGTTGCGGCCATCTTGAGGAGTACATCTTCCACTCGATGACCAGTTCGTTCCGGTCATCAAGGGAGTATGCACTCCTCCCGATGACCGGAACGAACCAGTCATCGAGAGGAGGGTGTACTCCTCAAGATGACCGGAACGAACCGGTGGTCGAGAGGGTGTACTCATCAAGATGACCGGAACAAACCGGTCATCATATCTACCTCTAGATGACCGGTTCGTTCCGGCCATCGGGAGGAGTGCATACTCCCTTGATGACCGGAACAAACTGGTCATCGAGTGGAAGATGTACTCCTCAAGATGACCGCAACGAACCGGTCATCTTGAGGAGTAGATACTCCTCTTGATGACCAGTTCGTTCCGGTCATCAAGGGAATATGCACTCCTCCAAATGACCGTTGAGGGACTCCTGTCCGTACAAGCGGAGGCAGTCGTGTGAGGGGATGGGTGCTGTTTAGGCTGCCCTCGTGGCTGGGTGGTCCGTGGTGATGAGCGCTGAAAATGGGGGGGATCAGGGATAGCTATTGGGTTTTGGGTGGTTTTGAGAAGTTCGCCGGGGGTTTGGATCCTCGGCGGCGGTTGTTTTGTTTGAGGGGAAGGGAGATGTGATCTTAAGGAAGAGGAAGGAAAAAGAT
Organism: Puccinia triticina; assembly: GCF_026914185.1. Lineage (NCBI taxonomy): Eukaryota > Fungi > Basidiomycota > Pucciniomycetes > Pucciniales > Pucciniaceae > Puccinia > Puccinia triticina. The sequence goes on along the minus strand of NC_070567.1, from coordinate 1,187,353 downwards.
CCGGAAAACTCTGATGAAGGATGATCGGCGGGCGGAGCCCGTAAGTTGAAACTCTGAAGATAGGATCTATAAGCTCAGTGATGGTCCGTATTCTGGGGATCAGAATGCCATGGCCACCCATCATCCAAGTTCGAGCTGAACTTGGACTCCGGGTGACATGTCACATACATTTCATCACATCCTCCGCGCGCTACACGCGCACACACTCACAACAAACAAGAGAAGCAGGAAAAGAGAACATAACAGAAAGAAACAAGAAAAGCACAGTGAGATGAGGCAGAAAGAAAAGAGCCAGAGAGAAGAAAGGAAGAAAGAAAAGAGGAGATAGAAAACACTCAAGACAGGCAAAAACAAACAGAAAGAAACAGAAACCAGAAACAAAACAAGGAAATAAACCCACAGCACATGCTGTGTTAGGACCAAGAAAAATGAAAGAGTTAGATGGCAGGGGACAGGGGAAGTGAAAGAGGGGAAGGAGTATGGAAGAGAAGGGGGTGGAAGATGAGGAGAGGGAAAAGGAAGGGAAAAGGGGAAGATCTTGAGAAGGGAGCCAGTTGAAAGTGGGAAGGTGGAAAGTGGGAAGGTGGAAAGTGGGAAGGTGGAAAGTGGGAAGGTGGAAAGTGGGAAGGTGGAAAGTGGGAAGATGATGGAAAGAGGGTGAATTCTTGAAGGTCTTGAGGATCTTGATGAGTCTTGAGGAGTGAGAAGCGAGTGGAGTCTTGGTCTTGATGTTGCTGGCGGCGGTGATGCTCCTGAATAGCTGGCCACAAGAGGGGCCACCACATCCACCCACCACTTGGAGTCTGTCCCCAGACTCCTTCGACGGATTCGCGGCCAAGAGAGAGAGGGAAAACCTAAAGAAAGCGGAAAGAGGAGGGGTCCCCGCGGGCGGCTCACAACAGTGGCTGGAGTAGAGCTTACGACGAAGGTGGCAGTAGAGCCCGAGGTGCATACTAAGGAGGGGGACTTACTTTTGGTCAGTAATGCCCCCACGCGGAAAGTACCGCTTGACCTGATCCGCCGCGAAACGGCGTTTGAGCTCCGTCCCATCAAGCTCCGCGAGGACGTAAGAACCCCCTTGAACCTGCTTGACAATTCGGTAGGGGCCGTTCCACTTGTGGGCGAAAAGCTGCCCCCATTGCACTTCTAGAGATCGGTTGTAGGCGAGGACGAGGTTGCCAGACTGGAGCGGATGCCGAAATTTCCCGAAGTTCTTCTCTTGCCAGTATCGAACGGACTCTTCACGCGAATTCATCATCCTCTCGTACGCGAGACGCCGAGAATCTTCGCTCCTCTCAAGCTGCTTGGACCGTGCTACCAAGAGATCCGTCGTGTCGCGGACTTCTTCCCAGTCGACGCCGAGGTAGGATTCAATGTCCAAATCGATTGGCAGGGCCGCACGCTGCCCGAAGACAAGCTCATACGGGGAATAACCCGTCGTGCGCTTAGTTGAAATACGATCGGCAAACAAGACCAAAGGCAGGAACTTCCGGCAGTTCTTGCCCGACTCGCCCGCCAGCTTGACTAACGCCGCTTTCAGAGGGCCGTGTCCCCGTTCAACCATACCCTGTCCTTCGGGGTAGTAGGGCGTAGAGACTCGATGCTGACCCGGCAATGACCGCAGCATATCCGCTAGGGCTCCGCCGAATTCGGAGCCACCATCCGTTGAGTAAGAGCGCGCCAAACCGTAGCGCATAGTCCAGTTTTCCTGGAGGAAAGTTGCGACCGCCTCGGAGGTGAGATTATTGAGAAACTTCGCCTCCACCCAACCGGAAAAGTCGTCTCGAGCGACGATCAAGTACTTGGCACCTCCCGCTTTGATGTGGACGGCGTCCATCGATACTCGTCCGAACACCGTTTCTTCTCCAGTCGGATAGCGCGGCTCCAGAGGCTGCCGTACGTCTCTCTTCTGACAGGCTTCGCAGCTCTGACACCAACGCGCGACTGCCTGTTTAAGTGCCGGCCACCAAAATCGATCCGCAATCCGGCGATAGGTCTCTGCGACTCCACGGTGGCCAAGATCCTCGTGTAGCTTCTCCAAAATCTCCTCTTGCTTGCTAGACAAGGTAACAACAATCTGAGGTAGCGGACTGGATTGTTTCATGAGCCGTTTTGCCTGCACAAAAAAACCTGAGGATTTGCGCTTGAGCGCCTGGAACTCCTTAGCGCTCAAGCCAGGCGGGCGAACCAACGTCATGAGATACTGTTCAAGCTTCCGCCATAAACCCTCCTGATACCCGTCATAAGACTGGTCGGAGCCGACTGAGTATGCTTGCAGAGGTCGAACGTGCGGCGTGTCTTTGTCAAAGTCAGAAAGAGGTGGATCGGAGTCAGCGTCCCCTTGAGGGCGCCTAGAAAGACTATCGGGCAATGTGAACGCCTTGCCGGGCCGATGGACGATGTAGAAGGAAAGTAGCTGGATGAAGGCGACCCAACGGGTCATGGGCGCGTTCGGCAAACTCGGTGCGTTAATCATTTGAATGAGTGACTGCGCATCAACCTGGAGCTCGAAGTGCTGACCCCACAGGACCGTCTGTAGCTTTTTTAGTATCCTAGCCACCCCGCAGAGCTCCAGCTTGGGTTGGGAATAGCGAGACTCCACGTCCGAAAATAGAAGAGATTCATACAAGGCAGGCCGATCTCGGCCCTCCGAATCCGCCTGTGTGAGCACGGCTCCCGCAGCATGAGAACTCGAATCCATGGCAAGCTTAATCAGCCCTGCTTCCGGCCCGTAGTCGATCTTCGCCAACACAATATCCTTTCCCACTATTGTCTTCAAGGTCTCGAAAGCCTCCTCGCAGTCCGCAGTGTAGAGCGAGTAAAAGGAATAGTGCGGACAGGGGGAATCGAACCCGCATCTCCCCGATGCATGCTGGGTTGCTCTACCGTTGAGCTATATCCACAGGTGTGAGGTGTACCAACATATACTACCTTTACACACCCCCTGTACACCTACACCGGTGACAGAGCCCACTAATCCTCCCAGAGGCTCATCCCAGGTACGCAGCTGCCTATAGCGCTGGGCTCATAACCTGTAGAGCGAGTAAAAGGAATAGTGCGGACAGGGGGAATCGAACCCGCATCTCCCCGATGCATGCTGGGTTGCTCTACCGTTGAGCTATATCCACAGGTGTGAGGTGTACCAACATATACTACCTCTACACGCAGTCCAAACAAAATCCGCGTCTTTACGCGTCAGATGTCGAAGCGGTAGACAGATTTGGGATAAGGACGGGATAAAAAGGCGGACATACACTACCACCCCCAAGAACCCGCGCACCTCCGTCGCGTCTTTCGGAGTCGGCCACGAGAGTATCTTATTGACCTTACTCTTCGCCATCCTCCGACCCTCCTTACACACTACATGTCCAACTATCTCCAGCGCGGGGACACAGGCGGCCAGTTTTGATGCGGACACCGTCAAGCCTGACTCCTCGATTCGGAACAGAATTCGCTCCAATGTCTCGGCTTATTCCCAAATGAACCGACAAATGCCGGGATGCCAAGAGAGCAACTCGTTGTGGTAGTCAGAAGCGGGGCCTTTTATGCCCCCATCGTCGATGAAGATTCCCGCGTGATCGGGGATCTCTTCCTGCAAAATCCACAACATCTGCGCCTGGTAGACGGCAACAGAGTTGGTGGCTCCTTGAGGGAGACGTGTGAGCTGGAATCGGTCGAGAGGGGTGTCAAAGGTCGTGAGAGGGCGAGAAATAGGGTCCAGCGCGCGCTCGTTGTAGCCGCCCATGATGTCGCCAAGCCCGTAGCATGCTCGACCAGAAAAAGACTCTACAAACTCTTTGGTAGCCGGGGGAACATCAGCGTCCTTAACCGTAACCCTGTTCAATGGTTGAAGATCGTGGACGATGCGCAGTTTGCCGTTGCTCTTGAGGACACAGAATACCGGGCTTGAGTAAGAAGATGTCGATTGCTCATATAGGCCGGTCTTGACCCGCTCTCGAATCAGCTTGGTATACTCGTCGAGCTTCGCGGCCGGGATGGGGATCTTGCGCTTCTGCCAAGGCTCGTGCTCGATGACCGGAATGATGTACGGGAGCCCGTAAGACTCCTTCAGCAACCCTCGCTCCGCTTCAGTGAAAGCGATGGCCATATTGCGCTCCGCAAGAACATTCTTGATGAGGTTCAGCTTGTCCGGGTACAGCCAACCCTCGGGCCCGAAATTGACGACAGAGAGCCGCTCCGCCGTAACTCTTCCTTTGGGAACAAAAGGTCCCGCCAACGAGCGAGGCAGTTTCTGGTACGGATCGCGAGACAAAGGAGGGCGCTGAAGCGGAGGATTTAGGTTTTGCGGCATGGGTTGATTCACCGGCTTGACTTTCCGAGCCACAGGCTTGTATTTGGCGGCGAAGGACAGAAAGGAGCCTTCCCTCCACGCATCCACAAGAGCTGACTGAGCGCCGTGATTGAGGCCATACTCGAGTAAACGCCAAGTCCGATGCTCCGCACCATTTTCAAACGCCGCCTTCTCTGAGAACGAAAAACCGAAAGGAGATTTGCGGCTCACGAGTGTGGCTAGAGTAGGGTTTTTACGACGTGCAGAGAGACCCTCGGAGGTGCAACTATGGGAGGAACTTACTTCTACGTCTCCCAACCTCCGCGAAACACCAAATTCCGACACGCCACCCTTGCATTCCAGCCGGTAAGTACCTAGTTTCACCTGATTGCAGAGGATCTTTAGTTTATCCTCGTCGCGGAGGCTCGGAAGTTTACCCTCATTGCGGAGGCCGTCACAAGACGTAAATAGTTTAGCCTCTTCACGGAGGGGGAGTAGTTTATTCTCTTCGCGGAGACCGTTGAGGGATGAATTTAGTTTATTCTCATTGCGGAGACAAGAGTCGAGGGCTAGTTTAGTCTCGTTGCGGAGACGAGACGAGAGAGGAAGGGAGTTGCCTGGACTGGGAAACAAACAAAGGTCCGGCGAGTTGCTCACAAGTGTGGCCAATGGTAATGTTTTCGATTTGACGGTAGAATCTACCCGGAGATGCATACCATGGAGGGGACTTACTTTTGTACCTTGTGCCCCCGCGGAAAGCCCATGCTGCAAATCCACTCCCGCGCTAGCAGCGCGCGGCCGGAGGGTCCTTCTTGAAAAGTCGAGAGAAGGCGATTTTGAGAGAGACGGAAACGGAGACTGAAAGACCGACGAAACAAATTTTTTTGATGGGTTTTGATTTTGCTGATGTTTTTGAGCTTTGATGTTTTGAGCGGACGAAATGGAAGACGGAGTTTGAAAACAAGTTGAAAAAAAACTACCACTGTGGGCCTCTAGGGGTCGAGTTGAATCCGCTGACAGAGTGCGAGGCCCTAAATTAAAACTGCCGGCTAGTGGACCAACCCCCTTCATAAAAAAGACGGGTCCTCCGCCCCCTCGGGCAACTCCAGAATGCGCCCACAGTGAGTCAAGACTGCCTTCCGACCATGCGCCGGAAATTCCCGCTCCCACCGACCCTTCTCGACCGGGCAGAGTGAGAACTCCATGTTCCTGCCCTCGGAATCGGGAAGGATGATCCTCTCCCCCGCGGTGGGGGAAAACAAAAGGGTTGCCTCGAAATCCATTAAGAAAGGCCGACCTAGGATAAAGGGACTCTCCTGGCGGGTAATCCAGAAGTGGCAGTTGCCCACAATGGTCTTTCCTACCCGGATCGGAACGTCCTCCGCGACTCCGATCAACTCGCAGGCCTGATTGTTGATGCCATATACCGCGGAGCTAAAATTGACCCGCGGTGTGAGGTTGAAACGATTTGCCAGACTGTCTGAGATGATATTGAGCTGCGAGCCTGAGTCGATCAACGGAGACGCCGTATTCTCGCCTGCTCTGACCAAACATGCTAGATAACCTAATGGACAGGAGTATAGACAGGGGTCCGGCGAGGATTCTCTGAACTCGCGACCCTCCGCCAAAGTGCCCGAATGCACCTTCAACTCTTCTGGGCCTACCTCCACGCGACGCCGCGAGACCCATTTTTTAACGCCATCCGATACCGCCGGAGAGACTGAGCAGATTTCCGCTACTGTCGTCGTGACTGGAAGCTCAAAGATCTTCTTGACGAAACCCTCCACCGCGTCTGGGTGGTCCCGTGAGACGTCCCGCTCGAAGCGGACCTTCGGCTGCGCTCCCGCACCCTTAGGCGGTGTGACTGGCCTGACTGGAGAGTCCTTTGGCGGAGAGGGCTGGGGATCGGGATCTTTCATAATCCGCTCGAAAAGTTCCTGCTCGTCCACTACATCAGGCTCCGTGGGACCGCTAGGAGCAGCTGCTGGCTTGCGAAGCGGCCGTTTAGCCTGGGATGGCGGAGCCAAAGGAGCTTTGTAAGGCCTCGACTCCTCATGTCTCTTCCTGCCTGCCGCTTCCGAGTCGTACCCACCCGAGAACGATTGAGATGAAACCGCAGGGGGGTACCATTGCTCCAAAGACCCACAGCTGGCCTTAAACTCCACGGAGGCCGAGTGAGATGACGGACGAGGCCCGGGAGACTGAGCCCGAGAACTTGACGCCTGATTGGATGGAAAGGAGGCCACTACGTGGCGGATTGGGCGAGTGCGATCGAAAGGAATGAGCGCCCCGTTGGGCAGGAAGAAGTTATTACCCTTCTTCTCGACTAGCCCCGCCTCCTGATCCTTCTGTAGTTCGGCGCAGCGGAGGGTTCCGTGATTCTCTCGATGGCAGTAATAACAAATCATCGGCCCCCTTTCCGTCGATGAGCTCGTCTTCGCGCCTCCTTGCTTCATGAACTGCTCAAATGCTTTAAACATTTTAGTGAGGTCTTCCATTGATGTTTCTGGTTTGGGGGACAAAGAAGCGGCCGAGGGCCGCTGATCGGAGAGCATCTTCTTCATAGTTTCGTTCGCCTCCTGAAAGGGAGCCGCTACAGGAGCTGATGATCGCGTATCCTCAAAGGAGAGGGAGATCTGTCCCTTCATGACAGTATCTACAGCGCTGCGGAGGGTTTTGAAGGATGGGAGCCTGGCGCGGTTATCGACCGTCACCACCAGCGTGTTATCCTTGATCAGTTGATCCCTAATGCGACCCTGAAAACCCGTTGAGAACGCCTGATAGAACTGCTTTTTCAGCTCTTCCTCGGATTCGACATGATTTTTCGAGACTAAATAGGCCTGGATAGGGTCCCACAATTTGCGGAAGTCATGATAATCTGCTACAGAGGAGACACCGCCCTTCTTTGTCCATTTATCAACTAGATTTGCAAAGTCGCGCTCTGTGAAAACTGCCGTGTCCACATCCGCCCAATAGGCGAGCATGGCTGCCTTCAGTTTGGACCAGTCGGGCGGCTTATGCCCCTCCAAAGTCTTGAGAACAGCTCTTGTCTCGCCATTCTCGACGAAACGCACGACTTGACGGGCCTTGTTGTAATCTGAGGCTTCGTCTAGCTCGGCCGCTAGCTCGTAGTCGTCTAGAAACCGCTCAACGTTTGAGCCGTCAAACTTCAGACAGTCTTGCGGTTTTATTTTCTTCATTTTGACGGGTCGAGGATCTCCCACCGCGTCGGCCATTGCAAGCATTCTGAAATTGGAAACAGCCAGGCGAACGGGGGCGGCTCACGAAGTGGCGATGATGCTTTGACAATGTAGAAGCTTCGGCGGTGCTACTAAGTGGAGGGGACTTACTTTTATACCCCTAATGCCCCGCTGCTGAACACCTAAAAAAAAACAAGAAAAAGAAAGAAGCCGGATCCTGAAACTACTTGATCCAATGAAACGAGGGCTAGTCCTCTAGAAGAGTGGCAAGCGACGGATGCGGTCGGTACTTGAGAGTGGCGGAGGGAGAAGAGCCGAATAGGTTCAGCCAAGATTCTCAGGAATTTCGATGGATGATAGTGTCAAGAAGAAAAAACAAAGAAGATATAACCGCCGAACGGCCTCAAAACCACAGTAGCGAGACTGTAAATCTTGAGGTCGCTGGTTCGATCCCGGCTCGGGGGACCAAATGAGGGACTCCTGTCCGTACAAGCGGAGGCAGTCGTGTGAGGGGATGGGTGCTGTTTAGGCTGCCCTCGTGGCTGGGTGGTCCGTGGTGATGAGCGCTGAAAATGGGGGGGATCAGGAATAGCTATTGGGTTTTGGGTGGTTTTGAGAAGTTCGCCGGGGGTTTGGATCCTCGGCGGCGGTTGTTTTGTTTGAGGGGAAGGGAGATGTGATCTTAAGGAAGAGGAAGGAAAAAAATCCGGAAAACTCTGATGAAGGATGATCGGCGGGCGGAGCCCGTAAGTTGAAACTCTGAAGATAGCATCTATAAGCTCAGTGATGGTCCGTATTCTGGGGATCAGAATGCCATGGCCACCCATCATCCAAGTTCGAGCTGAACTTGGACTCCGGGTGACATGTCACATACATTTCATCACATCCTCCGCGCGCTACACGCGCACACACTCACAACAAACAAGAGAAGCAGGAAAAGAGAACATAACACAAAGAAACAAGAAAAGCACAGTGAGATGAGGCAGAAAGAAAAAAGCCAGAGAGAAGAAAGGAAGAAAGAAAAGAGGAGACAGAAAACACTCAAGACAGGCAAAAACAAACAGAAAGAAACAGAAACCAGAAACAAAACAAGGAAATAAACCCACAGCACATGCTGTGTTAGGACCAAGAAAAATGAAAGAGTTAGATGGCAGGGGACAGGGGAAGTGAAAGAGGGGAAGGAGTATGGAAGAGAAGGGGGTGGAAGATGAGGAGAGGGAAAAGGAAGGGAAAAGGGGAAGATCTTGAGAAGGGAGCCAGTTGAAAGTGGGAAGGTGGAAAGTGGGAAGGTGGAAAGTGGGAAGGTGGAAAGTGGGAAGGTGGAAAGTGGGAAGGTGGAAAGTGGGAAGGTGGAAAGTGGGAAGATGATGGAAAGAGGGTGAATTCTTGAAGGTCTTGAGGATCTTGATGAGTCTTGAGGAGTGAGAAGCGAGTGGAGTCTTGGTCTTGATGTTGCTGGCGGCGGTGATGCTCCTGAATAGCTGGCCACGAGAGGGGCCACCACACCGTAACGACCCGGTCATCAAGGGAAGGGTTCGTTCCGGTCATCGGGAGGAGTGCATACTTCCTTGATGACCGGAACGAACCGGTCATCTTGATCAGTACATCTTCTTCTTGATGACCGGCTCGTTCCGGTCATCTTGGGAAGTACATACTCCTCTCAAGGATCGGAACAAGCCGGTCATCGAGAATTGGGCGAGTGACTTTTGATGGCAGGTACGGACCGGGCATCAAGGAGGGAGTGTACTCTTATTAATAGCCGTCGTTCTCGAGTACGGACGACTTTATTGGGCTTGAATCTCTTGGATTGAGGCATCGGAGCAGGCGTTGTTGGCAGGTTGGGTTCCGATGTGGGTGGTGGGATGGTGTCCATTAGGACAACAGGGTCGATGAGATTGTCGATGGACTTGGGCATGCTGCTTGGATGTTGGTGCAGTGCAGAGAAGTGGAAAAATAGCTTCCAAAAAACAGGGTCAGACCTGTTTTTGAAAAGCACCCATTTTCGAGGAAAACTATTTTCCGGATGTGTCAAAAAACAGGCGCTGTGGTACGTGTTTTTTGGTGAAAACAGTTTTTTTGCAAATAAATTAATTTCCGGGGGAAAAACTGTTTTTTTCCCGGCTATGGTACAGGCCCTGACACTCAGGGCCGTAAAGTCCAAACTCATATCCGCTGGATGGTTTTGCCGCATCCGCTGGATGGTTCGATGCCATAGGATACCATCCAGTGGATGGTTCTCTCACATCCGCTGGATGGCTCGATACCATCCAGCGGATGGTATTGTAACATCCGCTGGATGGCTTGATAACATCCAGCGGATGGGTTTGTCATATCCGCTCGATGGGTTTGTTACATCCGCTGGATGCCTCGATACCATCCAGCGGATGTGACGCTCTGAAATGTTAAGGATCCGTCCAGCAGACTAGTGTCCGCTGGACGCTTCCTGCCCCGCGAGTTCTGGACGGCAGAAAACATGTCCAAGTCCACATCCGATGAACATCGGACATGTCCCGTGGTGTACACGTGCATGTCCATGTAGTTCATCTTTTGATGAGATCGGGACGACAAGAGATGGACGACTACGAGTTTTATTTAATTGTAGCAAGATGAGATCGAGTGCAGTCTTGCCCCGGGGGACGGGGCCATCATGGCATGTGTTGTTGGAGTCTGAGATACATACACCAAACTCAATAGCAACGTTGGCAGTACAACGCACCAGCTATAGTCGACCCCAGTAAAAGTGAGTGAGAACAGACATGTCGAACTCCTAGTGCTTACCTACCGATGCTGACAATCGACCAAAATCGATAGGTACAGGTACTAATTCTGGCCGTGTTACCACCCATCACTTACGATTGACGATGAGCATCTTTCGCACTGAGAGTCTGAAGGATGCGACGGTGTTGATTACTGGAGCATCTGGTGTGAGCCAGTACACAATAATAATCGTAGAAATAAACATAACCCACAAGTTGGATTTGATCACAAGCTAACCTGATAAACCCCGATGCATTTTTTCTGGGTCTGTTATGTTACCGTGGATGTTGATGGTATAGGGAATCGGGGCAGCGACGGCGATATTGTTTGCACGAGCAGGGGCGAATCTGATCATCACCGCCCGGCGAGAAGCGGTTCTAGAGGAAGTAAAACTGGCGTGCGAGAAGGCCAATAAAGAGAGCGGGGTTGGCCATGGCGGGCGAGTATCGGCGTTGGTCTTGGACATGCAAGAACCACAAGCTATCGACTCCTTCTTGGACCGGGTTCCGCCTGAGTTGAAGAAGATTGACGTGCTAGGTAACACATCGCCCGATTTATCATTCACTCTACATAACTACTTCATCCGATCACATTTCTCGCCGTGTTGATCTTTGCTTGGATTCTTCTTCAGTCAATAATGCCGGATTGGTCTATGGTCGGGATCAAGTAGGAGACTTAAACTTTGAAGAAGTTCAAGTGATGATTAGTTGAGTCAATTGGCCGATTCTTCTAGATTTCGTTGAAAAATAGACACAATACTGCAGCATCCTGTGAGTCAATGCTGACGGCCTTACAGACACAAATGTCTTGGTATGTTTACCATTTGTAACGCTTCACAGGACTCCAGGAATCTGAGATCTGTCAATGAAAACATTCATCGCCGAACTTCATTGCGGTGTAGGGTCTTATACGAATGACGAACGTGGTCGTGAAAGGTCAGGAAGACCTTATATGCCGATGACTCAACCCGCGATAGCAGCTGACGTGCCGTTTCTTTTGTCACTTTTGGAATTTCTCACCATGGCTGTCGATATCAGGAATGAAAGAGCGTGCCAAAGGACAGTTGAGTCGGGTCCAGTGAACTTGATCATGATGCACTCACCGGGAAATCAAAAGTCACAACTGAAGCGCGGAACAAATTACTACCTTATATTCAGCATCATCAACATTGGTTCGATTGCCGGGCGTGAACCGTATGCCGGAGGATCAATATAGCAAGTCACCTCAAATCCTTATTAAGCCCAAAAACTATCACAAGTAGTCACTAGCCAGTCGCTAACAAACTGGAAAATCTTGTTTTTGATTGATATGAATTTAGCTGTGCAACTAAACATGCCGTCAATGCCTTTTCAGGTGCGCTATTGAGAGAGCTCGTTTCAACCCCGCTACGGGTCTCAGAAATCCAACCAGGAATGGTGGAGACCGAGTTCTCAGTGACCCGGTTCCGAGGCGACCGGAAATTAGCAGACGCTGTTTACGATGGTTTGTCGTTTTCCACCAATCTGTTTCTCCTCTTGATTTTACCGTTTCCTGGAATCAATCATGGTGATACCCGTTGCTTACATGGGGGTTTACCATTTCTTCGGCGATGATGTGTAGGTTTGCAGCCTTTGACGGCAGAGGACATTGCCGAAGAAATCGTCTGGTGTGCAGCCAGGTCAGTGTAGCGACCCTGCTTCTTGAACCAATTTCCATATCCAGACTGCCAGATCGTCCATCACGTCTAATCTGTCAAAGCCGACTGATTTGGTTTGATTATTGACGAAACTCAACAGACCGCCCCATGTCAATGTTGCCGAATTATACGTAAGTCCCAAGCTTCTCTTTCTTTCTTTGGCCTTGTCTTCCGAAGATTTTCCCCTAGATGTGGTGGAGAGCACCAGTTGGATGTATAAGCACACGGCTTGAGCTGGGCTTTCAGGGATAAACAAGACAAACAATTGATCTGTGGATTTCTTGCACATTCTTTCAGGTCTTGCCGACCGCCCAAGCCAGTGCGACGATCAGTCATCGGCAAAATAGTTAGGTGTATTGCGATTCTAACCCTGCTCTGCAGCGCAGTAAAAAAAAGGGGGCATATGATTAGAGCCTGATCAGCGCGATAAAGAGTACATACATCCTCTATGAAGAATCTTTTCATCTTCCCGTTCAGTCACTAGATTCAGTTGACGTCGTTAAATGTAAGATAGATGTACCAACTAGAAACAGGCATAGCTAGTGCAGCAAAATCAGTGAACAACAATTGATTCTCTTGATATCTTTAAGCTGCGAATATCTTGAAAAAAATGGGATGGCATATCCTTTAAGAAAGAGATAATGCGAAGATGGGGAACAAATTAGTGGGACCAAGGTGTCACAAGGCTGAATGAAGAATATATTCAATCTCCAGCCTTTTTCTTTATACATCACATGGAGGACTACTCACAGGACTGCACATGATGTCATTAGAGCTGCATAGAATTGGATTTACTCGACTTGCAGTACTGCATGTCTTTCATCTTCCTCGTTTTTCAACCAAACACTCTTTAACCTATTCTTCTTGCCAACTGCAAGCACACACACACACAATAAAAACTTGAACAAGTGATTTACACATTGGATTTGTGAGAATTGAGGACAACGAATAAGATTGGTTTTTTGCTACAGTGAAACATGAACACCAAAATTCTATGAAAAAGCACCGCCCGTGTTCAATGGACGAAAAAAAGAGAGATTATGGTATGAAACATTAAACCGAAGTTGTAGCGTGAAGGAATGGCCTACATGTAACCAGCAAGTGAAGGGTGAAGAAGAAAGAGAAGAGCGAGTTTAGTTTTACTCTAGAGCCCAAGGGCCTTTTCAGCCTTCCGCAGTTCTCGATCATCTTCGTCCTCATCCTCATCAACATCTTCATCATCATTATCGTCCCTGGCACTAGAAGGGGAAAGGGGCTTGGTTGTAGGAGAGATCCGATCGTGATATTTGCGACCAAGACCATCCAGCCTTTGATGATCATCATGATCATCGACATAGTCGTCGTCTTCATCGTTGAGATCGTTAGGGTCGGAGATTTTGAGGACCAGCGACTCCGACTCAGGGTCTCTTTCGTCCAGGCCGTGGCTGGCCAGCTGGCCCAAACGGATCCGCTCCGGCTTGCCGCCCGCCGGCTTCGCCTGCTGCTGTATCAGCTCTTGGTCCTTCACCCAGGTGTAGTATATCGAGCCCACTAGAATCATCCCGATCCCCGTCACGCGTCCGCTCGTTATCTTGTCCGAAAATACCACCGCCCCTAGTATCGTCTGTTAATTTTGTCCATCCAAAAATAGTCATCATGTAAATATGTGTTTCCAGTCAGTTTCTTCTCGTCTACTTCTTGTGTGTGTGTACGGATGTGCATCTCTTCTATGTTCTCAGATTTCGTTGATTGTGTTTAGTAGATAGCAGGAAGAAGATGGTCAGATAAGATATTACAGAGGGTAGATGACAAGGATATACATAGGGTATTTCTTCTTTTTTCAAGAGGATTGAATAGATGGTAAGAAAAGATAGCGTGGGGAACGTGAGAGATGACCGACCTGTATGACGCCTCTGACTGCAGAACTGATCATATGGGTGACGGGAGAAGTGACCTTGATCGAGAGGAGGCCGGCGATGCAGATGAAGAAGCCGAAGAGGCCGGTGATGAGGGTGCCGAGGAAGAAGGTTCTGAAGCGATCGTAGCCGTCGGAGAAGAGGGCGAAGATCGTGGGCGTCTCGCCGACGAGGAAGATCAGGGGGAGGACGATGAGCGCCGAGAGGCCGTTGCTGTAGTAGGTCAATGCGATCGTCGAGGGCACCTTCTCCAATGTCTGTTTCACGATGATCGCGTGGATCGCGGTGGTCACTGACGACAGAATCCCGAGGAGAACTCCTAGATGGGAGACCGTGAATCGCTCCGAGCTCACGCCCAGCATGAACCCCATGCAGACTATGCCCACTGAAATGTAGATCTTGATCGATGCCCGTGTGCCCAAAAACATATGAGATGCAAAGATCGTGAATGGCAAAATTAAGCCTCTTGCAACCTGTGGAAGCATTTCGAATAGACAAAAAAAAACCATCAGATTAATTTATTTGAGAGAGATCGGCAAAAAAAAGGGTGAATACGGGGGGAATACCTGATAAAAAGAGGCATCGACGAACTTCAAACAGTAAGTATTAAAGATCAAACCGGAGACGTTGATGAGGACCATGGGGCTTATAGATTTGAGGAGCTTGAATTGGGTGGCAGAGTTGAAGAGACTCCTGAAGGTTTTTTGGGGTAACTTGATCAGTCCAAAGATGTGAGAGAGCTTGAGGAGCACCACTGCGATTACCAGTTGACAGAAGAGGAGGAAGATGGGCACAGAAACCGAGTTGAGCACCCACTTGAGCGCCAACCCAGCAGCAAATCAGCTCCTGATTTCCCCTCGCCAGATAACATGAATCGTCAAGGGGGACTGACTTTGTTGACGAAGACCATGACGAGCGCGGCGACCAAGTAGAAGCTTACGGTCAGGAAGACGAGTGTGCGGGAAGGTGGTGTTTCTCCGCCCGGGTTGCCATTCTTGCTGGGTTCTGGAAGTCCTGCGCCTGAGCCCTTCATCCTGTGCGTCTCGTCCTGACTCCTGAGCTGGTGGTGGCCCTCTTCCTTGCTTTGGCTGGCGCCGGTTTGCTGCTGGCCGGGGATGAGAGCCCCGGAGGTGCAGCCCGGACGCGCCCCTGCCCCCCGGCCCAAGCTCGGCCGGGCTGGCCCGAATGCTACCGAGCCCGCCATTCAGAATCACAGTCTGCTCCAACCAGTAGAGTTGAGCATACACTTGTTGATCCGGTCTACCACCTGTCCATCATGAGTTTTCCAAGGGCCTTCCAGAAGTGAAAAAGTGATCTGGAGCCCCAAAAGCTGGATTTCCCTGCGAAAATGTTGACTTTTGGGCCTAAATCCACAACTGCAAGGGTCCCAGATGTGACAGGAAGTCATCCATTACCTCAACTTCCTGCCAAAACCCAAAGTGCAAAAATAAGAAGCCAGTAAGAGCATTCACATTTATTTGCTTGATTTTTGGTTCAAATAAGCCCGGGTTTGTGGGCAGGTTAGCTGACAAGGTTGCCTCTAAGTGGGCAAACACATTTGATTGGTCATTTTCAGGCTAAAGTGGCAGAGACCACCCTTGCCTCAGTTTTAGGATACCTAAATTGAGCTGACCTTAGCCTGAAATCAAACCTGAGGTTTGTTGACCTGGGTTAGCCCGGACCACTGTGATTGCCGGTTGGGTTAAGTTGCCCCAAATCTTCAACTTAACCCAAAGAATGTGAATGCTCTCAGGCAACTCTTCCAGCTGGCTTCCAGCCGGTGTTTGTCTGACCCCCGTCCGCTGTTGCACTTGTTCAGTTTGACGGGGGAATACTTGGTGGCCCCCTGATGCTTAACAGCTGGGGGTCATCCTCTCACTGATTTTTGAACTGGCTAGACAAGGATGGGCAGTGGGCCACAGTGCATCATCTTGCTAATGTGGTTTATTGTTTTATTGTGCTGGTAGTCCTTATAATTTTCTGTGGTGCTATGATTGTTGGGGGAAACCCTGGTTCTTTTTTTCATGCCACTTATAAGGGAAACCCCTGTTTTTTTTTTGTCATTGATGATAATTATAAGGGGAAAACCTAGTTTTGTTTTGTTATTTTGATAGAATTTTAGGGGGAACCCTTGAAGTTTTTTTTCATAATTTGCAGGCTAAGGGCTTCAATATACTTGGATTAATCTTTTAATGATTTGGATCTCAAGCTTGAGATGATAGGAGCACATGTAGGCAGTGTTCTGTTGTCTGAGTGAATCTTTCAAAGGATTGGGCAATTCCCTAGAGTGAAGGCCACCTTGATGATTTTAGAATAAAAGATTAGTGCACTATGAAAAAAACTCAAGAAACTGGTGTCAGTTGACATGCAGCATACTTGAGTTCAGTCTCCCTTAGAACAAGCTTCATACAAAATGAATCCCAGGGTGGTGCACCCTGGAATATTTGGAATTTACTCAACGGTTCAGGCTAAGCAGTATGTTGAGACTCTGCTTAGCCACACTAACTTTGGAGATGCTCAGCTGGTACAGCAGTGGCACCTAAGTACATACATTACCAGTGCCCTTGTCAACTGGGAGGCATCCCTCCAGCTAACACACAAGGCCTTAAGCTTGACATACACCCGGGAGAGATCCCTCCTGGACAACTGCTTCATACACCAGTTGTCCAGGAGGAATCCCTCCCAGACAACAGATACATACAACATCCATACAGCAGTCGCCCAGGAAGGATCTCTCCCGGACAACTGCTTCATACACCAGTTGTCCGGGAGGAATCCCTCCCGGACGACAGATACATGCAAGAGTCACCCGGGAGGGATCCCTCCTGGCCGACTGCTTTGTACACCAGTTGTCCAGGAGGGATCCCTCCCAAACAACGGCCCCATACAACAGTTGCCTCGGAGGGATCCCTCCCGGACGACTGCTTCATACACCAGTTGTCCGGGAGGAATCCTTCCCGGACAACAGATACATACAAGAGTCGCCCGGGAGAGATCCCTCCTGGCCAAATGCTTCATACACCCGCTGTCCGGGAGGGATCCCTCCCGAGCAACGGCCCCATACAGCAGTCGCCCGGGAGGGATCCATCCCGGTTGACAGATACATGCAAGAGTCTCCCGGGAGGGATCCCTCTTGAACCACTGTTTGATGAAGCAGTTGGCCAGGAGGGATCCCTCCCGGGCGACTCTTGTATGTATCTGTCGTCCAGGAGGGATTCCTCCCAGACAGCTGGTGTATGAAGCAGCCGTCCGGGAGGGATCCCTCCCGGGCGACTGTTGTATGGGGCCGTTGTTCGGGAGGGATCCCTCCTGGACGACTGGTGTATGAAGCAGTCGGCCGGGAGGGATCCCTCCCGGGCGACTGTTGTATGGGGCCATTGTTTGGGAGGGATCCCTCCTGGACGACTGGTGTATGAAGCAGTCGGCCAGGAGGGATCCCTCCCGGGCGACTCTTGCATGTATCTGTTGTCCGGGAGGGATTCCTCCCGGACAACTGGTGTATGAAGCAGTTGTCCGGGAGGGATCCCTCCCGGGCAACTGTTGTATGGGGCTGTTGTTTGGGAGGGATCCCTCCTGGACAACTGGTGTATGAAGCAGTCAGCCAGGAGGGATCCCTCCCGGGCAACTCTTGCATGTATCTGTCGTCCGGGAGGGATTCCTCCCGGACAACTGGTGTATGAAGCAGTCGGCCAGGAGCTCCCGGGCAACTGTTGTATGGGGCTGTTGTTTGGGAGGGATCCCTCCTGGACGACTGGTGTATAAGCAGTTGGCCAGGAGGGATCCCTCCGGGGTGACTCTTGCATGTATCTGTTTTCCGGGAGGGATTCCTCCCGGACAACTGGTGTATGAAGCAGTTGGCCGGGAGGTATCCCTCCTGGGCAACTGTTGTATGGGGCCGTTGATTGGGAGGGATCCCTCCCGGACGACATTTGTATGAAGCAGTTGTCTGGCAGGTGACAACTGTTATGCAAGGCCATTGTCCTGGAGGGATCTCTCCCGGGCAACTGTTGGAGGGATTCCGCCCGGTCGACTGTTGTGTTACGTTGTCGACCGGGAGGGAGTCCTCCCAGGCAAGACAGTTGCATATAGCTGTCAACCGGGAGGTATTCCGCCCGGTCGACTGTGGTGTTGCGTTGTTGACCAGGGGCAGGAGGGATTGCTCCCGGTTGTGTTATGTTGTTGACCGGGAGGAATCCCTATTCCTCCTGGTCCACGTGGGTGAGCGCATGTGGCCTTTTCTGTTGGAGGGAGGGATGCCTCCCGCTTGAAAGGGTGCTTGTATGTATTCTGCTGTGCCAGCTGAGCAGCTCAAAATGAACTGTGCACAAAGTTAGTGTGGTGGCTGGTGTGGTTAAGCAGAGTCTGAACATACTGCTTAGCCTGAGCTAATCCATAAAAATACATGGAATCAACCAGGAATAAAGCTGGACAAACTCAGGAATGTGGCATTGTATCAGCCCAGATCTGGCATGTCAACTGACACCAGTTTCTCAAGTTTTTTTCATAGTGGTGGTCAGGTGGAATGATGAACTTGATTTAAGCTGTGATTGCTGTGGAGGAATGACACACATCACCACCAAAAGTTGCTAATGCTCTCATGCAAACATGTGCTGATAGTTCCTAAGTGCCCTCAAAGAGGAAGAGATCACAGTGCTACACATCTTGACCAAGCCAAAAGCTACTCTTGCAGAAGCAGGGACAGGGACTTGGTTAAGTAGGGACAGAGACTTAGTAAGTTTATTATATTCAATTAATCCCAAATCAATCAATCAGCTGGCTCAAGTTAACTTGACTGCACCAGTCAGGTTGTGATCTGCCAATGCCTGTCCAAAAACTGCTCCAGCATTTAGTTTGCTCACTCCCTAGTCACAACCTGCAACAATGAACCTCCCTTGTTGCAGGGGGCTGGTACAGCATTGAACCGGCTAGCTGATGGATAGATGGCTGCACTTATGCCGATGTCAGCTGCAGTTAGGTATCACTAGATTTTTCCAAGTGATCCAAAACGCAACGCGACACAAACAGCCTGGTCTTGCATAGCGTAACCACAACAGCAGTTTGATGGCTATACATGATTAGTCAACAGAGATAAGTTTTGCAAGTCAAAACCTTGAGAGTCAAAAAGGGCATCCAGCATGCGATCTGTTGCCTCAAGATATGGAGAAACTAAATAATGGAACCAGGACTTGAAATGCTGTCGGGATACAGAGTGATGATCAACTGCAGTTGTAGGCAAAGGAATGAGATAGAAAGAGAGAAGAAGCAAGGTTGATTGAAAGAGTTTCGGGATTTGAAGGAGTTCAGATGAATTGTGGTCTCGAGCAATATTGGGCCTTGCGTTTCTCTGATTTTGTTCCGCCAAGAACTTCGCAATGTATTCCAGATGCCGAGCAATGTTGGTTGGACCTTCACTTAAAAGCTCGAGGGACTTCGAATTGATCTCTGGATCTAAGGTAAACAATGGTTTCTTGGGAGTCGTCTTCGTGATTTTATTCAAGAAGATTCTCGTTAACTTGACGATTGGTATACTCAGTCTAGCAAGTCGAGAAATACGATTTCTAGGAGTCATTTCATCATCCATCGCAGCCTGTCCGGAACCAATCGACGGATCGGCGGCGAGTTGTGTTAGATCTTCAAGTGCACCGTTGACCTTTTCTTCTGCCTCTGACCAATGTTCTTGTAGGATAGCTAGGTCGGATTTTTTGGACCACTCGATTGTCTGATCGATTAAACGAAAGGTGGTATCTGCAATCCTAGATGCTGTTTCCGCCCTTTTAACCATTTCCTGTCGACCCCACGAGTCGCCCGGATCCTTACGTGAAAGCTCCCAGTATTCCAAAAAGTGTCCACTTCTGGCAAATAGGCGAGCGAGGTGTTCAGACATGATATCCTTGACTTTCGCGCATAATAGACGACATCTGTATTCTTTACATCGTCCTAAATTCCGGCCATCGGAGTACTCTGATCCTTCGAACGGGGCAGACACGGACTCGACAGCATGGGTTGTTTTGGCCAGGATCTGATTGATCTCTGAGGTGAGTTCTGGAATTGAATCAAGGTTTGCGTCTAGTTGCTTTCCCAAATTCTGTAGGTCGAGTGCTAGCAGGAAAGAAGTGATCCGATCTTTGATTGAAGGCAGCAGAATCGATTCCAGTTTATCTATCACTTCATTCCTCCCAACCAGTTCATCAACCATCGCATCATTTTCCGTTGGCCTGGATATTCTGCGCAGTACAATTTGATACAGGATGCTCAGACGCCCAAGCTCCCGTGTAGCCTTATCTGTGCAGGCATGCATAGCTTCATCAATCAAAGAAATCGATCTTCTGCTTTACAAAATTCTTAAATTGACTGACATATTTTGAGGCTTGTGTCGGCTTTGTCCTCTGGTTCCGAATCAGACATCGTTCATATTCTGCGAACGAATTTGTTCCTGGGAGTGAAAGGCGATTCTCCGCGCCTTCGGACTTTCAGGTTAACCTGGGTATGACCTCATCTGTCAGCAATCCGAGAGTGTGTTGATGCATATACATATGCTTATGTAATCAGAGCCCATCCGAGTACATTACCACTGCGAAGAAGCCAGCAGCAGAACCCAAGCGAGCGCAAGATGCCATCGAACACCCACAAGAACCGAGGTGGCGGACGAGGGAAAGGGTGCAAGCCACGCCGGCTGGGCAGCAGTCGACCCCAGAAAGACATCAGTCGCTACCAGTCCGATGGCTTCAACATCGATCGCCCGGACTCGCTCGTCAAATCCCAAGAGGAACTCGACCACGAACAGGCCGAAGACGAACAACGGACCAGAAACGATGAACTGAATGGCTTGTCAGGCGTGTGACCTATTTCATCATGATTTTTTATGTGACTTTCTTTTTCCCTTCCTCCGGTTGCTTCGCACATGCCTTGGATTTTCTTGTCTGGCTAATGCGGGGCCTCTTTCAATCCACCCAGAGTCGAACGAAGTCAAGATCGACTTTCCGATTGCCATGTGGGTAAGCAAGCCCAGCAGGGAGATCTGCATCCCCGAAACATACGCTGCAAGACCGCTCACTGAAACGCGTGAATATGTTAGGATTTCGACCATTGTGATCCGCGGAAGTGCACGGGGAAAAAGCTGGGCAGACTTGGATTGATGACCGAATTGAGGGTAGGACAGAGGTTTCGCGGGATAGTACTCAGGTGAGACCCACTAACCTCTAAAAAATCTTGAGGACGATAGACTGAGCAGGAGAAAACCTGCCTTTGTAACGATGAAGCCCGGAGGGCACTGTTCCGGTCAGTCCGAGCGACCGAGAGCAGATCCAGAAGTTTGGGATAGCCGTGGTTGAATGTTCATGGGCCCGACTAGAAGAGATTCCGTTCTCGAAGATCCGGACGAGTGGCGATCGCTCGCTGCCTTATCTGACTGCAGCCAACCCAGTCAACTACGGCAAACCATACAAACTGACTTGTGTGGAGGCCGTCGCCGGATCTCTCGCCATCGTCGGTCTTCAAGCTCAGGCCGAATTGTTGCTCCAGAAATTCGGATGGGGTCATGCCTTTTGGTCTCTCAACCAGTTCGCTTTTCTAATCCTTCTTATCCGTTCCCTTTCTTTTGAAGAAGAAGAAGAAGAAGACTGATTACAAATACAAACATCTGGATTGCTCCGCAAAGAGATTTGATTAATAGGTATCGCGTCTGTGAGGATAGTCAGGCGATGCAAGCAGTACAAGCAGAAATCCTGCAGACTATTGAAGACGAAGCACGGGAAAGACGTGGGTTTGATCACATTCACGTGTGAAAAATTGGGACTAATTCGATGCGACTGTTTGGCATTTGTAGGGCGGACGCCTGAAGACGATGATCTTCTTGTACCCAATCCGAATCACGCAAACAATCGGTCATCCGCTGAGGATGGCGATGATACGGACAGCAGCCAAAGTGGATCCGATCCAGAATAGATCCATTCTTTGATTTGACGTCTCTCGTCTTGTGTGTTCTTCGTGTCCTGTATTCATAGTCTGACTGCCTCCTATTCCCCCCGAAAAAGGGTATCAAATCCCACTACTCACTGCCCATGCGCAGATAGAAAATCTCTCACGGGTTCGGATTTATCTTGTAAGATGTGCTCTCAATTTTCAATTGTCGGCGCACACATAAATATCAGCACTCTCGCGGTCCTAAACGTTTGGTAGAAATGAGAGACGACCTGCTCATAATTTATTCACCTGACCACGTCAGTGCAAGTTCCGATCATTCAAACCACAGAAATGTCACAAATAATTCCGCTCAGTTATCACACATATTCCCCTTGAAAACATTGTAATATAAAAAAGCATAAATCAATCATTTGTATTTTGAGGAATCATCGACCGATTTCGAGAGTTAGGGAAGCGTGGGCAATTTCCACAGCTTCTTCCGATGCGATTTGTCTTGTCCTTGCCCGTGTTTCCAGAGAGTTCAAGAGAGAGACTCCCTCTTCCGAAGACCTCTACGATCTTGTTGGAGAACGAGGAGGGATTCGCGTTTCTCTCGCGACAAGTCCAGGACAGACGCGTTTTTCGCATGGGCGGGACAGTGGAGTCTGAGAACCTCGTCGAGGCCGATTTCATCCAGCAGAGGTGGAGGGCGAGACGGGTTCTCTGCTCGCCCGCTTTCGCTCGCAAGGACAAATCACATCCACTCACGCCCTGGGTGCATCTCAAAAAGTCTCACCTGCGTGGATACATAGACTATCTCTATTGGATGTTTCAAAAATAATCAGGTTTATAATGATGAGATGTATATATCTATTCCGGAAAAAACCCTTTCCTAAGCTAATTGGGTCAACAAGAGTGGTCTGCATAGAATAGAATATTATATTTCTTTAACTATGTAATTATAGAGTACGATCCCTTCTGCTCGTCTTGCGAGGGAGTCGGTCTAAATTGAGAGCGCACATTTTTGCTACAGCCCACAAGATTTTATCGGCGCACTTCTTTTTTTTCGCAGAGTACATCCTATCAAACAAGGCTAGGACATAACCCCGGGTATTCCTTTCGAAGGCTGTTAGCTGTTCGTCCTTTTTGTAGGGTGTAGCAACATGGGCAAGTGCTTGGGCAACAGTCGCAATCCTAGCTAGTTCGTCATCGTTTATTCCCTTCATGAAAGCAAGTCCGTTCGTCAATTTCTTAAGCAGCTTCCAAATTTTGTAATCTTCTTCTACATCCGGTTGATCTTTTTGATGTTTGTCGAACAGCGTAATCAGTTCAGAGACCGGTCCATGAGCATAATTTGTAAAAGAGTTTGGCGGGGTGCGATCGAATGATCCTGGTTATCGAATCCCAGTCAGTTAAACAGCAAATTTACATCATATTGCATACCTTCGCCGAAC
The DNA here is from genome assembly GCF_026914185.1 of Puccinia triticina. Taxonomy (NCBI): domain Eukaryota; kingdom Fungi; phylum Basidiomycota; class Pucciniomycetes; order Pucciniales; family Pucciniaceae; genus Puccinia; species Puccinia triticina. The sequence goes on along the minus strand of NC_070567.1, from coordinate 1,164,179 downwards.
GCACCATGATAGTCACCCGAACGCACCATGATAGTCACGAGTAAGGAACGCGTTGATGGTGTTTGCAGACTCGTCTGCGGAGGTAACGTCATTTTATTTGTTATGTATGTATGGCTGCGAACAAGAAAAACTATATGCGTTTGTAATTGTGAGTAGATCACTTACAAATAGCTTCCAGCCAGCGGCCCAGTTCCTTTTTTTCTAAGATTTCTGCTGGGCTCGGTCCACCTGTGAACTCTCTTTTTTCAATTGAGGTTGAAATTCGGGCATAGATTATATTCAACACTTTTCGGCTCACTCTTGGTCAGTTTCTTTCGAATCGTTGACAACAATCCGGTACCGGAAGACGATTCTGCTTCTTGAATAACGAGATTGGCCACCGGGTGAGCACAGTCCAGTGAGCTTGGTTAGATGGACGCAAAAGTCTAGGGTTTTTGTATTGCGTGTCTGGTCCAGATGAGGTCAGAAGCAAGAACACACCTTGATTGTGTCCCTCGAATTTCTCGAAGCGCTGATCTTCAGCAGGGTCCCCATGGAGGCCACGCCAGCCCCCCCGAATTGCCATATCTCCGTACTTTTGGTCCCGTCCATAACCTGCAGCGGCCCGATCGCAAAGGAGTTGGGCGAGTAGAATCAAGCAACACATGAAATAAATCCACTTCATGATCCACCGTCCTTGGTTTTCGAAAAGGTGGTTTACGTGTCTGGCGAGGTTGGGCATGTGCAGGGTCGTCCAGTATTCTTTTGTAGGGAAGTCCTGGAACGACACCGACACCAAACGCGGTACATAGTCTCTAACATCGAAGATTGGCTCCTGTGTATCATCTGACCTCAATCGCGCTAGTATGTAGTTTCTGACAGTGAGCGTTCCGAAGGTACCAGCTTCCGCGAGCTGGTTATGAAGCTCATCAGGCTGGCTTCCTCGCGGCGAGCAAGGTATAAAGCCGTCTCATTGGTAGTGCTCCTGACGAGCTGGTTGTACCGTTGGGAAGAAAACCTGTGAGGTTCTTGCTCGCCGAGGAAGAACGAATGATAAATTATAGCGGAGAGTTTCCTCCTTGAACCCCTGCCACCAAGCTGCTTTGATCTTCACGGCGAGCTGGTTGTAAAGAACTCTTCAGGTCGAACTTCAGGGCATCCATATATTGATGCTCCTCCCACTCGAAAAGAGCGGCTGAGGAAACCGTCGAAACAAGTCTCTCGCTTCCGCGGTAGTCGCCAGAAAGCCATGTCTTGAAGCCTCTCGCCTCGATGACTTGGCAAGACACTGTGTCCCCCGGGCAGAGCATGTCCCCTGTGCCCCGTAAAATGCTAGTTTGATATGTTTACGTAGACACAATACAAAAGATTCCGCTTGGGTATGACGCGTGTTACCCTCAACAACAATATTGGAATACAGTGAGATACAAACAAACAAACAAAAAAACGCAAGTTCTTCATTCTTGGAAAGACAAGAGACGTGGTCTCATTCATTCGTCAGGAAAATGAGAGGTCCAGCGTTGATCTCTGAAGAAATAGACAGTGAGAGCAGAAGAGGGATCGTTATGGGTGGGCATGAGTGGGCTGTGGTATTTCATCGATCGATTTTGAGAGTGGAAAAAGCGCGGCCACCTTCTACTGCGTCGACCGGTATATGTACATGTGTTTGTGATCCTGGGCAGTGTTCCAGAGACATCCAGCGAGGCACAACCTTTTGATGACCGCCCACGAATCCTTCAGGAGCAACGAACAGACAGCGCGTTTTGGTGGTTAGGATGCCAGATTGATGTGCGAAAACCAGAAGAGATCGTGCTGGAGACCGCGGACGAATGCCATTTTCTCTGGCGACAAGTCCAAGGCGGCCGCGATCTTCGGGTGGTCGAGACCCCTGAGGATCTCGTCGAGTGGGATTTCGTCATCTTCTAGGTTGTGGAGAGAGGGGGAGGGCGAGACGGTCTCCCGACGCGCGCTCTCTGTCCGCTCCTCTTCTCGCTCGCCTTCGTCCTTGTCTCGAGCCTCTTCTGGTGAAGTGTCTTCGATCGTCTTGTGGGTATCTGGAGAGTGGGTAGAGGCAAAGGGTGAGACGGTCTCCCGCGACGGCTTCTCCGTCCTCTCCTCTGCTCGCCCGCTTTCATCCTTTTCTGTTCCATCTTCTCGGGATGTTTCTGTAATCATCTTGGCCGCTTGTGCACATCCTGGCGCATCGGTTCGTTTAGGATCCGAGACTGGCCGTTTGGTGCACACTCTAGCCTGATGGACTAGATAATAGGTACGGTATTCTTCCGGCGAGAAATATGGAGGCTAGTGCATTTATAAAGGGATTCAAGCAAAAAAAGTCAGTTGGCCTGATCCTGATGATGCGATTATCGAGCACTGGGTGGCTCACCTGACGATGGTACTTTTCGTACAGAATCGAAGAGAATCGGAGGTCTCCTTTCGGATAGCCGGATATGAACGCGAAGAAGTTTTGCTCTTCTTCTCGAGACATCTATGGGACACACATCACAGCCAACGCAATTCAGTAACGGGGATTATTTGAGCAATGACAACAACAACAACAAAGAGTTGGGCAGAGATGGCGGATCAGTGGGGACGAGAGAAAGAGAAAGGAGGGTTCGATTTACTGGGACGACTCGGACATGTGGATCCCAGCGGGATTTACCTAGTTGTGGTTGGCCCGAGAAAGCATTAAGGTCGGTAGCGCTGGAAGAAGAACTGAAGCGGTTCGGAGGATTACTGGGGATTCGTTGCAGGTGGAACTCTCGCTGAGGCGGTCTGGGCTGCCGACTGCTAGCAATCGACTCCGGTTTTTGGGAGCCGGGTTCGGCATGATCGGAGTTGCTATCGAAGCTGCTATCGATCTCGATCAGCTCGATCGGAGCAACCTCTTTCCCTTTACGCTTCGGGCCACGATTCCGGTTGCCGGCGTCGTCATCGTCTAGTAGTTCAATGATACCATGACGGTTCGCTGCTGCCGTTGCTGTCCGGAGTTGGCGTCTCTTGCGATGGACGAGTTTCTTGATGAGGGCCGAGTTGGAGAGATAATGGTGGCGCCACGAGCTCCACGAGTGCTTGGTATGCTGTTAGAGGGGAGAATGCATACACTATGTCAATCAAACCGTTGTCAACATTCAGAGCATGGTTTTCTTGGGATGGGACTGCATGCATGTAGGTAATATCACTCAACAGTTCCAGCGAATTGCCGGTAGACCGCGTTGCCGCTCCAGTCTCCAGGATGGGTAGCCAGGAAGGAGGCTAATTGATCTTGATCTGACTTTGAAAATCGGGGGCGAATGGACCTGTTGTTCACAAGTGGGGGCAGGTGACGGTCAGCGATCTGTACACAATCTACATAGTCCGACTGGGAGGACACTGAAACACCAGACTTACATTGGGCGGTGGCGGAGGCTGAGGAATGTTGATGGATGGTGAATCGATGTGCGAAGTCGAAGTTCCGGGGTGAGTGCTTATGTGCAAGCGAGCGGAAGAAAGGGCTGTTGAGTTTTAAACTCGCACATTGATGAGGTGTATGCATGCGCCATGCATATGGTTTCGATCTACATACATAATTCACGATGGTCGATCTCAACCTACTCCTCGAAGTCTTTCGTCTTCGACGTACGAAAATCGATCAAATCGAAAACTCAATCTTAACTCTTGTCGACTCTAAACTCTCAGGAGAGCTAGATTCAGTCTCTGGGCAGGTAGACATTTCTTATCTTACATCAACAGCGATATCTTATCCGATTATTATTAACATCTTTATGCTTATTATCATTTGTCTTAGGCTGTCTCGTTGTGATATTCCTGGTGTTGATCGTCGTCGTCGTTATCTTTGTGTTGAGATTTCCTTTGATTTGGTTCAGATCTTTTAGGTATTTTTTCATATCGTTTATCAATATATACAACTAATCTGTTTATTCTTATGTTACTCAAGTGTATTTTACTTTTATTGACTTCTTTATTAAATAACTGTTGCAATAAAGTAATCTTCTACCATTTTTACAAAGGCAAGCCGCCTTCGAGCCGCCTCTGGGCATGCAACACCCAGCGGCGGATGGTATGCCGATATGCATAGACTGAGACATCTCTTCAGTTGACTTCTCACCATCGACATCAATAAGTAACGCATCTCTACCAATTTACTCAATGATTTCCGTGGGCAGGAGATCTCAAAGCTCAAAGGGAACGGGGATGCCCGATTGGATTGGGACAGTCACAAATTGCCTGGCGCGGGCAAGGGCAACAAGCTCATGAACAATGCGAGAACTGGTCGGCGGCAAGAAGGGACTGTCCCCCGGGGGAGCCAAGTTGCTTCGAGAGAAGAAGAAATAGATTCCTTGAAAGAGAGAAACAGGCATCCTTGCGATGACTCAAGACCCAAGACAAAGAGACGGATAACCAAGGATGAATTCAAAAGGGCCGGATGACCGATGTATGAATTCTAACAGACTGATGAGGACTAAATAAGATTATTAAACGAGCGTAGATGCAGACGATGCAGACAGACACAACAAGGAGAATGATGAAGGAGAGACAACCAGACCATATATAGAGCGAGACGTTTTTAGAGCAAACATAGAGGGGAATGAAGAGAAGCTGAGGAGAGTAAGGACGGGTGAGAAGAATATCAGTCAAGTGGGCCAAAGGAACCGTTGGGGACCGGAGCCACTCTACTCGTGCTTGTCCTGTAAGAGGGAGAATGACTTAGCATGGTAAGCGGGGAAGGGAGGAAGAGGGAGGACATACGTCTTTCTTGCCGTCCTTGTTCTTCTTCATGATGCCCATGGTCGAGGTGGACTGGCTTGAGGATTGCTCAGAAGAGGTCTGGCTGGCGTAGAAGCCACCGCCCATTCCGCCGAGAGGGGCACCGCCGAATGCGCTGACACCGCCGCCGAGGCCCATTCCGGTACCGAAGCTGTTGAGACCGCCGCCCATGATTGCGCCGCCCTGGCCGAATCCGACTCCCTGGCCGAAAGCGCCACCGCCCATCGCCATGCTGGGGTCCAAGCCGAGGCCACCGGATGCCATACCCATGCTTGATCCGCTAACGGCTGCAGCGTTCATGGAGCTCTGGCTGAATGCGCCAGCCTGGCCGAAACCGCCGCCACCCATCATCAAGCTCGGGTCCATGCCGCCACCGCCGATGCCGCCGATACCACCGGCACCAGCGCCGAATCCACTGATTCCCGCAGCGCCGAATCCACCGATTCCGCCGGCTGCTCCGCCGATGCCGATGCCGATGCCGCCGCCGATGCCGCCGTTGAACGAAGATCCGCTGTTGATGGATTGAGTAGCGTCGAAGGATTGGAAGCCGCTGGCACCGCCGCCGATCATTCCACCGCCGCCGCCGATCATTCCACCGCCGCCGCCAATCATTCCACCGCCGCCGCCGATCATTCCACCGCCGCCGCCGATCATTCCACCGCCGCCGCCGATCATTCCACCGCCGCCGCCAATCATTCCACCGCCGCCGCCGATGAAGGGGGTAGGTCCGCCACCGGGGATAAAGGGGGGTGGGCCACCGTCAGGGAGGAAGGGAGGGCCGCCATCGGGGATGAAAGGAGGGGGGCCACCGCCAGGGATGAGGGGGGGAGTGACGATGAAGGGAGGTGGGCCGCCATGGGGGATGAAGGGAGGTGGACCGGGAATGGGGTTGAAGGGAGGTGGACTGGGACTGGGGTTGAAGGGAGGTGGACTGGGAATGGGGTTGAAGGGAGGTGGAATGGGACTGGGGTTGAAGGGAGGTGGACTGGGCATGGGGTTGAAGGGAGGTGGACTGGGACTGGGGTTGAAGGGAGGTGGACTGGGAATGGGGTTGAAGGGAGGTGGACTGGGACTGGGGTTGAAGGGAGGTGGACTGGGACTGGGGTTGAAGGGAGGTGGACTGGGAATGGGGTTGAAGGGAGGTGGCCCGTGATGGGGGGGTCGTGGGGTAGGCCCAGGTGGGGGAGGACCACCTCGGTTGATCATCGTGCAGTCGTTCCTGTTGCCGATACCGAGGCCGACGAGATTGTTGTTCCCACCACAGGACATGCCGCCTCGTCCGCCGCCGCTGCCTCCGCCTCCGCCTCCGCCGAGGATTCCAAGAGGGAGAAGGCCGCCAAGATCAAGGCCGCCACCGCTACCTCCGTCCATCTTGTGACGCTCGGAAGACTTGGCCTCTTTCGCGTGGTCAGTGTCGGCACGCTTGTCGAGGGGCATGGCGATGGAGCCCTGCAAGAGGGCCAGGGAGATGGCAACGAGCAAGAAGGAACGCATGGTGTGGTTGTAAAAGGAAAGTGGGTTGGGATGTTGTGTGTCTGTGTGATTGACTGCAAGCCGAGTGGGGGTGAGCGGATGAGGAGAGAGCTGTCGGATGCCCGGGTATCGGTCGGTTTATATACCTTCGAAGCTTCTGCTGGGTGCCCTGGGACAAGCATGCCTCCGACAGCGAGTCCACTGACGATGGGCTCCCAATCAAGATCACACGCCGTCGCAGCCCACATCCTTCTCAGCGGCGGCATCACTGGCATCGTCTGCATGGCACCGCACAACTATTGCGGCTGGGAATCGGGACTGAGCATCGAGCACCCTCCAATCCACCACGGCCGGTGTCGGAGGCTGTCAACTGAGATCATAATGAACGGGCATCATTCGGACATCTGCCATGGCCAGAGATACACCGAGGCCTGGATGTGGGAAGGGCCGATTGCAAACGCCGGCTGGTGTCGGGTGGCTGTTGATGCCGCCAATAGAGTCCCGCAGGCCATCAACCTCAAGGCCTGAGAGCATGCAGTCGGCGCTTCGCAGTCGGGACTCGACACCATTCAAAGCGCCATTTCCAAAGCATGAAAACGTCACATTTGATTGGAATTTGCGTCGGCCATTCATTTCAGCTGGGAAATCGAATCTGTCGCTCGAGTGCCCGTTCTCCTCGCACGCATCCAGCCGCCGGGTGGGTACATAGAACTCCGTCAAACGATTCGGCCGAACAGCGTGAGTCGTGCTAGGAGTCTTGACTCTCACTCGTCATTTTGCTCATGGCGCTTCGGCAGAATCGGCTTCATGTTTGGGGGTATGTAAATACATACATCACCCTGATCAGTGCAAGTGGCAAAAAGTCTGATCGAAAGGGAGCTCAAGCCGAAGCCAATTCTTACAAAAGGAGTGGATTCTTGCGTATATGGCAGTTGGAAATCGTGACTTCGGAAGGTGTGACTTGTGTTGAGTTCAAGGTGAACCCTGATTGAGAAAATGATCTGAATGAAGATTTTGAGGGCGAGTCAGATTGCAAACCAGTGCCGTAACTGACCTGGAAAATAGCCAGTAAACCTCAGGCAACCACATTGTGGGACGATGATAGATCTCAAATGCTGTCGAGTTCTGAGCACTGGCCCCAAAAATTTGCGACATTTTTTTTTTCATGGGGCTCTTGTAATTGATGCCTACAAATATTTATGTAATAAAAATAGCGACACATAACCAAGGAGGATATGAGGGTATCATTAGCTCTATTTATCCCGCAGATGATCCACCCTGCTCTTGCATTGGCACGATGACTATCCTCCCCCTCTCTGATTGCACTTGGGAGTAGCTCGAGGGGTTCCAGCCCCTTCTTTTTCTCCACACACTTGCACCAGGCTAAGAGGTTAGATCCCCGGCCCCTTTTCACCTGCGGCAATGTCTTTCACAGGCTGGCTGAGTCCAAGGCAGCCATGTATGGGGACTGAACCCACCTACATTCCCTTGTGGGTGGTTGTTGCTTTTTGTTGCAGGTCTTGTGGAAGTTTTTTTTGTAAAAGGACTGTGTTGTTTGTTTTTCTCAATAAAGTGTAAGGGGAAACTACAGATCTATAAAACCATACACCTACCAACCGTTCGCCGTTCACTTGTTGACTGACTCAGCAATCTATTCCTCCGGCTAACTTCGGCGGAATAGGCAGAACTTCCTTGCTGCTGGAAACTGGTTGGGTTGAGTGGTTACCAACAGTCGAAACTAAACCTTCACATGCAATTGGTGCCTTTATCATAAGAATTCTCGTTATCAGGAGATATTAGATCAGATGCACGTCAACCATTCAATTTGGTCTCATAAACAACCTTCTGTCATGGCGGTTTCAGGTAGCTGGCGCAGCTGGTGCTCTCCCTTGTAGTTCGGAAGAGGGGCGGGCAATAGGAGGGTGAAAGGAACAATCATATTTATCAAATATTTCAAGAATAAAATCCAGTTTACATTGAGGTTGAAGGCATATATTGATTGTACATTTTTCAGGATCTGCACCTGGGGTGACACCGGGTCACAAAATACTTACTGTGGGTCAGGTACGGGCGCCATGGGGACCGGGATAAGGGCCCTGCAAGTTGGACAAGTGAGGGGGTGGGGGATCAGGGCTTGCAGCCAGTCCTACAGGAAGGAAAGTGTAAGTCAGCGGCGGAGGGCGAAAGAGCAAGACAGACGGTCTTACATGAACGCATGCCCGGTGGAAATGATGCGATGGGTGGCACGGCAGCAACACAACAACATCCCCTTCGATGTAATCCTCGAAGCACACTGGGCAATGCGGGGAGCTGTTGTCGGGGGCATCCAATACTAGTGCCTCCCGGTCTGTGGTGACCAAGTTGTCGAGGAATGTGACTAACGATTGTCTAGCCGATGCAACCTGGGCAGGGATGCGAAGCAGACGCGCGGTGTCGGCGTCTACCTCAGCGAACCACTCGATGAGAAGGTCTTGAGTTTCTGCCGGTAATCTGGCGGCGTTCTGGCGAATCTCCGCCAGGTTGTTCCTGATCGCACTGATCTCGTCCGCGGTCATGCTGGCGAGATTGGGATTTTCATCCAGCTCCGCCATGATCCGATGGGTGTCGTTTGCGAGGTCTCTGAGCACAGTTTGATGCTCAGGGGAGAGGGTCTGCATGACGTCTTGCCAGGCGGCTGCGTGGTGTTCCTCATCAACTTCGCGAATGTCAAACTCAGGCAGTGCTCCAAGATGGCGAATCAAGGCAAAGGCCTCGTTGGCAGCTGCAAGATCCGTTCCAAGATCTTGGAGTCGGCCGACGCCGTCATCGTCGAAGTCAAGCAAAATAGGTCCGTCGTTCAGACGGTCAAAAAGGGCGGCGAGGTTACCATCAAATTGGGCAGGCAGTTCCATCCAAACTCCCGCCTCCTCATGCTCAGCAAGAGGAGGAGCGTCCGCTGGAGTGGTCTCTTCGAGCGGCTGCGCGGTTGGCGGGAGCCCCATGGGAGGGGATGGCAAGGGGGCAGTAGGTTCTTCATCAGGACGGATGCCGCCAGGGCTTTGTCCGGTTTGCTCTTCAGCAGGTTGTGAGTTGGGGTTAGAGTTTGGGTCCATGTTATTGAGGACCGTGACTAGGGTTTGTGCTGAAGGGCTGGTAGAAAAGCAAGAGATTTTAAGAGGGGCGTTAGATGGGACTGTTGTCGGACGTGGAGATGCAGATGAGGAGTTGGGGATGGGGGGACAACGCAACCTCTTATATAGACTCCAGGACACGCCGAAGCTGAGCCTTCGCTGCGCGGTCACGTGTGCGTCTGGTTTTGGTCCAAGTCGCGTTGAGGCGAGTGGATAAAAGCTCGCGTGGAGGGCTTATCCTCCACCGGAATGCATTCAAAAGCCATTTTCTAACAGCGTTATGGCGCTTTTCACAAAATATCGTTGCTTTTGTACATTCCTCTTGTGATACGATTGCTATCAAGGCAACTAAAGCATTCAAACTCCAATCTCTCTTGATCTTTTGTACCTGTGTGGGGATCGCCGAACTTATTTAAGTCCCTCCGAGGGGGGCTTGAGTTGGCAGACTGGCGCCCCTCGCGCGAAGCGCGAGCCTTCGAAGGAGCTAACTTGCCTATCTGATGTAACGCATTGCCCTACCCCGAAGGATGTCTCCCGCACGCTCGGGAGTCATCCTTTGAGGGTGAGCTACGCCAAAATAACGACAGACCGAAAATGCCTCAAACAGAATTTCGGCAGGCATTCAGAGTCGATTGACTTCAAAAAATCCGAAGGACTTTTGATCGACTTGATACAACAATGTAGGGTTTTTTCACATCCCCCCTAGGCCCCTAAGCCTAACCCAGGACTTAACCCTGAGCCTAACCTAAAGGATGGTGTAAGGGTCCAGTAGACCCTCACTGATGAGATGGGTAGAAAGGGCGCGGGGAGCGGGCTAGAAGCCGTCTGGGAGGTTTCTAGGTCCAAACTGTGGGGGACTGGATTTCAGGCTAGCCGGGAGAGAGGAGGAACTCTCTGCGTTAGTCTAAATACAGGCAAATCATGAAGAAGGAAATCAAGGAGAGAAGAAACGGGGTCGAGCTTACCTAGCCGGGAGAGAGGAGGAACTCTCTGCCGGACTAGGGAAGCGAGCAGCTCGGACTAAGTAATTCGATGCGCGGGGGTCACGTAATCCCGTGACCCTTCGTGTGGAGCCCCATTGATGAGGGGGGCTTCACAGTCTCCCCTCCTATATGAAGATGAAAATAGGAGGCAGAGTGGGAAGAACATTGGCGGGGACTGAGTCGGGGCGAGTGAAAAGTGGGAGGAAATTGATAACCGTGAAAATCAGGAAGGGCCGTTTTGATAGAAGGAAACAAGGAGTATAGGCGACGGTGACAAAATGATTGGGGGTTTGTGGCATTGGGACCGTGGCGGCGCGACGTTGCCACCATTGTTGTCAGTTTGCGCGGTCGATCTTGAATGTGTCGTGTATCAGATGCGATGTTGGTCTGGCATTTGTCGGGGACTCTTGTTGAACGGGGAACGGGGTCGATGGTAGTAGGACAAATTAGAAAGGTGGGAACTGATGAGTGGAGGGGAATGAATAAGAGATCAGGGGTCTTGGGTCGTGGAGGAGGTATTGGTCGATTCAATCGAAAAATCTGTGGCGGTGTCCGAAGGCCTGTGGGGGTGAGGACGCGTAAGCGTTGCCCAGCATGAAACTCATGAAGGCTTTGAGAAGCGGGAGCAGGGGAAGGAGCAGTGGAAGGGTTCACGTACTCCGTGGTCCCGTGGTTGTCAACCGGGAACCACTTGTCGAGGATTGATTCCACTTGGTTGTCGACTGCGTGTACGTCCATGAGATCGGACGTGTCGGTGGGTTCTTCCGGGAGTAGATGCGAGTCGTCGTCAGATTTTGGGGCTACTTGCTCTTCTTGTTTGATTTCACTGAGCGGATCATCACCATACGACAGTGTTGTTGCTTCGAGTTGGCCGTCGATCGCCGAGATCAGGGACACTTGGGACTGTTTAAATGGGGGGGCTTCATCCATGCCCGCTACCCCTGCCGGTTTGCCAGTGGGTCTGCCCGCAGCTGCGGGGCCGGGCTGCTTTTGGTGTGCGCTTGACCAGGCCCGTGGGGCCACATAGTTCGGCGGCTTCGGTGGGACTTGAAACACCGGCGGAATGTAAACTCTAGATCAATCGGGGGGGCCAGGACAAGCCCCCGCGGGGTTGCCGCAGTGCTTCTTGCAAAAATGGCACTTCCCTACCGAGTCGAGATAAGCGTGCATCCGCCATAAATACAGGTCGGGGTCTAAACGGTTCTGGCCTGGTTGGGAACCAGGACCAGGAGGGCGAGAAGAGGTCGCGCGGGGTCTGGGGAGCTCAGCGTAGAATCCGTTTGTTCTTTGTTCGAAGTCGCCATAAACGAAAGGTTTTTGTTGAAGAAGTTGAAAGTCTTTGACCTTCACACGGAGTGCCTGTGGCAGGCCAAGGACGACGAATTCGGCTAAAGAGTAGTCGTCGAAGATGATCATGTCGTAATTGATCAGGTTTTGAAGCGTTCGGGCTCGATTACTGAAGTCTTGAAAGCTTTCATTCGCTGTCATTTCGAGGCGGACGATTGATTGTCGTATATCAGCGCGCCAGTCCTTGGGTAGACAGAACCCAAAAAGTTGGTTCTTAAAGTCGTTCCAGGTCTTGCCGAGGAACTTATGGGATTCATTTTCATAGAACGCCAGTAAATTGGTGTCGTCGATGAGAGAGCCAAGAACGAGAATTTTATCGTCGGAGTGTTTGACTCCTTTTGTTGAGAAGAATATCTTCACGCTGCGCATCCAGGTTAAGAAGAGTTCTGCATCTTGTATCGGACCTTTAAAACGTGGGCCGTTGTGGTACTCAAAAATGTGAAAAATCAAAAGTTTTTCTCATGTACATATAGAAGGCCTCAAGATACCATCCATTGGACACCATAAATGGACTCCACGGCTAAATTAACCCCTATTCCCCACTGGAAGCATCACTGGAGCCCCAGTACACTAGAAGTTAGACCCTCTGGACAACCTGTAGCACCCAGTCAACCACCTGTCAGGCGCCTCAAGTCACATTCCCCGCACCATTCTATCCCCACTACATATATTGGTTTGGGTTTGTTTGTTATGTACATGACATCATGCAGCACTGCCCCTGCAGGCTGTGCCCCTTCAACTGAATGGTTCCCCACATTCTAGTTCCTTCTAACTCCACTTTGTTTGGTCTTATTACATCACATGATCATTCCCTGCACAGCTTATGCGCCCCTTGCATGAACTATGACATCATTTGGCACAGCCCCTCCTCATGTATGCACCCCTTGCATAAATTGTACACAGCCACTCCCTCTTAACTCCCTCATGTTGTACAGCCAGGCCAGCTAAAATACCTCACTCAGGGGCTTCCCTGGAGCCAAAATCCCTCACATTTGTCTATATAAGGAACTCTCTCCCCCCCCATTTGTAGTTCCTCAGTTTATTACTCATCAAGTTTTATACTCACCCATCACCCAAAAACACTTACGTACCCACTCAACCCTCTTACTTACATATAACAACTCTTACATACTGAATAACAACCTTTTTTATACTGTGTCACGAGAAACTTATCTTGAGCTAACCACTCCTATCACTTATTAAAACTTGCCAAGCTTACCTTGGTGGGTCTTGTAGCTGGTAGTATAGAAGGGCAGAGCTTGCACCTCCTTCATCCCCTTCTCCATTCAGCAAAAGGGTTTCACAACCACTTTTGAGTCTTACACCGTCGGATGTTCGGAACTTAGCGAGGTCAATGCAATCGTCAGCAGGGTTTGATGTGGCCGACGGTGTCTCTTTCTTGATCGAAGATGACAACGCAACCTTCTCCAAAGCCTTGATTCGTTCGCGATCCGAACGGCACTGCTCCTCTGTTCTAATCTGGGCCTGCTCGGCTTGCTGTTGTGCCATCTGCAGCTGTAGGGCTGTCGTCTTCTGGATCGCCATCATGGTCTTGAGGCAATCAGCAATCGAGATATCGTCCCTCTCTTGGGGTGGAGGGTTTGGCTCGGCCATTGTAGTTCGCTGAAGAAACAGAGACGGAGGAGAGGGTGCTCGTGGAGCGGTCTGAGGGCTAGTGCCACGTGTGGGCGATGGTGAAAGAGGGACTGAGATAGGGTTTGGACTGGTGTGGAGAGCTTCAAGTCGAGCGCGTCGACGGGCCGCTCGAAGGATCTCTTCTGGATCTGTTGGTGGAAGGAGGGGCTCGTTAGCTCTCCTCGTGGTCATTAACCAAGCACGAGTGCGCAGACGATCGGTCGTCGGGGAGGAGAGGGGCTAAGGGTGTTGGCGCAGGATCAAGGGGTGGGGCGTATGGGTCCGAGGGCAGAGGGCGAAGACGACGACGACGAGAATCAGATAAGATCGAAGGCGTCAGGTCGCACGATCGAGTACAAAGGTACTAAAGGATGGCGAGGTCGAAGGCAGAGATCGAGGCTCCAAAGAGCGAGGGCGAAGGCGAGGTCAGAGGGTGCTGGAGCTGGGTGATGGACCAAAACTGGCGAGGTCGACGAGTCTGTGCAAAGTCGGTGATAGGACCACGATGGTCGGTTTGTTTGGAACAAGAAAAAAAAAGTGTAAGGGTCCAGTAGACCCTCACTGATGAGATGGGTAGAAAGGGCGCGGGGAGCGGGCTAGAAGCCGTCTGGGAGGTTTCTAGGTCCAAACTGTGGGGGACTGGATTTCAGGCTAGCCGGGAGAGAGGAGGAACTCTCTGCGTTAGTCTAAATACAGGCAAATCATGAAGAAGGAAATCGAGGAGAGAAGAAACGGGGTTGAGCTTACCTAGCCGGGAGAGAGGAGGAACTCTCTGCCGGACTAGGGAAGCGAGCAGCTTGGACTAAGTAATTCGATGCGCGGGGGTCACGTAATCCCGTGACCCTTTGTGTGGAGCCCCATTGATGAGGGGGGCTTCACAGATGGAGAGGGTGATTAGAGGGGAAAGGCATCATGAATGATGACTTTGTCTAAATCTGAACTTGAAGTTGCGCGAGGTTGGCAGGGCGGGCGCAATTTTGGCATTTTCGGCATGTTGTTATTTTGGCGAAACCCACCCTCGAAGGCTGTCTCCCGAGCGTGCGGGAAACATCCTTTGGGGTAGGGCAATGGGTATTACTTAAGTTCCTCTATTTGTGGAGGGGGGACACCGTCCCGCAGGGGCCCTCCTTTGGAAGGGCGCTTCGCGCCAGCCAGGCTGCACCAGGCCCTCCAAAGAGGGGCTTGTGTTAAGTTAGCCAAAGGAGGGACTTGGGAGTAAGCCGGGAAATTTGGTGTGAGCGCTGAGGACCGCCTCAACCCATTTGGCTGGTGTCAGACTTTGACACCACACCACCAATATAGCGTCCTGTGAGCCAAATGGGCTGCACAGGTGCCAAAATGAAGCCCCAAATCTGGCCTTCAATCCTACATAAGCCACACATTTTTAACTTGAGTGGTCTTGAAGTTACAAAGCTTGTAACATCATGCTTCCAAGATTCTGGGATTGTTTGTACACTTCTACATCTGTAGTAAGTGTATGGGAGCAGTCTTTTCTGCTTGTAATTTAATGAAATTTCCGAGAAAATGTATATTTTTAAACCATGGATGCATGATATTTATTTATATTGGTATGCTTGTGTACAGGAGTTGGAAAAAAACCTCCATTGGCTGGAGCAAGCTCAGCAGGGATTTTGCAAGGATGCCCAGAAGCCATCTGGGAGGATAAAAAGCGCAAGAAACTAGCCTACAAGGCCACACCACTCATGTCCTTTTTGGGTAAAAAATTGATGTGAGATAGTGGATCAAAGGAAAAATGGGGGTTGGTCAGGACCAATGCCCATCAGCTCTCACACCAAAATTGGTGGCTTGGGGCAAGCCTCTCTGTGAGAAAGAGACCTGCAAGGCTCTCCTGCAGAGAGGCTTGGTTAAGCTCAGGCCCAAAGGGCCCTCCACAGGAGGAACTTACACTTGCGGTGAATGTTGGGGTGGCAGGAACGGAAACAATGAGATGAATCATCCTGGGCAGCAGAACAAAGCAAACTTAACACAAGTCCCTCCAGTGATTGTGGGGTGCAAGCACCCTCCTGCCAGGGAGGGACTTGCCTGTAATGTCGAAGTTCTCGCGTGACAAATACCAGCCAAATGGTTGGAAAGGCCATAAAACCCCCCAGATGGCCCCCAACCGCTCTGAACTTTGAGAAGCCAATGGCACCATTAGAATCCTCAGAACTTACTACATGTTCTGAACTGTTGAAATATTTTAAAAAAAAGCTGCTGTTGTGTTTGAAACCATTTGTCAAGCTGGCCAGCAGCCAATCATCTGTCACAGGAATTACAGATTGGTTGCCGGGGCAAAACACTATCACACCCCTCAGAGCCCTTAAAATGGCTTTCTTGAAATACATGTAGAAACCTCAACAATGTCACTTTTGACATAGTTTGTTTTGGAAATCATAGGCAAGAAGGTATGCTCCACTTCCCTCATTTTGATTCTTTGTTGGGGTACTCAGTTGTAGGTGCTACAGGATCTTGAAACCAAAACACAACAAAATAACACAAAAAGCCCAGTCTTCTGATCAGGCCACAACCCCGGCTTTACATGTAAGCCTCTCCAAGGAGGCGCTAACTACCAACTGGCCGGGCAGAACTGGTCACCATCAAAGTCAACAATCCCAGATTCCCAATTCACAAACATCATTTGGCGGCCGGCCACCCTTCGGTCGACATGGCAGCTTCTGATGCCAAGCAAATTGATATCGCCATGATTCCTCAATCTGATTTGCAAGATACTACAAACAGGCCTGTCACCAATAATACAGGGGTTTGGGATCCAGAAGCAAACACTGAAAACGCCAGCAAATCACAAGATCAAGATGAATCTCAATCAAAGAAGAGAAAACTCACCAGTGAGGTTTGGGACCACTTCACAAAGCTCTTTGGTCAGCTTCTCTCTCTAGTCAGTCAAGACCGTCCATTCACATCTGATGAACATTAATTTCTAGAATCTGACGGCAAGGAAAAAGCGCGGTGCAATTATTGCAATGTAAAACTCACGGGCAACTCTTCCGCTGGAACTAACCACCTCCAAAGACATTCACAGAAATGCATAGCTGAGAAAGGATGCATTTTTTCACCAAAGAAAGGCCTGTTCAACTTCCCCTTGTCAAATGGCACCACTAGCGGACGTATTGTCTGGATATTTAACCAAGAAAAGACACAAGAATGGTTGGCTGAAATGATAATTCAACAAAAATATCCTTTTGCCATGACTGAACACAAGGGTTTCATCCAATTCATGAAGGAGGCTCAGCCCCAATTTATGATGCCTGGACAAAAGGCAGTCCAAAGTGATTGTATAAGGCTGTTCAATGAGCAAAAGGCGGTGCTAATACAACACATGGAACAGCAGGCCAATCATATTGCTGTTATGAGCCCACACGCGGGCCATGACTTGTCCCAAGACATGTTACATATTGTATTTACATGTCACGGTCTATAGAACTAAGAGACCGGAGGGGGAAGAGCCACATGCTTTCCCCATCTAGCAATTTACCAATTAGCTAGTCAAGACCCGCACCAGAACCAAGAACCCCTCCTCCCCCCCCCCCCCCCCCCCCCAGAACCAGTCATAACATATTGCCAGATCATCCTATCGGGGACAAGGGACGACCAGAAACCAACCAGAACCAAACCAACATTGAAATCCAGAACAGCGCAGATCCAAAACCAAAAGCGAACCAACACTGAAACCCAGAACAGCGCGGACCCAAAATTCCAAGACTGATGGCCGAGGACATGAATAACCTTTGTCAGCGGGTCGAGGAACTATCCGCCTTGATTCAGGAAGAAAGAACCCACCGTCAAAGGGCCGAGGCCAACCTAGAATCAATTTGAGCCCGAATGGTTGCCCCGGCTGTTGTCCCCATTCTCCCACCCCAGCAGCCAGGTCAACAGCAGCCTCCGGGCGACGTCGTGGCGAAAGGCCCCAAGATTGGATTGCTGGATAAATATGATGGAACCAAAGGGGCAAAGGCCAAGGTCTGTGTGACCCAAATTGGCCTCTATATCATTTCCAACCCGCAGATGTTTCCGGACGATCAAAGCAAGGTGATCTTCTTGATCTCGTACCTTACGGGCCAGGCGAGCGCATGGGCGCAACCGTTCACGACCAAATTATTCGCCGGGCAGGCGGTCGCCTACAAGTTGTTCTCTACCGCATTCCAAATGATGTACTACGACACCAAGAAGAGATCCCGGGCCGAGAAGACGTTGCGGCAGCTGAAGCAAACAAAGTCGGTCGCCCATTATACGTTTCAGTTCAATCAACATGCAGCCGATGCGGGCTGGGAGATGCGGACGTTGGTAAGCCAGTACCAACAAGGCCTTAAGAAAGATATTTGACTGGCTTTGGTCCTTGCTTGGATCAAATTCAAGGAAATCACCGACCTCAGCAACCTGGTGCTAAACATCAATAATGAAATCAACGGCGCTGACCTCACTCCGACAGACGTAGCACAGCCCAACCCCAACGCCATGGATCTTTCGGCGGTACGGGGCCAGCTATCAGGAAAGGAGAAAGCTGAGATGATGCGGGCTGGTCTTTGTTTCTACTGCGGCGGAAAGGGCCACGTGGTTCGGGATTGCCCAGAGAAGAAGGCAAAAGGAAAAGGGAAGGCGTCGGGAGCGGCAGTCAGGATTGCCGAATTGGAAGAAGAAGTTTGCCGTTTGACCGTGGGACCAGGGCCGAGCGGCGAGGGTGGGTGTGCAGATCAATCAAAAAATGGCGACGCTCGGGAGTGAAGGTTGTGCCTCCCCCAAGTGTGGAGGGAAATATTGTAGTTAGATTAGGAACATGTACAATGACATCCATCAATCCAATCGACCCCCAATTGTTTGTCTCAGTATCATTTAATCAACTCAATTTTTCCCCAGCCACAACCAAAATTGCTACATTCCTAATTGACTCTGGGGCGACCCATGACGTCCTGAGCCTCTCATTTGCGGTGCAAGAAGGACTCCAGTTGAGGGAGTCCCAATACAAAAGAACTATATCCGGGTTTGACGGGTCTAAGAGCCATGCGTCTCAGGAAGTTGAATTGATTTTGGACTCAGACCCGGCCCCACACAGCTTTGTAGTTGCAACACTCAAGGACGCCTACGACGGCATTCTGGGGATGTCGTGGATCCGCCAACATGGTAATCTAATAGACTGGCAAACCCGTCGCTTTGGGATAAAATCTTCAAACATTGCCACCGCTGAGGTGTTGTCGTGTCAAAAAAAAACCTCACAGGACGGGGAGGAGCCCGGGGTGAGGCCAGTGAGGAACATTGACAAGGGGGCGCACGTTTTATGTGCAATGACGCCCCCGCAATGTGAGTCATCTTTATTATATTCTACCAAGCATGTCATAAGACCATCTGGCAAGCGGGTACACTCCTTAGAAAGCAGGCACCCCAATACACCAACAATGGTCACCAAACCTAAGGCCAAACCAATCCCCAAGTCATCCATTCAGCCACCTGACCGTCACATCCCCTCGAATGAGGGGGTTCCATCTGAGGATCATATCACAGCCGCTGAGGCGGTTTTGTCTATGCCAAAAAAACCATCACAGGACGGGGAGGAGCCCAGGGTGAGGCAAGCGAGGTTATATGACAAGGGGGTGCGCGCTTCAAGCGGAACAACACCCCCGCAATGTGAGTCCCATACCATTTTTCCGCCCTGTTTTTCCAATACACCCTATGTAAGAGCAACTGGCAAGCAGATACAATTTCCAAAACTTGCAATACAGGAGCAGGGGGCGGCGGAGGCGCTCATCTCGACGGCTAAGACGTCTTGGTCTACTTCGGCCAGACTAGCGGCAGAGAACATGAAGAATGCGCCTGTGACCCGGCCGGTGGAGGATCTAGTCCTGCGACAGTACCATTGGTATTTAGACATGTTCAAGAAATCAGGGGCACAACGGCTCCCGCCACGCCGGAAGTATGACTTCAGAGTGAACCTAATACCTGGCGCCACACCACAGGCGGGGCGTATCATCCCCTTGTCGCCGGCGGAAAATGAAGCGCTTGACAAGATGATCTGTGAGGGACTGGAGAACGGGACTATACAAAGGACCACGTCGCCGTGGGCAGCCCCGGTACTATTCACTGGCAAGAAAGACGGTAATCTTAGGTCATGCTTTGACTATCGGAAGTTGAACGCCGTCACCAAGAAGAATAAATACCCATTACCACTCACCATGGATCTTGTGGACAGTCTGCTCAATGCGGACACTTTCACCAAGTTGGACTTGCATAACACATACGGTAATTTGCGGGTAGCCGAAGGAGACAAGGACAAACTCGCGTTTATCTGTTGAGCTGGACAGTTTGCACCGTTGACCATGCCGTTTGGGCCCACAGGAGCGCCCGGATTCTTTCAATTCTTTATCCAGGACATCTTACTTGGCCGAATTGGGAAGGATACGGCAGCTTATTTGGATGACATTATGATATATACAACGCCGGGGCATGATCACGAAGAAGCGGTCATTAGTGTACTTGAGACATTGAGCAAACACCAATTGTGGTTAAAGCCTGAAAAATGCAAGTTCTCAAGAAAGGAAGTGGAATACCTTGGTCTGTTAATCTCCCGGAATTGGGTACGCATGGATCCTACAAAAGTCCGTGCGGTGACCGATTGGCCAACACCCACCAATGTCACAGAAGTCCAGCGGTTCATCGGGTTTGCAAACTTTTATAGGAGGTTCATTCAACAGTTCTCGCGGACAACAAGACCCCTTCACAACCTCACCAAGGCCTTGACACAATTCGTGTGGGACAACCATTGCCAGCGGGCTTTCAAGTCATTGAAGAATGCGTTTACCACAGCACCGGTCCTCAAGATTGCCGACCCTTACCAACCATTCCTGCTAGAATGTGATTGCTCAGATTTCGCGCTGGGCGCGGTGTTGTCGCAAATAAGCAAGGAGGACGGCAAGCTTCATCCGGTGGCATTCCTGTCCAGATCCCTGATTCAAGCCGAGCGCAATTACAAAATCTTCAACAAGGAGCTGCTTGCTATTGTCGCGGCCTTCAAAGAATGGTGTCAGTACCTTGAGGGAAACCCCAACCGTCTAAAAGCTATTGTTTATATTGACCATTGTAATTTGGAAGCCTTCATGACAACAAAAAAGTTAACAAGATGCCAGGCACGGTGGGCGGAGACACTTGGGTGCTTCAACTTTGAGATCATCTTTAGGCCAGGACGTCATTCCAATAAGCCAGACGCACTGTCGCGCAGACCAGACTTGGCGCCCACGGGGGACGATAAGCTCACTTTCGGTGTCAGCCTTAGAGTCATCACAGCTGACCTAAAAGCTGCCTGTTCTACCTTTGTTACATATAAATTACTTTATATCTTTTTCATCTTAAGAGATAACCTTGTTTTGACTTCATATTCTGTTTCCTCATGCAATTTTAACCCTAGTTACAACTTATAAATTCCTTGTAACTATACTCCTTCCCTGAGTTACTGAGTTATGGCGCCCTTGCGCAGTTGTGACGTGTCAGCGCTACCAGGCGCGCCAAACCACATGTACATATGTAAATTACATAAGCAAACTGTGAAAATTTTCGTAGTCAGGATCCCCCTTGCCTGAGGCGGATCTACAGACTTCAGCACACCAGAACCACCACCCAGATAACCCCAGGATCACCACCAAAGAGCCTACTCTACTCCCAGTATACCTACCGTCACAGGCGCCTAGGATATTGACAGTAAGTAACCTCTTTCACTGAACCTTGATTATCTCAGAGGTACAACTCTGTGTCTTGCTTGATCTGCCTTTTCTTCTTGCTTTGCCTCCTCCTTGATCACAGGGCTGTCCCTCCAATTCTACAGGCCTTTGCCTCTATCTTGATCACAGGGCTGTCCCTTCAATTCTACAGGCCTTTGCCTCTATCTTGATCACAGGGCTGTCCCTTATAATCACTTGGCCTTTGCCTCAAAATCTAGGTTGCAGGGCTGTCCCTCAGGTTTCCCATTAAGAACCTTGACTGTCCAGAGAGAAGTCTAAAAAACTGTGGCTGGATTAAACTTATCTAATCCAGATACCCTCCTGAGAGGAAGCTGTAGCACTTCTAGCACAGATTAGCAGCACTCTTCTGAAGAGTAGCATTGCCAGTGGACGTGCATTCCCACTAGAATAACCTAGTACTTCTCTTCTATCTTATCCTGCTTGGTTTCTTTCTCTCTCTTTCTCTTTTTCTCTTACAGTTGTATTTTCTTTATCCCAAGAAATCAAACTGTTGTCCCCCATTTCTTGTGTCCTGCTGTCACTATAGAGACTCAGGCTCACATTCGGCCAGTTACTCAGACCGGAAAACATAACTCCGGAAACGTTTGCAGAAGTAGCAGAATTCGAGGAATGGTCGCTTGACGTGGACAATTTCTTCATGGATGAATCTGTTGACTTGGACAATGCAATGCACTAGTTTGAGGTGGAAATATTAGGCGTGGAAGACGCGGAGCAGGGGGTTTCAAGATCTATCCTCAACGATGAGGAGTTGATCAACTTGATTCGCAAGGCCACACTGTTGGACTCTTGACTGCAATCCCTGATGTCGGAGGCCGGTCGAGGGACAAATCCGTACTCAGTGGCGGAAGGGGTTGTTTACAATCAGGGACGGATTGAGGTGCCAAAGGACAACACTCTAAAAGCAGCCATCACGCAAAGTCGACATGATTGTTGCGCTGCAAGCCACCCGGGTAGAGCCAAAACATTAGGCCTCATACAACGGAGTTTCACGTGGCCGCCAATGAAACGGTTCATTAACCGTTACGTGGACGGATGTGGATTGTGCCAGAGGGTGAAGCCGTCAACTCAGAAACTGTTGGGCACACTCAAACCCCTTCCCATACCAGCAGGCCCGTGGACGGATATCTCCTATGACTTGATTACCAATCTCCCCAAATCCAACAATTGCAACAGTATATTGACGGTTGTGGACCGGTTTACCAAGATGGCACACCTAATCCCTTGCCGCAAAACAATGAAAGCCAAAGGACTGGCAGACTTGATGATGCGGCACGTGTGGAAGCTGCATGGAACGCCCAAATCCATAGTGTCTGACAGGGGCAGTATATTTATTTCTCAAATCACCAAGGAGTTGGCTAAGTACTTAGGTATCCGTCTCTGCCCATTGACAGCATACCACCCCAGGACGGACGGACAATCCGAAATTGTCAACAAGGCAGTCAAGCAATTTTTACAACACTTTGTCAATTACTCCCAGGACAACTGGGAACCGTTGCTAGCAATGGCGGAATTCACCTACAATAACAGGGACCACGCGGCAACCGGCATGTCGCCGTTTAAAGCTAACTATGGGTTTGATCTGACAATCGGCGGGATCTCACCATCCAATCAGTGCCTCCCTTCAGTAGACGCAAGACTGAGAGTGTTTGAGGAGGTGAAAGAAGAACTCAGGGCGGGACTCGAGGCGGCTCAACAGTCAATGAAGAATTTGGGGGTTTTGTGGTCATAAAAGGTACATGATGAATCTTTCGGGGCCTCTAAATATTTTGGTAACCATATGGCAGAAGAATTTCCATGCTGCGATGAGATATAGTGGCAGAAACACCAAGAAACTACCAAAGTAGTGATATTTGGGAACTGATCAGACTGTAGCTGCTACATTTGGAGGTTTTGTGGTCAGTCAAGGTACATAATGAAACTTTGGGGGCCTGTAAACATTTTTTTAACCATATGGCAGAAGTATTCCCACGCTGGGATGAGATATAGTGGCAGAAACACCAAGAAACTACCAAAGTAGTGATATTTGGGAACTGATCACAAGGCTGAAACCGCTGCACTAAAAGTAGTGCAGCACAGCGCAAAGCGCAGCGGAAATGGGCTTGCTGCGCTGCACTTTTTTATAGTGATTTTCCGCTAACGCTTCAGCTTTTTGAAAACAGAGGGAAAATTCCTCTTTTTTTAGCGGACCACAAAAGCGCCTCAGAAGCGCAAAACCGCTGCGTGGTAGCGCAGCGCAGCGGCACTTTGCTAGAAAAGCGGGATTTGCGCTTTTATAATCTGGGTTCCCGCTTTTCACGCCTTATTAGTGCAGCATAGCTAATATTACTGCATGTTTGCCGCGATAGAGAGAAAATATACTCAAAAAGAAACAGAAACTAAAAAAGTGACCTATACCCCCCGAGTCTTGGTTGATCTTTTTGGCTGTTTAGTCTTCTTGATGTTGGACGGAGAAGATAACTTGAGGTTTTTTTTGGCAGCATCCAGAACAGCCTGACAATCTTCAAAAACCCCACCCAACTTGACCCCGCCGCGTAACCACAAGTGGCTGCTGATAGCACGTTCAATTGATCATATTGCAAGTCCGGCCCGCCCTGATGAACAAACATCGGCGGCAGCTGAGAAGGTGCGCTCCACCGTTGCTGAGATAGCTGCGCAAGCAAGATAATCGCGCTTGCTTTTTGAGCTGAATTAACTGCGCAGCGCCAAAAGTGCGGAAGAAGTATCAGCTAAAAAGCGGTGCAGCGCGCAAAAGCGCCCCAGTAGCGGTTGAAAGCGCACACCGCTATCGCTGCGCTTTCCCGCAGCGAAAGCGCCGCTTTTTTGGCTGCACTTACACTATGTCATCCAAGGAAATAGCGGTGTTTTGCTGCAGAAAGCGGTAGCGCAGCGCGGGGACGCTACTGCTTCAGCTTTTTGGGCTGGGGGGTTAGCGGCGCCCGCTGCGCTGCGCTAAAATTGCCGCTTTTTGCAGCGTAGCGCAGCTTTTCAGTCTTGCTGATCAGACTGTAGCTCCTACATTTGGGGGGTTTTGGTCATTAAAGGTAAATCATGAATCTTTGGGGGCCTCTAGAAATTGTGGTAACCATATGGCAGAGGGATTCCCACTCTGGGATGAGCTATAGTTGCAGAAACACCAAGAAACTACCAAAGTAGTGATATTTGGGAACTGATCAGACTTTAGCTGCTACATTTGGAGGTTTTGTGGTCAGTATAGGTACATAATGAAACTTTGGGGGCTTCTAAACATTTTGGTAACCAAATGGCAGAATGATTCCCATGCTGGGATGAGATATAGTGGCAGAAACAGCAAGAAACTACCAAAGTAGTGATATTTGCAAACTGATCAGACTGTAGCTTCTACATTTGGGGGTTTTGTGGTCATTAAAGGTACATGATGAATCTTTGGGGGCCTTCAAACATTTTGGTAACCATATGGCAGAAGGATTCCCACGCTGGGATGAGATATAGTGGCAGAAACACCAAGAAACTACCAAAGTAGTGATATTTGGGAACTGATCAGACTGTAGCTTCTACATTTGGGGGTTTTGTGGTCATTAAAGATACATAATGAATCTTTGGGGGCCTCTCAATATTTTTTTAACCATATGGCAGAAGTATTCCCACGCTGGGATGAGATATAGTGGCAGAAGCACCAAGAAACTACCAAAGTAGTGATATTTGGGAACTGATCAGACTGTAGCTGCTGCATAATGGATGTGACCCCAAACACAATATTTCTGGTTTTTCTACGCAGAACAATTGTCCAATGAAATTTTATGTGGAAACACTCCTCATTAATCTGTGGTTGACAACAAAAGTAGATAAAAAAAAGAACCTGACAAAAATATGCTAAACCATGGTAAACTAATTTCAAAAAGGCCATCTATGCATGTAGCACTTCAAGTATGATGTGCAATATATTCAGGAAGTCCAACCAACCAAATTAACAATGTGTGCAGGATGGTATCATGAGGGGGTCAGCGGTCAATGTTTTTCCTTTTTTGAAAAGTAGTAGATTTGGAGACTTCTGATAACATCAATTGTTGAAGTAAAAAAAAAAGAAGAAAAAAATTGATCCCTCTCAGCCACTCTGGATTAATCCTAAAACTTGCAATGTCTTTTTTTCTTGAAGAATTGAATGGTGTATGTAGAAATTTATGAATGTTATCAGACAAAAAAAAAGATTCCTGTGGCTTGAAGCAAATACAGGGGGAAGGAGAGAGATTATAGAAGAGTATTAAGGAGACATGGAACACAGACAAAGGTATCAAGAAAAATAAAAAAAAATTGATCAATATACAACATCGCAAATTCATCCATCTTGGTAGTGACAGAGGACGGCGGGAGATCAAGCATTGGAGAGGAGCAGAGTCTGGGAAAGTGACGTGCGGAATAGCGGGCGGAGCTGGAGGACTAGTGCGGGAAAGTGTCAGACGTGCGGGATTGGGTGGGAACGGCAATTTGCGTGGAGGGAAGGATGGGAAAAGGGGGACTCATGGATTTTTCTCTTTTCTCACCTTATCCTATTATCCTATCATTATTTTTGGGGGGATTACTCATCATTTTTTACTTACAACTACGGAAGTACTAGAGTTATTAGGACTTATTTCGTGATCTTATCTTTAATTGAAGAGTTACTTGCGGATTTGGTGCTTACTAAGTGCAGAGCTTTATTCACTTGCGGATTATTACGCTATAGATCAGGCTCAGTAGAGGAGCGCTGGAGGCTAGCGGAAAGTAGCAGTGCGGAGCCGAGTTACCGACAATCACACAGCCCAGACACTAATATTCTTGAAGAAGGCGGTCAGCGGACTTTTCCACCGACTAACCAGCTTTTATTCTCACACCGGCACCGCCTGGCGGGTACCAGCGGTACCCGCCAGCTTTTTTCATCAAAAAGGTCACCAAGAGGTTTCCTTGATGACCAGAATGGACGCGTCATCACCCTCAATGACCGCAACAGGTTGGTCATTGAGGGGAGGACCTTTCAATGACTAGAAAAGCAATTACCAACCTGTTCCGGTCATCAAACAGGTTGGTCATGGTCATTGAGGGTGCTCCCCCAACAACCAGCACACACTTGTCATTGAGGGGAGTGACAACTCCCCTTGATGATTGCACCAGGGACCGTCCTTGATGACCGGTCTATTGTCAGTCATTGAGGGAAGCTCAGAGAGGGCCAAGGGCCGGGGGGGCGGGGGTTACCCAATTAACCCGGCGGGGGAAAGCGGTACTTGGGGGCGGTACCCGGGTGCCGCACCTCTTTTTCCAAAAAAACGGGCTCCCGGTGTGAGAAAGAAAGCTGGTTAGCTGGTGAAGAATTTCCGCTGACTGCCTTCCTCAAGAATATTGATGTCCTGGCTGTGTGATTGTTGGTAACTCGGCTCCGCACTTCTACTTTCCGCTAGCCTTCAGCGCTCCTCTACCAAGCCTGATCTATAGCGTAATAATCCGCAAGTGAATGAAGCTCCGCACTTTGTAAACGCAAGAATCCGCAGTAACTCTCCAATCAGAATAAGAACACAGATAATCTCCAATAACTCTTGTACGTCCGTAGTTGTAAGTACAATGATGAGTGAAATCCGTAATAAATATGATAGGATGATGATAGTAGGATGATGAAAAAGAGAGGAGAAAACCCTGAGCCACCCCCGTCCTTCCCTCCACGCATGTCACCGTTCCCACCCAATCCCGCACACCTGACACTTTCCCGCACTAGTCCTCCAGCTTCGCCTGCTATCCCGCTCGTCACTCTCCAACGCTTGTCCTCCCACCGTCCTCTGTCTAGCCCCTGTCAGTCGTTCTCTCGCCACCGCCTTCACCCCGGTTCCACCCGCTCTGGCTGTCATGGCTCACCCGCTGACGCGCCGCTGCTACCAGTCCACGTGTGTAGTCCCGCCGCAGTCCAGCCCTGTCTTTTCCGCTCCGATCCAAATACCCGATCCGAAATCCGCAATCCGCAATTGGCGATCCGTGCATTCCAATCCGCGCGTGACTTTCCGTAAGCTTTCCTAGTGTGCTTTCCTGACCTCATCCTCAGTGCTTATGTCACCGGAATGCACTCTGCCTGAGCGGCTTCGTGCATTCCCCGCCCGCGCTATCCCCCATGGACATTCTACTGCGCTCGCCTATATAAATCACCACATCCGCCCCAGTTTTGAAGTCCTGCCCCCAGGATCTTCCCACCCATTCGCCCGCTCCCACACTTGTCACACATACCCATACAACCTCATCCTCCTTTCCCACACATCTCCTCCCGTTCAGTATGGTAGCTTGCAATCGCTGGATCCGACTCGGACTACCCTGCGTCTACTCCCGCGCTGGTCGTGCGTGTAACAACTGTAAAGATTCAAAACGCCGCTGCTCCGCCTTCACTCCCAAATCCGACAGCTCCCGCAGAAACCGCGAATCGCAAAACCGTCCAACGCCTTCTGGATCCCGAAGCTCTCGTGCGGAACGTTCCCCGTCTGTTATCTCGGTCAGTTCCCGCACCAAGTCGCCCTCCGCACACGGTGAAGACCTTATGACGCCACCGCCCAATTGTGCCGACTGCTCAAGCGCCAAAGAATATGTCCAACAAGCCCAGGCGTGGGCCCGTAAACACGGTGTGGTAGATGGAAAGGTTCCACTACATCAAAAATAAAAAAATTCTCTGTTTTCTTTTATTTACATAGTATTCATCAGGAATCATGGACTATGGCGCAAGGACGGGACTTGACAGGACTAGAAGTTACATTCCAAGCTACATATACACCTCACCTCCTATTACAACCTCACGTTTACATACACAACCTAGCTGCTGGACAGCTACACATACTCATCTACACTGCATAGTATGTACATGCATTCTAAATTAGTGGATCTTCACAACTGACAGCTGCAGGTGACATCATAGAAGTACCACATTAAATCCCTCATGTTCTGACCAATCATAGTCACTCATTCAGTTTCCCTGCAGCTAAAATCCCTCATACATGGCCTCCTTGTAGCTAAATTCCCTCACATTTTTCTATATAAGGAGCTCTCTTCCCCCCCTCAGTGGTCTTTTCCGGAGTTCATTACTCACCAATTACAGTCAACCCAACATTTACATAAACAACCTTACATACATTTAACAACCTACATACATAACAACCCTTACAATAACAATATCAACAAATTATTCAGTGTCATCAACAAGCTCATCTTGAACCAACCAACCCTATCACTTCATTAAAACTTGCCAAGCTTACCTTGGTGGGTCTTGTTTTCTGGTAGTATAGAAGGGCAGAGTTTGCACCTCCATCATCCCCTTCTCCATTCAGTAAAAGGTTCTCAGGAACACTTTTGAGTTGTACAAGGGAGTCCCCAACGTGATAGGATAATCTTGTGGATCGACAAACGTATAACCAATTTCAATCGAAACCAGAAGCATTCGTCGAAGGATTTCAACTTTGGACGGAAAAAGGAATCAAATTTATCAACAAATCTAGAATACTCAACGGCATATTCAGTTATTCTGTTGGACGACTAGTTCAATTTTAGGAACCATCTACGGGACCGATTACAAACCTCTGAAGAGAAAGTGTAACCACCGGATCTGAAAGGAGTTTTTTCGAAGGAAGCGGCTGATTATATACTGGAAGACGGTGTGTCGTACCAAAGGATCCGGATAATCAGATACTGTTAGAAGAAAACTCTGGATCCAACTCGAAGGAAACAGCCAATTATATACTGAACGACGGTGTGTAGTACCTAAGGATTCGGATAATTAGGATACTGTTTGAAGAATACTCCCATTACGGTAAAAGTTATTTTTTTTTTTGAAGTATTGAGAAGAGAACCCCCAAATTGCCCTGGTAAAGAGACCAGAGACCAGAGATATTATTGTTTCTTTTTCAGAGCACAGTAACAGTTAGCCAAGGATCGACATATTATAAAAACTAGGAATCAACACAAAACAACATGAGTTTAACATTCAATATACCAGATTTGGAAGATGGATTCGCACCCTTGACCCCGTTCAGGAACAGACCACTAGCCAGAACTTCAGGAACGCTTTGGAACCAGGATACCCAGAATCCACCGCCACCACCTCGAAAGGACAAAGGGAAAGGACCAGAAAATCAGTTCCGGACCCAAATGGAAGAAGACGTATCAGATTCAGATGAAACCCCACAACATCAAAATATACCACCGAGACAATCCACACCTCGACAACAACAACCATCTGGGTATGGAATACACAACACGGAAAACAGACAAGAACCAATGTTCCAGCCTCAGTTTCAACCAAAAAGAAATCAGGCTCAGGCTGGACAACAACAACCTTTACAACCAGAACCACGAAAACCAGATCAACAAACTGGGTCAGCATATTACAAGGCTGCCTACCCACCAAGGCCGGTCATTATCAAGGACTCGGGACTTTACTATGAAGGAACTCAGTTCATGAAGTTCCTTAACAGATTTGAAAGAACAGCGAATGCATACGGGGCCACCGATCACGATAAAGCGGCTCAGATCCTGAGATTTATACGAAAGGAGGAGTTAAAATGTCAACTTGAGGAAATGGACGGATACGACGCTTACGATTGGACAAAACTCCGAGCAGAAATGGTGAAAGCATGGGGCGACCTGGATAATATGATCATGTATACAATCGACGACCTTGTGAAAGTAGCAAAACAACAAGCAAAGGAGGGTATCACAAATTATCGGGACTATAAGCTATATGTATCAAAGTTCACGCTAGTACTCTCCTATCTGGTAAAAAACGAACATATCAACAAGAACGACGACGCCGGAATATTATTCTTAAGCGCCTTTTCAATTGAGAGTCAACGAAGCATCAAACGTACACTAGTCACCAAGGATCAACTACCAAAAGCCAAGGATGGAAGTAACAAGGCTCCTAAATGGGACAATTTACTGATAGCGGCAGAAACGGAAGTGCGAGTTGACGAGGGATACACGAATCTCTCAAATTTCTCGGAAGCAAACCGTACAATGCAGAAAGACTTGGACATAAAGAAAGGAGATGGGAAGCAACGAGATCAGATGTTAAAGGAAACACCAAACGATAAGATAGTGGAACAACGGATTCAAGACATGCAGCAAGAATTTGCAGCAATGAAACAGAAAATGCAGAGTATCTTACCAACAACATACAACCAACAAGGTGCCACAGATAGACAAGAATTTTCTCAAGAAGGGCCACGACCATCAACACCATTATACAAAACCATGGTCTGTTATTACTGCAAAAGAGAAGGGCACGCTACGGCAAGATGCCCAGAATTTCTGAAAGACAAGGAACAAGGATTGGTGAAACGAGTGGGGAAAGATTGGTTCTTACCCAATGGGGAACACATAACATGGATACCTTCAAGGCCAATTCACTCGGTAGTTGCCACCTCATCAGCAAATCCTCAAATGCAGGATGCCATCAGAAGTTTGGCAGAATCTCGAAGAAATGGGAACGGGAATACTCCGCTTATGAAGTCTTCGGCGCAAACCATAGATTGGGACCCACCGTTGTTAGGAGCAGATAACTTTATGAAGAACCATGCTATTACAAGATCTGAAGGACAGAAGGGACGTCGAAGCGTTAGGATTCAAGAACCAGAGAAGGATACTATGGATATTGACCAAGAAGACGGGGAGGAAGCTCCTGCTCCAAAAGAACTACCTAGGAGGACGTCTGAGAAAGTCTGGAGTAGGGAACGAATACCGACTATCAGCACGAAGGAATCCCCAGAGGAAGCTCTAATACATGACTTGGACAATGTTAAGATTCCTACAACTTTTGTGCAACTCACTGCAATATCACCTTCTTACACAGAACAGATCATAGCAAAGTTGCAGGGACGTCTTTCGGGGAAGAATACCTCAACCACCTACATTGCAACTAAAGAAGCTAAAGTAGCGGCGCCAATGACCACCCTACCAGAGGAAGAAGGTCCGTCTGACCCATGCTACTACAGTTGCGCCCTAGGATACATAACAGCGCAAATCGGCGGGGAAAAAGTTGACTTTATGGTGGATTCCGGTTCTATGGTCAATGTCATACCCCG
Organism: Puccinia triticina; assembly: GCF_026914185.1. Taxonomy (NCBI): domain Eukaryota; kingdom Fungi; phylum Basidiomycota; class Pucciniomycetes; order Pucciniales; family Pucciniaceae; genus Puccinia; species Puccinia triticina. The sequence continues at coordinate 1,133,088 of NC_070567.1, read as the reverse complement.
ATCAGTAGCCGAAGATTTGGAGCTAGAATCTGTGATAGTAAACATACCCATGCAAGGTGTTGGTGGGGCCAGATGCGACATAACTGGCGTAGTCGAAAATTGCCCAATACAGATTGGCTGATTTTCTGGGCCCGCTCACCTCTTTATATCACCAAAAGCTCAAGATTGCATTTTAGGACGGCCTTTCCTTTTCGACTACGATTGCACCTTGGAATACCACGAAACGGGGGAGACTCTCACGTTTGCAGGAACCAAGGGCCGGCGAATTTCAGTACCATTGGCTCGAACCGGGCAAGGTCGAGGATGGGATAATCGGAAGGACCTCAGCACCAATAGCATGAAATCGGTTCCTGCATCAGAACATGTCCAGAGCGAAGAATATCGAATGTTCAAAAAGGCACCTAGTCAGCATTTTTTATAACTACCGGCATCCAGCTAGGGAGTAACTCGCTTCAGCTAGTCAAGCGGGTTATATCTCGGACGCCGGATTTCATCGACTGGCTCAAATCATTCCTCTTAAAACACTTCGGGAAAACATCAAAACAAATAAAAATATACCTCTTTAAATTTTTTTCGCTTAAAAAGAACATTCTTATCATTTTCCTTAAGCTATTAAAAATCTGTAACATAAAGAAGGACTCACCTACAAAACCAGATTCGGGCCCTTTCAATAAACCTAGGGGTCTTGGATTATCTCCTTCCGTCAACACCACGAGAATATTGCAAACAGACAACGACTTGCAACAGCCTATCAAATCTTTACTCTCTAATGGATTAGGGTCAACATTTCAAGACAGACTGTGCCAAAGCTGGAAAGACGGAAACCTATGGTGTATGACAAAATATAAACCAGTTGCCAAGAAGGTTTGACCAATCAACCAACCAATTCCGCAAACATTAAATCCTCCACTTCAGCGACCTCCACTTTCACGGGATCCATATAAAACACCACTCACGCCAAACCCTCCAGACTTCACCCCTACCTCCAGGATCACTGAAGAACGATTAAAGGTAGTTAACTTTGGGCCAGAAGGGTGGCTTTGGGAAGAAGAGTTGAAACTTTTTAAGCACCTGATTGTGATCCGGGAAAAAGCGGTCGCCTTCACGCCAGAAGAAAGAGGACTCTTGAAGCACTCGTATGGTTTACCTTATGTCATACCAGTAATCGACCACGTGCCGTGGCAGAAGAAACCCATTCCGATCCCAGCCGCCATTAAAGACGAATATGTGGAGCAAGTACGCAAACGGGTATGGAATAAACTCTATGAACAATTGACATCAAGTTATTCCAGTCCGGTGTTTTGCGTACTCAAGCATGAGGGAAAGTTAAGGATAGTTCACGACCTGCAAGAAATGAATAAGGTTACCATTAAAGATGCAGGGTTACCACCCGCAACCAAAGAATTTGTTGAATCGTTCGCCGGTCGTGCCTGTTATGGATTGGGGGATATTATGGGTGGTTACAACGAAAGAGAATTAGCTCCAGAATCCAGACCCCTTACCACCTTTGATACTCCTTTGGGCAGATTTCAACTCACGAGACTTCCACAAGGCGCCACCAACTCGGTAGCAGTATATCAAGCACAAATGATGTGGATCCTTCAGGACGAAATACCAAAACACGCAGGAGTGTTTATCGACGATGGGGGTATTAAAGGACCAGGCACCACATACAATGACAAAGTCCTGGAAGAAAATTCAGGAATACGCCGTTTTATCTGGGAATACGCTCAAACACTGGAGCAAATATTATTTCGAATAGAAGAAGCAGGACTCACTATTTCAGGAAAGAAGTTTGCATGCTGTGTACCTGCTTTGGATATTGTGGGTCACGTGGTCTGTAAAGAAGGTCGGAGGGTATCGGATCAGAAAAAGAACAAAATAACAACATGGCCAACTCCCAACAACATTACGGAACTCCAAGGCTTCATGGGAATAGTAACTTACGTCAGGATTTTTGTAAAAAATTTGTCTGAAATTGCGGCTCCCCTTCAAAAGTTAACTCGAAAAGACATAGAATGGCTCTGGGACGAAAGCTGTGACAATTCCTTCAACCAGTTGAAAAAGATAATTGGAGAAGACATCACCCTCAAGAATCTCGACTACTCTCCGGACGCAGGGCTGATCGTACTGGCTGTAGATTCCAGTTTCATTGCGGCTGGAGCAGTACTTTCACAACATGCAGGAGCTTGAAACAGGACTAAACCAACCAGTATTATACGAATCAATAGTGTTTTTGCCGGTTGAGTTGAGATATTCGCAGGCAAAATTGGAACTCTGCGGTGTGGCGCGAATTTTGAAGAAATTACAGACACTTCTATGGGGCCAACACTTTGAACTCCAGGTAGACGCACAGTCCCTAATTCAGATGATCAACTCACCTTCGCTCCCAAATGCACCCATGACACGATGGGTAGCATTCATCCAACTCTTTTCGTTTGAGATGGCCCACAAGCCAGGAAAAACTTTCACAATGCCGGATGCACTTTCTAGACGACCGATAAGTGACGAAGAAGAAGAATTCTATAACGACACAGAGGATTTTGATGAAGATGAACCTGTAATCAAAGTCTGCTCACAATTTAATGGGACGTCCACCACCACAGAGGTCTTTGAATGGGAAGCCCCGGGATTCTGGACAGACTTGAAGGAATATCTCAGGACGCTTCGTAAACCTCACTCTATGAACCCAGACGAATTCCAGAAACTCAAGCGAAAATCAGCAAACTATTTTATCCAAGAAGGACGACTCATGCGCAGGCACTCACCAATGTCACAACTAGTCATCTCCAAGACATCCTACCAATGCAAAATTTTACGAATGGTACATGAAGACCTTGGGCATCGTGGTCTTGAAGAGACATATCAGCGATTAGTGTGTAGATTCTGGTGGCCTAGTTTGAAGAAAAAAGTCAAGTTATGGGTACAGAGCTGCGAACCTTGTCAAAAGAGGAACCCACTAGTTCCACAAGAAATACGGCACCCGACAGGAGAGAGCAGCTTATTTGGGCGCGTAGCTTTGGATGTCTGTCATATCAAGGCTGGACAATATAAGTACTTACTAGTGGTGCGGGATGATTTATCCGGATGGGTCAAAGCGGCTCCTCTGGTGAAACTGACAGCCGCAACCATTGGAAAATTTCTCCTTGAAGAATGGGTCTATCGGTACGGCGTAATCAAGACGGTCACGGCAGACAATGGACCAGAATTCAAGAACGAGTTTATAAAGGCAGTAGAAAAGATTGGAGCTACTTTCAAACCACCTACACCCTACTACCCTGAGGCTAATGGCATGATTGAAAGAGGCCATCGACCCATTAAGGACACCCTGATCAAGATGTGCGGAGAATCTGGTGGTAAATGGCGAGAATATCTACCATTAGTTCTTTTTGCAGACAGAATCTCCACCAAGCGAACAACTGGATACTCACCATACGAGCTAGTATTTGGCCAAAAAGCAGTGCTACCCGTGGATATTGAGATGGACACTTTTCTTGGGATTGATTGGACCGAAATTCATACTGTTAGAATTTAGAACTTTCAGGCACGAGAAATAAAAGGGCTAAGATGAGTATTGATAAAAACTCAAGAATTTGGGCAGTGAGGATGACTCTCTCACCGGATGTGGCTCAGCGGGGCGCGGAGAAAGAATGAGGAGAACCGATGAGTGTAATTTCTTGTTGTAGGCTGGCTTTAAATAGACTAAAAACAAGCGGCCAACAAGTGGTTGGAAGACAATAGAATAATGAAAAAGTTTGATCAAGACAAGTTTCATTTATACTATCTCTGAGACTATGCGTGATAACAAGTATGACAAGATATTATCTACTACACACGGTTCAATGACTACTTGGTGTGATAAAATCTGTACTAACAAGGATACTGGCAATGCTTTTGAGAATGACATGAAACAATGTTTTAGAGGTGTAAGTAAGAGGAAATGGCAAAATTCCAACACATACGACGGAGGAACTCCTGGAAGCCCAGACCAAGCAACTGGAGCGACGGGAAGAGATTCTGGGAATAGCTTATGAAAAATTGCTAAGAGCCAGGGAATCATCAGTCAGATATTGGGATCGGCGGATGGCGGCTAGGCTTAGGAGATCCTTGGATCCTGGTGAAATGGTTTTGGTTTACAACAAAAGCCTGGAGGACCAGTGGGGGAAACTTTTTGCGCACCGCTGGAATGGACCTTTTAGGATCAAGAAACAACTACCAAAAGGAGCTTACATATTGGAAGAACTAGACGGGACGGAACTCAAGAGGGCCTATGCAGCTTCCCATATCAAACGGTTTTATCCTAGGGGAAGGGAGCTTTCTGAAATCGAAATCGACAAGGATCCCAATCAATCAGGTTCATCAGAAGAGCAGGAGTCAGAGGATGAGGAAGGAGAAGAGTTCTCCAGTGGTCACTCTTCTGATTCAGATTAGCCAGCAAAATTTTTAAGTTGGGGGAGGAAGACTTGCATTCATTTTTTTATTAGTCACTTCTTTTCCTCTACTACTTACCTTCCCCATTCTTAATTTTGGGATATGCATATTTTTTCAAAACCCCAGGAGGGTACACTCACTTAAAACATTCAGTCTGGGAACGTCACATTTTTCTTCAAGACCGCTCATCACGATGGACGGGTTTTTCTCACAAGTTCGCGACGGCTGAGGACAACCGAATAAGTTGGGGGAGGGGAGGAGGATAGATTGGCATCAAGACTAAAAAGATAAATAAAACAAACTAAAACATAAGTATAACAAGATAAAAGAACAAAAAAAATCAGTTTTTTTTAGATTTAGGCGATTTTTTCGATTTTTTTTCGGATTTAGAAGTTATCTAGCGATTTTTTTTGTGGTTTTATGATTTCAAACCCCCGAATAGGCGTCGCTCAAGGACAGCCAAGTCCATCACACCATCAGCACAGCCGAGGGAACGAACAAGAAAACAAAAACTAAGGAAAATATATCAGCAAACAGTAAAAGAGGAAAATGAAGAAGAAAAATTGAGCTCACAGAAGCAAAGAAAGACTTGGTCGGATTCTGAAACAACATCAAAGAACAGGAAAGAAAGGCAATCAGTAATAATGAAAAAAAAAGAAGAAGTAGGAACGAAACACTTACCAGGAGGAGCGATCAGTAGGATGGGTTCGGACTCGAAGGCGGTGGTCGAGTTGCAGGTATCGACGGGTGACAAACTTGAAGAGGCGGACGCGTTCCATGTGTTGGAACGGATTGGAAGCCGGGCAAAGGTTGCAGTAATGAACAAAGGCGTTCATGAAGCACTGGTACATCTGGTTGAGTTCAGCAGGGCCGGTGGCGTAGACATCAAATTGGCGAGGGTCGATATTGGCAGAAAGAAGATTTCCGATTTGACGGTCGTCAAGACGGTGGTATTCATCTGGGTCATAAAGGCCGGGTGGATTGGGTGAAGCAACACGCTCAAGATTCGCGTTTGGGTAGATATGAGCTCGACCGCTAGCCGAGAAAGGTGCACTGATAGAAGAACGACGAGATCGGGACTCATCAACACTGGTGGCATTGGAAGCTGAAGACTTGGTAACAGGCGAGGAAGCTGGAGCAGCCGGGCTGGATATGGAAAGGAGACTAGCTGTGGTACTTGGAGTGTCCAGGTCACGAGGCCGAGGAGCAGCCGGAGGCGACCAGAATCCCGGGATGATAGCTCGGTTGGACTGGAGCATCTGTGGAATAAGCAACATCGAAGGTTTCATCAGTGGCAGCATACAAGAGAACGATCCACAAGGAAAACATACCTCATTCAAACGGTTCAGTGCAGGACTACTGACCACAAAGGGCCTGGACCCAGGCGATAACTGAGGACGGACAGGAGAGGAATGCTGAGTTCGATAGGCCGGGGATCGATCGAGTTCAGACTCAGGGTAAGCCTGATACATTGGGGATTGAAGATGCGGGCCTCCCAAACCGGGAGGAGTACAGGGACGAAGCGGGGTTGTTGGGGAATTAAACCCGGAAACCTCAGATGGGACGGCTGGCGAAGCATTCAGGATTGGGGTAAAGGAGCTCTCTCGAGAGGCTCCTCCATTCGGGCTGGTCGTCTAGAGAAGGAAAAAAGAATAAGTATCGAATCTAAGTACATATATATAACATAACTAGGAAGGCGCACTAAAAACGGGGAAGCAACGTTGGAAGGGCGCGAACGCAAAGCGTAGCGGATGGAGGGACGATTGGTTGGGCGATTTCGATGGGTACGACGGGTCATGATGAAGCTATGAGTAGGATAAAACTTGGGACTACGATGAATGAGGAGAAAACAGGCGGTGATTGGTCCACCTTTTAAAGTAAAGGAAGCAGCTACACAAGAATAAAAAGGGCTTGTAACTTCGGCACGAGAGTCAGGACGTGAATTCTCAAGGAAAAGAGGTTGCGTCCGGTTCTGACCAACCAGAAGACTTGACTCACCGATCTCCGGAACACCAAACAAGGCTAACTCATCAGCTCCAGGATCCTGACCAATGCGGTGGCAGGATCCAGGTTTACATGCAAGTGGTGGACCACGGTGGCTTGAGAATTGTACGAGGAATGATCGTTGGCTCCCCCATTTCGTCATCACACTAGAAAGAGAAGAGAAATGGAGAGTCAGCTGTCAAACATAAAAAAAAAAAAAAAAAAAAGAGAAAAAGAAGAAAGAAGGAACTTACGTGCGATGGCGACCAATCTGCAAATCCGATCGAAGAACTCGGAAGACTGAGACCTAGGCGGCGAAAGAGATGTAGTGTTGACTGGCATATTTATATTGTAGGAGTGGGGCCGGTCGGGGAAACAATCGAGTCGAGTCCGGTTCGGATCAGCGCGCGCGACTAGGAAGCAGAGAGCTGCGCAAATCGCAGCGCAGGACCAGCGCGCTCTAGAATACTAGCACAACCACTGCGGACGCCATGGACACACGACGTCGACTGCTGCGCAACTGCGGGCTGCGCGCAGCACCTCGACTCCCAGACATCAAATAAATTTAACCCCTCCAATAAAACCAAAAATAACAAAACCCACTGGTTTGAGTTCAATTTACCCCTCACTCAGCCTCTCAGGACACGCGCCGCAGAGACTCAAGGACAACTCTTCGGGTTTCAAACCTCTCAATTTGCAAGTTACCACACTTTTCACAGCAAAATTGTCTGGGGACAGACAATAAGTTGGGGGAGGATGTGGTAGATGGAAAGGTTCCACTACATCAAAAATAAAAAAATTCTCTGTTTTCTTTTATTTACATAGTATTCATCAGGAATCATGGACTATGGCGCAAGGACGGGACTTGACAGGACTAGAAGTTACATTCCAAGCTACATATACACCTCACCTCCTATTACAACCTCACGTTTACATACACAACCTAGCTGCTGGACAGCTACACATACTCATCTACACTGCATAGTATGTACATGCATTCTAAATTAGTGGATCTTCACAACTGACAGCTGCAGGTGACATCATAGAAGTACCACATTAAATCCCTCATGTTCTGACCAATCATAGTCACTCATTCAGTTTCCCTGCAGCTAAAATCCCTCATACATGGCCTCCTTGTAGCTAAATTCCCTCACATTTGTCTATATAAGGAGCTCTCTTCCCCCCCTCAGTGGTCTTTTCCGGAGTTCATTACTCACCAATTACAGTCAACCCAACATTTACATAAACAACCTTACATACATTTAACAACCTACATACATAACAACCCTTACAATAACAATATCAACAAATTATTCAGTGTCATCAACAAGCTCATCTTGAACCAACCAACCCTATCACTTCATTAAAACTTGCCAAGCTTACCTTGGTGGGTCTTGTTTTCTGGTAGTATAGAAGGGCAGAGTTTGCACCTCCATCATCCCCTTCTCCATTCAGCAAAAGGTTCTCAGGAACACTTTTGAGTCGTACAACGGCGTCAACAGACCTTTAGTCGACAAGCGTCTCAAACGTCCTCAAGAACCCGCATCGACCCCTGCCACTGGACCTTCATTGGCTTCCAGGCCTTCTCCCACTACTGGTTCAAAGCGCCCCTCGGCGGATTCTACGGATTGGTCCTCATGCGTCCATGTCCAGCCGGTCCGCCGGCTCTAGATCTCGCAGCCCGTTTTTCCGCTCATCCGTGTGACCCAACTCCGATCGTCCTTTCTCCAGAGCCCTTGTTTCCCCAGGCTCCCGGTAGGTAATCTTTCCGCTTCTGCTTGTTGCGTCCCCGCTAACCATTTTTTTTCCGCTCCAGCCACCCCAGCAAAGGACACCAAGATGGCACCTGAAGACCCGTCCCATACCCCTTCCGGCTCACCGCCCAGTTCCCCGCAGTCCGTTCCGCACGCCGAGACCCCGCAAGCCAGAACCACCCGCGCCGCCTTGATCCACACGTTGGAGTCCACGGACCCGCCTTCTCCGCCGGCCGATACCACTCCAAAGGCACCTCGACTCCTTGCCCCGCCAGCCGCTTCAGTTTGAGCCGCGTCTTGTGACTCTCCGACTCCACGCCCTCGAGCCTCGTCGGTACCTACCCATCTACCGCCGCCTGCCGAGCCTGCCGCGGACACCGAAGCTGGGTTGTTAAATCGCCAACTCGCGGAAATCTCCTGCGATCTACGCAACACCTTCCCCGACAACCCCCTATGGGAGCAAGCCGTGTTCCCCGCCGCCGCCGTACTTGACTTCGTAGGCGCCTTCCGCGATATGTACTGCGCCCTGCTTCACATCTCCGCAATAACGCCCGCAGAACGCCGCCGTAGGTACGCATTCTTCCTCGTTGGCATCAACCAGCTCGTCGAACGACTTGAGCTAGCCATTGTTGTTCCCGCCGACAAACGTACTCTCCGAGCTTGACAGAACATGTAGGGCGCGCTACGGAACGAACCGCACCCCGCACAACCAACCACCGCGGACTATGACGCTCCTATCCCTGCGGAGCACATTTGTACGGAGCGTACCCGCCGCTCCTCTGACTCCCGACTTCCCTAGCTTCCCTTTTTCCGCTTCCTCTTCTCCTTCTCTGTTGTTGTCTCCCCCCTTGTATATAGTCCTGTCCTGCGGAAACAATGCTTGAAATACACGCGCATCCTGAGCTCCGCACCCGGATCATTTCCACTTAGAGAGAGAAAACTACTGAGAAGTGAGCAAAAAGGTCTGCCATCCCGAAAAATATTATTATAAGTGCCTGGACCGCCCCAGAATGAGAACCACTTTAGTCCCCGCACTACGTTTTCCATTTTTATCCTTCTCTTTTTTTTTTTTTTTTTTTTTTTTATATCCACCACCCTTTTACCGTAACACAACCCAGAAAGAAACCGCAATCCACGAGAGAAAAATTCCGCAATCCACGAGAGAAAAATTCCGCAATCCACGAGAAAAAAATTCCGCAAGGTACCTGGTCCGCCCCAGAAGGATTTTTCCGCACAAAAATCCCCGTACCCCGCACCTAGAAATACAGATAGACAACAAGCCAGTGAAACGTATAACAAAGCTGAAACCGAACTTTATAAGATAACAAACATTCTGGGGTAGCTATGTAACCTGGCTGTAGACCAGATAGCGCACCCCCTCACCAATGATCACTTGTGGCTTTTACCTGCCACGGCTTTCCCCGCCCCAGCCTTTTTACCGCGGTCCGCAAACGCCGACTCCGTTGCAATGGCGGAGGTGCCTGATCCGCACCGTCCTCTTCCGACACCGCTTCCAAACCAGAATCCTCATTGCTAGATGCCGCATCCGTGCCCTCCTCACCATCTGAGCTTGCTGAAGACAAGACTTCCTCAGGGACCCAAACCTCCTCCTCAGAGTCATCAGATTCCGCGGTCTGGTCGAAATCCGTAGAACCCCGTGCATAAAACCGCTGGACATGCGTCGCCGCCACCCGCCGCTTCAGAAGCGTCCTGTCCAGTTCCTCCAGCTCGTAACTTCCCCCAGGAAATTGCGACACAATGCAATAAGGACCATTCCATCGGTTAGCAAACAGCTTACCCCACTGAGACTCAAGGCTACAATTGTAAAGGAGAACCAATTCCCCCTTGCGGAGAGAATCCCGCAAGCAATGAGAACACCAACGGTCCCAATACTGGACCGCCTCAGCACGACTCTCCTTAAGGTGCGTCGCCGCCTTTGCGATAACTGAATCCCGCCGCAACAGCTGCTCCGATTGCGCCAAAAGCAAGTCGTCCGCCGATTTAACTTTCCACCAGTCTACCGCCAGATACGTGAACATCTCTATATCTACCGGCAAGACCGGCTGACACCCAAACAACATCTCGTACGGCAAATACCCCCTCGTCCGCTTAGTGGAAATCCGATCTGCGAACAAAACAGCGGGCAGATACTGTTGCCACTTCTTACCGTCCTCGCCACACAATTTCACCAGAGCGCTCTTGATTGGCTGATGGCCACGCTCAACCATTCCCGCACCTTCTGGGTAGTACTCCGTCACTTTACCAAACTTAGCGCCACACGATTCCACCAATTTCCGCAAGCCGCCACGAAATTCCGCACCGCCGTCCACCGTGATAAGTCGCACACTCCCGAACCGCGCAAACCAGTCCTCTTCCAAAAACTGCTTGACTTTCGCCGCCGTAAGATTAACCAGAGGTCGCGCCTCCACCCAACCGGAAAGATCATCTCGCGCTACGATCAGGTACTTGAATTTCCCTGCCTTAATGTGCACCGCATCCATGGATATCCTACTGAATAGCGTGTCCGTTTCCGTAGGCTTCCCGATTTCTTTAGGCAGATGCTGACCACGCCTCTGGTATTGCTTGCAACTCCGCACCCATTGCCGCACACTCCTTGTAACACCCGGCCACCAAAACCGCGACTGCACCCGCCGTCTAGTTTCCGCTTTGCCTCAATGACCCAGCTCCTTGTGCAAACTCCGCAGGACAGCTTCCTGATCGATGTGCTGTGTCACTACCACCAAGTGCACCGGTGCGCTCCGACGCCATAGTTGACCCTCATGCACAAAGAAGTTCGCCGCTTTACGCTTGATCCAGCGCTGAACTGACAGCCCAATTCCCGCAGGATAGCAAAGAGTCGTCAGGAACACCACCAAGTACTCGTACCTCGGCGTCTGAGTCACCGGCAAGCCTCCGCCCCCCTTCACGGCCGCATCCTTTGCCATTCGCACATCAAGAATCCGCCGCTCCACGTCCAGCTGTTCCGCCAACGCAAATTGATCCTCATTGTCACCCAGGGGAATGCGGGAAAGCGCGTCCGGCAACGTGAACGCCTTGCCCGACACGTGCACCACTTTGAAAGAAAACAGCTGCAAGAATGCCACCCACCGCGTCATAGGGGCATTAGGCAACGACGGACAATTGATCATCCGCATTGACCAGTAATTTGAAATAGACGCCCCACAGTATGTGTTGCAATCTCTGCACGATTTTTGCCACTCCGCACAGCTCCAACTTCGGCTGAGAATATCGCGACTCCACATCTGTAAACGTCACCAATTTATACAGCACGGGCCAATCCTTCCCGTCCTCTTCCTGGGTGAGTACTCCGCCCGCACCAAACTCACTTGAGTCCACTGCCAAACGAATTCCGCCGTTATTGTAGTCGAGTTCCTTTAATAAGATCTTTTGGCCTACTATGTCCTTCAGCATTGCGAACGCCTCATCACACTCTTGGGTCCAGTTCCACTCCACATTCTTGCGTGTCAATCTCCGCATCGAACTCGCAATTTCCGCAAACCTCTTGATAAACATGCGCACAAAACTACATAACCCGAGGAACTGCAGGATATGAGACGCCGTGCGTGGTTTCGGCCAATCCAGTATCTTGTTCTGCTTAGGTTCCGCAACCCGCCGTCCGTCTTTAGACACCTTGTGCCCTAGGACCTCCAGCGCCGGTACACAAACCGCAAACTTCTTTCCTAAAACCGTAAGGCCCGCTTCCTTGATCCAAAACAAAACCCGCTCCAGAGCCACCGCGTATTCCCAGATAAACCAACAAATATTAGGATTCCCCGCCAAAGTTGCTCCGCCGTAGTCACTCCTTGGTCCTTTTACGGCCGCATTGTCGATAAATATCTGCGCCGTATGAGGTAACTCATCCTGAAGGATCCAGGACATCTGCGCCTGATACACCGCCACCAAATTTGTAGCCCCCTGCGGAAGCCGAGTAAGCTGCAAGCGCCCCAATTGTGTCTCAAACGCCGTCAGCGGCCTTGATTCCGTATGCAATTCCCGCTGGTCATATCCGCCCATTACGTCCACCAGACCATAGCAAACCCGCCCCGCCATAGTGTCAATGAACTCCTCTATGCGTGGCGGCAACCCAGCGTCCCGTATAGTGACTGAATTAAGCCATTGCAAGTCGTGCACGATCCACAGACTCTTCTTGTCCTGCTTAATTACCGCAAAGATTGGGCTAGAATAGCTGGAGCATGATTGCTCATACAACCCCGTCCGCAACCGTTCCCGCACCAGCTCTGTCATCTCTCCTCGAATTGCCGCTGGTATAGGAATGGGCCGTATCTGCCATAGCTCATGCGGAACCGTGGGTATTTGATAAGGATCCCCAATACTCCGCTTGAGTAAGCCCCGATCTTCCGGTCTGAATGACAACGCCTTCCCCCGCAACGTGATGGCTTCTGCCAATAAGTGGAACTCCTCTTCGTGGAGCCATTCCGGTGGCCCAAAGTTGAGACTGGCCATCTGTTCCGCCGTAATCCGCTTCGTCGGCTCGAACCTTGGCGGAACCCAATGCAGAGGTGTCTTGAGCGGATCCCGGCTCCACTTGATCTCCCTTAATGGCGGGTTGAGCTCCTGCGGCATCGCCACATTCCGCGGCCGCACCTTCTTCGCCACCGGTTTATACCTCCCACCGTTGACTTGGCCCATTATTGCCTCGCCGTCGCCGCCAATCGTCCTAGCCACAATCAAACCCCTGCGCGGACGTCTCATTTTGCTCACGACCGTGGCACAGTGGTAGGGTTTCGTAGAAAGCCAACTCGGAAGTGCATACTTGGGAGGACTTACTTGTACACTGCTTGCCTCCGCCGCGCAGCTCCCGATTTCCGCACCATTTTTTCCGCTCTCGTCCATTCCCGCTTTCCGCTTGTCACTCGTCCCTGTCGCAGAGTAACGGCTCACCACAGTGGCGCTGTGGTAGTGCTTTGATCCCTCCACACTCAGAGATGCACACGATGGAAAGCTCACTTTGGTGTTGAACTGCCTCGCCATCCCTTCGCCAATACCCTCCTGCTTCTTAAATGTCAACCGTCCAGGCTGAGTCAAAGCTTCCTCCGCCCGGATAGCTCGGCCAACAACTAAAAATCCTCCGCAGGAGGCTCCGCACAGTGATGCAGTGCCCCATCACCCAATCTCCACTTTGAGGCTGGCAGATGGTTGTCTTGTACTGCTTCCCGTGAGTCCCTTCCACCCGCATCACTTCCTCTTGCCTTGCGGGACAGAAACGCAGCTGCGCTCAAAAGGCAAAGAGCGCTGGTCAACCAAGGATGATCTCGTGAGACCTAGTCACCAAGAACAATAACTTCTTGACCACTCTCGCCACCTCCACGGTCTCCGCCTCCGCTACCCCGTCCACTTCACAAGTAAACCCACCCATCGTGCGGATTTTTATGTGAGTCTTCCGCAGCACCAAGTTAGCCTCCAACGCCAAATCCGCCGGGAGAATGTTGATCATGGACCCCGTGTCAATCATAGCCCATTTCGTGACGTTTCCTACCCTCATACTCATGTATCCCAGTGGGCAGGACACGGCTGTAGATGATAGAACAGGAATTGAATCCAGCGAGTGTCCAAACTCCGCACACTTAACCTCCGCCGTTTCCGCGTTAGTGGTGACAGCCGTTGCCGCTGGCTTCCTTTCACGTGATGCCTCTTTCAACACGCTGATCATCTCTTCCGCTGTGGTGTTCTGGCGCGTACACAGGATCAAGACACCCGGATAAAGGCCTCAAGACCCTCAATTCTTCTGTTATCATTTCTTCCCCCCCCTTCCCTCTCTTTCCTTTCTTTCCCTTTGCCCTTTCTCCCTTTTTTCCTTCTCTTTGGTTGGTTTGATTTGTTTTGATTCTTCCATTGATTGTTTTCTTTTCTTGGTTCTTTTTTTTTATTATTGTTTCTTCTTTGCGCGCGTTGGAGAGGATGAGTTGGAGGAGGGTTGGTTCTTTGTTTCTTTTCAGATTTTGCTTTGTTTGTTTGTCTTTTTGGCTTTGGTGTGGAGGTTGTTTTCTCTTTGGTTGTTCTTTTCCTCTTTCTCTGCTCATCTTAGTTGTATGGGCGCGGCGGGCACGAGGGCTCGTCGCGCGGCATGTCGCGGCCTGAATCCAAGTTCAGCCGAACTTGGAGGAAGGATCGGCATGGTATTCTGGCCTCCCCCATAAGGAACAAGATATCATCACGTTTTCTGAGCTTATTGATCCGGATCGTGTCGATCCAGCCCCGCATCTACCTCTGAGTTTGAGTACCCGAGCTTCCTGAGTTTATTCCTTTTTGATCACTACCCGAGATTCCGACGACCGCACCGGCTTTCTTCCGAGTCCCTTCTGTTCTGAGCTTTTTCCATCCTACCAAACCGCCGAGGGTATTCCAACCCCCTCGTTCCCTCTCAACAAATCCCCCCCCAACCGCTATCACCTTGTTCGATTTTTCCCCGATACTTTTCGCAGGACCACCGACAAGGGCAGCACTCAAGCACCATCCCCTCAACCAACTGCCACGGCTCAGACCCGACAGGAGTCCATACCGCCATCACCGGGGAAATTGCCGCCAGCTCCCTCGAGGTAAGGGCTACCGTGGTTTCCGCGCCCATTGCTCGCCATGCAAATTCTGCCGCCTTTTTCTTGTTGCCCCTCGCCACCGGAGCTACCGGAAGCTGCTTGACCGGCTCCGGTCTGGCTTTAGGAGCGGAAACGGGATCCAAATCCATCTTCTCCAAACGCTCCCCTAAGAAGACTTCCCCCGTTTGCATGCACTTCACACTGCTGGCCACTGCCGGCGGCTTCCACACCATGCCCTTGATCATCCCAATATTCACTTTCCCTTCCACCTCTTTTCCTTTTGCCGAAGGTTGCCCGGCCCGCACCACGTCCCTCAGAACCGGTCCATCCACTGGCGTACGATCCGGCCAAAAGAAAGCGCGCCCCCACAAGGAAACTTTTCCCGCAGCCCAATCCGTTTCGAAGTACTCGCACTGATTCCACATATGGCCAGTTTCCTTGCAGTAGTCACACACCGGAGGTCCTCGCCTCCACAGCGGCATCCCGCCAGCCTGCGGAGCACCGTCCGTTGGAGGACCCACGGGAGCGGCTGCTGGTGCCACGGCCACCTGTTGTTCCTTTGGTTGCTTGTGCGCCGCTCTCTGCATGAACAACTTCAATTCTTTCAGCGTATCCGCCAGGTCACTCACGTCTTTGACTGTCACCGGCGCCTGCGGAGCCGGTTACGCCCTCACAACTGCATCTCCTTGGCTGTTGTTCATGAGCTCCAACACTTTGAGTTCCGCCTTGACAGCGGAGTGCAGCTCCTTCATGCTGGGCAGCAGTTTTGGCCCACCTAGTCGTGGTTTGACCATCAATCCTTGCTCGTTAAGTCCCCAAAGCACCTTCTCAGTGAAGGTCCGGTCAAATCCCTTCAAGAAAATCCGCTTTGCCGTACCCATATTGGCCGTCACAATCTCGTTCCGCTCCAGATACCGCAGAACCTGGTCGAAACTAGTAATGTAGGACACATACTCCGCTCTTGTCTGCACACCGCCCTTTTCCGCACGCTCCAAAGCCACTTTCTCCAAGTCACTCTCCCAATACCTGGGTCCACGATCTTCCCACCTCTCAAGTATCTCCTCCTTGAGCTTGGTCCAATCCTTACTCTGGAACCCCTTCATGTCCTCCACTTCCCGCAAGTCCTCGCCTTCCGGAAAGAAGTTGACCACCTGGTACGCTTTATCCGCATCCGTCAGACCTTCTTGCAGAGCCGCTCTTTTGAACCGGTCGATAAAACGCTCCACCTCCGCCTCTGAAAACTTAAGGTGCGGATAATCCCTGGGCCGTATCTTTTCTCCGCTTGGCGCAGGAGCCGCAGGTCGTTGTCCACCTAGCGCTTCCTCCATGGTCTCGTCTTCTGTCTCCTCTGGTCGAACTCCATAAGTTCCACTTGTTGTTCCTCCCGCTGGCACCGCTGGTCAATCGTTCAGGGTGCTCCGCTGGTACAACTGTTGCCTCCTTGCTGCAATTGACTGATTAGGTGAAAACTGACTCCGCGCCGACGAAAAAGATATCTGTCCTAGTCTCGGTCCTCCCGCTGATCCCAACCACGATTGTCTTTTGGCTGGTCTTGAAGAAGAACCTTCTCTGTTTTCCGCAATTACTGTGTCTCCGCTGTCCGAGCCGCCTGATCCAATCTGAGATTCTTTGTCACCTGGAGTAAAGAATTCGCCTTCCGAAGGGTTCATTCAACGTTTCCGCGCAATTCTAGTTCCCGAGTATCCAATAACGACACAAAGTTGGGTTCCCGGCCAGACCCCCACTTGTGAGAAAGAAAGCTGGTTAGCTGGTGAAGAATGTCCGCTGACCGCCTTCCTCAAGAATATTGATTTCGGGGCTGTGTGATTGTCCGTGACTCGGCTTCGCACTGCTACTTTCTGCTAGCCTTCAGCGCTCCTCTACCAAGCCTGATCTATAGCGTAATAATCTGCAAGTGAATGAAGCTCTGCACTTTGTAAACGCAAGAATCCGCAGTAACTCTCCAATCAGAATAAGAACACAGATAATCTCCAATAACTCTTGTACGTCCGTAGTTGTAAGTACAATGATGAGTGAAATCCGTAATAAATATGATAGGATGATGATAGTAGGATGATGAAAAAGAGAGGAGAAAACCCTGAGCCACCCCCGTCCTTCCCTCCACGCATGTCACCGTTCCCACCCGATCCCGCACACCTGACACTTTCCCGCACTAGTCCTCCAGCTCCGCCCGCTATCCCGCTCGTCACTCTCCAACGCTTGTCCTCCCACCGTCCTCTGTCTAGCCCCTGTCAGTCGTTCTCTCGCCACCGCCTTCACCCCGGTTCCACCCGCTGGTGGAACCCGCTCTGGCTGTCATGGCTCACCCGCTGACGCGCCACTGCTACCAGTCCACGTGTGTAGTCCCGCCGCAGTCCAGCCCTGTCTTTTCCGCTCCGATCCAAATACCCGATCCGAAATCTGCAATCCGCAATCGGCAATCCGTGCATTCCAATCCGCGCGTGACTTTCCGCAAGCTTTCCTAGCGTGCTTTCCTGACCTCATCCTCAGTGCTTATGTCACCGGAATTCACTCTGCCTGAGCGGCTTTGTGCATTCCCCGCCTGCGCTATCCCCCGTGGACATTCTACCGCGCTTGCCTATATAAATCACCACAACGGCACCGCCCGGCGGGTGCGGGCAGTACCCGCCCACGGGTGCCGGGTGCCGGGTACCGGTTGACATTCTCTATTACCATCACCACCATACATCACTACAACCCTTATATTTGAAAATAACCACTGAACTCACTCTAAACTCTCACATACATACCAGTCATTGAACAACCTCATCTGGAACTGAAGGAATTAAGACCGGAGGCAAGCGAGGCGGAGCGGAAAGGGAAAAAGTCGGCTTAGCCAATAGCAGACAATACGTCCGAAAAGGACCGGATTACTCACTCTCAGGGGCTTAAGTGCCTAAGTAGGGAGACTCAAGGTGGGACTAAAGTGCCAACTTGAGGAACAGCTTTGGTCAGGACTGATGATGAATTCCTGAGTAGTCTGTTGTGTTTAAATAGAATACATACAATGTGCTCAAGTTGTGGGCGCGCTTTAGAGGACACAATGAATAAGGAAAAAAATACATGCATAAAGGAGGGGACATGTTGGTGATATGAGAAAAGGAAAAAAGGAGAGTGGTGACAAGTGAAATTCCAACACGCCCCCAAACTTGATACCGCTGGACTTGATGAATCACAGATGAAGACCGGGGTATTTTTGTAACAGATACTCATAGGTTTCTTTGTCTTCTTTGGTGTACTGCATAAGATGAGCCAAGTGAGGTTTGCTTGAGGAGGACGGAGTGGATGAGTGGATGTCTTGACGTGTTTCTTGTCCGGATTCTTCTGGAAACAATTGGATTCCAAGTGACTGCTTTTGTGGCAGAACGAACAGGCTTGGAAGCCTCTTTTGCAGTGAGGACTGGTTATTTCGGGCTTGGAAAATTGCCTGTAGAGAGTGTGAAGCGGGGTCAATTTCTTTACATTGTTCAACTGGTTTTGAGCTGCAAAGTCTTTGAGTTTCTTGAGGACTTGTTCCAACGGACTGGATTCAAAATTCATCGATATGTTGGTTTTGAATGAATGGAACTCTTGTGGAAGTTTTTTGAGCATCAATATGGTCTTTACTTGATTGTCAAGGGCGAGAGACAAGAGAGTGATTTTTTGATTGGCGGCTCGAACTAGAGGTAGGAAGGTCAAGAACGAATTGTATTCAATAGCCATGAATTTCTTGAGGGCTGTGGTCATTGCAGTGAGTTCGTCGCCGGCGAACTTGGCTTTGAAAAGCTGCCAAAGTTTGATTCCATTGAAATTGTCGGTGAGTGGAAGGGATGCGCTGACATATGCAAGTACTTCTTGAATTAGGAACGAAACGATCTCCGCATAAGCATCTCTGTTCAACTTGATGAAAAGTTTGGAATTGTCCTTGTCTTTTTTGGGATTGGGGGCGCTGACAAGACCGGTGACAATGTTGAGGACTTGCATTTTGTGGAGTTGGGCTTTGATTGGGATGAGCCAGAGAGTATAGTTTTTGTTGGTCGAGAGGATCTTGGATTCTCAAATAAGGGTTTCGGAAGTCATGTTGAGATTTGAGTATGGAGAGAATGAGGGGGGTTGAGAAGTTGGTAGTCGCCTTCAACTGTTAATCGTGAAGGAATTAAGACTGGAGGCGAGCGAGGCGGAGCGGAAAGGGAAAAAGTCGGCTTAGCCAATAGCAGACAATAAGTCCGAAAAGGACCGGATTACTCACTCTCAGGGGCTTAAGTGCCTAAGTAGGGAGATCGAGGTGGGGCTAAAGTGCCAACTTGAGGAACAGCTTTGGTCAGGACTGATGATGAATTCCTGAGTAGTCTGTTGTGTTTAAATAGACTACATACAATGTGCTCAAGTTGTGGGCGCGCTTTAGAGGACACAATGAATAAGGAAAAAAATACATGCATAAAGGAGGGGACATGTTTTTGATATGAGAAAAGGAAAAAAGGAGAGCAGTGACAAGTGAAATTCCAACAGGAACCAGACCAAACCTATCACTTGATTAAAACTTGCCAAGCTTACCTTGGTGGGTCTTTTTATCTGATAGCAGAAGGGCAGAGTTTTGCACCTCCATCATCCCCTTCACCATTCAGCAGAATGGTTTCACAACCACTTTTGAGTCTTACAGCGGGTGGTAGAAAAGCAATGTGGTGATGCGGTGCAACTAGAGCACACCAGAATTCCAACAAAAACCACCCTGGGGGAGGGAGGATTCTGTCTCATATTGTGGCTTTTACTTTACTTTGCGGACTTTTGTGCTTTCTTTTTACTTTTTGGACTGTTGTGCTTCCTTTTAATTTGTGTACGTTGCGGATTTGCTTTATATGTGTTACGGTTGTGCTTGCTTTACGGCTGTTTTCTTGTGTTTTTGCGGAGTTTGTGGTGAAGTTATGTTCTTTACGTGGTGAGAGGCTTTGGCTACATGTAGTGCAGAGAAGCGCTTTTTTTCACGGCTTTGCTGCGCTATTTTGTAGCTTATTTTGGCTACGCTTGCGCTTTTTGGCCCAAGTGTGTAGCTTTTCAAATTTTTAGCGGCTATTTTTAGCGGCTATTTTTAGCCATATTACAGTGCAAAAGTGCTGCGCTAACGCTATAAAAAGTGCGCTACACTATTTTATAGCTCTTATTTTGTGGGGGGAGAGAAAGTAGCTTTTATTTATTTATTTTTGCTGCTAAGTGGAAAAATAAAAGAACAAAAAGACATTTTTTTTCTCTTTGATATTTTTTATTTTAAGCAAGAGTAGAGAGTATGAGTAGTAATGAAATGAAATTACAACTTTTTTAATTTAGCAGCCTCATTATTGTTCTTCTTTTGTGCAACTTTGAATTTTGGGTTCTCATGAGCTGCATCAATGATCTTCTGACAGTTTGAAAAATCCCCTTCCATCCTAACCTTGTCCTGCAGCCACATGTGGCTGCTGATGCAATGCTCAATAGTTCAGCTTGCCAGACTGGAACAACCTGAGGAGCAAATGTTGGCAGCTCCTGAAAATGTTTGCTTGATGGAAGCAGAGCTTGCAGGACAGGCAAGATATTCTCTGGCCAATGAGCCCATAACCGGAGGAGTGGATGGTGCTTCATCATCTTTGGGGCTTGTGTTGGTCATATTGCAAGCAACAGATTGGTGAGGACAGAAATGGGGGAGGTGGAGCTGAGAGCAAGAAAACAAGGGGTGAGCAAGCAAGGAAGTGGTACCGCCGACCGGCGGAGATGGTGGGTGTAGATGAGCGGCCGTGGGTGACCAAGGGGTATGTATAATGTATGAATATCCATCCATCTATACAAGGAAGGTCGCCTGTAGCCCCTGGGAGCAACCTGTAGCGCAGTGGGGCTACACTTTTGTAGTGTAAAAGCGCATGTAGCACTCAGATAGCGCAAATAAAGCGCTTTTGCGCTGCGCTGCGCTATATTGTAGCCAAAGCGCGGCTTTTTGCGCTGCGCTTGCACTTTTTCCCCAGGAGAAAAAGCGCCACTGAGCTAAATTTAGCTGTAGCGCAGTGCTACAGCTTTTTGGGAGGGGCATGTAGCAGGTACCCGCTGCGCTGCGCTAAAAGGGGCGTCTTTTTTAGCGCAGCGCAGCCTTTCACCATTGGTGGAGCTTTATTTTACAGTTTCCTTTTGCAAAGCTTTATTATTATACTTGCTTTACATTATTTACCCTGCTCGGAGCCCTAAAACGTTGGCAGAGCTGTGGAGAGGAGTTCTCTGAATCACCCAACTTTCTCTGGGATAATCTTGCACAGGAGTGGTGCGGACACTTTTGTGATGGTACCACTTTCTTCCACTACAACGGCACATCACATCACACGCTATCATCACTCTGCTCAGCTAAAACCATAAATTTCAAAAAAGGAGATTCACTTGATTATATTCTTCAATCATCTTACCATATAGAGGTTGTATAACCATCCTGTACTTGATAAAAACTGATCTGGGTCTGGTAGGGACTATTACATACAAGTTTTCTCCATCATAAATCACACCACAAGAATAAATAATTTTTTGTCAGAATTCTGTGTAGTATAGACCTGCATCAGTAGTATTTAGTCAGCAAGAATCTCATGTTTTCATTTCCCCCTCAAGGACTGCCAACCCATCCCAAAGGAGTTCTCACAACATAACCTACACACGTTTTTTTTCTGATCATGCTAATTATGGTGTTCAAAGTTGGTTTGCATAATTTTATGCATGCATAAATCATAAAATCATAAAAATATTTTGGTGAGGAAATTTTGTATTACATAATCAGACAGTCATATCCCCTGCAAAAAAGATTTTATGATTTTATGATTTATGCATGCATAAAATTATGCAAACCAACTTTGAACACCATATGGTGTTGCAAGCGCGTCTGGGCACATACCCAACTCCCTCTTGGCCAAGTGCCTCCGGGGGTTGGGTCTCACACCCATTTTTTGCCCAATAGGGAAATGAGTGGTGCGGCCTTGTAGGCTTGCTTCTTGCGCAGGCAGCCATCCACAAATCAGCTTTTTATCCCCCCAGCTGGCCGCTGGGCATCCTTGCAAAATCACTGCTGAGCTTGGTCCAACAAATCAAGGTTTTTTTCCAACTTCTGTACATCAAGCATATCAATATAAATATTATGCATTGATCATGAATTGAGAATTGAACTTGTTCAAAAATATGCATTTTCATTTAATTACAAGCAGAAAATACTGCTTCCATGCACTTACTAAAGATACAGAAGTGTACAATCATTGCCAGAATCTTGGAAGCATGATTTTAAAAGCTTTGTAGCTTCAAGACCGTTCAAGATAAAAATATATGGCCTATGTAGGTTTGAAGGCCAGATGCAGGGCTTCAATTTGGCACCTGGGTGGCCCATTTGGCTCACAGGATGCTATGGTGGTGTGGTGTTGAAGTTTGACACCAGCCAAATGGGTTGAGGCGGTCCTCAGTGCTCACGCCAAATTTCCCCGCTTACTCCCAAGTCCCTCCTTAGGAGGCTCGCGCTTCGCGCGAGGGGCGCCAGCCTGCCAACTCAGAAGGAAGGACTGACTAAGGCCCCGTTTGGCAGGGCCTAGCGTCATATGTAGCAATAAGCTGCTGCGTAATAATCCCAAGTAAGGTTTATGAACCTTATTGGGATTATTACCAGGCTTTGATTATTTTCCATGGCCGTTTGGGACAGCCCCCGTCATATTTCGAGACCATCCTGTCTGTTTGGTGCGCCCCTCAAAATCAAGTCCGGTCCAGTGCTCCTCTCGAGCCCATATGCCACAATGCCCCCACCGAGCTCCGCAACCCTTGACAACACCCGGATCTCGCCTCGCTTCCAAGATGAACGCCAGCAGAAAGTCAGGTACTGAGCATTAATCAGCTCGCTTGGGTCAGGAAGCGGAGTCGGGATTGAAGACTTGGTTGATTGGGGGGGAGGCTTCGACGAGGGAGGTTTCTTGCGTCTGGGTGCCATCGAGTTGAAGACTGGTTCAAGGCCGGAGGGAGGGATTATTGCAGTGAAATTTTGGGGTCAGAGCAAAATATCCCTTTTGGCAGGGGGAATAATTGAGCGTCAACTCCAGTCGTCAAGTTCATGATGCTCGGTGGGCTGCCAAACAGGGACAGGGGATATCGTAATATCCCCTGTCCCCCCGAAAATAATCTGCATGATTTCAAATCACGCTTCAATATTTTTGGTGACGGCCAAACGAAGCCTAAGTCCGGGCAGAGCTTGGCACACAGCCAAGTCCCGCTTGGCCGAGATCAACCTCTGGGCCGATGGGATCTGTGACTTGGCATGCAACACGCCGGTCATCAGACGCCCGCCCTTGTCTCTGCCTCGAAAGGCAAGAACGATGTGCCCTCGAGGAGGGGAAATGTTCTCCCTTCTCGACATCGCACATTGGACATCAACAAGGGAGCTTTTCCTTCTCGATGGCCGGTCTGTAGGCTGGTCATTGGGGAGGAAAGACTCCCTTCGCGGTGGTCAATACTTGAATCGATCATCAAGAAGGGAGTCTTCCCTTCTCGATGACCAGTTTGTAGACCGACCATCGAGGAGGGAAACTTCTCTCCTTGATGGCCGGCACAGCGTTTGGCGTGCGTGGCACCCTCGCTTGAAATCGGCCCAGCGGGGCTTTGTGCCGAACCCCGCTTTGCGATGTGCCAAGCGGGGGTTGGGAGTGTGCCAGGCGGGCTTGAGGATCGGCCAAGCGGGCTTTAGGGTCGGCCACGCGCGCTTGGCCTTTTTTCGGCCAAACTTTGGTGAGTGCCCAGACGGGCTTGCAACACCATAAATGCAACTCTTCTGTGAATCAGGCACAGTTAACATAAATTTGAGGGATGATAATAAATGTAACTTCAAGGCCCCAAATACATCTGGGAAGGCAAGCATAGCGACAAAAGGGGTTCAAGAAGCCCTTTGTGTGGCAGGAGTTGAGTAACTTGTCATCTTGCTCCGGACACTGTGCTTAGACGCTCCCCTTTTTTTGAGGCCAAGGAAAAGGGTTTCATGGGGTAAAGTTGTTCAGTTGGCACCTATCCGCGGTCGTGAAAAAACAAAGACGTGTCGTAGAAAGACGTGCCGGTCATACCACACAAGTTGACTGCAAACAGCAAGAATAAACATCTAAAGAGTCAATAGACTAGAACGTATACAAGAAGAAAGAGTACAGGCGGCGGATGGACACGGCTGCACGGCAAGTATATTCAAGGATCAAGTGACAATAAGGATTTAGTACAACAATCCCCATTCCCATTAACCTGTTTCTTTGAGTAGCGCCGGCCGATCACGCAGTCAGCATGTCGTGCCAGGGCGCGAGGGAATGAGGTATACATCGGACATCTCTTTAGTATTCCACTCCCTCTTCTTCTTCAACATCAGCACTATCGATTCCAACCTAAGAAACAATACCATCCAAGCAAGTAGAGTCAATATCAGAAGACAATACGAATATTTGGCGAAGGCTCAAATGTAGTGCACTACTCACCTCCTCGTAATCTTTCTCCAAGGCTGCCAAATCTTCTCTGGCTTCCGAGAATTCGCCCTCCTCCATTCCCTCGCCGACATACCTGCCAAGCCACACGACAACCAGATGATCAGTCGAGATAATACCATGAAAGGAGAGAAATGAAAGCCAGAGGTGTGTTTACCAATGAACAAAGGCGCGCTTGCTGTAAAGCAGGTCGAACTTGTGGTCCAGTCGGCTCCAAGCAGCTGCAATGGCCGTGGTGTTACTAAGCATGCAAAGACTGCGGCTAGCGGCAGCCGTATCGCCGCCGGGAACGCTCGCTGGAGGCTCGTTGCAGATGCCGAGCTTGAATCCGGTAGGACACCAGTCGACGAATTGGATAGTCCGTTTAGTTTTGATCGTCGTCACGGCTGCATTAGCGTCTCGGGGCACGACATCGCCGCGGTAGAGTAGGGCGCAGGACATGTATTTGCCTTGGCGGGGGTCACACTTGACCATCTGGTTGTTCGGCTCAAAACACGTCATCGTCATCTCCGCTACACTGTTGCTCTCGTGCACCGCTTTCTCTCGACTGATGATGGGCGCATAGGATGCCAAGGGGAAATGGATCCGCGGGAAGGGCACCAGGTTGGTCTGGAACTCGTTCAAGTCGACGTTCAAGCTTCCATCGAATCGCAAGGAGGCCGTGACCGATGAAACAACCTGAGAGATCAGTCGGTTGAGGTTGGTATAACCAGGCGATTGGACGCCGAGGTTCTTCCGACAGATGTCGTAGATGGCTTCGTTGTCGACCATGAACGAGCAATCGACATGTTCTAAAGTGGTATGAGTCGTGAGGATCGAGTTGTAGGGCTCGACAACAGAGTTCGACATCTTCGGCGCCGGATAGACCGTGAATTCCAGCTTCGCCTTCTTGCCGTAATCGCCGCTGAGACGCTCGAGTAGCAAGGCTCCGAATCCTGAACCGGTGCCTCCACCGAAGGAGTGGAAGACGAAAAAGCCTTGGAGACCAGAGCAGTTGTCGGCCAACTTTCGCACACGGTCCATCACCACATCGATCTGCAAACCAAAAAATTGCAGTTAGCATCTGAGCATACTATGTATATCTTGTGAATAGTGACTTGCTTGCTCTTTACCGACGGTGTAGTGTCCACGAGCATCTGTCCAAAAAACCCCGACAAGGATTTCATGAGTCAGTGTAAGATTGGACATTTCAAAGTAGTTGTTTGGACAGACAATTGTTTGCTGCGTCTTCTTTGCCGGAGACCATAGTCTCGGGGTGGAAGAGTGAGCGGTAGGTTCCAGTGCGAACCTATGGATCGGACAACATGAGTGAGCCTATGTCATCTGAGAGAGAGAGAGAGAGCAAAGGACTCGCCTCATCGATTACATTCGGTTCCAAGTCGACGTATATGCTGCGAGGGACATATTTCCCGCTGCCGGTTTCAGAGAAGAAAGTACTGAAGCCCTACAAACAAAAATGATCGAGTCAGCCAAAAAAAAGGATGTGCTGTGTATGTAGGATGGGACGGACCTCTTCCCGCTTGGCAGCAGATTCGTCGAGGATTCGGCCATCGGGAGTCAAGCCTGAGATGATAGGGGACATGATGAGTATGGATAGCACGCAGGGGTCGGTCGGGCCAGCTCACCATGCTCGATGGTGTAGAGCTCCCAGCAGGCATTGCCGATCTGGACACCCGCCTGGCCGACATGGATGGAGATGATTTCACTGAGAAGGGATGGTGGTTGATGAGAGCTCGGTGGACCGAAGGCGGCGGAGGTCTGGGAGGACTTACCGCATGGCTTGGCTCGCTCGCTAAAGATATCGGTAAGTCAACCTGAACGGCCGGCCGTTGGAAAAGCACTCAGCCCTGGTCGGATTCACGCCATAGGAAATACGCACTGTTGTTTACTGGTTTCGGTAGGGCACAGCTTGAGTGGGCTTGGACCGTCCGGATCCGCTTATGAGAAGTCACGAATAAGCGAAGCAGACGGGAAGTGGGAGGGTGGAGTGGATGAGGGCTGATGGTAGAACAGTCGAGGAGCCCTTTGACTGGCGGGAAAATCTTTAAACACTCCCCAAAACATCGGTAAGTTTAGTTAAGATCACATAAGCTCACTGGTGATCCACTGGTCCGCATACAGAATTTGCCACAAATCCTGATTTTCGATTTTGCTTTCAATTTATTTTCTTCTAAAACATGAAATTCACACGTGCAGCATTTGTTGCCCATTGTGAAGATGATCACCCTATCACCACTGGCACACCATTCCAATTTGTGATTGGAATTTTACAAAAACTGGTGTCTGTGGTAGGGTCTGAAAGCAATGCAACTTCTGTAAAGCCAAACATTACCATGTTGAAAGAAATCACCGCCATTCCAACCATGTTTTGTTTTATTTTTTTGAAAAAATAGAATGGTGTAGCACCTGTACCGAGTGATGAATCAGCTGATCAAAGTCAGACCAGGGCAGCACTGATAAAAACCACCCAGATGGCCGGCATAAAGCCATGCACATTTCACAGAAATAAATAAAAAGACTGGAACACGTGCCAGAAGAAACACTGGAGGACTTCCCAGTGATCTGAAAGGCCTTCCAGATCCAGACCTGGACACATTCCACCAGGAAACAAAAGAGCCATATGATGGCAAGTGGTGTGAAGCAGTCTAGGGCTCACATGACTGCATCAAAGCACTCAATGTGACACAACCACAGCTGATGTTCAGCTCTGGCCCTGGCCCATACAAGTGGGTTAGGTCTGTTGGATATCTGATGCTCTCTCTCTCATATCCCAAAATCCTGTTGACCTGAATGATTCCTTATTGATCAACTGTTTCTACTGCGACTTAGTTTCTCTTCTTTCCAACTGATTATCTTGATACACAGATGTCACTTTTGTACACACCGGGACGATTGGGGCGCCCCCCGATCATCGCCGCTGGCGCCACCGTGGCCCCGCAAGTCGATCGCGCCTAAGTGGCGCTGTAAAATGCAATGCCGGCCAGGCGTTGGACATAGGCGCCTTGCAAACGGCCCGAGATGGGCGCCTCGCGGACGCCCTGGGCGGGGTGCCGTATCTGCGTCTGCATTCAAAACGCCAGGCCCCCGCGAGCGCCAGGCGCCCTGCCTGGCGTCCTGCTTGCGGGGGCAATGTCAGTGATGAGGACTGATCGCTGATGCCCTGCGCACGCCTGTTGAGGGTTTTGTGGGCGCCTGGTGGGCTCTCATCCCAACGCCATCAGGGACAAGGCCGTGGTGCATAGGCGTGGAAAATCTGCCGTCCACCAAATCACCCGGGTGGACGTTTGGCAGGCGGCAACGGCTCCGCCTGGCTTGGCTGGTTGGCAACAACGGTGAGGGCCCTTTAAGGTACGGTGGGAGGTGTCAGATATCGGGCTCAGGCCCGCCCGAAACAGACACGGGTTCTCCTCAGCCCAGTGCGGGTAAGGCCAGCCTTGCTTCCCTTGTCCCAGACAACAGCCACAGCCGCTCCACGACGCAAGCCACCGGTAGTAAGTCCCTTTTTCCCAAAAAGCTAAACCAGGTCGTTGAATCCAAACCGACACTGTCAGAGCAATAGAAACAAACAGCTGACCCAGCCATCATTACCGTATCAATCAGATCACGAGCACATGACTGCGAGCCCTGTCCGAACCGGTTGAGACCAAACCGCCGTGACAACGTCCCTGTTTACTTGGACGGGCTTGTTGTAACTACAACCAAGCTAGGTACGTGGCTGCAGCGACTTCACCTGCTAGGCCACAAGACTCACATAAAAGGAGCGCTGACAGAACGCACTCTATCCTGTTTCTCTTCAGTCGTTCTCATCCTCAGCCTGCTTCACCTGTTCACTCGACTCATAACCACCCCATTCCATTCACCTTCTCCTCAACCTACTTTCCATCAACTTGTATTCTCTCTTGCTCGTTATCATCAGCGTTAGCGCGACGACCTCGTTCCGCGCCATCGCCATTCTCGGCTCCTACTTTCATCCTTAGCTTTACGGCCCTTTATTCTCCTTACTTCATCCTTGTCTCCCCACTTCCTGCGTGTCCTTTACATCGCTTGTAGCCGTTGCCTTACCCCTGCCCTTAAGGTACATAAGCACACCTTGTTCTCTTTCTTTTCTTTCCTGTTTTCATGTTGACTTTAACCATGAACTAACTTGAGTTGCAATCAAACCTTAAGTCTTGTCATTCTCACAGGAGGCCCTACCATCTTTCGACTAATGGTCCACCCCTGAGCCGCCTCCGGCGACCGCAGGATGGACGATGGGCAGGGCTGTTAGGCCGCGGCTGGATGCACCAGCTCTGTGATACCTGCGGGGAATGGGAGAGGAGGCGCGTGGATCGCCTCCTTGGCCGCTTGGCCACCAGGTGCAAAATGAGGCCGGGCGTGATTTGGCGTCTGGCGAAGGACGCCAGACGGGGGTCTCATGGGGATGTGTGGTAAAGCGGGTTTTCTTATTCCATCCATAACTTTACTAACTATATTTATGGGTATTTACAAGGGGGAGGGGCCGAGGGAAAGGGGGGAATAAGACGGGGAGAGGAATCAAGCCATCAGTCTGACCTGGATGTTGACCTCGTCGTCGGTGGGGCAGGTGCAGTTGTTGCAATCCAGGTTGACCAGAAGTGGGGACATCCCAAATAGGAGATGGTCCTTCTGGACCACAAGGAGGGTCCACCTGCATGGCACCCAAAGATCAGCAGAGGTTTGAGGGATGGGGGACAAGGGGGGTGGAGGGGCAACTGACGCATTGTTCCAGTCTTCACTGCGGGGGCGGTTGGCTTGGAGTTGCCCATTGATCTGTTCCCAGTGCAATATGGATCGTGCGGCCAGATCAAAGTGGTTGGCCATGGTGGCCAGGTGGATGTACGCAAAGCAGGCCTTCAGTTGAGGCGCTCGGGCCAGAGCCGCGTCTACTTGGCCGTCAGATAGTTGCGCACTGGCCCCCATTAAGTACTTCCAAAGCTCCCGTGCATACACGTTGAGGGTGGGGATGACCGGGAGCACCGTATGCGAATGACCGAGGACAATGCCCGTGAGCGGAATTTACTTGAGCATGAGTTTACATCCTCAAATGCTTGCCCACATGTGGGCCAGGGACTCACCTTGACAGCGGGGAGATATTCAAAGATCCGGACTCGGTCAGCGTGGCTCAGGGGAATGGGCGCCTGCGCCGGGGCTTGGTCTGGGGGTCCGTTGGGGCCCGCGGTTCCTCAGTGCTGGAGTATAGCGGTGAGCAAGGCTAATACTAAGCCTGATTGGTCCCCTTCCGGCATCTGACCAATCAGCCCCTCGGGATCAGCTGCGTCAGCAAGGGTTGGCCGGTGGGAGGGGGGGGCTAACAGTAGAAGGGCGGCGGGGAGGTCAATTCATCCAAGCCGTCTCCACTCGTCTGTCTCTGCACACGTTTCCGGGATGACCTTTGCCGCAGCCGCAGCAGCCAATGGTCTTCCCGTAGGCCTCAGTGGTCCCTTCCTGTCGGTAGGTTTTCACTGGGGCCGGTGTCCGGGTCTCGGTGGAGAGTCTCGAGTGTACTAGGTCTCACTACCTACGGGGCTTCGCGACCTGTTAGGAAGGAGCCCCTAGGTGGGTAGTAACCCAACTCGACGACCCTCCTCCTGAAGCAAAGAGGAAAGAGTGGGAATGGCTTCCCTTGGCCGAAGTTGAAGTTGAGAAGGGGTTCGGGCTATGCCCATAACTCAGGGAGAAGCCTGAGCCTGCCGAACCCCCAAACTTCGACCCTCAATCCTCCCGGAACACCAGATTGGTTCTCAAGAACAAGCAGAGCAATCAAACACGCGATTACTTCCGTAAGTCTAAAGATCCTAAAGCCGCAAGAGTTCTGTTTGGGTGCTTTCGTTATCTTCTGTGTAGCGTAGAGGGCATTGCGCTTCGCCAAACTCTCCAAAGCAGTTACGTTTTCATTTCGCAAGCCGGTGGGTACCCGGCGTCGTGATAAAGGTGCTAAGTTTTAAACCGTAAAGGCGTTTTCCCAGTGTCCCCAAGCAGATTTAATGAGCGAAGTGGTAGCCACCTCCAGAATCGGTGCACGCCTGTTGTAGTAGCCGGAAGTTCAAAGTGCTCGATGCTGTTTTCCTTATGAAGGAGAGGAACTTCCAAACCGCGCAGGGTACTTGCTTCCCAGCCTTGTAGTACCAGGATATCCGATTTTGAGGGCTTTTGAAGGGTGTGACCCAAGGAAGTGAGGTCCGTTGAAATGAATGAAGCTGTCTTCATCGTGAATAAGCATAAACAAGGGAGGGAACACATGTTGATAGGGGCAAGACGGCAGAGACAATTAGATCACAAAGATTATCTGCAATAACAAATGTTTCAGGTCATCCAGAATAGGAACAATCAGCTGATGTTTCACCGCCTGGCCAGACCGCACCCCCTGCGACAAGGCATCCGCTTTATTGTCTTTGGATGTCACCCTCCTTGCTACCAGCTCCACCCCTTCCTTAATTAGGATTTGCTGAATCATGATCCACTCCCCATTTGAGGGTATGTCTCGCGATTTCTTAACATTGATTTCGTATTCAGTTGTTGTATTATCGGTCCATACCACCAAAGATTTACCCCGCTGGTTGCGTAGCTTCAGGACCATCAGGAGTCCCAGGCGAATCGCGACCGTTTCTAGATACGATATCCGAGTCACACCGTCACCAGGGTTGTGAAGTTTGAATTGCGCCCAGTGCTTCCCTACCAATACACCAATCCCAAAGGATGTCGAAGCATCGCCTACCCACCCAATATCGAGAGGAGGCCCATAATTAATTATCCTCGTGTGCTCGAAATTTTCTAAAGTTGACTTCCACAGTTCTAAATCGGCACGGACGTCCGGTGGTGTATCGCGTAGCGCTCTCCTGTATTGCCAAGACATGAGCCACCTGTACAGAGAGTTCAGGTGGCATCGCAAATGGGGTAGGATGTTCGACACATGATTAAGTTGCCCAACCAAAACCTCGACGTCATTGTAGTTGAATTGACCGCCCTTTGCTAAGTATGGTTCAATCTGGTCTAGGCGTTTCTTGATCTTCCCATCCGGTAGGCGTACCGTCTTTTCCACCCCATTCCAAACAAAGCCAATGAATTTTTGCTCATCGCTAAACGGTGAATATTTAGTTTTATTTGTTAGGACACCTAGCTTGGAAGATTTTTCAACCACTTCTTCCATCGTCACGGCGCCGCCATGAACCTTGACAAACAAATTGTCATCTACCCAACGAAAGATCGTTACTAGCTCAAAATGATTCCTCATCACGTTTTTCCAAGCGTCCGCTGGTCGACCGAAGGATCCGCATCCTGCTACCCCGCCAAAAGTGATCCGTGTGTCAACTAGAAAGTTCCCATCAAAATCCTTCACCGTCAAGTATTTCCATTGCCGTATCTTTGTAGGAATTTGCCGGTAAGCTTTTTCCCAATCGAATAGCGCCAACTGTAGCGGACAAGACTCTTCTGCGAAAATTTTTGACACACGGTTGAAGTCATCCCACGTCGTTTCAAAAACCGCCTTATCCACGAAGGAGTTTACGGAAGGAACTAGTGGGTTGTTTCTGGGGTAAGACAAGTCGTTAATTGGACGAATTGCTCCATCGCTGTTAACTACTGCTCCTAAAGGGTTAGATCTGAAAAAACCAAAAGCGCTGATCATTTGTTCTCTAGTGAAGGGGCCGAACATTTGTTTGGCTTTCAATTCTTTAGCAATTGACTCCTCAATCTTGGGTCTCGCTTTCTCGGAAGATGCGTGATTATCGGGTGTGAAGCAATCTAGTACCCCTAAATCATGATCCGGTATACCTTGATTGAAACCGGAAGCAAAACCTTGTAACACGTCTTCATATTCTGGGAGCAACTGGTTTTCCCTCAATGCAATCTCCCATTCCTGTAAATCCATCTCACACTTGACCATTGTTGGCAAGACCGCTACGCTTGGCAATTGTGATACACAAATGGCACTGGCTCCTGGGGCGCATGCCAAGGATTGCGTACGTGATGAGCTAAAATTCCACGGATGCAAGTTCATAGGAAAGAACATTGATAGACCAAAAAAGACAAAGTGAAAAAACATAGTAGTTAGGACCCTATGTTACTTGTTCACCATAACATTGCTTCAAAAAGAAAGAAAACAACAGGAGTTGAACCGTCTACACAGAGACAAGTAGACCTCCACGTAAGAGAAACAGGGAAAGAAAGCCCACTAAGTTTCTTTATCTTTAGCTGAAGAAGAGACACCTTTCTTCTTGAAGCTTCTTGAGGGACCCTGGTCTCTATATCCACCACGATCTCTATTGTGACCACCTTGATAACCTCCGTAATTGGTGCCTCTTTGATACTGATTGTCGGAGTACCCTTGATCCCTTTGTCGCTTGTTGTACGACTCCTCATTACCGTAGTCGCGATAGCCACCGTAATCTGAATTTCGCCTCTCTTGCCCCCATCTATTGCCTCTTCCTCGATAGCCCCCTCTGCCTTGTCCTGAACTAGACTCCGGTTTTGCTTGATCATCAACCGCTTTTTTCGCTTTCACGCGCTGCATGCCCGTATTTGGATTGTAACCAAATTTCTTGCCACCAATAGCATAAGGGTTATCGGTCTCTTTGTTTTCGCCCAGCGTTAAAGTGATTCTCCACGCTTCACGCTTAACTTCTTCTCTAAAAATCGAAATATCAACCGCTGAGATCTCGCCTGATTTAGTCGTGACTTGATAGGAAAACACGTTCTGGCGAACAATCATATCATATCTGAAGGCCGTCATGAATCCTTCTTCGCCGACAATCTTATCCACGTTCTCCTTATGTAACAAGATCCAGTTGGCGAACTCTGTGTAGCCATACATATCCTTAAAGGTTATGTAGAAGTTACGATGATTGGTCGTCCACTTGCTGAAGGTTTGCGTCCATTCATTCGGATACTCGAAACCAATGTAATTTCCATCTTTTTTGTCACCTCTAGATCTTCTATTAGTGTAACTAGAGGCTAAGGCGGCTGCGCCGCTGCAGCGGCCAAGGAAGAGCCCAAGGCAAGAATGGCCCGGAGATTATGACTCCATGCCGGACAAACCTCCTGCGCTTGATATCCCCCAGCTTAGCCTTAATTAAGTGAAATTGACGCACACTCCCATGTCCAACCCCCCCCGCGCCTCACCACCCCCCCAGACCCTTTCATTTGCCTCCTGTTCCACTTTAAGCATCAGAAAATTTATCACCATCTCAGCCGCGGCACGGTGTAAGCATGCCAGCCAGACCACCGCAAGAGCAAGGGATTGACACACAACAGAGTGGCCCATGATGAAACAATATGGCCCACCAAGAATCATTTCCGTAACACAATCTGAAAGCTAACATGAATTGAGAATAACAATTGCGCGTAAGACCCAGCCAAATATCAGCACCCATCCATCCTAATCTCTCCGGGCGGTCAGTTTAGATTCCCGCCACGTTACTATCGCCGCCCAACATTTACCAAAACCAGCAACAATACGACGTGCCACAATCCCACTACGGCCGGATCACAACACACATCAATAACCTGCATCAAGTCCTTTCGAGATACGGCCCAAGACCACCTCCAGCAAATTTTAATGTCAATCTCCACACAAAACACACGCACAGATGAGGGAAGTTCCTCACCTTAACGATAGGCTGACCGGATCTAACATCCGCCCCAACCAATAAGCCAGAGAACCACGCCCGGCACCCTACAATACCTGAATTCACACTGATCGTCGTGGGCAGCGTCGGTGTAACGACGAAGTCCACCGTGACCTGTTTAAAGTTTACCTTCATATTTGCGTCAGCAGATGTTAGACCAATGTCGACAGTGCTAACTCATACCTCGTGAACCACTTTGATTGAGTACTCCGGCCCCAGGCCCGAGCCATCCCCAGTAGCCACTGACACACCTACTATTGTACCAAGGGCATTGACGAGCAAGTGATTAACTTCTGAGTGACAGGTCGTCTCGAGTGTTGGGAGAGCAGTTGCCGATCTGAATGCGAGTTCAATCGCTCCATCAGTACTGAATCCAATTATTGAGCCCTTCATCCAGTAATTCCGCCGAGACGCTATGTTTGTGCCCCCGAAAACGCTTGCGCTTAAATTGACGGAAAAAAATGGCATAGCCCCTGGCGTTTTTGACCTCAAAGACGTCCAGAGGAGATTATTCTCGACAACATCCCAATCAACAATCCCCTCTGAAATCTGGAGAGAGTATCAGCTACATCCACATATTGGTCAGCCAATTCCGCTTACGTCTTCCTCAACAAATATTTTGCCTCAAAAATTCAGGCGGTCCGGCCCGTCCAGCAAGCTTCTTGTTGACTTAAGTGCGCGGTTGCTCTGCATCGTACCTGGTTGATAGCTCGGCGTTAGGCGTTCTTCCTGCCCGATGATTTTGATGGATAGATAACTAATGATTCTATCGATAAGTCTAGATTGCTGATCAGCACGAAATAAAAGGCGACACGTCTCACCTTTATATATTCGCGAAAATTGGCTATTGACGACACCGCCAAACAAGTGGTCTCACTGAGATTGCGACTGTTACCAATCTTCTGGCACTGACTTGCTACAACCAGGTTCTGGTATAACGCTTAGCGCCAGCGCGTAGGCGATGCCGCAGGTCTCCCTACGCACCACTTAGCACACGTAGTTACAAGACGCCACGGATCCTGACAAGGCCGCGGCAGCCAAGTCTGATTGCCCCAGCCCGACCATCCATTAACCCCTAGTTTAAATCTTAATCTGTCCAGTAAATAACTCTCACTTGAGCTCGGACACGTAGATTTTGAAAACGACAATGAAAGTCAATTGCGTTTCACGATTAAATCCATTGGCATTAGGCACGGAAAACTCCATCATGGCATTACCAGCCAATTTGTGAAGGTACTCAAAAAGACCTACAATCGCGCAAAGGCTGCTAACCGCCAGCCCGACGGGCTCCATTTGAAATTCAGGCCTCGGGCACCAGGCTCTGCCTCGCATCAGGTGACCCCTTTCATATGACTCGTGTATAGCCTGAAGCATGTGTCATCAGCGGCCAAGTCGACCTAATAAACCCTGTCACCAGACGACCCAACCTCAATCTCCATTCGCCCTAGCCTGAGTCATGATATACCACATCGCCTTAGTCTGGCCCCAAGGATTAGCTTGGGCCAGCAGGCAAGAGGATTCAACAGTAAATAAGTCACAGCGTCACGGCATAATATAATAGGCATCCACACTGCTCCTCCTGCGGTCTATGGTTAAATTCGAAGAGACCATAACTCTGGCAGCCCGTCTACCGATGACAAGGCCGGTGGTCGCCTGAGAATAACTCCGCCCAAAGGCGAAAGACAAATTGGGCCAGGAGTTAGCGATTACCCACCCAGTCAAATCCGAAGACCCCGGCGCTCACCTTGGTATTATGGTTCATTCGGAGTTAACGTCTTGCTACGGCCAAAAGACTTATACAAGAACAGCCCTGGCTAAACCAGACAACAAGGCTCAGTTGTCGTGCTGGCCAAAATGTTATATTTGCGCACAACCAAAACCTCATCAGCCCAAGCGTACATATTCCTCAAATACCAGGTAAACCATCACATGAGTATACCTAACTTTCCGCCACGACTCTTAGCCTCCAGCCAATCTCATACCTAGCCACGAATATAAACATCAACTCGGCCATACCACGTCTAAGTCTGACCCGAAGATGACGAGATCACAAATCGCCGCAAATTGCTTTGTCCGGACTGCGGATAATATGTCTAACCACGATCTTGGGTTTGAAGGCGCACTAAAACTTACCCACGTGGTAAGCATTAAACGATGGATCAGTAGAACCTAGCTAACAGTCATTATGTTAGCACAATGGCCAGCCTCACGAAGAATATGCCCAAAAGCACTACGTGGTTGACATAGAAACGCCTTCAACAATACGTTCTACTTACGTTGGGGCTCGCCGCGGTCGGGACAAGGTCACCATCAAGCTGATTTCTCCATGTCTCGAGGAGTTTGGCCATAACTTAGCCGCGGGCGAGACCTATATTATCAAAGGCAACGTTGATGAAGACCACTATTGTGGCTTAACATGGCAGATAAATCCGTTGCTAGCTTGTGTGCGTTTCCCGGTAATCTGCAACTACCCTGTGAACAGGATGATTGTCTATGGCCGCGGACGAGTCAAGGAAGTAATAGAGTTGTGCGACGAGGCGAAGGCTACAATCGTTCAACACAAGGTTGTGGTTAATATCTCATACGAGGTTAGTAATCTCCACGCATGCCCAATTGTGCACGGCCTAACAATCCAATTTTAGAACTCACCCGTAGGTCTCAACGTCAGGGTAGTAATGCACTACTCGGATGCTCCACCAGACTTGGGGGGCGGATTCATGCCTGGCGTCGAACTAATTTTTCGGGGTTACCTGACACGGCTTCAAACTGACGACGAGATGATGAGAGTCGGGGTGTGGTACCAGATCCCTTGCTTCGCCCGCCGAGAACATAACTCTGAGTAGTACTTATTGTTTTCATTAGATCCTAAGCCACGACGAGGTCAGAAGAGGATCAGCCTGAAGGACAACAGTAATAGCCTTTACATTTCTGACTCGCCTTACGATTCGTTTCCCGCATCCCGCGAAAACTCTTGTATATAGTTCTCCGCGTACTCGACATAGATGTTGCGCGTCAATTTGTCAAAAGGCTTAAGACATAACAATCAAATGTTTGCTAAGAATTAAATTTCATTGAGTCGAGATTACACAACGTGGGAAAAAAAAATTGAGAATACAAGCTGCAGTTGAGGTCGTGACACTCGTTTATATCCCATGCAACAATAAAATGGAACAATACTTGGCCCTTTACTACTAAAAAACTAAGTTTGGTAAATTGCGGGATGCATGCAAAGTACTTCAGCAACCGGTCTGACGTGCCCACTTATACCGTGTGACCCAAAGACAAAGGAGACCCGGGGAATAACGCTTGTCCGAAGAAAGACGCAGCTTGTACAACGCCGCCCTTTGTTTCGGTTGAGAGCCTTTTCGTAGTCGATTAAATAATTCCCTACCCACTAGCGAAGTAAGCCACTTGAATGTATCTCTGGTGTGGATGATGTCCCTAATCAGGTACTTACCACTCCGAAGTCAAATATTGATTTGTGTACAACATTAATGATGCCAGACCAATTGACTGGCTTGACAACCAATAAGTCATCAACGTTCGAGACTCGTGATAGTGCGACGTAAAGTTGTCCATGCGAAAAAACATCCGTTTTGAGGTAAACACCTACCCTTCTCAATGTCTGGCCTTGACTCTTATTGACGGACATTGCATAAGCTGGGGCCACAGGAAATTGGTATCTGAAGAAGGATAGCCCAGACCGGCCACTTCCTTTGCTGTGCAGCTTTGTCCGCGGCAAGGTGACCACGTTCCCGGCAAATGGCCCGGACATAAGTCTGCCTATAATATAGGCGTAGCTGACGTCATCAAGAACTATCCTTGAGCCGTTGCACAATCCCTTTTCAATAGCCATATTCCGAATTACAACCAACGGCATTCCGACTTTTATTTTGATTTCATGTTTGGGAAAACCGGAAATTGAAATTTTATTAAGGCATTCCTCAGGGAGTGAGCCGAAAGAGTTGGGATCGGGCGTATCTAGAGACTTGATCATGATGGATCGACCTGTCAACATTCCTAATATTTCGGCGTTGAGCTTTCTTACGTCGCGGTTTAGCGGCGCTAGTATGCATCTCTCGTTCAAGTAACGCACTGCAATGTCGTTATTTGAATTACAAGTCGCATTCAGATCGTTGTAGACAAAGGATACCAGCTTGGCTCGCATTTTGTCTTGAGTCGGGAATGACATCACATTCATTCCTTTCAATTCGATTAAGCTAAAATCTTTAACTTGATTATCGCCTTGACCCAGCGCCAAGAGGGCCTTACCAAAAACAATATTCTTAGACCTCGACTCACACGGGCCCGATAGGGCCCTGGCGAGCCGCATATTTTCAGTCAGGTGGAAAGAAGTAATGGATTGCCAAACGGCAGAAGATTTGATTGTTGCGTGCTGAGGGGATGGGAACTCGTTATATTTGACGACCGGTAAGATTTGGCGGAAGTCACCGGAGAAGATTACAACCTTCGCGCCAAAAGGAGCATCCGAGTCGCAAAGTCGTTTTAGAGTCTTATTTACCGCGTCAATCGCATTTTTGTGGATCATGACAATCTCGTCCCAAATAATCATGCGTGTTTGTCGAATTTTATCTGCCAGTATAGTACCCGACTCAATCGGACACTCCGCGTCTTCTTGAAGTCAATTGGTATCTTGAAAGCCAAGTGCGCCGTCTGCCCACTGGTAAGCAATAAAGCGGCGACTCCAGAAAAAGCGACAACAATGATATCAATCGAGCTAATATTTGCTTTATCAATCAGGGTGTTGAGTAGAAATGTTTTGCCGGTCCCACCCGGACCGTCGAGGTAGAAACACTTGGGTACTCGCCTCTTCATGACATCATCAACAGCGGCGTAAAATTGAGACTGGCCCAAGTTGAACGATTCTCTGTTCGCCTTTAACCTTGTCATCAAGACGGCAGGGTCTTCCTCCCCGCGTTCCTCGGCTCGAATTGTGGCAAGCAAACGCTGTTGCTTCATGGTTGCCTTCAAGCCGCAAGCGTCAAGAGAGGACCCCATGCCCTCCACCAAACCTTTCAATTGGAAAAGGGCCAATACTCGGCACTTGTGGTCGTCCAATTGCCGTGAGTATTGTTTTGACATATCGATCCGGCAACAATCGTCCGTGAAATTCATGTAGTGCTTTTTAAACAGGACTTTCGGGTTGGCCGGCGGCGAATGTACGCACATCATAGCAAAATACATTGTCAATTGGTACCCCGACTGGACACAAGACGCTTCTTGTAAAGCTTTTTCATATAGGAAATTGTTCACCAAGAGGCCTAGTTGATTGCATGCCAATCGGTAATTGTCAAAGACGGTGCCATCGACGGTCCTCATATCTTCATGCGAATTCATTCCTTTGCGGTGGAGTAGCAACACACGCATGTAATACTTTTCCCCAGCCAGATAAGACACCGAGAATAGCCGGCCGACAACGTCAACACGAGTCTTACGCGGGATCCATTCTTTCTTCGCCTTATTCCATGAAAAGTAAGCGGGTACCTCCTTGTAGAAGAGAGTTCTGGCTCTCCGCCCATCGGCGCCTACCGCGTCGTCTTCGTTGAGTTTAAGGAATTGCGTCAAGCTGGTTTGAGTAGCCTTGCCGCTGTTGATCTGGCCCTCCAGGCCTTCTTTGCCGTCGAAGTAAACCACCTGCTCGTTCTTATCGTGAATGTTGAGCCAAGTAACAGCAGGTGATCGGCCCGATAGTGGGTATTTGAATAACCTCCAACACGCTGTAAGCAAAAACAGCGTCAGCCTCAAGTATTTTGCTTGTTGTGAGTGAAGCAGCCCACCTTCAGGAGGGCTGATGTATCGACCATCTATGTAGGACTGGACTTCGCCGTCCCCGGCCAGAGACATAGCTAACCTGTCGTGGCCCTTCGTGATGTATTTATAGAGATATTTGATCGCGGATGAACTCGCGGGGACCTCGACATTTATGTGGCAGCAGAATGCGCGGGTAAGGTATGGCGAATAGGGAACAACCAAACCGTTGTCAAATGTCGTCGTATGTTTGCTGAACGTACGACCCGAGTCCCGCCGCAAGTATACCGGGTAAGTGCCGTCAATGTTGATTGTCCGCTCGCTGAAAGGCTTAGGGAAGCCGATCTTACACGATTTCCCGTTCCAACATGGCCGATTGTGACAGGGCCCGTGGAGCATGAATTCATAAACAAGGGCGTGTAGTATGGGTGAGCCAACCGGGTTGGGTATTTCAGCTGAAACGATTTCGTCGATGGACTCCGGAGTCGCGGGCCGATCTCGTTCATGTAATGTCAACATTAGATGCAAGTGCGGCAAGCCGCGCTTTTGAAACTCGACTGTAAATACGTACGCGACAACCTCGCCGAGACGACCCATCTTGATCAGCACATTTTGAGGTAAAACACCCGCGTCACAATTGTCGGGTGGTCGACCGGGTTGTCTCCTGCAGGTATTTCCTGGAGAACTTCGGGCCATTTTGGGTTTGCCGTCATGGTGATGAAGAGCGAAGGCGGACCATATTTACGAGTGATCGCCATGGCATTGTGGTACAATTGCTCCATGCCCCTCGGGCTGCCTATGAACGTCGCTGGGAGAATCACGCAGCGACCGGTGATATTCGACTGATTTTCTAAGGACTTGAGTAGTCGGTTGTAGGTCCCGACCTTGAGTTTGTCCTGATTGCTTGTGATGAATTTGAGCCGCTGGCGCTCAACGCAGACGCACATGTCGACCAGGATCTCTTGAAGCAAAGATCTACCAGCAAGTATGGCTGAAAACTTTGCATTTCGCTTGAACAACATGAACGCGAACCATTCAAGAGGACCAACCTTCCTCCCCTTGACTGTCATAACTCGAGATGAATGTTAGTGAATGTTAGGCTAAGAGTTAAGAACTCATGCTCACCTCTTTCAGTCGAGGCACAGAATAAATTATCCCACTGTTGCTCGCCGAAGGGGAAGAAAAGTGGGTACCTCATTGGGAAATAAGATGAGTGCATGTCCGAAATGCATTCAAG
Organism: Puccinia triticina; assembly: GCF_026914185.1. NCBI lineage: Eukaryota > Fungi > Basidiomycota > Pucciniomycetes > Pucciniales > Pucciniaceae > Puccinia > Puccinia triticina. The sequence goes on along the minus strand of NC_070567.1, from coordinate 1,092,210 downwards.
CCCATTGTCGCGGCGATGGAGGAGTATTTGGCGGGGCTTGATGATATTGCCGGCGCCCTGGACAACAATGGCGACCTCGTTTGCAGTCGGGCAATTGTACCGCTTTGGGTTGCTCCCCGGCTTTGGGACGCCTTGCAATTTCAATGTCCTTGCGTTTCTCGCCTCGAGAATATCCTTAGCGGAGCGGAAGACTTTCGCGTAAGGGTTGTGTCCGTTCAGATACTGCAATAATTTGAGAATCAGGCCGGGCTCCATACTTGCCGCTTTGCCGGAGTCGCCCGCTTTGCCCTTTGCCTTTTCAGCTCGATATTCCGCTTCGCCAAGCCCCTTATCCCCAACGACATAGATTTGCGCGAAGCCAGCCGCGGATCCTGGTGCAGGCTCAATGCTTGAAATTCTGTGTGTAAGCGCGCCTGAAATTTTGAAGACATTTATACCGAACGGGCCTTGAACAGAGTGGTCGACGTTTGCGCTGAGTGAGGTAAATGCCAGCGCGTTGTTATACATCCTAAGCAAGCTCTGATAGTTCTTCAAGCCTAGAGAAAAAACAATTGGTCAGTTGACATTCAATTCCCGGAATCAGGACAACCCACGTCTGTCTTTTGCGGTGAGCAGGAGTTTCATGAAGGTTGGATATTCGCGCGCGGACCTGTCAGCTGAAGGCAGAGTTACTTTATCCTTCTGGCAGCAGGTCGAGAATGAGGGCTTGGCCTTCACGCGTTCTCCGAGGGTGGCTTCGTCCTTGTAATGAAGCGCCTGACACTTACTGCATTTGACATCGCAAGGTCCGCAGCTATGAGGAACACTGTACGACGAGCAATTCCGGAGTGAAGCCTTGTAGGTAGGGTGCGTGCTGTTGCGCACTTTTCCTTTAGTCTCAATCATTGTACCGGGTCTGACGAGACCAACGTTTGGAGCAAGAAGCGAATCCTAGAGTCGTGCCGTCCTGGAGATTGATTGTTTAGTCAATCGGATATTCAACCATTGATTGAGTCAGCTGATAAGGGATTGACAATGGACTAACCGTTGGCCGTGATTTGTACGCACGTGGCAGCTTAATCGATTAAAACCTGGGGCGGCCGATTGTCTACGTTGTTCGATTTGATTTGCGGCGGAGGAGATTGGAAACTTCTGGGCGAGGGCAGGTCACGGTTGAGTTGAGACTACGAGGAATCTAGAAAGTCTGGAATGCGGTCGGAGCGGCCAAGGCCTTGACTTAGCTGATCAGGGGTAAGGCCGTCGACAGCCTAAGACTTGAACCCTGTCGGGTGTCACCAGGTGTTGTGTCTCGCGCTACATCCTCATGACTCATGTGTGATATGTCATAGACCGGCCCAGCTAGAGTCATTTTATTCCCTGTGCAATTATTAATGTCGAGATTATATTCAAGTTGAACCTGTTGCTATCATATGTTGTGTCACCAGGTCATATACGAATGGGAGTCTTACGCATGACTGTTGACGGCGATATGCCAGCTGCAGTAAATTTGCTCATCTTGCCGCTAGTGTTGAGGATATAATCATAAAGTAACCTGAGAGTTTACGTCCTCTTCTGCTCATTGGTGAAGACGCCTGTGAGGTAATATTTCAGGCAACGTGAGCTACTAATACAAGAATGGGCAATAGTATCCACAATAAAATTTTCCATGTTGGGATGCTGATGTGAAATGGCTGCCGCAAAGATTGGCATACAGCTAATCGCAAATCTTTGTTTTGGTCGAGTGGACGGGCGAATGGTTTTTCTCATTGATATGCGGCCTAGTTTATCTATATACATGGACAAGCATAGAGGGAGACGGGATACATGTTTTGCTCAATTTGTATTGCGGGAAGAAATGACGGGAGAAGTAGAGCATTCGGCGCGTGTTGTGTCTCCTGAATTGAGACGAGGAAGGGGAGATTACAGATGGGCTAAGGTTACTAAGGCTTTCAGGTGCATCGATTGACGACCTGATTAAGAGGTATGATCCTGTTGGAGCCCCAAGAAGATGAACGACGTGGAATGATAGGTCGCGTCGTGCAAATAAGTTGGCCTGAACGCGGGAAGATCGGGCGCGGAGGTCGGAGATCATTTAGCGTTAAAATTTCTTCATACGCTTGGCCGCCTCTTGAAGGATGGACTTTTGTGGCCTTCCACGCTTCGAGGACTCAGGCGCAGCAGGAGCGGGTTCGGGTTCCGGCTCGCTCGCATCAGCTTCTTCTTTGTCAAACATGGCCTCTTCTTTGTTGTCCGAAACGTCTTGCGCTTTTTGCTTGCCTTTGGTCGGGGTCAAGTTAGGGGGAAGTTTAGCCGCCGGGGCTGGCTTCCTTGCGGAGAAGCTTGGGGTTATAGGGCTTGCCCTTGAGCCACTTGGGGTTTCAGGTGTCGCGCTGCAGGTATTCTTGCCATGAGATTTAGGTGAGAATTTTGTGCTGTAGGGTTTACGTCAGCGCGGTGTTCATCAGATACGGCCCAACAAGACTCACAGCTTCTTCTTTATCTCCCCTGAGCCATTGTTGCCGGCGACCGCGTCGGCAGGTTTAATTTTGCCAAGCTGGTGGCCGTTGGTTACACTCACGTGGTTAACCTACGATCGATGAGCAAAAGTCAGGACAAATTTGGATAGGTTAGGCCGACAGGAAACCTCACGAGAACTACAGCCATGTTAGTCTCCATGTCGAAGTCGATCAGGCGGCCGATGATCTTAACCTCGCGACCAACAGCGTATAACGAATGCGTCTTGATAAGATTTTTCGTACCTGGAACAATATATTTCACGTCGAACTTTTTGTGGCCGCGATTCTGGACCGCGATGAAGGGTCAGTTAAGTATTATATGATGGACAAGCAGCGAACTCACTTTGGCATCCCAGTCGGAGTGAGCGACTATCACTTGAAGACTAACACCTGTGTCGGCGGCGTCGGGGGCGACCTCCTGTCTATGTGTTATGAGGCCAAGGCTTGAGATAAATGTTTTATTGGTAAAATCTGGTTGGTTGGGGCCAGTCGCGCAGACGCGAGTAACTATATCATGATTATAAGACAAGGTGGGGGGGCACCCATCATTGGTGGCAATCATCTTACCGCTAACTGCGTAGATGAACTCGGATTCCAGAACGTTGGTAAGCGCGGTGTTTGTCACCAATTGAACTTCGAAATTCTCGGACTTCTCATCGGTTACACCGCCGCATTGGATGAAGCTCGGGGTTTTGACGAATCCGTATTGGTTGGCTCGGACTGTATCAAAGGTTGACTGAAGCACAAAGTTAGCTTTAATGTGTGCAGGGTAGTGGGAAAGGAGGAAAGTGTGTCGCGGTTAAACACTTACATCTGTTGGAGGCTCAAAGTGACTGGAGTAGGTGACCGGGTGGTTGGGGACTCGGGAAGAAGACATATTGGTTGCCTGGGGTTGGGATAAGCAAAGAGTGGCAGGTAGGATAGTTGGCTGATTTGCGAGAGGCGATGAAATTCGAAGATTGGCTGTATCTAATTGGGGTGAAGTGTGTGCTGAGATGTGCGGTAGTGTGAATGGATTGTGGTGAGTTTATGACTTGGTGACAGGTGCATTTATGCAAAGGGGATGGTGGCTGAGGAGTTGGACAGGGGACGGTAGCAAGACAAATTGATGGATGAGAGACTGGGCAAGGCAGAAAGCTATGGGATCAGACCGGTTTGGGCAAAAATGTGTCAGGTCTGGGTAGAGTTGGCCAGGCGCAGTCGAGTTGATTGAAACAAGATGCCGGGCAGCCGTGTTGAGATGAACTTGCGGTCAGGGTCTTCACGACTTAGTACCTACCAACGCGGCGAGGAGAGTTAAACTGCCTGGCGTTGATGTAGAGTGTAGTTAGACTGGCTGGCTCACCTTGAACAACTGGATTAGTATTAGCGGGTGAGATTAAGCCTAGCCGGGCCGAATAAGGGGAGTGTGCGTGATGGAGGAGAAACCGTTGTTTGGTTGAGGTTGTCAGTCAAGGCGGAGTTGGTTCGGACCGGATAAAGGTCCGCCAGGGCCAAGTGGTCATGCGTTTTGAATTGTAGTTTGAACGAGATTAAGCCTAGCCAAGCCGAATAAAAGGAGTGTGCTTGATGGAGGAGAACCCGTTGTTTGGGTTAGGCTGTCAGTCGAGGCATAGTTGGTTCGGACCGGAGAAAGGGCCGCCGGGGCCAAGTGGTCATGCGTTTTCAACTGTAGTTAGGGGCAGCGAGGGGGTAAACACTTAGTGGTTGGTGAGCCATGGTTGCAGAGGTAAGAAGTTGGGTGGCGTGGCTGGACTTGCCTGGGCGAGCGTTGGAGTACAGTGTGCTGGAGCGACCAAGTTTGAGTATCAGGAGAGGGTCAATATCCACACGCAAAAGATGAACCTAGGCAGTCGAAAAAAATTGTGGCGTTCTGGTACTGGTAGGGCAAAGGGATTGGGTGTCAGGGGTCTGTTGGAGGGCCTGTGGCAGTGAGTGGGTATGCAGATTCAAAAGCGTGGGTTTAGAGTTGCCATGGAAACTGAGGTCGGTGGCTTACTGGAGGTTACATTGGTTACGGTTGGGAGAGCGACGACCATGTGGGTGTTTGGGTGAGTATAGTGGTTGTACGGCGGGTGCTGACAGATGGCGTATAAAAAGGGGGCCTTGGGGAATGTTAATCGCCAGTCATCTCGCTGTGCTGCACTTCCAGCCAGTGGGTGACTCAACCCCTCCGCTGTCGCACGTGCGCAGTTTGAGGTTTAAGATTGGTGACCCCCCTTTGCAATTGCCTTAAATGCGGCGCGCTGGGGGTCATCGGCACAATACTTGCAGTCTCTCTAGAAGGGATTGGGTATTGGGCAGTTTGTGGACTGTGGAAATTATTTGTATTTTTTTTTTGTAAATTGTTAAGGGGAAACCCTTGATGTTTGTTTTTGTGTTTGTCTGTCTTTAATAAACTTAGATAATGAATTGCATCGCGTTGCCAGTTCTTGTCAAAAATGGTCAACGGAATCGGACCTCTGAATTCTCTGATGTTTTTGTCGAAGTACGGAGTAAACCCTACATCAAAATGGTTAGGCAGGGACCCCTTGATGAACACTATGGTCGTTTTATCCGCCGGCCTTTTAGCCACGTTAACAGCTGGGTTTATCGCGTCGCTTGAAGAGGATCTAAGGATGTCCGGCTTGTCCGGTGCCAACAGAGATGTTGCGTCACCCATCTTCCCATAGAGCCTTAAAAAGAAGTCCGTCGATTTCTTATTGCCCCTCGCGAAGGCCTCTGATGCTCTGTCCCAGACCTCTTGACGATTGGTTTTGTGTTGAACAGATTTATTGGAGATTGAACCTGATGCATTGACAGTCTTGGAAATTTCTAACAGCGTCCCAGTACTCCCAGCAACCTTGGTTTCCTTAGGAGGCTCCGTAACGGTCACCGCTCCTGGTTCAACGATCAATGGCAAGTTCAATAAGATGGCTTTGTATCTGGACGCCGTGTCTTGATCTTGACCGTCTTTTAATGGGTTAGGGATTTCTAGATGCAATCAAGCAAATTACGATTCATCAAGCAAATTATGATCCAATATTATATCAACATCATATCGAGCAATTTACGATTGATTATGCATCTGATAGACCATCTCAGCAACTTTGAGAGTGGCTAACCTTTGAAGCTATCTTCACTGTCTGTGTCATGGGACAACACAGTATCTTTCTTGGCGGTCTCTTTCCCGAGTGCTTCTCCTTAAATCGCGTGACGAATGCGGTAGAATCAAAACGGATGTAAGCGCTAACCATCTACTTAGGTTGCATGAATATTCACTAGGAGAACTAACGACTCAATTTCTCCTGTATTATGATGGACGGCTCGCGTCTCTCTTCATCGGTAGGTATCGCAGACATTTCAGATGCGCCGGCAATCGGTCCTGCTGTCGCGGCCTCAGGTGTCTTGTTGTTCCTCTTGTTTGTTTGCTTAACCATGTCTTCAACCATGTCCTTCTTTCTCCCGGTAACTGACAAATTCGAATGTGATAGCTGAGAGGAATCGAAAGTAGTATGATTTTAAAAAAATTTTGAAAAGGAAACTGCCGGTGCAGAGCCGATGAGTTTCAGAGAGATGATGGAGAGAGCTTGGGAGGAGTCTTCGTGCGGGGACAGGCGAGTCTCAAGGAGCTAGATTATGAAGGTTGCTGTGACTGGCGCATGAGCCCCGTCTCAAACCTAATTGCTCATAATCTAGCCTCGACTCCCCCGGCCTGGCCTGGGCGCCCTCCTTTGCGTGCTTGGACCTAGGCGACCTCCCCCTGCGGGTCTGGTCTCTGTCCATACCGCAATAATAGATCCTTGGCAACCGGCCGGACCCCAAAATCAGTGTATAGCTGCTGAGTTGGAGTCAAGATCAGTGGGTCATCTGGGAGCCCATTGGGGTCTTTGCGGGCTCCCTCAGGGTTGGTGGGGTTCAAGAGCAGGAATGGGTTGAATGCCACGCAGGGGTGCCCTCATTCCGTTGTCTTTGCGGTGGGCGGCCTTGGTCAGCTGCATTGGAAAAGGGCTTGGTTTAATACGGCGGGGGGAAACAGGCTGACGGAGGGGGAGGGGGGGTGGCAGGAGGAAGAGGCTCATGGATCATGGACTGTGCTTACATTCATCATCTGGGGTAGCAAGCCGGCGGCGGTTTGAGGGCGTGGTGGTGCTTGCGTCGAAGGACATGGCAAGGGATGGGATGGCTGGATTGGCCAGGAGAGCTGGGGGGCGTGGGAATCTTGGTGGATCCAGGCGGATGTTTCTGCGGTTGGCAAAAGTAACAACAATAACTCCAGACAAAACTAGACAAAAGTACGTAGAGTAATGGTAAATCTTATGTATCTGCTACAAAAAATTAACTCCTAAAGCGTATGATGCATCTCCGAGGCTCATCAGCTACCCTTGGTAGTACTGCCGGAACTCCCACAAACCCGGCCAAAGCGTGCCAGGTTGTCCTCACCAGAGAGCAAAAAACTCTGAAGTTCAATTTTGCCGAGGAGAACCTGGTCAAGCCAAATGATTTCAGAGTTTATATAAATAACCTCCTCCACCATTGCCATTTGTGTGCATCCATCAGTATACTTTCACCCTTGCACTATACTTTCACCCTCGCACTATACTTTCACCCTTGCACTATACTTTCACCCTTGCACTATATTTAGCTGGCAGGCCCTTTTATCTACTTCTGAGCTTGTATTGCGACTTCTAACCTTGATTGCTTATCAAGATTCACTTGTTTCTGAGCTAGTCTCTCCCTTTTCCACCTTCTGGTCCTCTCATTTGCCAAACGTTATCATACATACCCTATCCCACCGCGCTGCTTGCTTTCTCCTCCGCTATAATTTAATCATTGTGTTCTCACAAGCTACCGCTTTGTGCTTGGTTCCCGGCGGGCATCTTATCTTTCCAACCTATCTCACCAACCTTATCTTTCATTCCACACATCCACCGATTGCTTCCGTCACTCTCCAAACTCATCTAACTCGTCCACCCCTGTCGGTACCCTACGTACTACTGTGTAGTCTATGGGACCGCGTTGCCGAGGCTAGCGGACAGGTGTTTTCGGCCTCTCGCGCGCCCTCGCTACATCTCACTCCCCCTCCTGCCATTTGTATATGTAAACATGCCACTTGGCCTAGAGGACCTGCGGAGCAGCCTCGCAGCCAGTATCCGCCGGCTCGGATCAATAATCCGCCCATCTGCCCCTATCACGCATCCAAGCCGGAGCCAGGACCCTGACACCGGTCCTTGGTGTCATAAAAATCCAACAAGTCACGCCTCCCTCACCATCTGTGAACACCCCTCAAAAATCAACCGATACACCCTCCGCTACGGCTCCATTCCATCCGACCCACCTCAAAAATTCACCTCCGCCGGATTAATCTCAAACTGAGTGTACGTCAACCACGAACAACATATCTAATATGGCCCGCCGGCGGCGCAACGACCCCACATCCTACTCCAACACTGTGGATCATACAGGGACCTCACGAAGACGCCGTGCCCGAAGGCGACGCAGCAGGGAGTCCTCCTTAGAGCGAGTGGAGCGAGAGGCGTACCTCACGGAGGTTTCTGTTGCTCAACAACTTGGATTTATAGATAGACCAACAGCCCAGCAACCAGACGAAAGGCCTCTCGAGAACCAAGATACCCTCTTCGAGCCGCAGATTGGAAGCTACGCAGACCACGAAATTGACAAGAATCCAGAGATACTTCCGAGCGCTGCCCACGCGGCATATTTCCGAAGTCGTCGTTATGCAGAAGATTGTGAACGGATTAGTCAACAATGGAGTGAAATCGAGGAGAAAACAGCCGCGGCTTTCACCGAATGCCAGGAAACTTACCACAACTGGACCACCCTTCCTAATAGCTACGACTTACCCCCCGGCACTTGCAGTTGTGCAGCAACCAATACTCGAAAGCTTGATCTTATTGACATCACCAGTGAGCAAACAAGTAAAGATTTTAGTGACATACATACCCTCATACTTACATCAGTTTTGGTGTAGGCTGAAGTGCCGCTTATGTACCTTTTTGCAAATGCATTCCAGATGTTGTTTGGCTGGTTTACTACGGATACGTTGCAAGCTCGCCAAAAAAGCCTTGTACTGCATTTTCAATCCGAATCATTCAATTTCATCACATGCTTTGGGAGTCAGCTGTCCTATCAGCTTCATCGTTTGTGAAGGCACTTTCCAACTTTCTCAATAGTCGAAGCAAGTCCCCCTTATACGCCCGCGGCCTCAAGAACAAAAAACGAGACCTTCAAATACCCTTCTCTTACAGTGTTGATCTATATGCTCGAATCAGTTTGATCCAAAAAACAGTCCAGGACGATGGTTTGAATAGCTCCGCATCCGACCGCTGGGCAAGCAAGTGTCCTCGCTGTTTTGGACCAAAAGAGGGTGAAATAAAGGCACACCCTCATGAACCGGACATGATCGTGGCCTTGGATGGCAATTTCCAACAGCGCCACTATGCCTATGCCAGCAAGGACAATCCTGCCGAACATCAATACCCAGACAGTTTCATCAGGCCTTCACAGATAGCTGCCGATGCTGTATTGTTCACTGCGACTAACTCAGCAGCTGCCGGGATTGATGTAAGCTCACCGCATTAATTGCTAGTCATCATGATTCATCCATCACTCCCAGCTGAATGAATGAATTGTTTTTTGATATTTATGATTCCACTGCTACTCAGCCGCCATGCTCAGACTCTCACAAAGCAGCCAACGATACACGAAATGAAACTACATGGGAAAAGTGTGATGACAACGGTCTTTTTGCAAGCACGTGCCATCACGACATTCCCTTAGTCTTTGTCAACATCTATAAAACCGGAGAAAAGTCAGTTAAGCCATAACACACACTCAAAAGAAATATGTGCAACGTATCAAAAAGAATTTGTGCAACATATTAACACTGCATTTCATCAAGGCTTTACTACCCAATTTCTATTATTCAACACCTACTGGCGGAGTTTCCACAAAGTCGCCTTGGAATTCTATATGACCTTGGCTGTCATTTGGAGGCCCACATTCGGAAGGTAAGAGCTCGTCACATTCATTCATAAAAGCTGTTGCTTTACAAATATATTGATCAATCAATGGATGTTTGGATCCCCCCGCTACAAAAGAGGGAATTGATGAGTGATTGGATAGGTGACCTGACTTTTGGCACATCCGTATTTCATGCCTATGTGCATGAATGGTCATGCCAGGTAAAATACAACCCACGCCTCAATAGCTGGTGGGGCCTCTCTGATGGCGAGGGCCTTGAAAGGATGTGGTCTTTCCACTCCCCCCTCATTTCCACTCCCCGTGTTTCTACTCGATTACATCGCCTTACTTCCCTGCAGTCTCGAGCAGAATATTACTCTATTCTTTTGAACGAGATGGCAGGCAAGATATTTTTTCTACCATGTGGAATGTATTTTGTATTCAAACAGCTAATCCTGCTAATTGTTTGGCACACTGTAGCTTACTGGCTATCAAAAAAGTTACATCACTCAAAGGATGTTGCTGACGCAGCTTTGGCCGCACTTGCAAAGCTCCATGCAACACCAAACCAACATACCCCTGGGCAAAACTATACCAACCAATTCCTCGAAGAACAGTGGCAGCTGGAAAAATCTTACCACCTCAACACTGACACAACGGAGCGACATGAAGTTGAACTTGGCCGTCTGCTCTGCCTTGAAGAGGAACTCAACCTTGCTTGGTATGTTTTCCTGTTCAGACATCCCCAAGTCCATATTCTGATAAAATTCAACTTATCATAACAGGAACACTCTCCGGATGACCCCGGAGCAAGTACTTGTCCAAACCAACACACTTGTCAGAGTACTGAGGTTGCTTGAGGAACAGAGATCTGTTGTAGGTACCGCTGGCGTAGCTGATGACTTGTTGGGTAGGTTAAATTTTTATCTTCCTTGAAAATTTATTCGTGACTGATGTTCCCAATTGACACTAGCTGAACAACGCGATGAAATGAAGAAAATCTGGTATCTAAAAACCGAACTCCGCAAGTCATTCTTGGCTCTTGTGGAAGAGAAGCAGCCCTTGCTGCGAGTTTGCCGGGCAGGTGAAAGTTCAACACTAGGTCTGTGATGACTCAGAAGCGCAACACTTCTCTCTTTGCCCAGCTGACAACTTTCATTTCTCAATATCCACTCTTAGGGACGCGTGGACAGCAAAAGCTGCAAGATGCTCTCCGCAAACGGGCTGGAAAACTTCGCACAGTGCTTGAAAGCTACAACAGCCATGTAGCTGCCTTTCAAACAACCAACCCCAATCGACCAGTCCCACCCACTATTGAGTATGGCGAACTACTTGGCTTACAACCAGACGATACGTTCTGGAACGATGGGCTCTTCACCAACGCCAATGAACCGTGGGCAGTGGACCCACTTACCCAGCAAGGGATACGGCACCTGGCTTCTTATCAGCGAGCTAAAGAGGAGAAAAGGCGGCTTGGATGGGAGGTGAGAAGAGCAATGCGATGGGCAATTAATCAGCATAATCTTCACATTACCATTTTGATACACCTGTTTTGGTTTGCTCAGAACTTGCAAGCAGAAATTCCGACCTGTTTGCAACCCTTTTTCAACCACCGACATCTTTCTAGTCAATCAACGGTATCTAAGATCAAGTCAATCAAAGTCATGATTCATCAAAGCTTAATTCAGATCTGCAATTTGCAGTTAGACTGGAATTGTAATATCATAGGTGTCTTTGAGGGTACTCAAACCCAAACAGGCGACCAGATTCTTGTATCGGATTGGAACACTCAGATTGAACAAATTAAATCCACAATGGCGCAAGGGTGTCTTTCGCAAATTCCTGGCGACCTTGACGAAACCCACGTTCAATTACTTGCAGGTGGCCAAGTATCCAACCCGCAACAACCGGCTGGCGGACCGCAACAGAACCGAACCAATGTCTTATTCTATGTAAACAATCTAAACACACACCAACCCTTAGATCGTGGAGACATTGATGTGGATGGCGATGAAGATGCGGAAGGGGAAGACTATGTGGAAGGGGAAGATAATCTTGAGGATAACTACCTAGCTGACATGGAGGGCATCCTTGCCAAGACAATGCGTGCTGATCTGGAGCAAGAGCATGGCATACACATGGGCCAGGATTCTACTTAAACAGATTTTTTTCACATCACATGTTTTAAATGAAGTAATCTGAAAATGAATGAACATCTAACAAAGGTTGTTTGCTTGCTTAAAATGTTGATTTTGAGTGCCATCATTTCTTTGCAATTGTTTCTTTTTTTCTTGAAGTTGCAGAACAGTTTGCATTTCCACACCAAGCTCTCCTGATTATGCAGGATGTGGTGCACACATATTTCTTTTGACTTTCTGGAAATCACACAGATTATATAGGGGCTTGATTAATTTACCACAGATTCCCAAAAGTAGCAGACATTGAGAGGACTTATTTTTTACATCCCAATAGTGCCTCTGGGACTGTTAACAGTGCCTCTGGGACTGTTAACAGTGCCTCTGGGACTGTTAACAGTGCCTCTGGGACTGTTAACAGTGCCTCTGGGACTGTTAACAGTGCCTCTGGGACTGTTAACAGTGCCTCTGGGACTGTTAACAGTGCCTCTGGGACTGTTAACAGTGCCTCTGGGACTGTTAACAGTGCCTCTGGGACTGTTAACAGTGCCTCTGGGACTGTTAACAGTGCCTCTGGGACTGTTAACAGTGCCTCTGGGACTGTTAACAGTGCCTCTGGGACTGTTAACAGTGCCTCTGGGACTGTTAACAGTGCCTCCGGGACTGTTAACAGTGCCTCCGGGACTGTTAACAGTGCCTCCGGGACTGTTAACAGTGCCTCCGGGACTGTTAGCAGTGCCTCTGGGACTGTTAACAGTGCCTCCGGGACTGTTAGCAGTGCCTCTGGGACTGTTAGCAGTGCCTCTGGGACTGTTAACAGTGCCTCCGGGACTGTTAGCAGTGCCTCCGGGACTGTTAACAGTGCCTCCGGGACTGTTAGCAGTGCCTCTGGGACTGTTAACAGTGCCTCCGGGACTGTTAGCAGTGCCTCCGGGACTGTTAACAGTGCCTCCGGGACTGTTAGCAGTGCCTCCGGGACTGTTAACAGTGCCTCCGGGACTGTTAGCAGTGCCTCCGGGACTGTTAGCAGTGCCTCCGGGACTGTTAACAGTGCCTCCAGGCTCCAGGACTGTTAAACAGGGCCTCCGGGACTGTTAAGGAGGCACTGTTAACAGTCCCGGAGGCACTGCTAACAGTCCCGGAGGCACTGCTAACAGTCCCGGAGGCACTGCTAACAGTCCCGGAGGCACTGTTAACAGTCCCGGATGCACTGTTAACAGTCCCGGATGCACTGTTAACAGTCCTGGATGCACAATTAACAGTCCCAGATGCACTGTTAACAGTCTTGGATGCACAATTAACAGTCCCGGAGGCACTGTTAACAGTCCCGGAGTAAAAGTCCCAGAGGCACTATGAACAGTCATGGAGGGCCAAGGCATTTGTGAAACTGGAGCTCCAAATCCCAAATTTCTTTTCAAAATTCAACTGACAACTCCCATAAAATCCCCAGACCAATTTTTGCTTCAGGGGACTGGGGAAAGAAATCAGAAACAAATCTTCCCAATTTCTACTTCATTTGGGAGTCAGAATTTTAATTTTGATGAGTAAACTAATCAAGCTCCTAATGGGTAACAACACACATGTATATTTTTTGATGTTGTTGGGAAAATAAGGTCGAAGTGAGCAATCATCTTTCTTATCCCACAAAACAATATTGTTAAATATGGAATTTGAATTTCCCAATTGTATCAACACAGATATGTATCTGACATGTAACAGTTGAGCAAAAAAATATATATCTTTTGATATTGTGGGTCAAATTAGGCCCACAATAATCAACCATTCATTTCTTATCCAAAAAATATCTTTCATTGATTCAAGAAAAGGGATTGATTGGTTTGGAATGACTTGATTTGATTACCAACATCAAAACATGTGTGCAACATCAAAACATATGTGCAACATCAAAAAATCAGTGTGTGTATGTGCATATGTGCATATAATACTTTAGCAAACACAGATATATATAACTGGTCAAAGTAGGTCATTCAAAATTGATCCATCATATTTTTTATCCCACAAAAGAGCATTGTTCAATTTTGAATGGCCTAACTTGATCAACAACATCAAAAGATATTTATGTGACAATGTGTGCATATAATGGTTTAGAAAACACACATATATCTTACAATGTTATTGGTACAATTATGCCATCAAAAAAGTGACCATCAATATTTCTGATCCCACAAGAGAACATTGTTCAATTTTGAATGGCCAACTTTACTATTCTACATCCCATGTCTTACAAGAATTTAATGAGATAGAGCAAATGGGTTCAAGTGACTAGCAGGCCTTGTTTTTGGGAAGACATGATATATTGATACCAATCTTTGTGTTTAGCCAGCAGTTGGTTGAGGACCTCATTTGCTTTGACCAACACTTAGTGCAGCCAGAATTGTTTTCCAAAATTCCCTCCCCTGCCCCCTGTTAGACCCACTGTGGAAAAAAGCTGTAGTTTGTAGAACAGAGACTCTTGGAACTATGTGTTCTTTCAAGGTGACATTCAGTAGTATTTTTGGCCAATACATATTTATGTGACAAGTCTTTGAATTCTCCAAGCATCTCGGCTTGCTGAGTCCCTCAATCGGAGGCGCGGGGGGAAGCTCCCCCGACTCATATCGAGGGACTCGGCTCAAGCCTACACACCTCCCTACATACATATCGCTGAACAAATCAAACTAACTCGATAAATTCAAACTCGCTCTACAAACTGATTAAGGAGCCAATTCCTTTAACCTCCTGCTGGATATTCTGATCACGGTATCAATCAGTTGCGCAATCGATCGTCACAGGATAGATAACGGTACTGATCGCTTTTCTCATCTCAATTGCTGACTGTGGCGATAGGTCATGGGATCGATCGCTCACAAGCCTCTTTGATTGATCACAGGGTTGATTGCACAGGGTATTGCTTGCTCACAGGATCGATCGCTCACAAATCCCACGGTACTGCTTAATCGTTTCTCATCTCAATAGCTCATGGGATCGATCGCTCACAAGCCTGTTTGATTGCTCACAGGGTTGCACAGGGTATTGCTTGCTCACAGGATCGATCGCTCACAGTACTTATTGCTTGCGGAATCGATCGCTCACGGGATAGATTGCTCGCTCATGGTACTGTTTAATCGCATCTCAATTGCTTCGCTCCCCAATCAAAACAGAATGATGCTGATTAAGGCCATCCGTCGAGCTAGTCAAGAAGAAAATCAGATTGAGAACAATGCCTGCAACCCCAAGTGAATCCAGCCTCTCAGAGTTGGATTCAAGCCTATCTGCACTCAGCCTCCTGTCCGACTCTGATAACGAGCCCCTGATTAACCGGCACCCTGTGCACCCCCAACCTCCAGAAGAACGAATGAAGGCTACCTCGGTTCCACACTCTGACTCAGATGATGAGCCCCTGATTAAACGGCGCACAGCGCAACCCCTACCGCTGGAACCCACGCAGGCCACCCTGGTTGATTCCGACGATGAGCCCCTGATTAAACGGCGCACAGCGCAACCCCTACCGCTGGAACCTACGCAGGCCACCCTGGTTGATTCCGACAATGAGCCCCTGATTAAACGGCGCACAGCGCAACCCCTACCGCTGGAACCTACGCAGGCCACCCTGGTTGATTCCGACGATGAGCCCCTGATAAACCGGCACCCAGTAGCTGGGAAATCATCTGTTCGGAACATTCCTGCTAAGAAGAAACGGATAAGGAAAAAAACTTCGTATGTCCTCCAATCCTATGCTCAGTTAGCAAAGACCTCAATTTTATGCTTTTGCTAATCCTCATTCCACGCTGTTTCCTTATGATACCTCCCTGACCGCTCTTGCTGGGTCTTTTTTAATGCTTGATCTGCACTCTTGGGCTATACTAAACATGTGATTGAATTGACGTACTATACTATGGCAAATCTTTCCGGTGGACGTAAAGTTCCATGAAGGCTTATCAGCATAGAAGGTCCCAACAGCAGAGGCCGGGGAGACGTACCAAAAGGAAGCAGCATGGTATAAGCAGCACACTCACTACAAACGTGATCAACGGAACGCTTTGTAAAACAACTCGATTTCCGGAACCATGCGACCTTTTCCCCGAAATCACTTCCGAATATGTTCAAATGAAGGAAGATAGGCAGCTTGCCAGATATCTATACGAGTGCGGTAAAGGACCGGAACCATCAAAGAAAACGATTTACAAGCAAAAGCCAACTGCAGCAGAAATCAATTTCGCCTACGACTATGTCAACGACCCATCCTTTACACTTTACCATTACGGACACATCCGTGTATTCGACGGCACTAAAAACGACCAGCTCATAGCCGATATCCACTTCACTAATCTAGAAGGGATGAATTGAACTTCTTGTGTTTGTTTCTCCATATGGCCAAAAAATTCGTCAACGCAGTAAACTCGCCTGGCCGTTCTTGTGGCGGCATAATGTGGGCTATTGGGTGGAGAAAGGCAATGGCGGCACTGGAGATTTTGGGGATCTATCGCAATCAGAAGCAACAGTGGGCCAGCTACACTAACCGTAGCGTTAGCGTGGCGTAGCGTAGCGGAATTCCGCTAACTTTTAGCGTAGCGTTAGCGGAATTGCGCCTTTCTGCGCTAACGCTACGCGCAAAGGGTGCGCAGCTAATTTAGCTGTTAGCGTAGCGTTAGCGCAGATGCGCGCAATTGCGCTAACGCTACACACGCAGGGCGCAAAAGAGCGCGGGCTACGGTACGCCACAGTGCTTTCAGCTGAAAAAAAGGCCTTTTTTTCCGCTAAAAGCGCTGTAGCGCAGCGTAGCGTAGCGTAGTGACTGTAGCGGCGCGCTAACACTAACATACAATTGGCGCGCTGTTAGCGCCGCTGAAACGTAGCGCAGCGTAGCGGCGCTAACAGCGCGCTAACGCTACTCAAAATGAGCGGGCGCTTTTTGCCGCTACGCTAACGCTAAGTGTCCCTGTAGCGTAGTGTAGCGTAGCGGCCCACCGTTGTCAGAAGGCCATCGATGACAACCCTGAAGAATACGCTCAGCATATCCACAATTCAAAGAGAGCGGGCCAGATCCTTTGGTCACTTTTTCATCCATTCGCCAATGTGGCTCTTCAACACAACCAAGATTTCATGATCGAGCACAACATTCCAGCATTTTGTGATTCTGCTTTCCCTGGTCAGAACGAATCAACACCTGATTCTTTTTTCTCTTCCAACTTAACCTTCACGGCAAACGGCTTCTCCAACCTTCCACATGTTGACGATAAGGATGAACCATCTCTCCCGTTTGCCTTCCTCCTCTCTCTTCCAACCTGCCAAAAAACTGGGAAACTCGCATTCAAGTCTGGGTACGATGTCACCGACGGCCCATTTATTTTTCCGGAATGCAAGTTTCAAATTTCAACCTGATGTTATGTGTCAAGCCACTTTTCGACAACGAGAATATCTACATGGAACTCTCCCACCCTTAGACCCTGGGAATGGAGACTTCATGCAAACTAGCATGTCAATGCAGATTGCAGCAAAGGTAACAAAAGTATCCGATAGAGTTACACATGGAGAATTTGAAGAAAAGACCGACATGCATTTCGGGGATGTGGAATTCCTTTCAAATAATGATAAAAAATAGCTTCTCTGCTCACCTAATTGGTTCGTAACAGTTTCATGTTTTCCTTCTTATACACATTACTAACAATTATCATTTCCACTCATTTCATTGTCCAGACCACTCATGTCTTCATCCAGAAATGCCTGTTTTCCTGCTTATGCACTTTGCTAACAATATTCATTTCCACTCAATTGCCGAGAAATGAATGTTTTCCAGTTTTCCTCATTATCTGCTTTTCAAATGACACTAAATAGCTTCGGTCCTTTTACTTGTTTTCTAAATGTCTCGTGATCTGCTCAATGAAACTTAGTTCCTCTCACAACCTGCCTTGATTTAAATAAGATGTGTATATTGCCATTCAGGTCAAAAAGCTTTCCACACACAAACAGGATTTTGTTTTGAAGGCTATTGCATTATGCATTAGTTCTGAGAAGTGGGGCTTGTCTGGGCTGCCTTGGCATGCTCTTCGTTTGGAGAGGGATGAAAAGAGTTGTCTTGATTGAGCATCCTCAAGCTTCCTGTGCAGCGAGTCATGCACCAATTGCAGACTATCTGAACTGGTGGCACGGGTGGAGTTGGCGGTGGTCCGCAACAAGTTGTGGTTAAGTGATGTGACACATAGAAGAGGCAGACATCTTGATTGATCATTGACATACGCATGATTGAATAGCATTGAAAGAGAAATCACATTCGGAGGACACTGAGAGTGACAAGTACAAAGTCAAGAGAATAAAACAAATTCAACGAGAGTAGTGACAGCATGCAGAACAACTGTGATGGAAGTCAGGATGGTAGTAGGATTGAACTCAGTCAGAAATCAGTGACTACTAGGAAGGGCAAGGGGAGGGGGAGTGTTGAGAGGAAGAGGAGGTTGTACCATAGAACTCGTGTTCGTCAACGTAATCAGGTATATCAGGGTCATAGACAACATCAATGAGGTTTTTGTCAAGATCAAGATGTATGATAGTGTCGGAATCAACATGCATGAGACGACTGGGCGTCTTGAGCCACTGAAGCTTAGTCTTTGCTCCGGGGAGAAGCACAAGTTTATACTGCCTTTTGGCAAGTTTCCAATCGGTCTTGGTCCAGGGCCATTGCTTAATGACTCCTTCAGTCTTTTCAGCTGCAACAGGAGAGACGAATTAGTTTGTGGGCATACTACCAGACCCAATCCATGCTCACGTACCCACAAAGCTTGACATGCGGACGGCCGCAGAAACTGGCCAATCACCTGACTTTGGTTTACCTGAGTCAGACGAGAGAATCAACGAGCAGAAGTCAGACAAGGGAATCAACAAGCAGAAGAAGGAAAGGTAAAGAGAGACCTCACTGACGTTTTTTGGGTTTTGACAACTGGGCAATATCAGCCACTTCATAACCAGTTAGATAAGCCTGCATCTGAGCTGGGAAGTGCTTAGTGCCATCAAGTTCGGCTGCCGAGGCAAGGAATTTTGAGGCGCCATGGGTGGCCTTGCCAAATTGGAAGCTGTGTGCTGCTAGGTGACGAGAGACTGCAAACATTATCATCTCACAGTTTGCTGTTTTGGCGATGTGAACAGCCTGCCAATAATGCAAGTAAAGCAATCAACAATTGTGCAAGGATTGACAATCAATAAGCAATCAAAAAACCACTTGCCTTGCAAAACCAATCATCCAGAAAGCTCTGGACTTGTTCAGAGGCCCTCTTGAATGACATCGACTTGCGAGTCCCATTGTCGACAGGTGTTTCATCATCGTCTGTCTTGTAATCGTCATCTGGTACACCATTTTGATAGGCAGCTTGCGCCTCAGGGGTTAGCTTGTTCCACAATAGTGACGCATCGTTCATACTGTTCTTGTTCTTCACACCCTTTCGTGCTGAAACAAGAATCAAGGAAGGATAGATGATCAATTCATACATGTAGTTATGAAAAATGAAGGGAAAAACTTACCGCCACGGAAAACAGCTCTTGCCCGCTTTGTTCTCATGAAGTGGTTAAATCGGTTTGGCTTCTTCACCGGCATCCGTTTACCACTGCAATCCAAGTGAATATATCAATAAGCTGGTTGGTAAATGAAGGGATCAAATTGGAAAAACTCGTACAGATAGGCATCTACCATGGGAAGTGAAACACCTCGCTCAATTGCTTGGACACAGAGCTCCTTTCGCTGCTTGTGATAGAATTCAGCAAAAAAGGCTCTATCGGCGTCGGACATTGCCTTCTTTGAGTATTTCTTGGCATCAATGGCCAGCTGCGCTTCAGTTAGATTCATCAGCTCCTCATGTGAACGAGGTTGGGGAGCTGGCTGATCGCTCTCTTGAATCTTTTTCCGCTTGCGCGATCTGGTTTGGTTGAGGGAAGCAAGGGGAGCAGTAGATGCAGGTTGGTCTTGACGGGTAGTACTACGGGCTGGTAAGGCTGGATGAGTGGCCGAAGATGGTGTGCTACTGGTGCTGGATGAAGCAACACGGGGGGCTCGCTTGGCTCTAGGCTTAGCGATATTGACTTGGGAAGACAAGGGGCTAGCAATATGAGGAGTGCTGGATAGACGCACAGATGGAGAATAGTAGGTTGAAGGAGTACGAGCATCAGATGGGTTTAATGGGGAGCTGTTGTAGTGGGGCAAGTGGTCGTGACGCTGATGTGCATGATTGGAGGAGTGGTACTCAGAAGGTGAAGCAAGCTGATCAAAAAGCTCAGACGATTGGGGGATGTGAGGCGTAAAGTTAGGATCCATACGATTGAGCTGTGGACCTTGTTGATGTCGAGCGTAAAGGAGTGATTGCTGGGAACCAGAGGTGGGGGGATGATGTGAACGTGAGTGGAGTGGAGACTGATGCTGCAAGTGAGGGTGAAAGCCGGTGGGAAAACCAGAAGGCGTGGATTGATGGGGTGAGGATTGATAACCGGATGAATGGGAAGGGGACTGGCCATAACCGTGTGACTGGTCGTAGTTACTATTGTTATATGTACCAGATGGGGTGTTGAGGTTGTAGGACATCTTTGAGGAAGCGGATGGAGAGTCGATGCTGGGATGAACGGAGTGAAGTGGTGTCGCCGTTGGCCGGCCGGGTGGGACATGTCAATAGATTATAGCAGCGTACCCATTCCACAACAAATGTGGTTGCTGCGATGGCTGCGGCACTGCTGCACAGCATGTATGGTATTGGTAACAAGTGATATGTAAGTACATGAAGGTCTTTACATGTACAAATAGCAGGAGGGGGAGTGAGATGTAGCGAGGGCGCGCGAGAGGCCGAAAACACCTGTCCGCTAGCCTCGGCAACGTGGTCCCATAGACTACACAGTAGTACGTAGGGTACCGACAGGGGTGAACTCGTCCCCCCCATCTCGCCAACCCTTCCCAATCAGCCCGACTCCCCTCCAATTTGCCGCATCCATCCAGCCCATCCTGTCCCCCATCCTCCAACAGTCTATTTCCTAGCCCTCAAGTGCTTTCTTTCAAGAACCTCAAATGAAGCGACCAGCCGATGAATCCAGCACAGAACTATACCCAATTGTCAGCGACATTTACGACATTGTCCCCCTTCCTTTTACTCAAGAGGCACCTGTGACAGCATAATTCCTCGGCTTGTGGCCATTGAAAATTTGCCCTCATCTTCGGCTAAAAGCCGAAAACCAAGGGAGCTGGCCGCGCCAGCCCTTTGCAAAGGCCAGCTCTGCCGGAGCTCCAATGCATGCAGGCAGGGGGAATTCTCAGGCAGCCACACACAAATGAACCAGCTCCCTCAGCTCATCCAGCTCACTGCCACCACCGAGCCAAACCAGCTCCCTCAGCTCCATCCCCCAGCTCATCCAGCTCACCACCACCACTGAGCCAAACCAGCTCCCTCAGCTCCATCCCCCAGCTCATCCAGCTCACCGCCACCACCAAACTAAACCAGCTCCCTCAGCTCCATCCCCCAGCTCATCCAGCTCACCGCCACCACCAAGCTAAACTAGCTCCCTAAAATCAAGTTCACCCGATAAGTGTCCATGGCTTCCAGCAAATCTCACTCTACGACTCTCTCTTTCAAAGTAGACTGCAGACTTGTTGTGTTGGCTGCCCGCCAAGTCAATTTTTCCAGCGCGGCTGCAATCTCCACCTCTGACTCTTCCATATCCACTGCATCGGCCTCAGGCGGCTCCACATACATAATAGTAAGATTCTTGAACTTTTTGCAAGTTCTGTGATATACATTTTTTGATTGCTGATTGGAACCCGTTCACTCCTAAATAAATGACAATATCTCCAACAGAACTGGTTTGGACCCTACTTTTGCGATTACTCTGGTCAATACATATCCTCAAACCAGTCAAGAACTAACAACAGGCTTAGAATGTATCATTTTTCTCCCTAACAGCTCACCACATCCTTGATTCCACTTAAAAACCCACCCATCAAGCAACTCATCTCACTGTCATCATCGAAAATATCACGGCAATCAAATTGATCCATTTTTTGAGACTCAATCCGTGTCTCTTCCATCACAACCTTTATCTCTCTGGCGTTGGTGGTCTCAAACAATCAACTCTTGGTCTCATTATCAATGTTCCTTCCGATGCGACTCTTTGATCACCCCTTGGCATTGGATTGGACTTGTCGTCATCAGGATAGACCCCTTGTCGTCGAAATTGGACTCGAAGTCGTTGCCATTGGAATGGACCCGTTCGTCGTCGGTCGGGACTCGTCGCCATTGGAATGGACCCCTAGTTGTTGGATTGGACTCGTTTGTTGTCGGTCGGGACTCGTTGCCTGGATTGGACTCGTTCGTCATCGGTCGGGACTCGTCGCCGTTGGAATGAACCCCTAGTCGTTCGATTGGACTCGTCAAGCCCTTGTTCTCTTACGTACCATCAACATAGCCGGCCCAGGAACACAACCACCGTCTCCCCTTCTTCCCTCTCCAGCCATCCAGCATTGTCAAGGAGAGACTCGGTGGCATTCTTGACTTTGTCCCAAGCTACGTTGACTTCCTCCACCTTGAGAGGCTCCCCTGGTCCCTTAACAACCTCATGTTTGCCCCCTCTCCAACAAGTCCGGCATCCCCAAACACTGACCTCTGTTTCTTTTTTCACACTCCATGCCAAGTTCGGCACCCCCCGCTCTGTGCAACCGCCTTGAGAGCCTCTCCCGCTCCCCTGACAACTTTGTGACCACCTTGAGAGCCTCTGCCGCTCCCCTGACAACTTCACCTTCACACCCATCTCTCAGTCAGTACCTCCTTCCAAGCCCGTCATCACCAAGCACTCACCTCTTCTTCTATATTTACTCAAGCCCCGCCAAGGTCAGCGCCGCCTTTGCAGCGGTCATCAATCACCACGTCTGCAAACGCTTCCACTTCTTTGAATGGGTCAAGCTACACGGCAAGTGCGAGTTGGTCTTCTATGTGCCCCCCCAAAGCCACCTTTTTGCTTCAGCTCCTAGTTGTTTTGTCGAGTCCTCTTCCGTCCTTCATCTCCGCTGAATCTGTGCCTTTGTCGTTTTACGCCCCACATCCCTCTTCTCGCAGCAATGGATGTATCCGCTATAGAACCGCCTGCCTTCCTCTCCAATTTTAAAGACTTCTTCATGAACGGCAAGGTCGAGAGACCTCCGTCCCTGGCAGATCTCGTGCTGATAGGCGGTTGGAAACTATCCACCCTGAAGGGCTACAATTGCTCCATCAAGAAATTCATGGCCTTCTGTTTACGAACCGGGGAACCAATTACCTCTCTGCCGGTCACCTCCTCCGCCCTGGAGCGATTCTGCGTGTGGGACGGTCGCAACGCGTACTCGTCCAATGGCGACAAGATCGATTCGCTGACGATCAAGAAATACATGTGCGGATTAAAGGCGTGGCACACGTTTCACTCGGCCCGTTTTCCCACAAAGAACAAAGACAGGATTGACCTGATGCTCAAATCCTGCACCCGTATCGACGCGTCCGTAGCTCACAAGACCCCAAAACCCGCTGTTATGTTATGGCAGCTAGTCACCATTGCGAATCTGCGCTTCGGAGGAGATGATTTCGACAGGGCCGTGGCTGACCTAGCCATCGTTGCCTTCTGGGGCCTGGCTCGCTTGGCCGAACTCACGTACGATAAAAAATCCGGCCCTTTGCCCTACAGTACCTCCCTATTGTCCTCAGACGTGGCTTTCTCTGGCGGCTCAACCTTAGGCGAGATTGTGACTTTGACGATCCGGTCCGCAAAGACGGCATCTCCGGGAACCCCCCAGCTGATTGTGTTATCTCCACAACGCGGCATCCGTTGTCCGGTCAAAGCGGTCAAGAGGCGGCTGGCCGAGCTCGGGACGACCGGAACATCTCTTTTCGGCTACCAAGTGGATGGTAGACGGGTTCACCTGACGAGGCGCGACGTAGTCTCACGGATCCAACAGGCGGTGACAGCGGGGGGCCACAATCTCGTTTTAGGACACAGTTTCCGAGTCGGCGGAGCCTCCCTCCAGTTTGCCCTAGGGATGTCGGCTAGTGACATTCGCCGTTTGGGGTGCTGGAACTCCGCCTGCTACAAACTGTACATCCGCACGTACAGCGCAGAAGAGACGCGCCGGTCGAAGATAATCCTGAAGAATGCGGCACGCAATGGGGAAGGGTTGGAGTGAAGGAGTTGGTTTAGTTTGTTCGTCTGTATCTTCTAGACTGTTGTTTTCCCTGGTTTTTCCGAGTGAACCCCCAGTCCTTCACCGCCACAGGCAACAAGAAGGTGTAAATAGATTCTGTATGACTTCCACTATGTAATTGTGAGACACCAATAGTTATCATGCAATTCAATTTTTTATTTGATAGAAACAAATCATATCCATCGAAGCAAAGAGGTGGAAAAGAGATTGTATTCTAAGTTCCAAAACTGATGTGAGAAGCGGAGCAGTGGCTGTATACTATTTATGAATTGAAACAGGGAATGAATATGTCAAAATTTGGAAGAAAACATTGCTCAAATTCCATCTGGATTGTTGTTATTGTGCATATCATATAAATCAGGGTTTACATCTACATAATGCAGCACCTCTCGGTCAAGAATTGCCTCTTCATCGTGGTCAGCCTGGTTTTCAAACTCCACAATTATTCCCTCCCCAGCTACCAATTTTTCCCACATTTCCCGTGATTTGGAAATATGCAACTGCCATTGTTCGAGTATACCCTCATCAGGATCTGGCCGAATTTCCACGTATTTTTTGCTCCAGGTCAAAAGCTGACTGCACTTTGAGTTCCAAGACATCCATAAGCGGCAGTGACGTTTTGCCAGATTGCAGGACTGTCTTCGGAATGTGATGGTCAGCAGAAATTTTATCAAGCCTTTGTTGAATAGGCGTAAACATGTCCATTCCTTGTGTTTCTTCACGAAAAAACAAAAGTTAGAATGTCTTCACCAAATGAATTATCACCAGTTCAACCTTACCATTATCCAATGATACATAAATGTTTTCCAACACCTCAGCTTGCTGAATACCCCACTTCACCATCTGCCTCGCCTCTCTGGCAATGCGGTGCAGTTCGTCCGTACAGTTTGTTAAGGAAAGGTAGGCCTCAATGCCTATCTGTACATTTGGATCAACTGCCCAAGGCTCATCGGGGTGGCTAAGTGGACCCAAGTTCCAAAACTGATCCTCCATACCAAAGGATTTAACCTCTTCTAATGTTGGTGTTGCCAAAGGGGTTTGAGGATTGAATTCGGAGTTGAAATACTGAGCCCAATTATGATAGGCAGACCACTTGTTCTTTAAGAGTTTAACCTTGCTGTTCATCTGTTTCTTGTATCGTGCTTGTACCCGTGTACCTGTTTTATCCCAATCAAAATACAAGTCAGAACAGCAATGTGACATGGAAATATAAGTCTCATACCTGAACCTCCACGATCCCACTTCTTCTGCATTTCAAGGACTCCAACCTTGGCCTCGTAAAGTTTGGATTTGCTAACTCTGAGCTTTATTAAAGCTTTTGATTCAGCATCTTATAATCAACAAATACACAATCAGTATTCTTATTCTAATGTCTTCTGGTGTGTGCAAGATCACGCACCGGATGCCCCTGGCAAGTTACGAAAGTTATCCGAGCCAAGTTCCTCAATGAGATTGTCAATTTCACTTTCCAAGAAGTTTATGGTTTCCGCAGACTGTTCTAGTAGCCTCATTTGAGTGGGTGTCCTATTCCTCCTTCTTGTCTGCCGAATTTCTTGTATTTCAGAACTAGGTAAAACACAACATAAATTTGAGTGGTGAAATGTTTACAAATCAAAAATACCTTCTTACTTGGTTTCTTGGAGCTTATCCTCCAATTCAACAAGCTCTTCTACCCGCTTTAATGTCTCCTTTTCGCTTTCATTTTGCATTGCTAGGAGTTGAACCTCTTGTTGGCGATCCCATTGGCTTTTGAAGTAGTCCAGTGTAAAGCCAAACTCGTGGTTGAGATTCATCAGGAGGGAATTTGACTTGATCCTCTCTTCTTCGATCTGCTGGCCTCGTTCAAAAAGTAATGTGACTGGAAAAGTGGCAAATATGACGTTAGCTCTGTATGCAACACACTTTAATTTAATTGGAACAATTTCCACCTGAATAAGTTCTCCCTACATCATTATGATGGGTAGATTGTATATCCAGTCCAACAAGTCGGTGGTTGCATGTCGAATACCTCAGCTGTCGGATCAGTGGTGATAAGAAAGCCCAGAATCTTTCCATTCCTTCCCCATCAGACATACCCCACCCATCATTTAATCTTGGGTTATAGCGGAGTTGGCATGACCATTGGTGCACATATGCATGAAATACACTTGTGCCAAACTTCAGAAGATTGGCTTCTTGGTGCTCAGGGAATTGATTGCGCTTTCAGGCAAAAATGATCTGTGTGAGTAAAAAATAATGATCAAGAAAGAAGCACAAGAAATACCAACTCTAATGATGCCTTTTTCTATGTTACATCCGATGTCATACAAAAACCCCAGCTTTTTGGTATACCCTTCACCATCCTTTGTATCTTCAATGAGCTTTTTTATCATTGTCATTGGAAAACATGCCCTTACGAGAAAAATTCATATCACTTCAGTTCGTGTTGACATCAAACAAGGATCAAGACAAGAACCACTCACTTCTCCCCACTCTGGACAATATTAATCAGCTGTAATATCTGATCATGACGACATGCCATCCCGAAAAGACCAGTCTTGTCACACTCTTTCCAAGGGTCCGGACATCATCTACTGCGGTGTGCTGTTGAGTGCATCGGTCCTGGACATAAATCAACAAGATTTCTGTATTAATGGAGAGTTGTGAGATATAATCGAATTCTGGATTTGATCGCACCAAAACATTGTTGTCAGGGACCTCTTGCATGTCACCATTCATTTCTCTCTCCATGCTCGTAAGTTCTTTAGGGACAACAAACAAGGAAGGGGTTTTTATACTGTTGGGAATTTCAACACTGGCTTTCAGGTGTCTACGATGTTGGAAATTACCATCCATGCACACCACATGATGAGGCTCATCTTCCCGCTTCCCAGGCACATAAGGACCAAAACACTTTGGACAAATGGCAGCCAACTTATCAAGTGGTTTCATATCCATCATCAGTTCCACAATGACCTGTTCTCGTCTAAGCATTTCACGGAATGCATCGACAGCAGAAGACAATGTTCGTCGCCATTCACGAGTCTGTTGGAAGGAATTATCAATTAGAAAAGGGTTCCTTTTTCAAGTTCTATCGAATGCTTACTTGGTAGGATTCATCAGATCCATCTGGAGAATTTGGAACCAGGATGAGTGGGTTGTGCGCGTCCAGAAACTCATCGATAGATTTAGAAAATGGTGACATTGCGACCGCACTTCTCTTCCATAGGATGTGATGAAAACGCAGAAGACGGATGGAAAAAGCGGTTCGAGGGAACTTTGGAGAACCACCAATGTATCCCATTTGGATAAGTCGTACTTGGTCGGGTTGGCAACCACAGAATACAATTTGGTCCTGCGTACGAGCTTGAATATATAATTGATTGGACTCAGTCAGTTTGATACTATTCATAGATTCGTAAACAATGACTCAACTGAGGAGATCCACAAGAACTACCGGTCGCATTCGAGTTTCTTGACATTGACATTCGGGCTTCCAGTCTTTATTCCACTTGAGTAGATCTCCCCAATCTGATGTTCGGGCCGCACACTCGTAGAACTGAGAAAACATTTCGTCGTATACCTCAGCCCAATGCTTCTCCTCCAATATTTTTTTTAGCGTGTAATCCTTGCTTTCAAGATATTCTTGCAACTGTTGAACACGGTGATCAATCAGAAATGGTTCTGTCTCTGGATTTTCTTCATAGCTTGGATGGTATTCGTCTCTTTCTTGTTGATTGGGTGTCGCTGTTTGTGTGTTTTGGTCGTGTGGGGTTGATTGTGTCTGCAAGCTGCCCACAAATTCCTGTGATCCCCGCTCAACCTCCTCGAGGAAAGCAAGACCTTGGGCAGTTCGGGGCTTTTTAGACCTACGCTGTTGCTTCCCACCCTCACCCTCAAATCCTCTCATGCCGAAGTATCTAACAAGAATGAATGAAGGTCCCCATATGTCACTGTTTGCAGTCAAAGATAAAAATCGGTTCTGATAACGTACATGAGTAGGGCCTGCAAGCAATTTTTGAGAAGAGAGTTGTTGCGAAGATTGGATTGTTGATGTTTTCTTTGAGTATTCCACGAAAAGGTTTGAGTGTGGAGTGCGGTTGGTTTGCGCGTTTTGGCTAATGTATACCACAGCCAAATTGGGTTGTACACTGTAATGCTAAAACAAGCTTACTCATGCTTCTGATAGAATTTCCATGAAAAAAATTACACATCATAATTCCTTCATATCCCATCAACATGGCTCAAGTTGATTTGGTTTTTGGCTGTTTACTTGAGTGAAAAATAATGTCCTGTGTACGTACATGTTTTCACAAAATATATTATACCACACATAGATTAGAATAATTTTTGATGAATCTGGACAGTTATTTGTAACTTGTGGATGAAAGCTATGTCCACAGTCTATATGTTTTCAAAAACCATCATCAAATCATGCATAGATAAATGACACAGGCCCCAATTATAAACATTTCTTTGAGATATTTTTGAAAATGAACTGAAAAGTATTTGAAAACAAAATGAAAACAAAGTGAAAACATTTTTTTTCCCAAAAATGGTTCAAACACACCTGGGTGTATTTGAGTGCATCTGCAGTATTTTTGAACTTACAAAGATTTCAAAAAAAAGTACAATTTCTTTTTTGGACAAGTTCAAAAACTTTTCAAAAATATCTCAAAATAGTGTTTATAATTGGGGCCACATTTGCTCCAACTCAATTCATCTTATTATTTAGGAATCAATTTAGGTTCATTTGTGCAGTGCAAGTGTGTGGGGCAAGTCTGAACTTTTGAGAAGTTTAAAGATGCCCATGAAGCAGTTGGTTACAGGAAACTGGATACACTTCTGTATGGAGAATTTGAATGTTCAAGCAGTAAAACATTGGATGGTGGCCAACCAGTTTATTCAAGTGGATGATGTGCATCCACTTTTGATCAAGGATGTGCTTGACTGAATTCCATTGATAGAAGTGAGTCATTTTCATGACCAAATGATCAGGTGGTATGTCATGAGGGGTCAGTTTACAGAAATGAAGTAAAATACCTGTAGGCTCACATACAGCTTTTACTCACTGGTTTGGAAATCAGCCAAGTAATATCTTACTCCTTAAATTATTCCATCAGTTTCCATAGTCATCCCTGGGATGAATCAAAAATTTAAATCAAACTTTCAGAGAATGTGGTTCAAAATTGCAAACTTTATTCTGCCAATCATTAATTGATACAATCTACCAAGTTTCACACATGGTCCACTTCAAAAAAAGCTAAAACACAGCTCCTGGCAGAAATTTGCATAATATTTGAAGTACCACAGGACTGTATGATATAATTAATGATTCAATCAAGAATAGAAATGAATTATTTTGTTTCTTGGATGGCATATTGGACAGAATTTTTTTTTCTGGGGGATTTCCTATTCATGGAATGCAGTTCTCAAGAGTCAGGACCCCAGCAAGCTTTCCCAAGTCAGAGCAAAAAACCCAAAATAATGAATGCTTGAGGTGTCCTGTTCAATTGGAGTATCAGTTGCAAATTAACAAGACATCTCAAAATTTGAACATACCATCATATAAGTTCTTGAAAACATAAAATGTTATCTGCAGGGACTGTCAATTTTTATCTGCAAAAAAGGGCCAAAAACCTGAAGTGTGTCACATTTTTATGTTCTTAAATTGGAGGGCCTTAAATTAAAACTGCTTTTAATTTGTTTCTTTGGTGGAGGAAAAATATTTAACATTGTGGAAAAAAATGCACCAGCTTTCCAAGCATTCCCATCGTTGCTGAAAATGTTTACACAGCAGGCAATCAGATGTCGCCCGCAGCGACACCCAAGTAACAGGGGTCCTCTTGGCTTGGGTGTCGCGGCGGGCTGCGCGCGAAAACCAATTGCCCGCTGTGTTACATGCTTGAAACCAGTCTGACTCGTTGATTGGTTTACCCTAACTCCAAAGCCCCCCATACGACCTCTGGAAACCCCCTTAAGTGGTTGAAACTCGCAGATACGCCTTGGCGCTTGACAACAGCACATGTGCCAGGATCTTCCACTGAACAGTGAGAGGCTCATTTGGTAAGCAAATTGGACATGCGACTAACTTTTTAAGCAAACTGGACATGTGACTAACCAGTTTGTTTTTTGTATCTCCAGCTGCACTGCCACATATTGTCTGACAACACTCGCGATTCACTACACCATCACCCCAGCCTCGCAGATACTCGTTGGCTTGCAGAAACTGATTGGCTCGGAGAATTGGCTCGGAGATACTTGTTGGCTCTGATATTTGTTGCCTCGCAGATACTCGTTGGTGCTTGACAATAGCTGAAACATGCGACTAACTTTTTAAGCAAACTGGACATGCGACTAACCAGTTTGTTTTTTGTATCTCCAGCTGCACTGCCACATATCGTCCGACAACACTCGCGATTCACTACACCATCACCCCAGCCTCGCAGATACTCG
Source organism: Puccinia triticina (assembly GCF_026914185.1). Taxonomy (NCBI): domain Eukaryota; kingdom Fungi; phylum Basidiomycota; class Pucciniomycetes; order Pucciniales; family Pucciniaceae; genus Puccinia; species Puccinia triticina. The sequence goes on along the minus strand of NC_070567.1, from coordinate 1,061,995 downwards.
TTGGCTTGCAGACACTCATTGGCTCGGAGATACTTGTTGGCTCTGATAGTCGTTGCCTTGCAGATAATCGTTGGTGCTTGAAAATAGCTGAAAAGTTGAGTGACATGTGTGTGACTAACTTGGTAAGCAAAACGGACATGGGACTAACCAGTTAGGTATCTCCAGCTCCACTGCCATTTAAATTCGGACATCGCAAGCGATTCCAAACGCCGACTGCCATTTAAATTCGGACATCACAAGCGATTGCGAACGCCGACTGCCCCAGCCTCGCAGATACATACTTGTTGGCGCTTGCCAATAGCGGAAAAGGTGAGTTACATGCGTTCAACTAACTTGGTCAGCAAACAGGACATGCGACTAACCAGTTAGGTATCTCCAGCTCCACTGCCATTTAAATTTGGACATCGCAAGCAATTACAAACGCCGACCGCACCAGCCTTGCAGATACATACTCGATCACGCTTGCCAATAGCCGAAAAGGTGAGTTACATATGTGCGACTAACTTGGTAAGCAAACAAGACACACGACTAAACAGTTTTTTTTGGGTATCTCCAGCGGAACTGCCATATACCTTCTGGCATTGCAATCAATTCAATACACCAAACACGCCAGGGTCGGAGCACCTCTCGAACCAGTTACCAGAAATCATCTCCATTAGATTGTGATAGGAGGACCTTTTTCGCAACAGGAGATGATGGATGGTAACAATGGTTACATCAATCAGAGAAGGATCAACAACCGGCGAAGGAATCAAATCAACGATCGATTTTCGGAATATGTTTTGACTATAGATAGTACCGCTGGAAGTCAAAATCCTCCACCACATCCTCGCCCGATGGGTACTCCATCTCCAACCTCAGCTCCTCCAACATCTGTTGGCCAACCCAATTCAACCAGTAATCCAACTTCGATCATCGGTCCGGGCCCTCCTCAAGTGGAGGCTGTGAGAGAAAATCACATTCCAGCTTTGGCCAGCCATCGGGCTGACATTATCAACACTGCTCCAAACAATACGACCAACCATCCGGACGTACTCCAAGTGGACGCTAATCTTGTTGATATGGGCCCCATCAATACATCCAACCATCTGGTTCCACTCCCTGTGGAGGCTTCTCTTGTCGAAACGGGAATCAATATGGCGAATCTTCCAGATCCTCTTCCAGTGGAGGCTGCCGAAAATCCAAACGAGATGGAGGCTGCCAACAACCCCAACAAGAATAGAATTATTTGGTCCAAGCGGCCATTCAAACCAATAGAGCTGTATCCCCACATGCTTGGCGATGATCCTGACCAAAAACCTACTCCAGAAGAACTCGTCCAAGCTATGGAGATTGCTGCCCAATTCCACTACTTTCATCATGGGAAAGTCATTCTTACAGACCGGAGGGAAAAATCGAAAATCATCGCAGTGATTGAATTCACCCCGATCAACGAGTTGACACCCAAAGAAATTGCAGAAATAAATCTGGTCACATCTTTCCTTAAAGCAACCACTGAATTCATCAATGTGGTTGGCTCTGATTCCCGCTCCTGGTTTGGCCGCATGTGGGCCATAGGGTGGAGGAAATGCATGGAAGCTTACGAACTAATAGGACGATACCGGAACAGGCAAGCCATAAAGAAAAATCCTGAAACTTACGACCGTGTGATGAGATCATCGGCCACACCTTGTTCAATCCTTGGCCAAATGCTTCGTCGATTGGCCAACGTGGTATTTGAGGAAAACCGAGAATTAATGGTTCAGAACTCCATTCCATCAGTTGCCTCACTCGAATTTGATACGCCATTGAATGAAGATGACTGCGCACCCAATCTCACATTCACCGTTGATGGATTCTGCAACCAGCCACACAAAGACAACAAGGATATCTCCGAGTTTGCATTTGGCCTTTTTCTTCCCGTCTTGAAGGAAAATTGGCATCTTAGTACTTTGCCCCTAGATCCTTGTTACACTCAAGGTTCATTTGTCTTTCCAGACCAACAATGCGGTCTGGACTTATCCCGATGCAACGGCATTGTAAAGATGGTCTGGCGAGCGAACGAGTACAGACATTGTACATTACCAGCCACAATGCGTAGCACAGAAATGCAAGTTGGGATTTCAATGCAGATCAACGAACGAACTGCAAAAACCTCAAGGGACACTGCAAGTGGTGAAATATTCCAACGGCCATCCAATCTGAAGAAGCCACAAAATTTTCTCTATGTTGGGGGTCATCAGAATCTCATGCCATTTTTGTCTCCTGGTACTTCACACTGATCAATATTTTTCACAATATTTTCTTTCTTAGAGCTGCTTATTTTTTCTCTCAAACAAACATGTTTAGCCGGTCATCACTAGATGTAGCTCATCTTCTAGCTGTTTACTTTGACTCCCAATTTTTTTCTAGCTTTTGACTCGATCTCCCTGTGTTTTCTCTTGCTTTGATCTATCAGTTTTTTTGTGAGTGAAGTGACTATTGAATGTTGATTGTGGGCCACATAGGTCTATGTTTCTTATCAAGGCTGAAACTCTGTGTGGTCAGCCCAAAAAGCGGTAGCGGAGCACCAGTCTCACTGTGCTACCACTGAAAATAGCCAAGACCCACTTTTCCCCGACCCAAAAAGTGGTACTGCAGTAGGTGGGGCCACTGATACTTTCAGCACCGGGCAGTGGCCACCAAAACAGCTGCGCTTTGGTCGCTGCACTTTTTTGGCTGGCAGCGGGGGAGCGCTACGCGGCCAGCTCAAAAAGCGGTAGTGCAGCAATGGTTCCACTGTGCTACCGCTGAAAGTAGCAGTTCCAGTGGTAGCGCAGCGGGCAGGGCCGCTACTTGCAGTGCAGCGCAGTGGCCCCCAAAACCGTTGCACTTCACACTGCACTGCACTTTTTGAAGCACAGCACTTTCACCCTTGTTCTTATCTGGCTGAAGTCAGCCTCCTGAACTAATTGAGCTAAGAGTGGGTTTTATTTTTCAGACTTGGTGCGTCATTGAAATGGGCAGGGCTATCTTGAAAATAAAAATAAAAATGAAAATAAAAATAGGGGCTTGATTAATCGACTCCCAATATTTCGACTTCTGACTCCCAAAATGGGTTTACGTCCTGGGGACCCCAAAATGACGTCCTCCCCGGGTCCCCAGGACCAAAAATTGACCCCGGGATTTTTTGGGAGTCGGAAGTCAAAAATACAAATATGAAAAGGGAGTCGGACATTTAATTTCCCAAAAATCCCAGAAAACATAGAAATATTCATATCTCGCCACTGGAGCACCCAAACGCGCCCATATTTTTACAGCAATATAAATACATTTTCTAGAAATTATGATGAGATGTAAGTGAGTCTGAACCCTCAGAAAAGCCTTAAATAGCCAGGGGGCTAATTTGGCGGATTTCCTACTAAGGAAATCCGCCAAAGCCTTAGCTACAGTACTCCAAAAGCCACCAATTTTTTTTTCTGCCATAAAAACAAACTTTTTTAAACATATACTCAGAGTCACGGCATTGGCACACCTCAGGGAGACCATTTGTAGCTGCGGGGCGGATTTGGCTGATTTCCTACTGACGCAATCCGCCACATCCTGAGCTATGGTGCTCCAAACACCCCCAGATTTTTTCTGCCACATAAATAAACTCTCCAGAGCATATTTTAAGCTTCACGGCATTAGCACACCTCAGGGAGACCCTGTGTAGCCGGGGGCGGATTTGGCGGATTTCCTACTAACGCAATTCGCCATGTCCTGAGATACGGTGACCCAAATGCCCCCAAAATTTTTCTGCAACATAAATACACTCTCTAGAGCATATTTTAATCTTCACGGCATTAGAACACCTCAGGGAGACCCTGTGTAGCCGGGGGGGCAGATTTGGCGGATTTCCTACTACTTATCCTCACTTGAACCCTCTATATCTTCTGATCAAGAAGAGATATAAAAAAACGGAAGGCTCTCAAAAGATTCCCCGCCCTCATATCTACAATTACCAATACAGACCGTAAAAATATTCCTAACAGCGTAGGACCGCGCAGAGGAAGAAAACTACGACTATAAACAATATGAATAAATAACTACCCCGCGGGTACACAGGGTCTCCCTGAGGTGTGCTAATGCTGTAGTGCCCCCAAGTGCCCCAAAATTTCACAGCACTGATTCAAACATGTCATTATAACTTCATAAGATTCTCCAACAACTTAAATCATTTCGGAGGGGGGGGGGAGAAAGACAGCAGAAAATAAGAATAAATGACTAAGAAAGAGAAAAACTAACAAAAGATAAAAGAAAATACAACTAGTAATGGGTTGCTTGATTCAATAGCTTCCTCCCAGCAGTACATTTGAAACAGTCAGAGAATTTTTTCTCCCAAGGGAGAGCTTCAGGAGAAGCCTTGGAAACCCAATCCTTGCGAAGAAGCTGGGGAGCAGGGAATAAGAATGGAACTTTGAGGACTAGGGGAACAAAGTGATCTTGGACCAGACCAAGGAAAATGGGGGGATTTTGGTTGGGGGGGCAGAAATATGGGAGGAAAGTCTGAGACCAGTTTTTGGAGAAGAAAAAAACTGGCCGCTGGAAGGCATTGGCCATGACTTCACCCGTCGATGGCATAGACATCCACTTATTCCTATCCACAAAGCCTGGTGCTGCCCTGAGTCGGTGCAAGAAAGCGTCGATATTGTGGAAGATTTGGTGCTGGACATACCATTTGCGGCGGTTGGTGATTTCGTCAATCAATTCGTCACGGATATGCTTGTAATCGTCCTGTCCGCGTCCCAAAGCCCAGGCCACTGCTCGGAATCCACAATTTCCATCTGCGTCGACGTCCAAGACCTTCGAGACACTATCCTGAATGATGAAGGGGAGGGAGGGAATGAAAGAATTATCTTCAGGGGGTTCGGCGGCAGGCTGTTGGCGTGGTTCTTTGGGTCGAGGGGGGACTGGCAGTTTCTTGGAGGCTCCTGGGGGTGGTGGCGGACAAGAGACAGGCCCTGGCGGCGGTGGCGGAGGACAAACGGCGACGGTGGTCTTCATTGCGCGTGATCTAGTCTTTGGGGCGGGTTTTTCTTCAGGCTCTGCGGGCGGTGAGGGTGGGATTTGGTTGGCAGCCTTGATTGGGCGGAATTTCTTCTTTGGTGCTGGTTTCTCATTGTCTGAGGTGTCGTCTTTTTCTGAAGATTCCTCCTTTGCTGAAAATTCCGACGGTTCTTTTTCTTCTTCGACTTCTTCAACTTCTTCCACTTTTTTGGGCGGGGCTGATTTTCCTTTGCGCGCTGGGAGGATCCTCTTCTTAGGTGGTTCTTCAGTTTTTGCGGGGGGCAGGGTGGTTTTATTTGTCGGCGGTTGGGGTTTTTTGGCTGGCGTTTTCTTCTTTGTCTTCTCCGCAGGCTTTGAATCTTCAACTTTCTGCTTCTTGACGTTCTCGGCGTGCTTCTCTTCTTTCTTGCGCTTCTTTTCGACGTGTTCAAAGCTTGAAGGGTCCCTGCGAGTGGATTTGGGTTTGTTCGTGGATCCTTTAGGTCTTCCACGCGTTTTTTGAGGTTCAGTAGGAAGCTTGATGTCAATGACGGTGCCGGTGCCTTCAATGATACGGTTGATTGCGGCGAGTTGAAAGTCCAGTTGCGCGGGATTCATGGCCAGGAGCTTGCGCTTGATGTCGTCTATGGCGGAAACAAGGTCTTCATCAGGGGTTTTCTTGGTGAGGCGCAAGGACTGGATGGACATGGGGGGCAAAGAAAAGAAATGTCAGCGCTGTATCAGATTTAAATGACCAACTCCCATGTTTTGACATCCGACCCGCATTAATATGCATCCGACTCCCAATATTAAATTTCTGACTCCCAGAATTATAATTCCAACTCCCGGAATAATAATTCCGACTCCCAAAAAAAAAACCCAAAGAACGACAATTTTTACGGAAGATAAAAGGCAAAGAGGCATGGAAAATTGCCAAAAAGGCCGCACACAAAACCGCTGCTCACCTGAATGTGCCATTGGTCGTGAAACATATTGGGGGTCAGTGAATCCTTTGATTCCAAAAGTTCAACCATCTGATGCTTGCACGGGATTCCGGTCCGTTTGCTGTAATGTCCGTGGCACTGATCCTTGGGTGAAAGCTTTTTGGCGTCCACGAAATTGTTGTATGCCTTGCAGAGCGCATAATTTGTGATGACGCCACGGCATTTGTTGAAGAACTTTGGGAGATACCGCAGGGTTGTCATCTTCTGTTGATGGAAATTTGACGCAATTTCATGGTATTGCGCCTCAAGAGCATTGCTGATGATCTTGATGACGGCGGTGAAGTTGTGCTGGGGGCCAAGGAGGTGAGACTTGATGAAAGCGTGAGCAGATTCCATTCGAGATGTCGTGCGATTGTCGAAGTGAGCAAGATCCTTAGTCCACGCGTTTGAGTAATGTTTGGCAACTGGAAGCCAAGTATCTGTGACATATTTTTCAAATTTGGGCCCGTATTTCGACGCAAATTGGCTGAAAGAAGATCTGAAATCAGCTTGCGTGCGTATTTTGACCAAATTCGACCAGTATTGGAGCATGTCCTTCTCTTGGGCTTGATCCTTGATGAGTTTGGAAGCTTTGGCGAGAAGGTTCTTCTGAATATGCCAAGTACAGAGCATATGATCAGCATCCGGAAAGGCGGTCGAGAGAGAGTTGATCAGAGCTTTTTCACAATCCGTGATGACGACCGCCGGGGGAGGGATTTTGTGAGAATTGAAGACTGAGACCATTGATTCCAGCGCCCAGTTGTAGAAGGATGTTGTTTCTTCTCTCATGAAACAAAAAGCAACACTGAAAGTTTTGTTGGCACCAGTAATACCGGAGATGTGAAGCAGCGGCATGTCGTACTTGTTCGTCTTGTACGTACAATCGAGGAGGAGGATATGATGGTACACTGTGAGCAATTCAATTGATTGAGCATGGCAAAAGAATAAGGCCTGGAGATTGCCGTTGTCGTCGACTTTTGCAGAGGTAGTGAAATCAGTCTTGTTGAGCGTCTTGTTGAGGTGACTGACCGGACTGAGACCTTGAAGCGATTGCTGCTGAGCTTTCCGGCGGGCAACGTAGATTGTACTGATAGTGGCTAGAATCTTCTCATCTGGGTGGGTTTTCTTCAGTGCTTCCAGGATAGCCGCTGGTTTCAAGCCGGCGTCGCCGAGATTCTTCATTTCTTCATAGAGAGACGGCGTGAGCTTTCTATTGGTCGTGTGGGCGGCAGGATACTCAGACGGAAGGTGATTGTGTAGCGGATTATTGACGGTGAGCTTCCACGTATTTGTCTTCTTCTGGAAATAGGCGGTGGTGGTGAAAGGGCAGTTGATGAGTCTAGTTGATGCCGTGGCTGCTTCAGTTTCGCCTGGACGCCTGTTTTGGTGTGGATTGCCGCCCCTAATAATGACGAGAAAAAATGATGGATTTTATTAGCCATAATCCCAAAAAACCATCATGGAACAGGGAAAATTTTTTAAAAAAAAGGGAGTCGGAATTGCAATTTTGGGCGTCAGATGTCAAATTTTGGGAGTCGGAATTATAAAAATGGCAGTCGGAATTTTCAAAATGGGGGTTGGACAGAAATGATGGAAATTTGGCAGAAAATCCCATTTTGAGAGGGGAAAGGCCAAAAAAAACGGAAAACTCACCTGTCACACTTGAAGGTTTTACTTTTACCTTTAACACTCCTTCTGGTTCCAACCGCGTACCCGTGACGAATGGCAAAATCCCTAAGCGCGGCGGAGATTTCGTCTAGAGTTTCATATTGGCCATTGGCGGGCACTGGGAATGACCACAAAGGCTCCCCATTTGCCGGATTAACCTCAAACGTATCTTGATCAAAATTTTCCACGAATTCAGCGGCAGCAGCGCACGGATTTTCTTTGTCTTCTGAGTCATATTCTCCTTCTTCATTATTTTCATCAGATTTTTCAGCAATTTTTTTTGGGTCTTCATTTTTAGTTTTTTTATTACTTTGAGTACTATCTACATCAGAGACATTTTTTTCTAGCAGATTTAAGTATGAATCTAAAAGTACATCAGCCTTCAGTTCTTCATATATTTTTTCTTGATTTTCTTCTTCTTCTTTGTTGGTTTCATCTTCCTGTTGTTGATCTAGATCTTGTTTGTCTTTTTGGGTGGTTTGCTTGTCTTGAAGGTCTTTCTTGTGAGCTAGTAATATATCTTGAGTGAGTTTCATAAGCTCAGGGTCCAGAGCATCGTTTTGAGGGGCTGGAGACGAGATTTTTGTGAGGGGAAGCGGGCTGGACGACATATTGAACAATCTATACAAGCTGTACGAAAAAACGGCCTGGTCTGCGTGCGCGGGGAACGATCGAGTGGTCGACGGACGGGTGGCGTGCGTGTGGAGGCGTGTGCGGCGTGCGTACCTGTGCGTGGGCGGTTCGGGTTGAGTCGCGGTTGGGGATGGTTGACGTGGCAATATTGTCGCACCGACTCCCCAAAAGCTGATTAGGGGATCGACTCCCGTCCTCGCGCGGGGAATTGGCGCTCCGACTCCCCCGCAGGGGGTATGAAAATAATAAATCAGGGGCGGAGAAATTAAATGTCCGACTCCCTTTTCATATTTGTATTTTTGACTTCCAACTCCCAAAAAATCCCGGGGTCAATTTTTGGTCCTGGGGACCCGGGGAGGACGTCATTTTGGGGTCCCCAGGACGTAAACCCATTTTGGGAGTCGGAAGTCAAAATATTGGGAGTCGATTAATCAAGCCCCTAAAAATAAAGAACATCATATTTGAGCCATTGGTGATTTGAAAATATGTGGCATAATTTATTGATAGATGTTGTCTCTGGGACACAATGTATGAACTAAGAAGTAGCATTTGTATTTGGGACAATTTGAAAATCCCCATTTTGAATGTCAGCCAGCCATATTTGACGGTTCTCAGATACCATACGCTCTAACCCTACTGCAAGTTTTTCAGATGTTAACTGAGACCCTTCCATTTGTAAAATCTTGACAGTAGGATAGGACCGGGTGAGGGAGGTCACTGGGTCTTCCTGTTTGGGGAACCTTGCCTTCTCTCGTCCAAGTGCTTGAGCTGCGGGATTACATGTATGTATTAAAATGATTAACGGAAAAAAACATGAAGATGAACCCTTTCCCAAGAGGAAAAACAAAAAAAAACCCTTACCTAGTAGTTTATTCAATTCGGCACAAAGATTGGAGCGTATTATATCGGCCTTCTTTTGTTTTTTTGCTGCTGTAGGATTGGAACCAGAGCATTCGTCCACTATTTCTTGAACTTCCCTTCCATGGCTGTACGCTTCATATGTTTCCTTGGCTTTCCATCGTTTTTGTGCCACGGAAAGCCAGTGGGGATCGTTACCGAGTTCCTTGCAAAAACTGTCAGCTCCTGGATATCAGGTTGCCGCTAACAAATAAACATTCAAGTTGTAAACAGTTGCAATGGTAAAAAGCTGGGTGATAATAGTCAGCAATGTGTATGCATTGTTCTTTGTGGGGCCTATCACTGACCTGAGAGTTTAATTGGAGGATTTGTTTCAGGGCTTGTGACCCTGTTGCTGATCCTTTATCGGCAAGTTGACCAGAAACAAACAAGACTTTTTCATGGTTGACAAGTTCATCATAAAGGGGTTCGTATAGATCCTTTTCTTCTGTGTTGAGAGGATCCTTGGATTCTGGTCGTTGTTCATTGGAATCATCACCCGTACTTTCATCATCACTCTCCTCGTTGTCCTCATCATGGTTGTAGGAATTTATTGGTAATTTAGAGAAGTGAGCAAACACCCTCTTGCTGAACACTGTTTGTTGTTCTTCATTAAGCATTTTCCATGCTTGGCCGAGTTTTTTGTTCCTTTCGTCCCATCCTATGGAGCATCCCTTTGGTGGAACTAAAGGGCAGAATGTAAGACTTTTGATGCACCTCTCCAATTGAAATGTGAAAGAAAAAGAGTACCTGGTGTCTCGGCACTTTTCAAACTAAACGCCAGAAATCGGCCATAGCTGCTTGCTTCGCGGGATGGTTTTCCTTCTCCGCTGAGCAAGAATTATAAATTTCAGTCAGTTTAAATCTTGTCTGATGAGTTTTTCAGTTGTTTTAAATCACTCACAGCCAATTATTAATGGTTTTCTCTGATACTCGGCCAATTAAAGCAAGCATCAGCTTGATCTTAGTGTAATTTGTCTTCTGGAAGTTAAGGACCTCCTGAACGTCAGTTGGGATCCGGTTTGCGTTCTTCTTTCGCCTGTTCAACACCTTCCGGAGGGAGGGGATGGTCCATCGATCCAAGTGATTTTGAAAATTGTCCAGAGTGAAACCTATTGCTTCTTTGTTCTCATTCTGCTCTTTGGGATTGTGGTTGGTGCCCAGGGGGTGACTAGGACTTGGTCGTTCATCCAAACCTTCTTGGCCACGATCAGAAGGTCCTGTTCCGTGAGTTGCATTCCCTCCACCACGGGTTGTTATTCCTCCACCACGAGTTGAGGTCTGTCCTTGTCCACGAGTTGAGGGCTGTCCTCGTCCACGAGTTGAGGGCTGTCCTCGTCCACGAGTTGAGGGCTGTCCTCGTCCACGAGTTGAGGGCTGTCCTTGTCCACGAGTTGAGGGCTGTCCTTGTCCATGGACCGAGCTTTGTCCTCCACGAGTACTGCCAGGTGTGGTCTGTGGTTGTGTGGATATGTCGTTTGACGAGCGAGTTGTGACCATTCTGATTAATTATGTGAGCTGCTGTGACGTGTTTTGTTGGTGGGCTGAATAGAGCTTGTGATCTTTGGTGTTTGTGAATGGTTTGAGAAAGATGGATGAGCTGGTTGGGTGGCAAGCGTTACAGCACTGAGCTGCTTGTGAAAATTCACACTGAAATGAGCTGGCCTGGTCAGCTCTTGTGAAAGAGCTGGCCCGGTCAGCTCTTGTGAAAGAGCTGGCCCAGTCAGCTCTTGTGAAAGAGCTGGCCTGGTCAGCTCTTGTGAAAGAGCTGGCCTGGTCAGCTCTTGTGAAAGAGCTGGCCCGGTCAGCTCTTGTGAAAGAGCTGGCCCGGTCAGCTCTTGTGAAAGAGCTGGCCCGGTCAGCTCTTGTGAAAGAGCTGGCCCGGTCAGCTCTTGTGAAAGAGCTGGCCCGGTCAGCTCTTGTGAAAGAGCTGGCCCGGTCAGCTCTTGTGAAAGAGCTGGCCCGGTCAGCTCTTGTGAAAGAGCTGGCCCGGTCAGCTCTTGTGAAAGAGCTGGCCCGGTCAGCTCTTGTGAAAGAGCTGGCCCGGTCAGCTCTTGTGAAAGAGCTGGCCCGGTCAGCTCTTGTGAAAGAGCTGGCCCGGTCAGCTCTTGTGAAAGAGCTGGCCCGGTCAGCTCTTGTGAAAGAGCTGGCCCGGTCAGCTCTTGTGAAAGAGCTGGCCCGGTCAGCTCTTGTGAAAGAGCTGGCCCGGTCAGCTCTTGTGAAAGAGCTGGCCCGGTCAGCTCTTGTGAAAGAGCTGGCCCGGTCAGCTCTTGTGAAAGAGCTGGCCCGGTCAGCTCTTGTGAAAGAGCTGGCCCGGTCAGCTCTTGTGAAAGAGCTGGCCCGGTCAGCTCTTGTGAAAGAGCTGGCCCGGTCAGCTCTTGTGAAAGAGCTGGCCCGGTCAGCTCTTGCGATTTTTTTGAGCAAGACGGATGAGCTGGCTGTGGCGAGTGTGACAGGGCTGAGCTGCTTGTGAAAATTCAGACTGAAAAGAGCTGGCCCGGTCAGCTCCGCCTGTTTTCGGCTTTTATCCAACGATAGATACAATTTATCAACGGTTTTTAGCCGTATGATAGCTATGACAAAACTCTCAAGAGGTACCAGTCCAACCATCCGCGCCCTTGATTCCAAATTCCTTGCGCATGATTCGAATCACCAATGCAACTGCCCCTTCCTTTCCTCAACCCATCCATTGATTTACCATACCCGGGTGCACGCGAGCCGATGCCGATGCATTTGTGACAGCAATGCAGACAACCGTCTATTGGAGTGTTCAGCAATCGCCTAAAGAGAAGTCAAGCAAGACAAAAGCTGGCCGAACGGGTTGTCCCATCAAGAACCACTTCCGGATCGACCTCAAGTGCCCGCGCGGCGGAGTCCACATCCCAGTCCCCAACTCAAGGAAGCAGCACACCTTATCCCGGAAATGCGGCTGCCAGAGCAAGTTCAGCATCTTTCACGACGTCCAGAGCAACTCCCTCCGAGTTGAATGGCACTGGCAACACAACCACAACCCTTTCTCAAAGGAGGAGATTGCTGCCAATCGAATCCCCAAGATGTTGGACAACTGGCTCACCAAACGTGTCCTTGCAGGGCTTGGCTGGAAGGCGATATAGGCCCTGGCAAATTGCCCAGAAATTGCTGCTGTAGGTTCTCAATTTCATTTTCCGTTCAATTTCCGCACATCCTATTGACCACCGCCTTGCCTCTCTCACTTTGTCAACCAGATGCGCGGCCGCGGGATCAAGTTGGAAGCCGGAAATCTCAAGCTTGACCGGTTTCGATATCTTGTTGCAACCCGAATAGCTGTACTGGCCAGGCGCGACCCCAACCCGTTCAAGTCCACCGCATTGTGGAATCAGAAACTGCGGGACCAGGGTTGGAATACATTTCTCCCCATCTCAGAAGACTCAGCCAAATTTGTATTTGCATTCCAATCACAGTGGCAAAAGGAACAAATGCTCGAACACAGCCAGGGCATGATCATGGTGGACAGTACACACAACTCGAGCGACAATACATCACTTTCAGATGGCCGCAAATTCAGTCTGTACACGTTCATGATCCAAGACCCCGTCGTTGGCAAGGGACTTCCTGTATGCTGGGCGTTCACCGCTTCTGCCGCCATGTGAGTGTAGCTTCCGGCTTTGTTTTTCCCCACACAAGCATCCCCGCTAACACCTGTCTACACATGTAACTTATGTGTCATATAGCGAGCCAATTCAATCAGTTGTTAAGTGGCTCCGAGACTCCACAGGTTTCACCCCATGCGCATTCATGAGTGATTGTGCCCTAGCGATCAGGAATGGCGTGAGATCCGTTTACCAAGACCTTGGCAGTCAAGCACCAAGCCTATACTGGTGCATCTTTCATGTACTCAAGGCATTCAAGAACAAGGCACAGTTCCACCTAAACGACAAGGTGGAGGCGGAGGAGGCCGTGGCTGATTTTCGCAAGATCATGTATGACGAGCAAGACCCAGAAGGGGGCCTGCAGGTACTCTACGGTAAATGGTTAACTGTCAGTATATCTTTCGTCGAGTACGTTCAAACACAATGGGCGCCAAACATCGTCCATTGGGCTATGGCTTATTGCTCGGTAAGTCACCATTTGTTCGCCCGTACCATCTCGCTAGATATTGACTAGTTTCTTTGCCTATTTTTGCTTTGCAGAAACCTCATCAGGGCATACATACCAACAATTATGTTGAGGCATGGCACAAGATCCTCAAGACTTACTACCTCAATGTGCAAGACAGCCGCCACCGGATCGACAAAGTCATTCAAATTCTTGCCGACCGAGTTCAAACCGCTTATCTCATTACACACATTCAGGTAGCCAAAGGGATCAAGCGCCAACGGACAAACAAATTTCAAGACATGGCGAAAGCGAAGGCGGACGAATATACCCCAGCAATCATGCAACTACTTGGCATCAAAGTCAGGCAGACTCCCACTCATGCATGTATGTCTCTTCGCGTGGTTTGCTTGCTTAGCAAGACACACGCGTACACTCGCTGACTTATTTGGCTACTGTTCTATAGTTCTGTATTTTTTCGTTCACATCCCCTGCAACCAAAGCCTACATGGTGCAGTACATACTACGAGACGAAGATGAGCTGGGACAAATTCAAAGCTGTACGTGCGAATATTTTGTGCAGTACGGTAGCACCTGCAAGCACATGTTCTACCTTGCTAAGCACTACAAGCTGCTTGTGGTCAAGAACGCCACCGAGTTTGTCGAGCAGGCATCACCACCTCCCCAGCCGCGCATGAACCTCAACGACTGGGCCCCTGATGGATCATTCCGTCGGGAGCTGCCACCGAATGGTCCGGGCAACACAGCTCCAACCGGCGGGCAAACGACCAAACAATCAAAGAAGCGCCGAATCAACGAGCCTCAGTCCTCGCGTGATGGACCGGAGCCAAGCGCAGAAGACACTGAAGTTGACAAGCCACTGATGAACAACGAAGATTTTGCTTTGTTTCTTCAATCATTGGCAAAGAAACCCATCTGCCCGGTAATCCCCACTCCGGTTCCCAGCAGTGGACCGCTTTTGAACCCCAACAAAGTACTCCGGCACCTCACAAATATGTCTGCTTCCGCCCTCGACGCCTTGCAGCAAACAATTGATTTACTCAAATTCATTGAGAACCGGCGGATGATCGCCAAAAAAACCTCTCCGGAGTGGATGTGGACATTCAGGAGGGCCTCCGAAAGTATCCAACAGTCCGTTGTTGTACGATGCCCGAAGGCGCCAAAGTCAAGAGAAGTTGACATGCCCGGAATATCGGTTGTCCAGTCCCTACCACGAGAAGAAGTCGACATCATCATCGACCGGCTACAACAAGCGGGTTTCAACGCTCTAAAGGCGGCACAAGGCTTCATTACCCACAAGGATCATAAAGCAGACTTCTTGGCGAACCCAGAGGTCACGGAGATGGAGTCATTGAGGGTGAGTTGTTGGGAAATGCTGGGGGGTATTGAGAACGTTTGTGTTGGTCTCAGGGTAAAGAAGCAGCGAAGATGAGTGGGCAGTAAGACTTTCAGACAGCTGTTGTATTTGGGTTGCATGTTGTGGTTTCTTGATTGTTGAATCGATACGCTCGTTACATTAGGAGTGGTCAAAATCATGCGTGCAAAAAGTGAGTTGTTATGAATTAAGGAGCAGATGCACAGATGCAAGAAGCAAGAAGATAGCCGGATTTGGAGGAAATAAGATGTGATTTTGCGAGAGGGTGGGTAAAGCGGATAGCTCAATGGTCTTATAGAAAGGCAATAATGCCTCCGAATTTGCAAGTCGGTACCTTTGCCTCCTTTGCCTGGGTACTCAGCGGCAAAGGAGACAAATGTCCTCCATGTTCATGTGGCTCATCTCGGGCTAAGCAACGTCATTGCTCATCTTCATTTCATTGTTGATCATTAACATGATCTACCTTTCATTGTTGGTAACGTCTACATAACAATTTGCCAACTAATCATGGATTTGGCGGCCTGGTTACAGGCCTGGTTACAGGACTTGTTGTTGCTAGTTTTGGCAACGCATGTTTCTGGCACCCCGGCGGGGGACACTTGCCCTATGCCGCAGCATTAGGGCAACGTTGGCCCTGATGCTGCGGCATGGCCAGCGCTGCGGGCCCTTGCTGAGGCTGCCCAGCCGGGCCCGCGGGCCCCACGGCCCCGGGCCGCTGGGCCGAGGGGCCCGGCTGGGCAGCCTCAGCAAGGGCCCCTGGGCCAGCCCTCGCTCAATCTCA
This sequence comes from Puccinia triticina, assembly GCF_026914185.1. Lineage (NCBI taxonomy): Eukaryota > Fungi > Basidiomycota > Pucciniomycetes > Pucciniales > Pucciniaceae > Puccinia > Puccinia triticina. Next base: position 1,046,577 of record NC_070567.1, on the reverse strand, counting down.
GAGTCCACATGGACCGCCTGGCTGCCGAGCGCAATCGACATGAAAAACGGGAGAATCAGTTTGGTGGACACCATGTTGTCGAATGGTGGTACTTGTAGCGAGATATTGGTGGATGTCGAAAACGCTGAGATCTGCTGGGATTGAAGGCCTGATGGAGTTCACGAGAGGAATGTATGCTTGGGCGTTTTATTTCTGGAGAGGAGCCGAACAGATGGGAGAAGCTCTGCCGAAATACATCTGAGCTACGTCGTTGATGATGAGCCACGATTGACATTGAAGACACAATAGGAAGCGTAGGAGCAGTGACTGAATTCGAAGACGCATCATTGCACAAAACAAAGCCGGGGGAGTCACCTGCGGCGCCCCGGCTGGTATGACACCGAGAGAGATCCTCGTCAGCTATCCCTCCATTGACCGACATGAGATCGACTTTACTTGTACAATCTCGGAATCGTTGGGGCGCGAGGGCTGAGTGCTGGACTGTGACGGAGTCTATCAACCAAGGGTTGCTTGCCTCTGCTCATCGCCAGCTAGCATTTTTCAGCTTCGGCTCATAAACACTTCCCTAGGGTTCATAGGCGCACCGTTCCGAAGCTCAGACGAGTGGCTAGAGATGTTTTGCCCGAACCGAGACACAAGTTAAAAAACCCCGTGTATTGCTCACGTCAACCAGGTTTTCACATCAAGAATATGAAAGGGGCATATTCACTGCATGTTGACGAGAGGAACAATCGTCAAGACTCAACATAGCTTGCTTTCACCGCGGACTATATGCAACAAATCTGAAGGATCACTTTGCTTGGGAATCAAGAATCTGTAAGCAGCGCATGAATTGGTGATAGCATTGTCAGTTGATTTTGGCAGGAAGGCAGCAATAGGACAGTGACAGAGTGCACAAGTCAAGACTGTTGGGATCAAATGATTTGCATTTCTAAATGTCGAGATCCAAGCATGGACGGGGGACTTCGAAAGGTGGGAGCGGACAACGATTTTATCAAACAATCGATCTGTGCGGCCTGATGCCAGTGATCTTGGTCTAGCAATGGTGCGGGCCACCACAAGGATTACTGGGATGAATGTGACCTGTATTGATGTAAATAAAAGGTCAGATGAAGAACACAAGAGAGTTTACGGTGTCAGGCGGATAATTACAAATGAAGAATTCTACTCACTGGGGAAACCCGAGGCTTCTGGATGGAGCTCTTTCTTCTCGTCGCTAAGTGATTTGTGGTCGCCGAGCGGGACAGCAGATGCAACATTGAGATGTATGGCTGCAATAAGCATGATGGTCAAAAAATGCTGGATAGAGCGCATTTTGATAAATGTTATGGACGGGAGGCTAGGAGCTTGACTCGCCAGATGGAAGGCTATGAAATGGATAGTTTATGGTTTGTTTGTTTGTTGTGCGATCGGGAATTGAGCTGGATGAAGCAGATTATATATCCTTTTTGGTGCTTCATACAAAGGCAGCTGGCAGTGTACCAAATGCGCAATGTGATGAGATATGAAGTTCATATCTCATCATGTTGCGCATTTGGTACACTGCCAGCTGCCTTCATATCTCATCATATGGCGCATTTGGTACACTGCCAGCTGCCTTGGAAGCTGAGGTCCATATTCCCACTGAACGCCGACGAGTTTCTGTGGCACGCTCTGGCACTGTCGCAACGCACGATTGTCACTGACTCCATGCCGTGTGACCAACGGCTAGAGACTGCCAGCCTGAAGATAGTTGAGTCGACATCTGCCCCCTGTTCCTTTTTCCCCGGACCGCGAGAAACTTTCGGCCGGCCGGTTTAAGTGACTCTGGCAGACAACAGTCATGAGGGGGGTGAAGGATGAACTTGGCAAAGAGGTGTTGAGGGAAGTGAAATGACTGAAAGGTCCATTCACGTCGTTGCGAGGCAAGAGAGGCACTTGATGAGAAGAGATGTAACTACAAACTATGGCGTCTAACAAAAACTTTTGGCGTTGAAACAATTATCGCCGTAATTTTCCACACCGATTGGCACGAGTTGAATTGTAGAAGCTGACTGTGTGAGCATCAGCCAAGGTAAAAGGCGAAGAGCGCACTGCTGATCAGTTTACAGTCAAAACCGTCTAAGGGCATACCTGCCTAAGGGCATAAACTGCTTAAGGGCATACCCAAAGGCTTCTCCCTGCGTCGGGGCGCGCCAAATTTGAGTCAATACCGCATAACGTAATAGGGCATACCTAATCTGGGAAACCCAGCCCGCAAAAGGGCATACTTTTCCCATGACTGTTTGAGGATTGTCAATACCGCCCGTCAAAAAATGCTTGTTTTTTTCAACTTCATAGGGCCTAATTTTCCCATGAGAGTGTTTAATGAGGATTGTTGGCGCCATCGCTTGAAAACAGTTGTTTTCCTTTTTCAAAATCATCTCCAGGCTTGTCAAAAATAATTTTTCTGATCAAAGTCAAGCACCATGCCATCAATCAAAGAACTCAAGTTTTCTTTTTATAAGCTTCTTGGCAAGAATGAAAAACTTTACCTCACAAATGTTGGAAACACGGCTTACCTCCATCTCACTCCTGACCGGCCCAGCATGGACGATGCATCAGTTGAACTCGAAGACATTGAGATCCATTTGCTTGAAGAACACTACAAGAAAATGAAAATTGAATACAAATCAAAACAAGCGAAACTTATATCAAAGATCAATCAAGGTCAAGGTCTTACCAATGAGGAAGAAGCGTGGCTTGATGGCGATGGCAATCTCGTCAACTCAGAACAGTTGATTGTGCGGCTGAATTCCTTATCTTTGGGATCAACTTTGAAGCTTGATTTGGAAGAAATACAAACAATGAGGAAGATTTGTGAATTTGAACCGCCAGCTGAGCCAAAAAGTAGCAAGCAAGATGGAAAGAAGAACTTGTCAATTGAGAGCGATAAAAAAGACACGAAAAAAAATCAGTCAAACGAGAGCGGAAAACACGATGGAAAAAGACTAGCTGATGATCTCAAGAAAACTGCGAAATCAAACAAGAGAAAAGCTGTTGATTCTCCAAACCCAACCAATCTCAATCAAAAGTAAAAATTGCAAGCTACAGTCAGAAGATTGAAGTCCTTGACTGGTACCACAAGAACGGAAAAACCCAGTCAAAGACAGCAGAACATTTTAAAAATATATATCTTGACCTCAGCATAAAACAGCCACTGCTTTCTAAGTGGCTTAAATCTGAAGAATCCATTTGACTGAAGTATTCTCAGAGTGCCCACAATTCTACAAAGAAAGTAAGACAGCTTTCTTACCCAAATGTTGAAGCAGCGCTTGCTGAATGGATGACTCAAGCAATCCATTGTAACATGACGATAACCGGCAATATCATCAAATCAAAGTGGCGTGATTTTGCTCGCCTTGCTGGAATACCAAGCAAAGACTGGCTGAAGCTCAGCGGAGGTTGGCTAGAATATTTCAAGCGACGTCACCAACTGAAGTCATATCAAAAACACGGCAAAGCTGCGTCGGCTGATCTTGCTGTTGTTGAATCTGAGGTAGAAAGGCTGAAAGGAATAACCAAAGATTATTATTTGAGAGATATCTTCAACATGGATGAAACTGGCCTTTTTTACTCGTATGTCTTCTTCTGTTGCTTCTTGCGGATATTTTTTCCAAACTCACAATCTTCTTTGCTAGGATGCCTCCTGATACAGGTTTAGCATTCAGCAAAAGCCACGGCGTGAAAGGGAATAAAACCCAAATGACTCTCGCTCTCACTTGCAACGCCAACGGAACCAAGAAGTTACCGATTCTATTCATTGGAAAGTACAAGAGCCCTTGTTGTTTTAAAAAAAAACAAGCATGTGAATACGGTTACGAGTACTATAAAAACGGAAATGCTTGGATGACTTCGGAAATATTTGAAAGCTGGCTTGTTACTTGGAACTCAAAGCTCAGAGCCAAAAAAAGAAACATTTTGCTTCTTGTCAACAATTTCCGCGGACATACAGTACCAGAGGATGGTGTGTCCAACATCCGAGTTGAATTCTTTGCACCCAATCTTACCAGTCATGTTCAGCCACTTGATGCTGGAATAATCAAGTGCCTTAAGTCGCATTATCGCAAAAAGGCTATCTTGTGATCAATCAGTGTATTCACCAAGCTCAAGGACACCACTAGTACTAGTGTCAGCAACATTTTCAATGTCAATCAGTTAGTTTCAATGAAGATGGCAACGCAAGCCTGGGCAAACGTTTCTCAAGCTACAATCTCGAACTGCTGGGGGGTGACCAAGATCACCAATCAGTCTTCTGAAAATTGCGTTGAAGAAGTCAACAAAACAATGGAAGATACGAACAAGTTGATTGAAAGACAACTTGATACTCTTCAGCAGATTGGTTTAGTACTACCAGTCAATCGCATGTCAATTAACCATCTCCTCAATCCCGAAGGAGAGGATACCGAGGCAGCTAGAGTCTGGTCAAACAAAGAGATCTTCAATCTCATTGAGGAGGAGAGAAGAGAAGAGAGCAAGGATTCAAACGACAACGAACCAGCGACTGAACCACCCGTCAAACAACCCTCAAAGTCAGAAATGCTTCGCTGTGTTTCTCAAGCAATCCTTTACCTTGAAGATGAACCCAAGCAAAAAGAGCTTATTGCGAACCTAGAAGAACTCCAGCAAGACTTACTGAAAGAAATTCATTTTGGAGGAACTCAGGCTGGAATAAAGGATTACTTTGAAGTTCTCCCAAACTTGGCTCCTCCACCCAAGTCCGACTCGATCAAAGGAAAAGCCCGGTCAACTTCTGAAGCTCTACCAGACGAACTCGCTCAGCTTGCATGAAGGAAAGCTACTCCCTTCTTTTTCTACCTCTTCTTGTCTCTCAGGATATGATTTATCCTTTCTTCTCATATGTAAATAGCACACAGAAAGTTGCATTGGCATGAAAAATATAAGCAGTTATCGTAAAATAATGTACAGAAAAAAACCTGTCTAAGGGCATAGATTTATGCCCTTTCACAGGTTTTTCTAAGGGCATATGTATGCCCTTAAGAGGTATTTTCTCGATGGGCATAGTCTGTCTAAGGGCATACCAATGGTCCTCTCCCAAGGGGTATGCCCTTAGACGGTTTTGACTGTATTGCATTCCAAAGCACATCGCAAAGAGCCAAGGCAGCCATAAATAATGCCTGGCGGAAATTGAACTACTGACAGGAAGTTTGAAATCGGTACAACAGCACATGTTGATGATGTTGGGCCGAGGTTGCTGGTTTTTAGCAACGTAAGCGCAATGAAACCAGTCGTCGATTTGTTCTCCTTTTTGCGATGAATAAGAAGAAAACCCACAAAAGTTTCATCACCGTCCGGATCTCCAAGAGCCGCGTGTAGCCAAACATGGTTCCATATGAACAAAAGGCTTACCATGGAATCCAACCAATGAGCCGTTGTCGTAGATCAGACGAGCGCATATAGCCTGCGCATGATCTGCGTTAGGACATTTTGCCGGGCGCGACACGCTATAGACCGCTTGGCTTTGCAGCACAATCAACATGAAAAGCGGGAGTAGTAGTTTGATGGACATCATGATTTCTGGTGATACTTGGAGAAGAATGTTTATGTTTGGTGTGTTGAGAAAAAATGGGATTGATGGCTGTGATGCAGAGAAGAGAGAGAGACTTGGGAAATCGTTGGCGGGATGCGCTGGTGCTGGGCTTTTATTGCTGGGGACTGCGACGGCTTGGATTTCAACAAGATGATTCGTGACTGCCGACCAGAGGAAAGCAGCCCTTCCGATCTCCGATGCAGACCAAGCCCACGTCTTGAACAGAGAACAACGTGAGATTGAAGACAGTTGAAAACACAATAATATCCAAACACACAGCGGTCGAGCTGTCAAGTGCTCCTGTCAAGTGACCATTGCCAGCAATTGCCTTCCGGGTCAGCCCTTACAGGGCCAGATGACAATATCACGCACTTCCCCTTGGTCTCCCCACGTACACACCGGGACGATTGGGGCGCCCCCCGATCGTCCCCGCTGGCGCCACCGTGGCCCCGCAAGTCAATCGCGCCCACGTGGCGGTGGAACTAGCAATGCCGGGGAGGCGTCGGACATAGGCGCCTCGCAAACGGCACCAGATGGGCGCCTCGGGGACGCCCAGGGGGGGGTGGCGCCGTATCTGAGTCTGCATTCAAAACGCCAGGCCCCCACTAGCGCCTGGCGCCCTGCCTGGCGTCCTGCTTGCGGGGGCAAAGGCGTTGATGAGGACTGATCGCTGAGGCCCTGCGCACGCCTGTTGAGGGTTTTGTGGGCGCCGGGTTGGCTCTCATCGCAACGCCATCGGTGACCAGGCCGTGGTGCATGGTCGTGGGAAATCTGCCGTCCACCAAATCACCCGGGTGGACGTTTGGCAGGCGGCGACGGCTTCGCCTGGCTTGGCTGGTTGGCGACGACGGTGAGGGCCCTTTGAGGTACGATGGGAGGCCCTACCATCTGTCGACTAACGGTCCGCCCCTGAGCCGGCTCCAGCGACCGCAGGATGCACGATGGGCAGGGCTGTTAGGCCGCGGCTGGATGCACCAGCTCCGTGATGCCCGCGGGGAATGGGAGAGGAGGCGCGTGGATCGCCTCCTCCGCCGCTTGGCCACCAGTTGCAAAATATGGCCGGGCGTCATTCGGCGTCTGGCGAAGGACGCCAGACGGGGGTCTCATGGGGACGCGTGGTATAGAGCATTTTCTTATTCCATGCATAACATCACTAAGTATTGGTTGGGTATTTACAAGGGGGAGGGGCCGGGGGAAAGGGGGGAATAAGACAGGGAAAAAATGAGAAGGGGAGGGGAATCAAGCCATCAGTCCGACCTGGATGTTGACCTCGTCGACGGTGGGGCAGGTGCAGTTGTCGCGATCCAGGGCGGCCAGAAGCGGGGACATCCCAAATAGGAGATGGTCCTTCTGGACGACGAGGAGCGTCCACCTGCAACGTAATGGGGGGTCAGCGGGGGAGGGGGGTTGGGAGGGAACTCACGCATTGTTCCAGTTCTCACTGCGCGGGCGGTTGGCTTGCAGTTGTCCATCAATTTGGTCCCAGTGCGAGATCGATCGTGCGGCCAGATCGAAGTGGTTGGCCATGGTCGCAAGCCGGATGTAAGCAAACCAGGCCTTCAGCTGAGGCGCTCGGGCCAATGCCGCGTCTACTTGGCCGTCGGATAATACCGCACTGGCGCCCATTAAGTACTTCCAAAGCTCCCGTGCATACACGTCAAGAATGGGGATGACCAGGAGCACCATATGCGAATGACCGAGGACAACGCCCGTGAGCGCATGGTTGCGTACCAGGTGTCGTACATTCTTCACCTGTCTCCTCACCTCGGTGTGGACGTGGCTGAGGGCCAAGCGGTCTTCTTGGAGAAACTGGGGGGGAAAGTCGGCCCGGATGTATGCTTTGGGTTGGGCCCGGAGAGCCGCCTGCCCGAGGAAGGAGAGCAGGATAAGGGGGGGGGGGGGGGGGGGGGTGGAGAGTGATTCAGTGGGGGAGGCATGACCCGGGGAGATCTGGACCGTGGTCTGGACTCACAGTGACCATTCGGAAGACCGATCGTTCACGATTATCGCCGGCGTATGCGTCAACGTTTGCAATCATCATTGCGTCGCGTGCGGCACTCCGCATGAGCTCCTGTGAAAGGGAGATTTAACTGGAGCATGAGTTGACATCCTCAAATGCTTGCCCACATGTGGGCCAGGGACTCACCTTGACAGCGGGAGATATTCAAAGATCCGGACTCGGTCAGCGTGGCTCAGGGGAATGGGCGCCTGCGCCGGGGCTTGGTCTGGGGGTCCGTTGGGGCCCGCGGCTCCTTGGTGCTGGAGTATAGCGGTGAGCAAGGCTAATACTAAGCCTGATCGATCCGCTTCCGGCATCTGGATCGGCTGCATCAGCAAGGGTTGGCCCGTGGGAGGGGGGGGGCTAACAGTAGATGGGCGGAGGGATTTGGGTGGCGGGGAGGTCATATGTTGGGGGGGGTCGCCGCGGGCAACTCACCAATTCATACCGCGATAATAGTTCCTCGGAGACCGGCCGGACCCCAAAATCGGCGTATAGCTGCTGATTTGGAGTCAAGATCACTGGGTCATCTGGGAGGTGACCCGGGTCTTTGCGGGCTCCCTGGGGGTCGGTGGGGTTCAACAGCAGGAATGGGTTGAACGCGGGGGGGGGAGGCGGGGGTGCCCTTGTTCCGTGGTCTTTGCGGTGGGCGGCCTTGGTCGGCTGCATCGGACAAGGGGTTGGTTTAATGGCAGGGGGCAACAGGCCGACGGAGGGGGAGGGGGGGGGGTGGCGGGAGTGGGGGGGAGGAAGAGGCTTGACTGTGCTTACATTCATCGTCTGGGGTAGACAGCCGGCGGCGGTTTGAGGGCGTGGCGGTGCTTGCGTCGAAGGACATGGCGGCTGGATCGGCCTGGAGAGCTGGGTGGCGTGGGAATCTTGGGGGATCCAGGCGGATGTTTCTGGCACCCCGGCCAACAGTGGGTCAGCTACGCTACCATAGTTGTTAGTGTAGCGTAGCGCAGCGCAAATGCGCTATTTTTTAGCGTAGTGTTAGCGCAATCGCGCGCATCTGCACTAACGCTACGCACACAGGTTGCAAAGCTATTTTAGCTTTTAGCGTAGCTTTAGCGCAGATTCGCGCAATGGCGCTAACGCTAAGCACGCAGGGCGCAAAAGAGCGTTTGCTACGCTGCGCTACAGCGCTTTTTGAGGCAAAAAAGGCCTTTTTTCCGCTAAAAGCGCCTTAGCGCAACGTAGCGCAGCGTAGCGGGTGTAGTGTAGCGCTAAAACTAAACAAAAATTGGTGTGCTGTTAGCGCCGCTGAAAGTTAGCGCAGCGTAGCGGCGCTAACAGCGCGCTAACGCTATCCAAAAAAGGCCAGCGCTTTTTGCCGCTACGCTAAACGTTAGGGCTAAAATAGCGTAGTTTAGCGTAGCGGCCCACTGTTGCCCCGGCGGGGGACACTTGCCCTATGCCGCAGCATTAGGGCAACAATAGCCCTAATGCTGCGGCATGGCCAGCGCTGCGGGCCCTTGCTGAGCCTGCCCAGCCGGGCCCGCGGGCCCCACGCCCCCGGGCCCCTGGGCCAGCTCTTGCTCGATCTCAGAGTCCAGCTCTTGCTCGATATCACGCACTTCCCCTTGGTCTCCCCACGTAGGACGCTATGAGGGCCGCGCGGTCTCCAATCGATGATCAGGCTCAAGGAACCAATCCCCAGGTCGAACCCCCAAGTGTGAGTCCGAGAACCCATGTCTATTTCTCGCACGTGTGCTTACCACAATCACCTTGGCCCCAACAACTGCAGACTCATGTGACGCCGCCCTCCGCAAAGAGAATCCGCGCCGAGGGAAACCCGCCGTCGATTGCCACTCGCGATATTACGCACGATACGACTCCGACAGCTAATCACCACCCGCAACAACGACCAATCGCGGCATCGAATTGAATGTCACATGGACAATCTGGGTAGAATCACCTGGACCCACCAAGGAAACCGTACGCTCCTACCGTGCCGGTCAGATGACCTATTGGAAACACCACCACGGGCCCAGCACAGACACACCGATCCGATGTCATGGGCATCCCAGCAATCAGACTTTGGCGCAATTCAAGCAACGTGCCATTGGGCGAATCGAGCGCACGGACCCGCAAATCGCGCAAGCGATGCACAAACAACTTACTTCGCCCCCAGACAACCTAAACTGGGAAATGTCAATGACGCAGCCGGGTGTGGCCGGCAAGACTCAGCACCTTCTAGTTTCGACCACCGATGTGTTTGTCACCGCCCTCGAGCGTATGTCAGAGGAGCCAGACGGGGTTCAATTTGGGCTACACATGTCAATGCCATTGTTCTATCCCTACGACCTTGATGAAACCGCCAGTGACCGTAGTGAAGATGAGCCCGCGTGCAAACCCGAAACGCAACCGACCAAACGCCCAGTTCCGCAGAATCCCCCATGTCTTCAGATGACTCCACACATCCACACACACCAGGAATCAAACCCCGTTGGTTTAGTTGTAGAGTACACCCTTTATGTCCCCCTAGGTGTATGCGACCAAGGGGAACTTTTCTCGGAAATGTATTCGCATGGCATTGCCACCCGGCCTCTCCTTGTTGACCTGGCCGCTCTTGCGTATCAGGACCTGAAGAAGAAGGTCTTTGCCCACCTGGCCAAGGAGTGCGAGACCATCCGCCTCAACCACGTTGCCGTCAAAAGCGATCAACTCGGCCGCTTGACGTGGTCCTTCTCGATCACGGACGCCAAGAAGGCCAATCACCACGGCTCCTTTATGGCCGGCGAACACGGGTTTTGGCACTTTGTGGCCTCCGCGCGCGCGGCTTCTAACTCGGGCGAGATATGTATTCGCGTGATACAGGATCTCGAAACCTGTGTGATTACGGTGAGCACCACAACCTCCCACCTCGTGCCCGTCCGCCTCGTGCCCGTGATTTTATGCTGACCCATGACCCCATCCCGCCGCCTCCCTGCCGTGCACCGGGGACCTTGTGCCTGCCGCCGATCAACCAGGCCCTATCCCCCCATCAAAGAGTTTACGACGTCGACCCCGAGGTGCAAGCCTTTGCCCCCCGGAGGGGTCACCGCCAGCCCACCGGGCGGAAGTGTGAGCCCCTCTGAATCCGCCTTGACCCGCGAGGCCCCGACTCCCGGGTGGTCGTGTCCATTCAACCCCTTCAGAGGCCTCCGTTGAGGACTCCTCCTAACCCGTATTATGCCCCCCCCATTGTATGTAGTCTAGCTCCACACTGAGCCCGCACCTCCCCATGCCGACCTTTGCAATCCCAGAGTGTGTGGGCCACTGAGCCCCACAATCGTGCGCCTACAATGTCTTTGTCTTGTGGCTGTGACCAAGCCATGCCTGGCTTGATGAGTAAGGACATCAATCATTAAGGCCGGAGCTCAAAGGAGCTCTTGCAGGAATGCTTACAAAGGAGGCCTGCTAGGATGGCCTGATGTTTCACAAAAAACTTGTTTTTGGGAGATGAGATAGAAGCAGTAAACAACGAAAAGAGCTAGTGAGATAGAACAAATCACACAAATATCAATTGCCATCATCCTTGGTGTCAGTTTCGCCCTCGGCATCTGCAGACCTTCATGAGATGTCAGTATCAAACCCCTCAGAGTCCTCATTCCACTCTACATCATCGGCGGTGTCTGTGCCGCTGTAGGTGGAACCAGTTTCTGCCTGACTCCCCGTGTCTTCATCGTCCGTCTCCCCCTTGGCGTCATCATCCTCAGAGCAGCTGCTTTCACTCCGGTCTTCTTGGTCAGATTCCACCCCGTCACCCCCATCATTCCAGATGTCCAGCCCCTTTGCAATTGCTTCAACCCAATCGGCCGGGGTTGGAGGGTCCAAAGGCAGATTAGAAAGGGTGTGATGGAGATGTGGATCGTGTAAGGACCCGGCATTCAAGATGTAATGTTCTTCATCAGAGTGTTTCACAACCCAAGTCTTCCAATTGGTATCTTGGTGTTCCATACGTATTGACTTTGTCCTTTCCAAGGTACATTCACCTCGGTGGCAATCATGTTGCACATTCACGCAACCAAGGATATACTACACTCCGCATCACACAGTTAACCAATCATCCAAATCAGTTAACTGCCGCTTGGGAAACAGATACCAGAAAGAAGCAAGAAGGGTGCCCACATTTGCATTGACTGACAGCTCCCTGTGACTTCGACGTACCTGCCTCATCTCATAATACTCATCCACCCCCCCCCAGCTGGAACTCAACCACAGATACAAAATATGTTGGGCCGTCCCGGTGTGGAGTGACAGACCACAGAGACTCAACCAAACCCAAGATCAGATTGCCATTGAGTGACTCGCCTATCTAAAAATCATCCAGAATGTCAGAGAGATGTGTTTTCCTGATCAACACACACCTGACACAGGAATACCACTCACCACCACAAAAGTGCCTTTCCCAAGGCGGACGTGTTTGTTAACTTGGAGTTGGGCAACCTGAGCAATTGGCACCAATGGATGTGCATTCCTGAGGGACTTGGGGATTGAGGAGAGATTTTTTTTCTTGAGCTTTGCATTGGTCGGCCGTGGGAATTCATTTGCAGGTTGTATACGTGAGGCCTTGTAGTCGTAACCCATAGATCTCTGAATTGAAGGATACAATGTGAACATTGAGGTCACAAGGCGCCCAATTGTTCGAGTTGCTCCTGTGACTTCGTTATATATTACACCATCTGAGAGGACCAACCTGAGGCATGATAGGTTATCAAAAGTGGTGGCTATGTCCCTGCCTGGCGCCAGTTTATTGGAGTGCACTGATGCCTTGCGTAAGACCCCGTTGAATGATTCAAATTTCTCTGTCGAAAAATTGGGTGCTGGGCCAAACCGTTCAATGCACTCAGGGAGATGCAGGAGCATATGGAATTTTGGTTTGTTGACCCATTGCGCAGTTGATTTGGTCAAGTGGTATAGAAACGTGTGAATGTGAGACTTGAGGTCAATCAGGAAGGCCTTCATGTCATTGATTCTTGTTTGGAAGATGAAAGTTGCCAATTTACTCAAAGCCAACCAGATAGGCCTCTGTTCTGGTGTCATCCAATTGGCAAAAACAAAAGGTGCGGCTTGTAGTATGATTTTGAAGTCTCTTCCAACCAGACTATTGATGTGCTTGATCAGATAAGTGGGCTTCAATGATGAAATATTTAGACTTGTGCAGTTGAAAGATTCCAGCCAAGCAATCATCTGATGCTTGTCCGAGTCGGAGACGCCTGCAACCAAATCACGAGCTAAATATTTTACTGCACCCAGTAAAACCACATGTAAGACCTCCACTGGAGTGTCGTGTACCCCATCAAAATCTAAATTGGGATCCCACTGCATCAGTGAAACCAAAGGCATGATTAGACATGAGGCAAACAGAATTACCTTTCAGCCTTAAGATAGGACTACACATTCTCGTAGACTTTTCTGCTTCCAATTGCTTCATCTTCTCTTTGACCGCTGGGTCCCGCTTTGCGTCACAAATGAACCGGTTAGATATTGGGTCCTTTAAACCCCACTTCTTGCCTTTTATGGTGAACTGATTGAAGCTTTTGGAAAGGGCAGTCTTGACTAATTTATGGCATCTGCTACAAGTTTGGGCCCAAACACGTGGCCTCACAGCGGTCTACATGAGAGAGGATCAGTCCAATGTGCGGATGTTGAAGCCAAGCCAAGTAGGATAAATACCTCTTCGCCTAAACTGTCCCGGTGCAGAAATTCCCGTACAAATGTTGAGGTCTGCTTGAATTTCTTCATTCTAACTGATAACTTACACATCCTGCATGGGTGGAGGGCCGCCCCAGGGTTTGGGGTACATGTAACTTCAGCATGCATTGGGGAGTCCCCAAGAAAACACAAGACTGTTGAAGTGACCCAGACAGCTTGAGAAATGCTATGATTGTAAGCTTCAAAACCCACAGTGGACATGAGACTGAGAGAAACCCGCCAAACATCAGCTCATGACAGAAATGACATCAAGAGAGAAAGATGAAACTGAAACCATACATGATCTCCTCTACGAGTTGTTCAGAGAGTTCACCAGCTGAAGCCAAGTTTGAAGTGGCCAAAAAATGGCAGTTGTACTCCTGGTTTGAGATTTTTGGGGGGAGGCCTGCAAGAGTGAAGTAGAACGAAGTGCTTGTTGAATTGCTTGGATACGTTGCCAGATGTGTCATCAGAGTACAAAACAATTGGAACGGTGTGAAGTATCATATTATGAGATTTCTTCCTCCAAGGGTTTGGTAAATGTATCACTTGTTGACTTGAGATGGACTTGATTGCTAGGTAAAGTACAAATCAGCAGGATCAGATTACGCCAAACGGGAGGGCAAGAGGTGCAATTACAATCAGGACTTGCCATACAGTGCCCCAGCACAGGCATCAACCAACATCCGGCCATTGGTCCATTGAATCTCCTTGTAGTTGAGGCAAAACTGTTCAGCAGATATTGATTGCAGCCGATTGTCATGAAATTGGAGGCCAAAAGGCAGCTCAATCTTGAGGGTATCAGTCTGAATCTTATCAACTGTGAGGAATCCCACACCATCCCTTGCAACGTCCCAGCACCTAGCATGTAAGACCCCAGCTTGAGTAAAGAAAAATATTGGGATTACCAGCTGTTTTGATTGCAGCTCCACTGGCTCAAATATGTAGAAATCCTTATCTTTGACTCGGCACATTTGAGGCCTGTGATCTTGGGACATGCCTGTCAGCCACTTGCCAGATTGGGAGAACTTGGTTATCATCAATCCATCTGTTGACTCCGCATATGCCTGGCCAATTCCTGAGAAGAGCCAACTTTGTATCAGACAAAAATTTGTACCAAATCTATCATGAATTTAGGTTGATTTATCACATACCTGGCTGATGATTTTTTGGCTACTCAGTGCGTAGCATGGAGTATCAAAAACCAAAACATCTGTTTGAACCTTGTTCCCTAGTAAATCCCGAATCCTCTTGCGTGACTCCCGGACCGCAGCCCATTGCAGCAGTTTGAGTCCACACACCTCTAAGAGCGCACTGATACGTTTGTAGAGTGATCTTGACAGCATTGAGCGCGTATGGCCAATTAAGAGGGAAGCCACCAGGTCCTGAATCCCATTGTGAGGTAGTTAGTATGATAAGAGACGGAGTTTGTATGATAAGAAGTGATCCCATGATACACCTTGGGGGAGAGAGACTGACCAGCTTGCTCTTGAACGGAAACCAGGCGCTGGCGTCAACCTTGTTGGACCTCTTATCGGTGTGCACTATTGGCGGCTCTTCATCTGGGGTGTGATTGCCCTTGTGAGCCGCAATCAGCAAGAGGTCCGCCTCAAGACGGCCGCGCGGGTCCTGGCCGAGTGGTGTCTGATTTGTGTTCGCCTCCAAGCGCGTTTGGGCGTGGCTCGCCGTGAGGCTGGCGATCAAACCCTGGACCCCAGGGGCTGTGACGGGGGGGTGCTGGTTGAGATCCAATAACTCGACTGCACCAAGTTGATCAAAGTGTGCGGCCGAGTTATCTTCCTGCGCCCGCGGGGGCGGCGCGGTTGCGATGGGGTTTGGTGATTGTGGCCTGGTCATGGCCTTGTGTCGCTGCACATTCAGTTTATGTGCCTGAGTGCGGGTATGCTGGCGCCAATTCTTTGTCCCCCTCGCCAAACTGCATAGCTTGCAGTAATAAACACCTTCCGTGTAGGTGAACTCTAAAGGAGGGGGGCACAATGCAATCATCATTTGAGTAGCTCTCAAGTTCACGCAGAGCGGGGGCCGGTGCATCATGCAAACCTGATCCGTCGGGGGGAACCATCGTGTTTGCTTGGTCGAAAGCGGGGTTTGCGTGATCGTTTGAACGGCAGATGTGCTGAATTGTCGTCTTGAGGCGGGGAACCGAGGTAACCGACACAAGTGCTCTCTTGGGGGCGGGTCAGGTGACCCGACCCAGTGTTGTATGTGCATGTTGCACGTTTGAGGTCGCCTTCATCTGAAACGATGACGGGTGGTCGGTGGCAGGTGCATAAGGGCATATGAGGAGATCATGCCGATCCCCCATCATGCCGCCCCTTGACCGGCCAGAGGTCGCAACCCAAGAGCCACCCGGCCTGACGCCCCCTCGAGGCGCCCAAGCGGCGAACCAGGCCGGCGGGCAACATGCGGACGCCCGCCCGCCGCGGGTCCCAGCCGGCGTCAGAATGACCGGTGCGATCCGCTGCCGACCCCAGTTCGCGTCACAGCCTGACGCCAGCTCAACCGTGACGCATGGCTGGCCACCCGGGGAGGCGCCTGGCCCACGCCCTCAGCGGCACCTGTCAATATCACGGTCGACCTGGCGCCCTCTAGTGTAACGACTGGCTTATCGGTTGTTATTATTTTAAATTATATTAACTAATGTTTAGATAATCAAGAGAAATGATGTCATCTGATTGATGAATCATGCGCTTAACAATTGTGAGTTTTTTATTTACGAATTAATACTCAGTTGTTTTAGAAATATTGTTCCGAGAGTTTTGTTATATTCTCGTTTCTCTCTTCGTCTTTGTTCCTCTTTCCTCTTTTCTTTATCTCGATATTCTTGTTCTTTACATTTTATCAACATAGAAGTAACATCCTTTATCCCATCGTGTTAAAGGTTATTCTCATTAGAGTTTCTACGAGAATAATCCTTCCTCCTCTCGCTTATGCTAGGCTACCTTGCCAATTGAGATAAGCCGAGTAGGTTGGCCTTCACATCTAGGCTTGGGCGGCCCGCCGTGTATGACGGTGGCGCCAGCGTGACTCATGGTCACGCTGGCGTCCTGTAACACCCACCTGACGCATGTATGACTCCTGCGTCAGGTGGGCGCAGGGGCTTGTCCCGATTCGCCCGGGTGTGTAGGACGCTATGAGGGCCGCGCGGTCTCCGATCGATTATCAGCCTCAAGGCACCAATCCCCAGGACGAGCCCCCAAGAGTTATCTTCCTGCGCCCGCGGGGGCGGCGTGGTTGTGATGGGGTTGGGTGATTGTGGCCTGGTCATGGCCTCGTGTCGCTGCACATTCAGTTTATGTGCCTGAGTGCGGGTATGCTGGCGCCAATTCTTTGTCCCCCTCGCCAAACTGCATAGCTTGCAGTAATAAACCCCTTCCGTGTAGGTGAACTCTAAAGGAGGGGGGCACAATGCAATCATCAGTTGAATAACTCTCAAGTTCACGCAGAGCGGGGGCCAGTGCATCATGCAAACCTGCTCCGTCGTGGGGAACCATCGTGTTTGAAAGCGGGCTTTGCGTGATCGTTTGACCGGCGGATGTGCTGAAGTGTCGTCTTGAGGCGGGGAACCGAGGTAACCGACCCAAGTGCCCTCTTGGCGGCGGGGCAGGGGTGTGACACGACCCTGTGTTGTGTATGTGCATGTTGCACATTTGAGGTCGCCGTCGTCTGAAACGATGACGGGTGGTCGTTGGCAGGCGGATAGGGGCAATTATGAGGAGATCATGCCGCCCCTTGACCGGCCAGAGGTCGCAACCCAACGAGCCACCCGGCCTGACGCCCCCTCGAGGCGCCCAAGCGGCGAACCAGGCCGGCGGGCAACATGCGGACGCCCGCTCGCTGCGGGTCCCAGCCGGCGTCAGGATGAGCTGTGCGATCGGCTGCCGACCCCAGTTCGCGGCACAGCCTGACGCCAGCTCAACCGTGACGCATGGCTGGCCACCCGGGGCGGCCAGCCGTGTATGACGGTGGCGCCAGCGTGACTCATGGTCACGCTGGCGTCCTGTAACGCCCACCTGGCGCATGTATGACACCTGCGTCAGGTGGGCGCAGGGGCGTGTCCCGATTCGCCCGGGTGTGTACAT
This sequence comes from Puccinia triticina, assembly GCF_026914185.1. Classification (NCBI taxonomy): domain Eukaryota; kingdom Fungi; phylum Basidiomycota; class Pucciniomycetes; order Pucciniales; family Pucciniaceae; genus Puccinia; species Puccinia triticina. The sequence goes on along the minus strand of NC_070567.1, from coordinate 1,029,227 downwards.
CCACCCATGCCCAGATCTATTCCTATTCCCAATTGTTCGGGTTGCTTATCTGAAATTTTGACCCGACCCGGCAATTGCCTCGGGCGGGGTTCGGGCGCTGTTTTCCAACCGGGACTCGACCCGTCTTACATGAAAAATGTTTCCTGTTTTTATTGCAGAAATTTAAACCTGTTGGTTCCATGTGTACTACATACGTGTTATGCAAGACGATCCTGTTCAAGCAATCCGATCGTGAGCTATCATTACCGTCTCTGCGTGTGTGTATACAATCGAGTGCAATGAACAAAGACCCAAAGGGACAAAACACCAAGCCTAAGTCAAAAACAGGAAAAGGAAGAAGCGGGCCATCGGAGGGCCGGATATAGGGGCAGATGGATGATATAATGTGCATTGACGGTCGTGAATGGATCGGCGGGCAGGTTATCAGATGTTCACAAGAGGTCGGGTACATTTTCTGCGGTACAAGCCCGTCGATAGACTGCAGTTCAGGACTTTAGCCACCAGGTTGTTGTTGCGAGTGTTTTCGTCGGTGGTCGTAGATGAGCCGTCCGGGGGCGCGATGATCAGCGACATATCGCTCGCCCAAAACGATGTCGACTGGTTTGGTACCGCCATCCACCCCAACAAAAAAAAAACCTTCGTCAGTTTGCACAAGCGGGAAAAAAGAGGTTAAGTCTTTTTTTTTTGGGGGGGGGGGGGGGGGGCGGGCGTTTTTTTGGGAAACTTGGGACGGACCAATTTCAGAGTGTTTTGGCCTTGCAGAGCTCGTAGTCTCAAGTTCTCCGACAAGCCGGGCATGATTTTGGAGAGCTTTTCTGTCGTCTCTGGGTCTTGTCTGTTTCTCCAAGCCGAAAAATGGAGGCGGAAATTCTTGTGAGTGTTTTTTTTTGTTAATCAGATTGGAGGACACACAGGGACGTACACTCCAAGGGCCGACCTGCTGGCCCCCGAGCTGAGTGATGAGCCAGCTACCCAACGCGAACCCACCGCCGAAGATCAGTACGGGAAGAAGCCGTATATATAAATTTCACAGAATGTAGACATACATGCAGCGGTTCCAGCCGAGAATCGGATCATGAAGGAGCCGACCCACTGGACCAAGTCGCCGAAGTTTCCCTCGAATTCGCCGCTGTTCAGGGTGAGTGGCGTGGCTGATAGGGCCTCCGCCATCACAGCCGTCCAGTCCGAAAGACTCTCGTCCCGGAAACTGAGCGGCTTCGATCGCAGGCTCGTTCTGCTTTCCCCCAACCATTGTATGAGAAACGCAGCCATTATATGCTGGAGCTGGGCGTAGCCGCCGGCAGTCTGTGGTTAGGTGCTTACGCATAGGAAGGCAGTTCTATCCCGAAAGAGGCTTGGGCACTGGTGCAAGGCGCAGACAAAAAAAAAATATCCTGAAATCAGCATTAACTGTTCAGAAACTGTGTTTCAAGTTGGCTTGGATCCAACGCCGAACCTGATCGACCAATCCGCTCACCATTCACCATTCGCTTTGACCGTAAGATCGACTCTGATCCGACGAGATACCAAGATGGTTTCCAGGGATCAGCATATACTTGAACCCGAGAAGCGAGCGATGTGTTTACGAACCTGAAATTGACTTTGGTGAGGAAGACGAGGATGTGGTTGGGGGTAGTTTCGGAGGTATCCACCAGGCCGTTCTCCGTCCATCCGGCGGCGTGTGCCTGGCGAGTGACGACGTCCTCGAAGCGGACGACCCGGCTGAGGGTGTGTCTGGAGCAGAGGGCGTCGGCGAGCTTGGGCAGGGTGAGCTGGTCTTTGAGTCGCTGGAGGCCGTAGTATTCGCAGTCGGAGACGAGGTTCCTGAGGTCGATGTCGGGGTTGGGCAGGATGGCATAGCCGGAGAGGTATTCGTAGATGAGGGCGAACAGGGCGGGCGAGCGGCCGGGGATGGAGAGTGTGCGTGTGTCGGCCTCGGAGAAGCCGTCGAGGAAGGCGGTGGTGAACAGGTTGGGCTCGTCGTACATGATCTGCTCGTAGCTCAGCTTGAAGACCTGCCCCCGGATGACGATGTTGAACTGGGCATCATGCGCGAGAACCGGCCGGCTGGCGGCAAACTGGGGGCTCGTCAGGTTGGCGGCAGTGGGGAAGCTGTTGAGGATGCTGGTGATCCCGGGGGTGGCTGAGACCTTGAGTGACCGTCCTGGGGCGATGGTGTGGCTCAAGACGGGCATGGATCCCATCCTGTCTGAAACTTGGAAGGCAAACACCCAAGAAATACAGGAACGATAATACAGAAAAGGATACGACAGTTTGAAAACCAGGTGATCGACGGTGTACATGTGTGACATGCTGGGCTGAATCCTGTGACATATGCACATGTTCATCGTGATCTGCACCGTCTCTGCACCAGGGAAAATGTGATGACAGCTGGTGGCAGGTAACATTGAGTAAAACATGTTCAGACACCTGAGCTACTGTGGCAAGACTCCACTATCAAAACAATGGCCCCTTTGTGGTCATTGGGGAGTCCCACTCAATGGGTTTTGGAGTATGATTGGAGACTGAACAAGAGTCTTCTTCACATCACCTGCCCTCAGGTGACCTCAATTTTTCCCTGGTGTCTGGTTCTCCTGAAAGCTCGAATCGATGGCCAAGCTCGATGGTGGCACGGGTGCGTCTTGGGTGCGCCCCTTGGATAACGATGTTTCGGGTCGGCTGGGAGTGGTGACGGGGGCAAGGTGCGTGGGATGTGTGCTCTCAAGAAGGTGATGTTCTCTTATAAACTCATGTCTTACCATCAAGTGGCGGAATCGGGTCTGCATGTGCAAGAGCATTGGCCCAAGAAGGATGCGATCTGGGCCTACACTACCACTCCAACCCAGTCAGTCTGCAGCCTCCTCTTCGACTATCCAACATCTCAGTCGACACAAGCAATCAGTGGCTTTTCGTTCACACCACTGATATCCTGGTTTCTGCATAGGATTCTGCTGCCAAGCTTGCATCGGAACTGCGTGCAAAGCATCCGGCGCAAACGTTCACACTCCACCGGGCCAACTTAAGCAACAGAGAAGAGACCCAGAGCCTGATCAGCTCCGTTCTCCAAGCGCACGCGGAGCGCCACAGGTCGATCTCCATCATCGTGCTCAACGCTGGCCTGGCGCGACGGATCCGAGATGTAGCGGACATCAGTCTGCAGGATTGGGAAGACGTCATCCAGGTCAATTGTACTAGTCCGTTTATCCTCTTGAAGAGCTGTCTGGATGATGCAGGCGGAAAGATGCGCACTGCTCGCTGGGGAAGGGTCGTTCTGATCGGCAGCATCTCAAGTAAAGGTGGAGGAATCAATGGTAAACACTCCTCCGTTTCAAACATTTATGCATAGCACTCTGACACTATGTAGTCCGTCGTTTCTAGGATGCCATTATGCTGCGAGCAAAGGGGCGTTGTGGTTGGTAGAGCTTTCCATGATTTTCTTGGATAGGATGAGCTAACACAAACAAACAGTTCAATGGGCTTGAATCTTGCCCGCGTCCTGGCTCCCGACAACATCACTGTCAACTGTGTCAGTGTCTCCCTAAAATCCCATCACATCACCCGATCGTCTTTTTGATGACCACAGTGCTTGATAAACCACGCGCGGGCGTAGATCAGTCCTGCGCTCATTGGGGATACCGGGATGGTCCCGGCGGTCCAGCCACCACGCCCACATGGAGACCCGACATCGTGAGTGGAAACATTTTCTGCTTGGTTTGTTCTGATCATCAGCTTGCTCAAGATTTTGTGATCCTCCACGCAACAGAACAGGAGAGTCCGGGACCCTGCAGCTGGCGGATATTGGAACACAGTTGGCTTCGACCATCCCATTGGGCCGGCTCGGCCATCCCAGTGAGGTGGCCAACGTAGTGGTCATGTTGGCCAAAACTGGATACATGACTGGCCAAGAGATCGTCTTGGGTGGGGGCTTGCACTGACATACATCTGATGATTATTGAGCCTGAGGGTGGGCTGGGGAAGGATTGCACCCTGTTTTTGCAGAAAATTGTGTGACGTGTCAGCTCTGGTAAATAAGGCCCCGTTTGGAGCCGATATAATCCGGGCGATATATGAGTTTTTTTGCGTGACATCCTATGTGACATCTGATCAGGTCCGCCAAAACTTGATCAGATGTCACAAAATTCCAGATTATATCGCGCAATTATATTGGCTCCAAACAGGGCCTAAATTTATGGTGTTCAAAGTTGGTTTGCATAATTTTATGCATGCATAAATCATAAAATCATAAAATTGTTTTTGCAGGGGATATGACTGTCTGATTATGTAATACAAAATTTCCTCACCAAAATATATTTATGATTTTATGATTTATGCATGCATAAAATTATGCAAACCAACTTTGAACACCATAATTGTGGTATTCAAAATTACATAAGGTTTTTTTTACATAAAATCATAAACTGCAATTTTGGCTGGGAGAGGACCCCGGAAGGGGTCTTTCAAGCCGCCTTGTGTATGTATCCAAACGTTACAGCCCCTACCTACAGCTACCCTGGCTCAATGCATCAACAAAAATATGTGTAGTGACACCTTTAAACCCATATTAATTCTGTACAGGGGTTTTAAAAGCAAAGTGGGGATGGCAGAATAGGTAAATCCAAATAACTCCTTGTGTACACGTATCTTTTTTTAAAGTTTGGCTGGAGCCTACATAAGGCGGCTTGAAAGACCCCTTCCGGGGTCCTGCTGGGAGATGTCACTTTAAGTTTTATGCAAGCTGTCATCTCCCAGCCAAAATTGGCTTTATGATTTTATGTAAACAGTGACATATGCAATTTTGAATACCATAAATATTCTAACTTGACACAAGTCCCCCCTGGTGGGAGCGCTGTGGCTGGCGGCAAAGCCACCCCTCCCGCAGGAGCCAATCAAAGAAGCAAAAACTCACCAGTGAGGTTTGGGTGCACTTCTCCAAGATGATTGGTCAGTTTCTTTGCGCTTTCCTGAATCTCCCCTAGAGATGGTCATTGGCACCCGCTGGCGGGTACCAGCCACTCTTTAGCAGGTAGCTATTGTTAAGATTTCAGCTCAACAAGAAGAGGCACTGCAGGGGAGGGACTATTTGGGGTAACTGATAGGAACAAGGAGCAGGAAATGAGGTTGACTGGCTCAGACTCAATAATTTTTATTTCATGTCCAAGGAGCAGACTTTAACTAAACAACTAGAGAGCCCCCCAGCAATATCCAAAGGGGGGCCTAACACCAATAACAGGGGACAGGAAAAGTGACATGAGCTGGTGACAGGGAATAGGAGACAAGTCATGGCCACTTGGCCATACAAATCAGAACAGGTGACAGGAACAGGGGACAGGAACAGGAGACAGTAACAGGGGACAGGAACAGGGTACTGAACAGTTAACTGGACAGCTGACAACAGGACATGACAGGATTTGACCACTTGGTCGGACAGGAAACAGGGGCCACTTGGCCAGACAGATAATGTGAGCAGAAGATGAAGTCAGAATTCTGACAGCTATCTGCCCCAACAGGTAACCATGGTGGGTGCAAAGCTACATGCTTGACTTTTTACCAAAATTGAACACCCCAAGCCTGATGGCTGGCACTTCCCAGGGCATAAAGGACCTGCTGAAGAGTGGTGGGTACCCGCCAGCGGGTGCCAATGACCATCTCTAATCTCCCCTCACTTCCAAAAGTGAAATTCAACTAACATCCTTTTCTTTGAAATTGGAATTTGTAGATTCCAATGGCAAAGAAAACGCCAAGTGCAACTACTGTTATTTGAAGCTCACAGGTGCCTCATCCGCTGGAACCAGCCATCTCCATTGACACTCAAAGAAATGTATATCGGACAAAGGAGGTCTGCTTGTAGCCAAACAAGGACGGTTGAACTTCAGATTGTCAAATGTTGCCCCCGGCCGCTCCGTCTGGATTTAAAATCAAGAACGATCTTGCTTGCGCATGGCTGAAATGATCATACAACATGAATATCCCTTTCCCATGGCCAAGCACAAAGGTTTTATCAATGTAAGACTCAAAAGTGTTCCTGAGAAACTTTTGCTGAATGGAGGTGCAAACTCTTCCCTTCTATACTATCAGATAGCAACAACGGTGGGCAGCTAACGCTACAGTAACGCTTAAAGTAGCGTTAAAGTAGCGATTTTGGGACCGTTACCACTGTTGTTAGCAGTAACGGATTGTGGTTACGGTATCCTCACATGATGTACTTCTTTTTTAGCTGGAAGCTACGATATCTGGTAACGGGTTATTTATTTCTGTGGTTATGATATCCCACATGTCAAGCGTTATCTGTTAGAAGTAACAGAGACAAGTTATGGAAAGAAGCATGAAAACAAAACAATTCCAATTGAAATTGAGCCTATTTAAATAGAGTATATACTTGGGATGGTGCGGCGTCAGGGGCACCGGACTTCTTCTTTTTCTTGATGGGCTTACTCCCGGATCCGTTCTTCTTCCCTGATGGCTTCCCAAAGGTAGATATTGCGGCCTTAATTGGTTTCTTTGTCCCCTTCAGCTTTCCTTTGGTTTGCGGCAAATTGAATTGACCAGAATCCAAAGAAGAAACAGCCCGGTGCTTTTGAGTGGGAGGCCTGTTCATTCTAATGCAAGAATACAAAAATGGTTTCACCATGTTAGGTGGAGCAACAATTGATGAGGCACGGCTGGAACGGCGAAGCTGGGACTGTTGAGAGTGATCTGTGTTGTATCCCTCTTCTTCAAGTACTTGGTTTTGCAATGCTGGCGACATTTTTAGGTGAGTATTCTATTTAGATTAATCAGACTTGAAGGTTTGAGGGTCTCAAAAAGGATCAATAAAGCTGGTGTATGTTTACTTTGTGGAACAAAGAGGGTGGCGTTCAGTGAAACCGCTTGCTCAGTTCCTGTCTCATGGTGAAAATTCTGATGTACAGACATCAAAGAACATTTGTATCAGAATTGTGGTTGTAGCAGCCCCATACCAAAGTGGGCCCAACCGTTGGGCCCACTTTGGGCTTTTTCACCCCTGGATAAAGCTATTTTGCGTTATCCAGGGTGAAAATCAAGCTACGATATCCTTTGCCGTGCAAAAAAAAAAACAACCAGGCTTGTGACGCTACTTCAGAGCACAAGATATGCCCGTTACTGTTAGCGGTAACAACACCAGAGGGTAACGCGGGGTCTTTACTTTACTAATATCTGCCAGATATTGTAGAGTAAAGTAACTGCCCACCGTTGATAACAAGACCCACCAAGGTAAGCTTGGCAAGTTTTAATGAAGTGATAGGATTGGTTGGTTTAAGATAAGATTGTTTATGACACTGAATAAATTGTTGCTATTGTTAATGTAAGGGTTTGTTATGTATGTAGGTTGTTAAGTATATGTAAGATTGTAAAATGTAAATGTTGGGGTGACTGTAATTGGTGGGTAATGAACTCCGTGAAAAGAGAACTGAGGGGGAAAGAGCTCCTTATATAGACAAATGTGAGGGGATTTTGCTACAAGGAAGTCCCTGAATGAGGTATTTTAGCTGCAGGAGAAGTTGAATGAGTGAATGTGGTTGGTTGGAGATGTACATGACGTGTAGAAGGTACAAACATCTGAATGAGCAACTATGATTGGTCAGAACATGAGGGATTTAATGTAGTACTTCTATGATGTCACCTGCACCTGTCAGTTGTGAAAATCCACTATTTTAGAATGTACTAGAGGCTAAGGCGACTTCGCCGCTGCAGGGGGGGGGGGGTTGAAACTCACGCTCAACTTGTGGCTGTTTGTGCTCAATACTGTCGCAAGCTGCACATCTCTGCTTTGTTTCTAATCAAGCTGTGTGAGACAAAAAACTGATTAGCCTCATCAATCCTCATTCAACTTTGATTGTGTATTGCTCACACTGTCCGTAATTCCCCTGATTTTCATCCTGACAAATCAAACTGCTTCTGTCCATTCACTTACACACACCTGCTAACAATATAATATCAATATCATCTCAGCACTTGAAACATGCTCATCAAAACTCACACTGGCTTCATCAAGTAACAGAAAAGCTATAACATTCTTCATCAAGCATTTCTTAGTCATCTCCCTTTCTTTTGTCTTCCAATATCTTTATAACTAATCTGTCCTCTTTCTTAGATCTTTTTTCCTTTATATCTATCTTTGATCAGTTGCTGATCACTGATATATTTAGGGTCTGTTTTCTTCTGTACTTGTCATCTATCTTGACCAAGATAAATAACCATCTGATCCACTCTCAGTTCCTCACATCACTTCCCTGTCCTCACAAATCTCATTTGTACTGATTTGACATACTTCTCAGCTATTGGGTTTGTTTCTCATTATTTTATTTACTGTTCTACTTTGATTATTATTTGTCCTTTCTTTCAGTTCTGTTTTTTATGGTTTCTTTGAAATGAAACAGTCTTAGTTTAAATAAGGGGGAGTTAGGCCATTGCCAACCCCCCCCCCCCCCCTCCCCTCTTGCTCTGTTCAAATTCAATCTGGATGCACTGGCCAGCTCCCCCTCCCACCCCCTGCCCATTAAAAACAAAGTATGTGCCAGGTTGCCAGGGTCTGGGGCAGGAAAATGGGAGAGTCTGACAAGACTCTTCACTTAATATTGAAGATGAAGACCTTTGAAGATTTGGGCTCAAGGAAAGACATGGGAAAGACTGATTCCTGGCAATGAGATTTCTAGAAACCAGAAATGATTGTATTCCTAGTGCAGTGGAAGAATAAGCATTCCTCTTGGTTATGTTTTCCTTTACTGTATCAGTTTTGTATGCATGTGCAATTTTGTGGTCCATTGGAAATCGTAGGTTGAAACTTTGATCTTGGATCCTGTGAGTTCATGTCTTTAATAAACTTGGATAAATAGATTCAATCAGGTATAAAATTCTGTGGATTTTATTAACAATTGAATGAAGTCTTATCAAAGTCAAATATTATGTTGAGGGTAGATGAGAGAGTAAAATAATAAGTTGAAGCAAATAGTCCTTTTGCAATACTAAAATACAGAAAAAAGCTAATAATGATCATACTACAAAAAATCTGCCATTCTGAGAGGATCAAGTTGATAACCATTCATCTGATCGATGACTGTTCCCTTGGTGTTGTAGAAGTCACAGGAGGACTTGGTGAATACAATAGTCATGCCCTCGCAGCAAAGACCGGCCACTGAGAGAAGCGGTTTGTGGAGTGCTGGTACCACAAGTGTTTTGATTGATTTGCCCCCTTCAATAGAGAGCTGAGCAAGGCCTCTGTGAGTGGCTTTGACGACCGAGTGGTCTGCCAGCCAAACGGGAGTGCGATCGGTCTTGAGCTTGCGTAAAGAGGAGCCATCCGGGGTCATAGACAGTGAACACCCGGAGTCGATGTTGGCGTCTCCTCCTGACTGAGGATCTTGCAAGACCAAGAGAGACGCTACCGCGTTACCTGCCGTGACCTCGAGGTCTGACCCACAGAAGTCGGATTGCTCGTCTTCATTGTATTTGTGAGAGGAACCTCCTAGCGTGGCTGCCGAGGTCCTACCAGCCTTGGCCGGGGGTTTGGGACCATTCCCTTGCAGTTTCTTGTCGGAGCACGGTTTGGAGTTTTCCCCGATCTCCGTCAGGAGACGGCAACAGTTCTTGCAATTGTTGAGGTTGTGACCGTCAACCTTGCAGAAAAAGCAATGGCGGGGTTTCTTTGACTGACCCTCCCCCGTCCGGCCTTGAGGTTGTGGGATCAGCTGATGGTTTGCTTTTGTGGATAGTGGACACTGGAGTCGGTGAGGGTAGGTTGTTGGCTATATATAGGTATATGTACCAAGGCAGGATTAAATGGTGAAGATGGCAATGTGAGTTTTCTGGATAGTTGAGAGGCTGTCTATGAATGAAATCCAATGAGAACGGAAACTGTTGGACAAACCGAAGATCACTTCCTCATCCGAAAGCTCTTCACTTTTGCAATCACCATCGAATTCAAACCGTCCCTTGGGTGCAGCCGATTTGGCAGGCTTCGGGATATCCGGCAGTTTAGCCACGCGGGCATCGGTGGTATGCAAAGCAGCCCGCGGGGCTGCCTGGGATGAATCGCAAGCATCCAGAACCCCCGTAATCGATCTCTTAGTCAAGGCGTAGGTTTGACAGCTGGGCAGGCCACTACTCAGGGATTTTGTTGAGCGGTTCGATGGGGAATCTGCCGAGGTTGATCCAACAGTAATGACGAGAATGTGAATGAGGAAGTAATCAAATACAATGACTATGAAAGATTTCATCACGTTCATCATCGAGGAAAAGCTGAGGGTAGGACGAATGGATGATAAGCTAATATCAACAAGGGACATGTGCGGCGTACAAAGAAGGATATATGCGGATAGGCTTATAAATTTACATGGCATGTAACCAGGGTTTAGATCCTATGTTGGTGGCTGCGTCGCTGTTCAAGATGTTTGGCTAAGAGCATCCACCACCGTCTAGGTAAATCTTTAGGTAGCCAGCGAGTCCCGCGAGGCTCGGTTGCTTAGCTAAAGAAAAAACTCACCCTCATCGCTAGGTAGCGGCTCGGTAGACAACACCAATTTAGATAAAGACACCACCGCCACCCTGGTGTCTACATACATAAATATGTACACCCCTCTTTAAGCAACACACACAATGGTCATCCTATTGATCATGACCTGTCATCCTACTGGTCACATCGGTGACCAGTCATCCTATCAGTCGCATCAATGACCGGTCATTGTATCGACGGTCACATTGATGACCAGTCATCCTATCGGTCACATTGATGACCGGTCATCCTATCGGTCGCATTGATGACCGGTCATTGTATCGGTCACAGCAATGACCGGTCATCGTATTGGTCACATCAATGACCGGTCATTGTATTGGTCACATCAATGACCGGTCATTGTATTGGTCACATCAATGACCGGTCATTGTATCGGTCACATCAATGACCGGTCATCCTGTATTGAACAATATGACGGTCATCCGATCGGATGCCCGGTCATCCTATTGATCACCGGTCACATTGATGACCGGTCATCCTAGTTTTGTTATGACTGGTCATCGTGTTGATGCCCGGTCTATCAATGACCGGGCATCCTATTAATACCCGGTCTATCGATTACCAGTCGGTCTGACCAATATATTGATGACCGGTCGTTGTATCAATGACCGTTATGTTATGAGCGGTCTATCAATGACTGGTCATTGTATTGACGCCCTGGCATCCTATTGATGCCCGGTCTTTCAATGGCCGGTCCTCCTGTTGATAGTTGTTATGTACATGCCGGTCTATCGATGACAGGTCATCCAAGTTTTTTTTTGTTGGTGGAGGCCCGGAGGGGGGGGGGGGGGGGTAAGGGTTATACACATGCAGCTATGTAGGATTATGTAGGCTCTGCAAAATCTTCCTTACGGAGGCTCTTTAGCGGTGGGTAAATCTAGCGAGCCTTAAAGATTTACCGAACAACCATTTAGCTAAAGAGCCCTAAAGAGGGCACGGGGGTGTAAAATCCCTTACATACTCTGTAAATCTGCCTTACCGAGCGGGTTTACAGAGACGGTGGTGGATGCTCTAAGCGGTGAAGCTAAAGCAAGAACCAAAAAAATTCTGAGGGTGACTGCCACCCGCAAACATATGTTTGTCGTCTCCAGAGAAAGGTCCCCATACAGGTTCAAAGGTAGCAAGATGGCTCTTGAATCAAGTTTAATTGATGTCAATGCTTGTTCATGTATGCCTTGATCTCCTCGATGGTGTACTGGATCCCCGCCATCACAGGTCTGCGGGACAGATGGCTGAGATGGGGAAAGGATCGGGATACAAACACATGTACAACTCAGTAAAACACACCAGTTCAAAAAAAGCTTGAAGTGCTTGAAGGTGTGGAAACACTCATATCCTACACAACTCTTGTCACCTCTCCCGGCACCCAGCTTTGGGAACTTGCCGTGCTAGATGGTCCTCCAGAATTCACTTAACTCCCAGTCGAGATAGTTTGAATTGGGACCGGGAGCTGTGAGGACCGGTAGTCTTGCGCTTGAGACTTTCGTCGAGGAGGATTTGTTTCCAATGTTAAACAGGAACAAGGGGGACAAACAATGACTACTTCTGAGACTTCCTACCAATCGTGAGGGGATCAAAGTTATCATGTGGACGGTTGCGAGAGCCGCGGGGTGGGTTGGGTCCAGGTGAGGCCGAATAGTGTTCTCAATATAAGCTGGCGCGGTTGCCGTGGAATTAATTGCGGTTACGGGGCTGCGCCGTGGCGTGGCGTTTGCGTGAGGGGAGCAAAAATTCTGGCCTGAGTGAGGAGCGGAGAGCTTAAAAGGCGGTAGCTCGGCAGTGTAGCTGTTTCCCCAGGCAATTGGAGATGCTGCACTTCCAGCTATCCGTTGTCCTCAACCCCTCTGCTGTTGCGCGTGCGCAGCCTGAGGGGCAAAGAGTGGGCCCCCCACTGGTCAGCAGCCTTTGCTGCAGGCCGGGGGCCTTCACGTCCAACCTTTTTGACCCGCGCGCTTGACGCGGGCTGGAGGTTTAGCCTGTGGGCACAGCACTGCTGATGTTGGAAGGCTAGGTTGAGAATTTAGAGAGCTACATTTTTTTAGTTTTTGATTCTTATATTGATTGTTGCGGATTTTGCATTGGTTTTTTTTTGTCCAATGGGGAAACCCATGTTTTTTTTTCTCTCATTTTGTGTAATTGCAGGGGGAACCCTTGAATTTTTTTTTTAGGGTTCTGGCAAATCTGTGTCTTTAATAAACTTGGATGTATATACTATTCAGTGTAAGTGGGTATGTGTAGCTGTCTTGCAGCTGGATTGTGTATGTAAAAGTGAGGTTGCAAGTAGGAGATTAGATGTATATGTAGCTTGTAAGTGTAACTTCTAGTCCTGTAGAGTCCTGTCCTTGCCCCATAGTCTGTGATTCTTGATCAATATCATGTAAAGAAAAGAAAACAAAGAGTTTTTATTTTTATTTATTTTTGATCTAGAGGAACCTTTCTGTTTACCACATCAATTTCCTGAAAGAAATTCAACCTCAATTCAAGATTCCAGGATGTCTTACCGTGTGAAATGATTGTGTGAAATTGTTCAACAACCAAAAGACAGCCCTTATTGAGAAGATTGGAAAGGACACCAAACATGTTGCACTAACAACCAATCTATGGACAGCCTCTGACCTGTCTGGCTACATGGTTCCGACAGCACACTATCAGCAAAAATTGGGACCTGCAGAATTTAATTGTCAGTTTCTAACCGCTTCCACCTCCACACTCAGGCCCCGCTATTTGCAACTGACTCAGCCAAATTCTTTGTGACTGGAAACTAGTCAACAAACTTGTATTTGTCGCGGTCCACAATGCAGCAATGGTTAGACTTCAGAAATAAGTGGAAAAGCGCAGTACTACTCCTGGTGCTGCAACCTCAGAGTATTTCCACTTCCGCTGCCTAGCTCACGTCTTCAATTTGGTTGTCAAGTATGGGATCAAATTCACTGGTACCAATGTTGATCAACTATGTAGTAGTGTTCATTACATCCATGGATCTTCAAGCCGCATGGATGCCTTTGAAAAGGCCCTCACTGCAGTCGGTATTGAAATCAAGAAGAAACATCCCTGCAAAGATGTCCTGACTTGTTGGAACTTGGCTTACCTGATGATTGAGGCATCCTTGCCCTGCAAGTTAGCCTTTGAGGAACTAGCAATTCTGGACAAGAAGTATGGATACTTCCCAATCAAGTTTCAATCGGAGGAATTACACCACGGGTGCACTAGATGTTTCCAAGGTAGTCTTGAGAACCAAATTGGTTGGATAGTGGATTTTGGGACCAAATTGGTCTGAATTTGGTTTGGGAACCCATTTGGTTACCAATTTGGTTCCCAAAACCATTTTGTGAGAGAATGACCACCGTCCTCTAAGGGCCTGTACCATGGGCTTCAATTTGGAAAAATTCTTACTTTTGTTACCCTCTACAGAAAAAGTGAAAACTAGGGGAGGGTCCAATTGTTGAAATTTTTCACATTTGGGCTCAGGACTAAATTTTGGCCAAGGTCAGTTTTATTTCTAAAAAGTTTTGGGAGAAATCAAAATGAAAAATTTCAATTTTCATGCCCTATGGTACAGGTCCTAAGAGATTTGGTTTTCAGAACCAATCTCACAAATTTTTCCCAAATGTTGTGGGATTGGTTCTGAAAACCAAAATGGTTGGTGTAAAGGACATCAAAACCAAAAACATAGGCAGAGCGGTTCCCAGGAATATTTCTTAGAACTGTCCTGACATGGGCAGGCAGTTCTGAAAACTCAATCGTGGTAGGCCAAGGACTGCAGGTTGCGCAGCCATTTATACCATTTGATATATATTTGAAATATCCCCCCAGTTGCTTTCTCCAACCGGAGGCTTGAAAATATTTCCCCAGTTGCCTCCATCTCAAAAACTCAAAGACCTTTGTCTCTCTTTGTTGTAAGACCCCTTCTCTCTAGGCTTCCGTCGTCTTTAGATTGGGTAATCTTCTGTGTCTCAGGATTTGCTCCAGAAGACATTGTAACAGGGCTTGCGTGCCTATCAGACAACAAAGTAGGCCTGTCTCTCTCTCTCTCTATCTTTTGCATCACAAAGATCTGACCAGGCTGTGGATCTTGTCTATAGTTGTGGCCATTATGTTGCACAGGAATGGGATATTCTGTGATATTTGCTGGTTCTTGTGGTTGGTACTGTTGCAAGCAAGCAAGAACCGGTTCTCCTGGTCGGTAAGTGACTGTTGCACGCAAGCACACATTGACCAGATGAGAGAACACTCCCAGCACCCAAAGCTGACACCCCCCCCCCCCCCCCCCCCCTCATCCCCCCCCAAAAAAAACAAATCTCAATGACCCTGATTGATTTCCTAGATACATTTGTAACACTTGGTGGTCAAGAGAAATTCCGACTAGCGGTGATGTGGATTGTCAAGCAGATTGCAAGCCTCAACTGGGACTCAAAGGTGCAGATCTTTGGGACCATCATCCGGTTCCTGGGTGGGCTGCTGAGCGGTCATCTGTTTGCAAGAGACCCCGACAACCTCTGGGGATTTCGGATTGATGGAACAACAATCAGTTGCTTGTGTTGGCTGAAGACCTTGCCAATTAAAAATGAGCAAACAAACGCAAGCTGGTGGAAAAGGTACCACTATGGATGAAATAGAGCTAGTTTTTTTATGTGATACCGTCTCAATACTGTCTGCTGTTTACCATGCTCTTAAGTGTTCCATCTGCGGCTTCCACAACGTCAGGACTGCATTATTACCTTGTACTCATTATAAACCATTGCACCTAGTAAAATAGGCAATCCAACAATCTACCTGTTTTCAACCCATTCTGCCAACAAAAAAGGTTTCAGTAAACACCCAAACCATAGTTGATTACAGAAATATTCTCTCTAACCAATGAGGGTTGGAGGAATATTTCTAGCTACCAAAATGGTTCTTGAAACCATTTGGCCAACCCATTCTGGTTGTCCAAATTGATTGGCTGACCAAACTGGTTCTTAGAACCATTTGGCCAACGATTTCTGGTTATCCAAACCAATTGGCCCGCCAAAATTGTTATCAAAACCATTTGGCCAACCAATTGTGGATATCCAAACAGATTTGGCAACCAAAACGATTTTTGACACTAATGGCCGGACCAAATTGGTTTGGAAAACCATTAGAAGTGGTTGGCAGAATATTTCTCCAACCAAGAGGTTTTTTGAGATATTTTCAGGACCGCCTGAGGCAGTTCCAAGAATATTTCAAAAATATCTGAAACCGGTTAGTCAAACTCGTTCCTCAGGACATCCAACACGTAGTGTATTGGAAATATTTTGAAAACCATTGAAATTGGTTTTCAAAATATTTTTTTGCACACGTGGTGTAGCATCCATGGAAAATTTCCTAGAACCATTTAACAATTTTTTCTTTCTTTTCTTTTCTTGCTTATTGGGCTTTGACTGACTTGTTTCTGTTTTAGCTACTGTTTTTTTTAGTGGCACACAGTACCCAACCATCAATTATGCCTACTGTGCAATGACAGCAATTGAGAGGCAACTCAAGGAAATAGCGGCCAATCCAAGCAATCTAGCTAATGACAACAAAATGATTAGTCCAATGAAGGCTAAGTTCAAAAAATACTGGCAGCCAGCAAAGGAAATGCTTTCAGTTGCAATCATCCTTGAACCCCATTATAAGATGTGATTTCTCCAGTTCAACCTTGAGCAACACGCAGCAGCATATGAAGATGTTGATGAGTTTTTTGGAAAAGTAAGGCCGGCTGTCTTTGCACTTTGGAACCTATACGTTCCAGCACCATCATCTGTCACGGACATGACCAACAGTCAGGGCCAACCTTCCTCAAAAAAGAAGCCCATCAACCAGGATTTGTCTGCCTTCCATCAGTATATGGCTGGCGCTATTGACACATCACCTAATGCACCGGCGGCCAAGTTAGATCTCTACCTTGAGGAACAAAACCTCATCCTCTCCAACAATTCCAATTCTGAGTTTGATCTCCTTGACTGGTGGGAATTGAACGCTGCACAATTCCCATCACTCTCAGAGATTGCCAGAGCGGTACTCATGGTCCCAGCAAAATCAGTAGCCTCCAAGTCGGCTTTCTCTACTGGTGGATGTGTCCTTGACAGCTATTGAATGTGCCTCAATGAAGACTCAGTGAAGGCCTTGATATGCACTCAAGACTGGATCAAGGCGGCCAAGCAGGCGGCCTTGTAGTTAGATATTTTTCAATTTCTATGAATTTTCTGTTGTTTTTTCATCAGCCCTCCCTGGTTATAAAGTAGAAGCATATCAAACAGGAATGAAAGGCAATACAACTCGTCAAAAGTTTTACTTATTTTTTTTGGGGGAAGGCTTAATCCACACCAAAGAATTACTAAATCCACTCCAATTTTGGAGTGAACACCAGTTCACTCCAGCTTTCATTGGAGTGTCCACCCATCCACTCCAAAAATTGGCACTTTTTGGAATGAAACCACAATACACTCCAAAATTATTGGAGTGTTTCCCTGGTTCACTCCAATTTACCATAATTTTCATTCTTGCAGATGGAGTGCAGTACCTGCACACTCCAATAGATACTGGAGTGTACACATTTTTCACACCAATTCTACACAATCCAGAACGCATCTAAGTCCAGTTTCCTCCTCAAGTCCTCAACTACTTTCATCCTCAACTCCTTGAATCCGCGACTACGGCACAAGCTGCTCAACCAACACAAACCAAATGTCTCAACCTTCAAGCACCTCAACCCCCACAAACAATGACCAGCAAGCTCCAAATTCTATCAGCTCAGACTCAAACAATGGTGTCATGGTCTCTCCTGCAGTATGAAAGCAGTTGCAACACGTTCTTGCCATGTTCCCCCCACAACCACCCCCATCTACTCCCATCAATTCAGAAGACCAGCTCCTGGTATTAATTCCTGAAAAAGAAGACCAGCTCCCGGCATCAATTCCTGAAGAAGAATCCCAGCTTCCCAGCATTGATTCCTGACAAACTTGGCAACAACAAAGAGGATCCAATCAATCATGTTGAAGCTACTTGTCCTTCTGGCCAAAAGGATATGATTGATCATGTTGAAGCCACTTGTCCTTCTGGCCAAAAGGATTGAATCACTCATGCTGAAGCCAATATTTCCTCCCAGGTTGATGGACAAGTAGACCTTCCAATGTTGATTACTGATCCAAAGAGCTTTGACTATACTACCAGAGGTATTTTTCTTTTCAATTTTTTATTTTATCATTGTTGTGGTTAATGGTAAACTGACTAAAATTCTAAATGTCTCTCTGTAGAACCAATGGACATGCCACCCATAACTTGCTTCTTGAACATGGAAGATCTTGTTCAATTCTGTCAAATTTGGGCAAAGACACATGGGTACGCTGTCTTTAAATCACACTCAGTCACTGGGAAGAATGTCTATATTTGCTGTGATTGGTCTGGAAAGTATCAAGGCAAGGGAGCCCATAAATCAGGTCGGAAAACTGCCAGTTCAAAGGTTGGCTGCCCCTTTGAGCTTAAAGGATCAATACCAACCAGCAAGAAGATCAAAAATAAAACTTGGACGTTGCAAGTTCGCGAAGGAAGGCACAACCATGATCCATCTCCGGGGCCTTTTTCCCATGCGTCTCACAGAAGACTCCTACCAGAGCAAGTTGAGGATGTTTGGCGTCTCTCAAGATCAAACCTGAACCAAGCTCAGATACTGCTACAGCTAAAAACCTTAGACAATCAGACTTTGGAGACCAATAAGACGGTCACAAATGTGCTACAGAAGATCCAACTTGAAGACTTGGCTGGTAGGACCCCTGTTGAAGCCCTTGTGTGTGTTCTTAGGGAATACAACTGGGCATGGCAAGTGAAAGTAAACTCAACTGGCGCCATTCAGAACCTCATCTTTGCTCACCCTGGATTGATTTACCTAGCACAAATTAACCATCACATGGCACCCTTAGACGCAAAATACAAGACAAATCACTACAAAATACTTTTGTTGCACGTCATTGGCCAGGCAGCATCCAATCAATCATTTTTGATTGGTTTCTGATTTTTGACTTACAAGGATGATGAAAATTACTTATGGGCTGTCAATAATCTCAGGAAAATTGTTTGGAAACCCAAGCAAATTCCTCAGGTTTTCATCACCAATCAAGACGCTGCACTACGCAAGGCTCTTGATGAAGTATTCCCTGACTCTAAAGCTAACCTGTGCACCTGGCACATCAACATGAATATAACCACAAATTGCAAGAATTTCTTTGCCTCAACCAAAATCCGCAAGAAAATCCCTGGAAGAAATTTACCCTTCTCTGGCAGACACTTGCCTACTCAAAATCCCTCTAGCGCTATGAAGAAAACTTCAGAATAATTGCGGAATTCCTGGCAACTCGACCAGATGTCCTTTGTTATCTCAAGAAGAACATCATCCCGGTCAAGGAACTCTTTTTTGTTGCGTGGGCATGCCAGTTGTCAGCCAGGCTACTATATTAAGTAGAGCCCCGCTAACCTTTTTATGTAAATTAATGTAAATAAAAATAAGCTGCGGCAAGGTAGCACCACATAGGTAAAAGATAAAACAAAAATAAATATTGTATAAAAATTTTAATATTACATAAGAGCACCGGTGCAGGAGCGCGGCGCCTTAGAAAAGAAGAATAGAGACCAGACTATCTATCTTTAGCCCCCCAAAAGATATGTAACTTACAAAAATAGTGGGCTAAACCACGAGGTAGCCACAAATAGGACCAAGATTGTGCACGCGTGGTTCTGATAATAAATTGTGCGCGTGCTTGATCTAGTACTTAGAATTGAGGTCGGGAAGCTTGGAAGATACCATGCTCTGCGACTTCGCAAGAAGAAATGGATAAATAATCTTTGCCCTAGATTCCTGGTAAATACCAGGAGATCTAGAGCCGAATAGTTTAAGAACCCTCTGGGTTATGACCTTGGGGAACCAAGCCTATAAGCGTGACCAAGGATCGGTGTGGACTCGCGAAAATGGTGAGCTCACACAATTGTTATCGCAGACGCATTAAGACCGATAAGGCTATTTGAGACTCCTATAATGGACTCGTGATCAATAGATCACGAGTATCCCAGAAAACGTGTGCAACATTTGATCCATCCTGTGAATAAAAAAGCCCAAGACCTACCCTGAAGATAGCGATGAGGCCGCACCCAAGTCAAGGGCCAACATGATCCGGAGAATCTAGCCTTGGCCCCTGACTAACAACCGTGCCTTACAAATAAAAAGAAATAGAACTATGCTTTGATCTCGTGCGCAGAACCAGACGAGATCATCAGCGTAGCCCCGGCCAATAGGCTGAGGGACTTGGGGACTAGCGAAGAAGTTCGTCGTAGACTCTTCGACTCCTAGGAGACAGAGAACAATATAAAAGGTGGGCCTTCGAGCGAGTGAAGGCCCCCCAGAATCGTCAACCACTTCATCGCACTGCCAGCCTCGACCCCGTCTACTCAAGACTTGTTCGCCCGCTAGTTCTCCGCTGAAAACCTGACCCGATTCCCTGTTTTTTCCCAAGGATTCCCTCCATCGAGTGAGTCATTTGTTTCCTTTATTCTTTATTGGAGCAATCTCCAATACTCCTGGGAACTGTATAGTTCAAACACCCCTGCTTCGCAGGCCCCAGAAGTACAGGCACCTAAGCACCCCTGCCCAGCAGGCCCTGTAGCACCTCGGAGGGCACTTAAATACCCCACTCGCTCGTGGCCCCTCCGTTAAACATACTATACCAAAAATAATCACATTATTTTTATATTTAAGCGCTCCTCTACACGCTTCTTAAAGCCGTCGCCAGTGTAGCTAGAAGAGATTTTAATCTCTTGGCATCAACCAAGCCTGACACCAGTATCCCCACCTCTGCAACCTCAACACATCAAGAGTTGAGTCCGGTCATGCTTATCTGAAAACTTTGGTGACAAATGTGACCGGCAACTTGCTCTTGGTGTTCCGGGTATTAACCCTTGCGGTCAACACTCAAATCCTTAATGTACATGCATCTGTTGGAAAGGATACTCTTAAATCTGATTATCATCCCTACCTACAATGGAGGACTTCCCGTTGATCTGGAAATCCAGATCTAAGCCAGCAGATTTCAGATTTTGCAGGGAAATCTCGGTCCCCAAAGCTCCCCGAAGGGATCCAGATTCCCCTGCAAAATCTGGAATTCCAGATTTATTCAAAGTCAACGGGAAATCCTCCACTGGTACCCCCACTGCGAACTTAACACAAGTCACTCCCTCACGCCTACGCTTGGGGGGGCTCAAAGGGCCCGCCTCCCAAAGGGAGGGACTTGCACCCAAAGTCGGCTTACAAGGGGGAGAGATACCAGCCAAAGGGTGTGGAGTTGATCTCACCCCCCTCTTTTCCCCAGTAGCTCTTGTGTAAACCTCTGGCCCTTGGCACCATTAGAAGCGCAAGGTGTCCGGCATACTGATTCCAGCTTGAAAAGCCCAAATATCTCTATCCCCTCCCAATAATCCATGTTTAAATAAAATAACATTGTAACCAATCCGGCCTCTTCAAGCCTGGATACCCCAATAGATATATCTGGTGCTAAATGCATGAACAAGTATTGCACAGGAGCCACAATTGTACATACATGTTATCAATCTAGCCTTTTCCCTATGTACATATGTATATATCTCCTCTCAAGACACAAATACACCAATTGTACAACAAACATTTTGTCTAGATTTGATTTTAAAGAATTGGACATGTTGATGTGGATGATACGAATTTTGGTCCGAGTTAACTTGCCTTGAATCACATTGATTAGCTTGGTTGTCAATTTCAAGCTTCTCAAAATTGAATCCACAGCAATTGGTCGGCATGTTGCAGAAAGTAAAAGGATTGGAGCTTTGTTTCAACACTGGACATGCAAGCCTATTTTACCATAATATGGGCGGAATATTGAAAAGTCTTGAAGTCGTACGATTATGGAGAATTCCATGTGAGCTCTTGACAAGTCCCCATATGTATATCTTGAGCTTCATCCACAACAACAAGGCCAAGGCGCTGTTGAAATTCCGAGCTGAAGTAAATTTCATCCCACATTTTGTTGTTCATGAAAATCTCAGGACTGAGATATCCAAAATTATAGACTCCGCACTTGATCTCCTCGGCAACCTGCCTGTTGAAAGTAAGCTTTGTCAAATTGATTGCTGTAAAATTGGATCTTTTCTTCTCCTTGGCCTGATTGTTGCCCAACGCATCCAGTGGGTTTAGCACCAACACAACCGGGTTCACAGAGGATGGCAACAGGTTAAAATACATTTCCCAGATCCTGTGCCAGCTAACAGAAAGGTGTTTTGTCCTTGAACAAGGCTGGCCACTGCCTCAATTTGAAGTGGCTTTGCCTCCTGACCGCCGTAAAATTTCTTTGCTTGAGTGGTGATTTCCATCTCCAAGGCTTCACCTTTCTTTTGCAAGACCTTTTGCAGGACATGAATACCAGTAGTGGGGATTTTGGAGCTCTGTGACCGTTTGCGCTTATTTAACAACTTTTTTGAACTAGATGACGACTTGAGATGTGAGTTTGATGACTTGATTGGGCTTGTGGATGACTTTGTCGGAAGCTTGGATGGAGCACTGCGGTTAAGTTTTACTGCCATTCTTGATTGTTTGGTTTCACAGCAAATTTTGTGATGCTTGAAGGACTGGTTACTGCAATCTCAGGGCACTTAACCAAACCATTGTTCACTGGTATCTTGACTAATAATCACGATCATCAGATTGTATGTATTTAACACTGACCGCTGGCTGCATGAAGTCAAAAACCCGTGAGAGGGTCCATGGAGTCTGGACCAATGATCCAAATGGATCCGCACCCGTCAAACTCTACTTTGCAAAAACCAGGCGGATGATGGACTAAAACTTACAAGACACTGGCTATTTTTGGCCAAATGTTTCCAAAAAAAAATGTGAAATTCTGACCAATTTCTTGAAGTGCTCAGGCCCCGCGGGCAACTTTTGAGGTATGTAAGCCTCTCCTACGGAGAGTCCCTTTGGGACCCCCGTTTGAGAGGCTTTGTTAAGCTCGCTCCCACCGTGTAGCACCTTTTGCCCGCGCTTGCGCAGCTAGCCGTCTACACACACACCGCCCGCTGCGCTTCTGGTAAGCAATCACTGCACCAAAGCAAATTGGTGCCAACAACTGTTTGCCCCAAAACTCAATGGAGGAAAAATGCTACGCAGCTCTCCCAATGGCTGCACCGTTTGTCCAGAGCTTCCCAGGATGGACGGTGCCGGCCGTCACCAAATGGCCATTGACACATTGGCAATTGGCACCGGTCAACAAGAGCTCAGGAGTTACGTAGGATAACGCTTGATGGCTGTAGTAGTACCTGCCCTTGTTGTCAATTTCTACATAGTCTAGTGTGTGTGACCTTCCAAGACATCCTGCCCTTGATGTTTAACAGTCATCAAAAACAACCGTGTGTGACCATGGGTCATCCGTCAATGTACAGTACGTGTCTTTCTGCCAGTATTATCATTGCGGCGGTGTCTGGACTCAGGCTGCTGGCAGTCCGGCCCCCTTCTGTGCCTCCGCCACCAGGACCAATTTGATATTGGTATTTATCAAGGGAGCCATCATCAGACTGTGCATTGACCCCAGAACAGCCAACCTTCCGCACAACGCGCCCTGTGCCTTATCCATCAAACCACCATTCACTTCAATCAATCCGCCACGCAAGATGAAGATGTTCATCAACAGTGGGCCGCTACGCTAAACTAAGCTATTTTAGCCCTAAAGTTTAGCGTAGCGGCAAAAAGCGCCAACCTTTTTTGAATAGCGTTAGCGCGCTGTTAGCGCCGCTACGCTTCACTAATTTTCAGCGGCGCTAACAGCATACCAATTTTTGTTTAGCGTTAGCGCTCCGCTACAGCCGCTACGCTACGCTACGTTGCGCTAAGGCGCTTTTAGCGGAAAAAAAGCACTTTTTTGCCGCAAAAAACGCTTTAACGCAGCATAGCGCGTGCTCTTTTGCGCCTTGCGTGCTTAGCATTAGCGCAATTGAGCGCATCTGCGCTAACGCTACGCTAAAAGCTAAAATAGCTTTGCATCCTTTGCGCGTAGTGTTAGCGCAGATGCGCGCAATTGCGCCAACGCTACACTAAAAAATAGCGCATTTGAGCTGCGCTACGCTACGCTAACAGCTATTTTAGCATAGCTGACCCACTGTTGCGTTCATGTTTGTGATTACCGTCTTGCTTCTCCTTGGGGCAATTATCGCGCCGCGTGGAACACCCCCAATTGGCTCTGGTAGACTCTGCAATGATCCTCACGCGGGCTGTTAGGTCAGGATCACTGTCAGCTCGCCATCTATTGTGGGACCAAAAGTGTCATTATGCATCACTAAAATCTGCCTGAGCACCTCAAGTTCTTTTGTGCTCCTCAGGTTCCGCGTGAATGAAACTGAAGGAAGCTTCCTATGTGTCAACGAGTTCACCATCTTTACTCTTACCAAACTAGCCCCCTTGCCCGGTCAGGAGACACCCATCCAACTCAATGGAAACCTTGACTGAAGTATCCACTTCCTTTCCTTCCTCCCCTTTCCCTGTCACGCTCCAACTGCTTCAACTTCTGAGCTTCCTCATGAATACATCATCAATCAGCAGCATGCTAATTACTGACATCGCATGATGATAGGGGGGTTCACGATTGAATTTTATAAAACTTTGGAGGCCAATTTAAGGCCTTTATGAACATAATTTTCAAATTTTGGCAATATGTCCAGGTAAAGGTGTGACTGATCAATCAGTGCAATTTATCAACTTTTTAAAAATATGTTCATAAACAGGTTAAAATGGGTCCTAAAGATTTACAAATTTCAATTGTGAACCCCCCTAATTGTCCCTGCATGAGTTTGCAAATTTGTAACCCTTGTCTGTCAGGAATGTTTAAAACACAGTTGATCGTGACATTTCTTTTGAAATTTAAGCCATGCAAGTGCCGCTGTCGGGGGGCGTTTCCTATGAGTTTGCCCCAGTCAAGTGAGAAGAAACCCGTTGTCTGCAGTGTGTAACAGAATGTGTGACCTTCCAAGAGATCCTGTCCTTAGTGTTTTAACACAATCATTAATGACAGCCGCGTGTGACCATGGGCCATCCGCTATCTTCCTGGGAGGATTGCCGCTGGGGTGGTGTCCGGACTTTAGGCTGGTGGCTCTGCTGCCAGGAACAATAGCACTGTTCACGTAAGCTAAACATCAGCAAGATTTAAATAAAGTTTATCCCATTGTGCCAGCCAATTTGGCTGGGAAAGTATGCTGATGTATATCTCTCACCATGGTCATAGATTTCTTACGTGAACAGTGCTAATTTGGTATTGGCACACATTTCTAAAGGGAGCCATCAGCAGCCGTTGAACCACCCCTACGACAAACAACACCTGTGCATTATCCGCCAAACCACTACCCAATTCAATCTAAGGCTGGGACCCAAACCCCGGCTTTTGGGACATGCCCCGGGGTGAGGGCATTGGGATGGGACTTAAGTCATGCCCCAAACCCCAGGTCATGACAGGCTCTGAGGATGGGGGCAAGGGTGCATCTTTTTTTCGAGTTTTTAACTCTTTTGTCTGCTCAAAACTCATTTTATTTACATTCTACTTGTGTATGTGTGACTCAGACTGAATGAAATGGTGAAAACAGTGGGATTAAAATGGGCCATCAAAGGCTTGGTACCATTCCTTGAGGCAAATAAGTTGCTCCACGCTTTCGGCCTTGAGGGAGGATCGCTGCCAGGAAACCACCCGCCTCCCCTTAGAGAAAACTCTCTCTGACAAGGCGCTGGTTGCAGGAATGGAGAGGTATTTGCGTGCCATATTCAATAAGATCGGAAACGTGATTTGACGATTTGACTAGTATTGAAGAGTCTTCCTTTCACGCGGCTTGATGTCTTCCTTGAGGTAGTGGTTGATTTCAGCTGAGACTCCCTCAAGCCAATTGGGTTGTTGGTATAGAGCTTGAGCAAAGAACCCCCCACTAGTCGATGGAACCAAAGAATGTGATTTAGTTTTGGATTCATCATCTGTTTTCTTGAACTCGTTGTTGTGCTTCTCTTCAAAATCACGCGCAATCAAGGTGAAGGTTTCAATAATATTGTCCGTTGATATCACGTAGTTCTCCATTATGAAGTCGCCATTATTCTTCCAAAACAATGTTTTGAAACTCGGATCCAAGATCATTGCACAAATATAGATGGGTTTGTTGAGAGCGTCATTCAAGTATCCACTGATTTTTTCAATCATCCGACTAGCAACCAAGACAAGCTGAGATTCTCTAGAAAGACCACGTTTGAGTTCCTTTAGGCCCCGTTTGGACGCCCCAAATTCAGTTATGAATCACACAATTTATAACGGGGGTTGACCGGGGTATAACACCTCCTTATTTGATGTTTGGGGCAGCCAGTAATATAATAAATTACATTACTCCGCATCACACAAAATTTATCACCCCCGCCATTTCAAAAATAGAGGTCCCGACCTCTATTTCCGGGTGATAAGCGGTGATATCTCGCCTGACAACGTTGCTTCCACAAGTCCGACATATCAAACCACAAGTCCCACATATCAACCTGGTTGCCCCTGCTCAGCGTCTACCATCACAAAAATCAAATGGCCCGACCACGATCTTCTCAACCGACTTATCAGGCCAAGCCTCCCAAGCTTCATGTAACCCCAAAGCGCGCTGGACAGGCTTGCAAAGAGAAGAATTCTCAAGCATCTTCGGCTACTCCGGCTACTCCATCAAATCAGACTCAGCAATCTAGTCAAGCCACTGGTACCAACTCTCAATCTCAAAACGACCAGACCCAAATTGAGGACAGCCCTGAAAAAGACAAGACCAAGAATCTCATCTGGACGGCCGGTATGGAACGCAGCGCACTCGAGATCTATGTGAAAGCGGTTGAATCGGGCAAGCGAGGCGAAGCTGGCTTCAAACCCAAGGTACATCAATCTGTTGCAATTGAGCTGGCAAAAGAGTTCCCAGGTGTTGAGTTCACCGTTGGGAAGGTTAAGTCTAAGTTCAACCAGACCTTCAAGAAGGTCTGGGATGCTTTTTTGGCTTGCAAAGGAGCAAGCGGTTTTGGTTGGAACGAGGCTGAATGCATGGTCACCGCCTCGGAAGATGTTTGGAACTCTTTCTTAGTCGTAAGTTTTCATTTCATGCTCTGTAGGACAAGTTCATGCCTGACTCATTGAACCTTCCTAGTCGTACCCCAATGCGAAGCGATTCAAGAACACTCCCTTCCCAGAGTACAGTGACTACCAAGTAATCTTTGAGGGAAACACGGCGAGTGGAGTATTGCGTCGCACATCCGGGAACGAGACTATCACTGCACGTGCAGAGGCCGTACCTTCTGGTGACAACGTGAATTCAGCTGAAGACTTGGAGAATGGAAACCAACCAACTCAGACTACTCAGACTCAGCGTCCGGGCGTCCGTCCTCCCCGCCGACACCGAGTGACCTCAGGCGACCGGTTTGAAAGCTTGATTGATCGTCTGGCTGAAGCATTCTTGGCTTCCAACCCTCAGCCCAAAACTACATCAACCTCACCAGTAAACCAAGCCCTCAAGAAATTCCAAGATGCTTTTGCCGTGAATTTCAGCCTTGATGAGCTCGTAGCCGGATTCAACGTCTTGCAAAACGAAGCCAACGCAATCACTTTTCTTGCGATCCGCGCCGACAAGCATGCCCAGGCCTGGATAGAAAGGGAAATTGAACTCAAGATTTCCTTGGACAACCAAAGATAAAAAGCTGTCATGTACTTCTTCTGCTGATAAAACTCTCATTATCAATCTATGTGCGCGATTGTTTTTCACGATTCAAACTCCTTGTAATTACAAGAGAATCATCTTTAAAACTACATAACCCGATTGTTTTTCACAATGAAAACTTCTTTTAATTACAAGAGAATCATTGCTAAAACTACATAACCTATTTTTTCTCAGTTTGAATAACTAAATGAATGAAATTACTATATGATCTATCTGTGCGAGTTGTGTTGTAGGTAAGTAACATATTGATTCCACATGTCCATTGCAATTGAATCTTGCCAATGTTTGAGTTCAGCTCGCTCCTGGGCTTGGCTTCTTGAATTTGCTTCATTGTCGCCATCCTCTTCATCAGGGATTTCATCTTCATGTGGTGGATCCTCCGCATATTCTGGGTCGTAAAAATATTCCGACTGGCCATTGTATTCAATGATCATGTTGTGGATCACTGCCAGCGCGAGTACAAGATTGCCTTGAGTTGGCAAGCTGTATTCCAACGGGTGTACCAGGATTGGGAAGCGTTTCTTCCATGTGCCAAACGTTCGCTCGATGACGTTACAAAGCATTGAATGCCTGAGGTTATAAAGTTCTTCTTTGTTTGCTGGCCTGACAACATCATCTTAATAAGCAACTAAGCCAACGAAAACAGAAAGCTAGGAATCATACCGTTTTCCTGCCTGTGCATTTTCACGCAAGTGATAGCGAACCCCTCGGTACGGAACAAGAATACCCTTTGAGAGGGAGTACCTGGCATCGGCGAGGTAGAAAGAGCCGTTCGGGATTCTGAAGTCCTCGGCCATAGCGCTTCCAAGGACTCTTGAGTCGTGAGCAGACCCCTCCCAGCCGACCATCATGTATTTAAATTTCATGTCAAAGTCTACGACACCAAGGACATTTTGTGATAATCCTCCTTTGCAATTACGATAAGGGCCGGCCATGTGTTCAGGTACGCTTGCTGGGACGTGGCACCCGTCCATTGCCCCAATACACCTTTCGAAGAACGGCATAAACTTCGGGTTATCGAGGATAGATTCGTGCCCAACGTCGCGAGGAGGAGAAACGATGTACTTGCTCTGCAGCTGGAGCAAGAGATGGATGATGTGGTGGAAAATGCAAGAGATAGTCTCGCCACTATTCTGGAAACAATCTTGAGCTTGCCGGTTGGTCGCGTTTTGTCCGACAATGTAGAGGAAGATTGCAAACTGTTCATTCATGCTTACTAGCCTTGAGACTGGTTCACTATAAATTGAAAGCAGCTCGTCCGAACAGATTCTGAACACATCGATTGAGATTCGGAACATGGCCTGAGCTCATAGTCGGTTACCGTTCAGGATGTATCTAACATATTCATGACCCGTTAAGATGCTATCGTTGTACGGATGTTTGATTGTCTTTGACCACTGACGGAGGCCGATCAGGATAATGATGAAAAGTGCCATCCTCTTTCGTCAGAGATGGTACTGTTGTTTTTTCTGAAGCATGCTGGGAGGCGACATTGTGGGGGATGGTGATGAGTTATGACACCGAGTGAATTTTGGTTTGCCAAACAGACTTGTAATAAATGAGTACTATATGATTATTGAGTGGAAGCGCCAAACAGACCTGTCATAAATGTGCTGGTTGCATAATGGATTTTATGACAATTGGCTTTTCACTTTTGTGTTATGTATATTATTATGTGATTTATAATATCACACCGGGCGTCCAATAAATCGGCAGTGCGGAATTCAATGACAGATAACTTGCTGCACAAAGCATGTCCGTTGCCTCGCTGAGGGGCTCAAGCAAAGTCATAAATTTCTTTGCTTGGTCCCATTCTTCTGGCAATAAGAGATAGCGAGCTGTTTCACGATTGGCTTGGCAAAATTGGGTACAGGACTCCTGGAGAGCAATCGCGCGTTGGAACATTTTGTAGGTTGAGTTCCAGCGCGTCTTTACATCAATCTCAAGGCATTTGATGCCCTTTGCATAAAGATCAGGTTGAGCAAAACTGACAGCTCTTTTGAATTGTTCTCATTGCTGCGGGGAGAAGCGCACGTAGCTAGATAAACCGTGAATTTGCTTCAGGATGGTGTTTGCAGCTTTGGGTTCTTTGGCAGGAGTGGTAAGCTGATTTTCATTTGAATCGGTTTCCAACTCTGTTGGCAGGATTGATTTTCCGTCTAAGTCATCTTCAATCGTTCTGAGCACCAAAATCCCGGCGGTAGCGGCTAAATTGATGACATGCGCAATACAACCCAGTAAATCTGTCTGGGGTTTGAATCCATTGAGTTGGAGAGCTAGCTCGTGGGCCATCTTGTTGTTTGTTGAGGTGTTGTCGGCAGTGATTGTATGCAACTTTTCAAGGCAGCCGTAACTGTCAAGAACATCATAAAATATATTGGCAAAGTTTTTGCCGGTATGATTTCCTGGTGAGAGTCTCAAAACATGGGTTAATTAGATTGGGAAAGAAGATGTAATGAAAATTTAAGCCAACCACCAACCTTGAACACAAGGAACAGCAAGTGTGATGTCTTTCATCTTGAATTTTTTGTTAATAAAATGGACTGTTACCGCCATGAACGCAGTAACATTTGGAGCAGTCCAGGCATCATGAGTGAACAACAGAAAATCTTCTTTGAGGAGTGATTGGATCTTGATGGTCTCTTGGCATTGAATATGTACCCTGGCAAGATGATTTGCAATCGTTTTTTGGCTAATTTGATCCAATAAAGGCATTGCT
Organism: Puccinia triticina; assembly: GCF_026914185.1. NCBI lineage: Eukaryota > Fungi > Basidiomycota > Pucciniomycetes > Pucciniales > Pucciniaceae > Puccinia > Puccinia triticina. The sequence goes on along the minus strand of NC_070567.1, from coordinate 999,210 downwards.
CCCTTGTTGAGAAGCCGAGCAAAGTCACGGAAAGATTTTTGCTCAACCATGATGAATGGCAGGTCGCACTCTGCCAGGAAGTAAACAAGGGCATTCTTGATTGATTCACCATTAAGTTCAACCTGAAAGTGAAAGAATTTTCTTGTTTAATAAATCATAATATGTTGATACAAAAAATAAAGTGATTATAAAAGGGGAAGGCTTTATGCACTCCAAATATTTACTACATGCACTCCAAAAAAGGAGTGAACTTGTGTCTACTCCAATAAATATTGGAGTGAACAAAGGTTCACTCCAAAAGTGGGCTAAATTGGAGTGTTCAGAAGTTCACTCCAATAAATATTTGGAGTGAACCTTTGTTCACTCCACAAGTGGACTAAATTGGAGTGTTCAGAAGTTCACTCCAACATTTATTGGTTAGTGGAAACTTGTGCACTCCAATCTTGAAACTTGGTCTGGTTCAAGATTGGAGTGTACTACTGCACACTCCAATAAATACTGGAGTGCACACCTATTTTAAATACATGCATGCACTCCAAGCAACTCCTGCAGATCAACAAAGTCGTGCTTTGACCCTTAGAGACTCTGCCTCCCCCCTACAGACAAACTCCCACTACACTCACGTTCCTCCCCTTAAGACTAGGCCCCAAAGGTTCCAGTGAGTCTGAGCCTATTTATCTTCTCTTTTTCGAAGGGAATCACTGGCCACACTTTCTTGGAGTGCCCAGTGGTCCACACTCCAAAAAAATGAAATGGGTTGAACTCCACTCCACAGTTTGAGTGCCTAATTTTATACTCCATTTTTTTGGAGTACACAAGTTTTCACTCCAATAAATATTGGAGTGAACTTCTGAATACTCCAATTTAGCCAACTTTTGGAGTGAACAAAGGTTCACTCCAAATATTTATTGGAGTGAACTTTTGAACACTCCAATTCAGCCCACTTTTGGAGTGAAACTTTGTTCACTCCAAAATTTATTGGAGTAGACACAAGTTCACTCCTTTTTTGGAGTGCATGTAGTAAATATTTGGAGTGCATAAAGCCTGCCCCATTATAAAATGACTCACCTTTGCTTCAATCTTTCCTTTTTTTGCCCATTTTTCCATGTCAAACTGATTATGCTTTGTCTTATTCTGGATAGTCGGATCGGCCAATCGATGGGCTGACAAGAGGTGTCCATGCAGATTCTTGGACTACCGCTTTTGTCCTTTTTCAATCGAGTTCCGCATAACGCGCCGTTCTTCCGGGCTATCGTGACCTGGCACACTATCTCGTTGGTTTCTTTGGATTCGACGAAGTGGTTCCAAACCCAAGATTTTTTGAGTGATCTGGGTGGCGATTTTGATGGTGCATCTTCTGCTTCATCATCGGATCCAAGGTCAATGACCGTTTGGTTCGAAGGCTGAGGGGTGCTAGAGCGACGGTTGGATTGGATTTTTTTGCGCTTCATTTTTTTAGGTTGGCCGTGGGATCCGGAGTGTTGTCTATATATATGTATGGTCCGAGGCTCCAGCGGCAAGGACTATATTCCCCTCAGGGGTTGATTTTTTTTTGGTTCCATCCCCGGGGTTCAGGGCATGCCCCGATCAGTCCGGGACTCTGGCAACCTCAACTGAGCTCCCCTCTTCTTTTCCCTCTTCCCCGGTCCCCGTCACGCTTCCATTGTTTCAACTTCCAAACTCCCTCATGACTATCATCGCACGACAACTGCCACTGAATGATAAAAGTCCCCGCATGGGACCGCATATCTGTAACCAATGGTCTCTCAGCAATGCTTGGATACAACTAAATCTTTGTTTGGAAGGCAATATTTGCTCGTGTCCTTTGATCTCAGCCGCGCACCATGCAAGCACCGCCGGTAGCAGGTGTTCCCTATGGGACTGGCTAAGTTTGAGCAGAAAACCGTTGTCCGGGCCATATTTGCTGGGAGGAGGCTCGCTTGGGGAACCACTTTTGCCAGCAGATATATATAAATATCTTGCAATAAACGAGAAGATGGCCAGAACCCCACCAGATGTAGACAAGATTTTCTCTTTGACCGGGGGGAATTCCTGCCGGCCGAGACGAGACTGTCTCGTTGCCAGGGAGGCATACATAACTTCGTGGCGGCGCAGGGGCGGAAAATGACTTTTTAGGGCAAGAGGCCAGTATCTCCATATGTTCTCCAGGCTGACTCCCGAGCCGAGACATGCTGTGCGCTTGTCGGCCAACCAAAGCTCACAACCCCGCCAACACTCGACTTGCCCCTCCGCCCTCCTCCCGACACCAACAAAACGAACCAGCGGAGAGCAACCCCTGAGCTTCCTGCCCTCACGTTCATCACACATATCATCATGGACATCAGTTTCGGCGGTAAATATCGAATCGTCGAGAACATTGGATCGGGCTCGTTTGGTGATATCTATCTTGCAGTCGACATCGACTCCGGTGAGGAGGTCGCCGTGAAAGTCGAGAGCGCCCGTACTAAGCATCCCACACTCCAGTACGAAGCCCAGATCTACAAGAAACTGGCCGGCGAGGATGGCGTCCCCCATTTGCGATGGTTTGGCGTCGAGAACGATTACAATGCGATGGTGATCGACTTGCTCGGGCCTGACTTGGAAGAATTGTTCAACCGTTGCGGGCGCAAATTCAGCCTCAAGACTGTCCTACTTCTCGCCGGCCAATTGATCACTCTTCTCGAATCTGTCCACAACAAGTACTACATCCATCGGGACATCAAGCCGGACAACTTTGTGATGGGCGCGGGCAAACGAGTCAACCAGGTGCACATCATCGACTTTGGGCTGGCTAAGAAGTACCGGGACCCCGAGACGCTGTTGCACATCCCATACAGAGAAGAAAAGAAATTTGTCGGAACGGCCCGGTTCGCCTCCACCAACACCCATCTTGGCGTCGAACAGGGCCGGCGGGATGACATGGAGGCACTGGCGCACATGCTCATCTACTTCCTCCGAGGTGACTTGCCCTGGCAAGGATTGCAGGCGCCGAATAAGCAGCGCAAGTACGATCTAATTTTGGGGAAGAAGATGACCGTATACAGCGAAAAGCTCTGCCGGAAGCTCCCACGAGAATTTGCGATCCTCCTCAACTACTCGCGCTCGATACGGTTTCATGATGCGCCCGACTACGCCTGGCTCCGCGAGCTCTTCCGCGACCTGTCTGTCAGCAAGGGCTTTGCGTATGACTACGTCTTTGATTGGTCGGTCCCGACCGGCAAAGCCCAGGCCGAGGGGGCACAGCTTTGCAAGGAAGAAATGGCCGCCAAAGAGCGAATCGACCCGCTGGCTCCTCCTGCCCCTGATCCTGTGGCACCCCTCAACGATGGCCGCGACGAGAACCTCCCCAGTAATGCCGAACCTCCCGAAGGACCGCTTCCAACAAATAAGGATTCCTCCAACAGATAAGGATTCCGTCGTGAACTTGCCGATGATTGCTAGGCTTCTCTCTGGGTGAGCTGCTGCCCTGGGTGCTCGGTTATTCGGGAGAGGGTCTATATGTGGCTGCGGATACTCGATGGGGTGGATTGCTCTTTGCAACCAGAGATCTACGAGATGGATGTGGTGGGGCACGGGCAAGGAGCGTGGAAGGCCTGGGAAGCTTCGTTCAACTGGCATAAACGAGAGTGTCAAGGAAGGATCGGCGGACGGGGAAATGATGTCCGATCAGGCCGGTTGGCCATACCTGTTTTGCTCCCCAGAAGACAGCAAGGCCTCTGATCCTCTAGTTCCTTGCTTACATCCATCTTCCCGCCTCTCAACTCACGCTGACTTATTGATTTATATGTCGCCAATTCATCTATCGTTAAACCTCCTTCAACGAAATAAATGATCAATCTGTCAGAATACAGTGCCAGCTGCGCAACCCGCCAAACGGCGCAGGGGGCAAACAGACTATGTTGCACAGCAACGTAAGTTCCAAGTTTCACCCTCTCAGACAATAGCTCAAACCAAGCCACATAGACAGTCGCTAACTCCGACTTGTACCATCTCCAAACACAGCAGGTGAAACGAGCAACCAGACTCCGAGGGCTGAAGCCGCGACGGAAAGATCTAACAACTCCAAGGCAGCCGCGATTCCAGAACCTTCGGTCTCGTGAGTACTTAAAGAGCAGTCTTGAGATCATGAATGAGGCACAAGACTAATCATCGCTCATACATCACAGCTCACTGTCTCAAAGAATATCCAGCCGCGTAAACAGCTCAGACAACCTATCAGCTCGTATCAGCCCCAAGACAAACAAGTAAGCTATCCACTTACGAAGTGCTCAGGCAACAGCTCGCTAATTTGAGCACCGCTCATCCGCAGTTCCCACAGGAACAATTCCACAGTCTAATAGACTCGACAGTATAGACACGAGTGCGCTGAACTCAAGAGGTAAACAACCTTCACTAGTCGCATTAAGACGATCATAAATCAGCATGCTAACGCTGCGTGTCAATTTGTTATCCAAGAGAAAGACACAGCCTTATTCCTCTCTTCAGTTCCTAGCCGATCCCACTTCCTTCCAATTCTCACTCCTAGGCTTCGTGCCCCAATTTCCACTCTACACATAAAGCTCAGAGACACGGCAAATTCGCCTGCTCTTAGGTAATTGGCATTTCAACTTATACGGAATCAAATTCATTGCAATTGTACATAGTTTTCCACTCAGAATCTGACAAGAAATAAAATTCTTAGTTGTCCATAACTTTATAGATTTACAGTCTCGGACGCTCAAAACGACCTCATCAGAACCTCAGCAACTAGGAGCAGGAACGAAAAATGCCAACTGCCACTCGTCAAGGTTCTCTCCCACCCATCAGCATACCTACCCCCAGCACCGCCGTTGCTGCAGTCAGAACAGCAAAGGAAGAAAAAGACATAATAGTCATCCCAACGTTCAACGGCAGCAACTATGCTAACTGGCAAAACTCCATGAGCGCTTACCTGGAATTCAAGAAGCTCTGGCCAGTTGTGGAAAAGGACACGGAAAACTCTGAAGACGAGAAGATCAAGGAGCAGAAACTGGAAGCATGGTTGATTCTCAACTCAAAAATCATCCCAGAAATTCTAACCAGTCTAACCAGTACGTGCGGTCGAGACCCGCACAAGATTTGGTGTCGATTAAAAACAAACTATGCAACTGCAACGATTTACGGCATCTATCGAGTTTGGTCTCAGTACCTGAGGATTTCATACAACGACAACTTGCTCAAGTACATCATCAAGGTCGAAGCGGCTCTTGCGGAAATCAGTACCATTGGTCTTAACGTAATGAATGAGTTAATCAGCGTCAGTATCATAGAAACCATTACCGAGAAGAGGCCAATAGTCATGGAAAGAATCCTAGGAGACATGGAAACATTATCCAATCCTTTCCTACTCCTCGACAAACTTAGACTGATCGCAAACCACGAGCAAGTAACCAGAATGAAAACCACTGGCAATGCGCCCGGCTCTGATCCGCCCGCTGGCACCGCTCTCTCGACAACAACCAATCCGAGAAAGAGACCGTTTGTGGCCTGCAAGTCTGGGAGACACAATCCGGATGCAGCGCACAACGAAGATCAGTGTTGGACTCTTCATCCTGAGCTCCGACCACTCAAGAAGTGCACCATCAATCTTGCCATAACCGTCAGCAACTCTCGAGACGAAGCCAACACGCAAAGCTATGCATACCACATCACGGCTGACCAAGTGGCGATAAATTCAGTCATCCTCGACTCAGGAGCCAGCCAACACATGTTCAACTCGATGGAGTACTTCATCGACTCTAAGCCAACGAGTGTGTTCATTGTGACCGGCACAGGTGCGGAGAACCCCGAGATGGTGGCAACCAGGCAAGGAACAGTGAGACTCAAATTTGAAGACAAGACAACCATTGTTCTTCACAATGCGCTCTACGTACCGAATCTCTCCACGAACTTAATTTCCTTTGCTCAACTGATCAAGAACAAGGCGGAAATAATAAATGATGACGGACGCATGATGGTGAAGCTGAACGGAAATCACAGTCTGAAAATCAACACAGATCAGAATCTATTCCGAGTTGAAGGCATCAAAACTCCGCGACAATCCGTCTTCACAACGACCGTTATCGCTCCAGCCGACACTTTCATGGCTTGGCACAAGAGACTTGGCCATGCTAGTGCGGCCAGAATCAAGACCGTGTTGGGTAAACACGAGCTTCCCCGAGACAAGTCAGCCTGCTCTGCGTGCATGCAGGGAAAGATGATCAAGCTACCGTTCAAAGGAAGGTTCACTCCAACAGAATTGGCACTTGAAGTGGTTCACGGTGATCTAGTCGGCCCCATTTGCCCCGCCACCAACAGCGGTTGTCGATACTTTCTCACCATCGTTGATCAGCACACCGGTTTCATTCACCTCAGCCTTCTGAAGGAGAAATCTGGCGCCGCCGCAGCCATCCTTGATTTCAAAACCAAGTTCGAAAAACAAACTGGCAACTCCATCAGAAAGCTAGTCACAGACGGTGGTGGTGAATTTTGCAACAATGCCCTCAGCGAAATCCTGCGGAGCGAAGGCATCCAACACAATGTGTCACCTCCTTACACGCCCCAGCATAACGGCATAGCCGAAAGAGCAAACCAAACGGTCATTGAAATGACACGATGTATCCTACTGCAGTCCAACATGGCTGCTGAGTGGTGGGGAGAAGCCGTCCTAACCGCCGCCTCAATCACCAACTGTCTTCCTTCCCTTTCCAAGAGTCGAACGCCTCCGGTAACCTTACTTCTGAAGCTTCGACCATCAATCACATTCTTCAAACCCTTTGGCTGCCGAGCGTGGATCCTGAAGGACAAAGTGAAGAGGGATCAGAAGTTCGATCCTATATCCTGGGAAGGGACATTCATAGGCTACGCCAACGATTACTCAGCCTACCGCATTCTCCGGCATGAAGACAAAAGCATTGTAATCACCAGACAAGCTCAATTTGACGAGAACACATTTCCATCCTGTGCAGCAATCAACAAAAGCGTCGACCTTTTACCCCCTGAGGAAGGAGCGGCACCGCTCTTCAACTCAGACCCAATTCTTCCTTTTGAAGATGAATCAGAACATTCACGAGATGAGCCAGTCGACGAACAAGACGATCAGGACGACTTTGAGCTCCCCATCGTCGACAACCACCCGGTCAGCCCCGAACCCGGCAAGCGATGGGTATATGTCAAAGACTATACACCATCAGAGAACATTGTCAGCTCCATCGATCAATCAAACATTCTTGAAGGGAAGCGCTCCAGGAGACCGGTCTGCTACATCGCCATCACTTCCGATCCAAAATCTCATAATCAAGCAATGAAAAGTCAAGAAAGGCTGCAATGGATTGAAGCTGAGTTAAAAGAGATCAACAATATGAAGAAGTATCAAGTATGGATTGAAAGACAAAGAAGACCAACTGATTCTCCCATTGCCTCCACATGGGCATATCGCAAGAAACTAGGTCCTGAAAACCAAGTAGTAGAATACAAGGCTAGAATCTGCGCGCAGGGCTTTCGACAAACCTTTGGCGTAAATTTTGAGCTCAAGTACGCGCCCACCGGAAAAGCCGCCTCGCTCCGACTACTGTTATCTTTTGCGGTCAATCTAGGCCTTCAGATACATCAACTGGATGTACGAAGCGCGTTTCTAACGTGCCCACTGGAGGACACCGTCACTCTTCTACCTCCTCAAGGTTACGACTGCCCCACCGGCACCATCTTCGAGCTGCGCAAAGCCATCTACGGCCTTAAACAGGCATCCCTTGTCTGGTACAAGCGCCTCAGTGGATATCTTCAGCAAATCGGATTCACCGCCTCCGTCTCCGACCCATGCGTCTTCCATTGCTCCACCTCTCCTGCGACATGGCTCTACTGTCATGTCGATGACATCGTCATCATCAGCAGTGACCCGGCGGTATTCAAAGCCGAAATGGAGAAGGAATTTGAGATAAAATACCTCGGTCAGGCGTCTTTTCTGCTTGGCATGAACATCGATTGATCATAAAACTACCTTCACATTCACCAGACGCAGTACATTGAGAGAAAACTTATTGAATTTGGGCTTGAAACAGCGAGACCAGCCTCCTGTGCCATGAACCCAAAAGTGCATCTGAAAGCCGCAACTGAATCTGAAGCCGCAGAATTTGCAAGCATGAATATCAATTACCGTGCCCTCATTGGTTCACTCAACTACCTCAGCGTTCTAACGCGCCCCGACATCTCTTACGCCGTAAGCGTCCTCTCCCAGCACCTAGAGAGACCAGGCATTCAGCACCTGCATGCAGCTCAGCAAGTGTTTCGATACCTGCTCGGATCAAAACATGTGGGCCTAGTCTTCAGGAAATCACCCAGCCTCAAAATCAGAGCACACGTTGACTCTGACTGGGGCAACTGTCCCGACACCAGAAGATCGGCAACAGGATATGCGGTCATGACTCAATCTCAACTCATCTCTTGGAAAGCCTGTCGTCAAGCAACAGTCTCGTTGTCCTCAACCGAAGCAGAGTACAAGGCACTCTCGGATTTGGGTAGAGAAATCGCTTGGCTAGTCAGTCTTATTTTGGAGATCAACCTCGACTACAAACCCGACCAGCTTTTTGTCGGCGTCGACAATCAAGGAGCCATTGATCTTGCCAAAAGCGAAACTTCGCAGAATGGATTCCGAACCAAACACATGGACATCCGACTGCATTTTGTCCGCGAACTCGTTACTTCAAAACTCATAGTTCTTCACTACATCAGGACGATCAACAATCATGCAGACTTCCTAACCAAACCCACAGGTCGCTGCACCATCAGAAGGTCACTTGCAGCCCTAGGAGTCACTTCTCCTCCTTCCTCTGACTCAAGCCTAGCGGCTCGAGTCAACCCAGCCTGTCAGAATACAGTGCCAGCTGCGCAACCCGCCAAACGGCGCAGGGGGCAAACAGACTATGTTGCACAGCAACGTAAGTTCCAAGTTTCACCCTCTCAGACAATAGCTCAAACCAAGCCACATAGACAGTCGCTAACTCCGACTTGTACCATCTCCAAACACAGCAGGTGAAACGAGCAACCAGACTCCGAGGGCTGAAGCCGCGACGGAAAGATCTAACAACTACAAGGCAGCCGCGATTCAAGAACCTTTGGTCTCGTGAGTACTTAAAGAGCAGTCTTGAGATCATGAATGAGGCACAAGACTAATCATCGCTCATACATCACAGCTCACTGTCTCAAAGAATATCCAGCCGCGTAAACAGCTCAGACAACCTATCAGCTCGTATCAGCCCCAAGACAAACGAGTAAGCTATCCACTTACGAAGTGCTCAGGCAACAGCTTGCTAATTTGAGCACCGCTCATCCGCAGTTCCCACAGGAACAATTCCACAGTCTAATAGACTCGACAGTATAGACACGAGTGCGCTGAACTCAAGAGGTAAACAACCTTCACTAGTCGCATTAAGACGATCATAAATCAGCATGCTAACGCTGCGTGTCAATTTGTTATCCAAGAGAAAGACACAGCCTTATTCCTCTCTTCAGTTCCTAGCCGATCCCACTTCCTTCCAATTCTCACTCCTAGGCTTCGTGCCCCAATTTCCACTCTACACATAAAGCTCAGAGACACGGCAAATTCGCCTGCTCTTAGGTAATTGGCATTTCAACTTATACGGAATCAAATTCATTGCAATTGTACATAGTTTTCCACTCAGAATCTGACAAGAAATAAAATTCTTAGTTGTCCATAACTTTATACAATCAGAACAGTTTTCCTTGATTGAGTGGAGGGAAGAGTACCTGCCACCAGCGGGCTCTTCTTGTTGTGTGTGGTCGTCCTTTTTTATTTCGTAATTGTGGGTTTTTGGATTTGATCATTCCAAAGAGACTTCAACAGCAAATCCTGTCTGATTGATTGCTGCATCTCATGGCAAAATTATCATGCATGACAAGCAGCAACTGAAGAGATTTTTTAAAACCTTATAAACAACAGTCATTGAAACTGAATGGATCTTTCACAAGTTTTGGTGTTCAAAGTTGATTTATGCATACATAAATCATAAATTCCTGAAACAATCTGAATGTAATTACTTGCAAGATCCCCTAAAAAAAGCGTTACAATTTTATGATTTAATCAACTTTGAACACCATAAGTGAATGCAGTTTAATGTGTCAAAAGCACTGGAATTCAAGTGTAATCCTTGACAGTCAGAGGAAATAAGAATACGGACTCACTTCGCGCACTGCGAAAAGCTCTTTGCGCACTGCACAGTGCGCGAAGTTTGCAAACACTTCGCGCACTGCGCGTGAAGGGCGCAACTTTTTCAAATTATTTTTTGACCAATCAATAGACAAGCTTATTATTGTCCTCTGTGAATTTATTTGGAGTTTTTTGAAGCTTCCTTGTATGCTTAAAAATCCCACCAATAAAAAAACGGACTTACTTGCGCACTGCGGAAAACGTTTTGTGCACTGTGGGTGTCGTCGTCTCGACGTCCAGCCCCCAGTGCGCGCTTTTGCCACGGCTCTTTGCGCACTGTGCATTCCCCCAAAAAAACGGCTTGCATTTCTTGAGATATTTTTTGATAAATCAATAGAATGACTTTTTATGATCCCCCTAAAAAATAATCAAGTCATTTAGGGGTCTCCTTGAGCCTAGAGAAAATTGACATGAAAAAATCATATTTTAACGCGGCAGGGACCTGTAATATCGCTTCCTGTGCCCCAGTAGCCCCAAAAATTTCACAGTATCATGGTACATGTGCAAATTCATGACTTGATAATTTTCAGAATTTTCACCAGCTTTCCTGTAGCCCAAATAGGTATTGTGTATATGTATAACTTTTTTGTTACACACACCAAAGGCACAAAATTTTGAGAGCACAGAGAAATATGCTTCAAATTAATTCCCTGAAATTCCTAGCAATAGTGTGTCATTATAAAATGAGATATAAGGGGTGCGCAGCAGGCTTAGTAGGAAAATTGCCGCTAACTGTATAGCTTTTTTGTTACACACCCAAACAGTCCCAAAATTTGAGAAATGTTTTCATTGTGGATATTCTCCGCGCCATACAACACTCCACTAGCTCAATTTATCCACTCAATGACCAACAGTTGGTCATCAAGTGGACTTATATATCCACTCAATGGCCCGGTTGGTAATCAAGTGGATACAACACTTCACTGCTCAATGACCGACCGGGTCATCGACTGGACTCATCCACTCAATAGCCCGGTTGGTCATTGAGTGGATAAATACTCCACTTGATGGCCCGGTTGGTCATCAAGTGGAGTAGGTATCCACTCAGTGACCCGGTTGGTTGTTGAGTGGAACATACTCCACTCAATGACCAACCGCGCCATTGAGTGGATATAAGTCCACTCGATGACCGTCCTGTTCATTGGGTGGACTACAATACATCCACTCGATGGCCGACTGGGTCATCGAGTGGGTGAGGTGGGTCATAGGCTATAGCCACTCGATGACCGGGTGGGTGGTCATTGAGTGGAGGGCGAGTTCACCCATTAGCTTTCTTGGTTGATCAAGAGGTGGGTGGTTGGCTGGCTGGGTTTATTTTGATGTACTGACAAACACCAGCGATATGTTGAATTACATTTTATTTCGGGTGAAATAATCAAAATGTCACGGATTATTTCACTGGTGATTATTTCACCAATTATATCGGCGCCAAACGGGGCCTAAATATGTATTCAAACGTTTTAGAACTTTTTGGCCACTTTGTACAAGGACAAGGCTTTCAAAAACCAGTAACTTTTTCTCAAGATATGCCAAAATGCGCCAGCAAGTGGTGAACTTTCCTAATTTTTGAAAGCCTTATTCTTGCACAAAGTGGCCAAAAAATTCTAAAAAGTTTGAATTCATATGTATCATGATTCACTAAATTATTTGGATTTTTTGACTGGTGGGAATATGGATTCCAGGTCCCCAAGTGACTGTACTTGTTCATTTTATTGGTGGAATTTTTAAGCATACAGAGAAGCTTCAAAAAACTCCAAATAAATTCACAGAGGACAATAATAAGCTTTTCCATTGATTGGTCAAAAAATAATTTGAAAAAGTTGCACTCTTCACGCGCAGTGCGCGAAGTGTTTGCAAAGTTCGCGCACTGCACAGTGCGCGAAGAGCTTTTCACAGTGCGCGAAGTAAGTCCGTAAGAATATTACACAGCCAGAATTCAGTAAAGCAAGCCGATTGATTGAAGATAAGAAAACTTTCAGCTACATGGGAAATGCTCAGGCCTTCCTAGAAATGATAAGTAGAGTGAAATTGCTCCAGATTCACATGCATCACCATGAAAAACCCAAGTGGGTCAGCTGGCAGGTGACTTGAAGCCAACTCCAGCCTCTACTCCAACCATATAATTAGGGAAAAGTGGGCAGAATACCCTATTCAAGGGGAGTTGTGTTGGATTTACCACTGTAACTTCAGCACATGTTACTGAATGTTGCCTGACACCTATTCACACCAATCTTTTCATGGTCCATGTGATTGATTTTGGGAAAGTGCACACCAAGATGTGCAATGGTACTCTCAGCTGGCATGGTCCACATTGTGGGGATTCCTTTTGAATTTCTGATGCTCTCATAGGCCCTGTTTGGAAAATTTGTTATACATTATTAGTATAAGTCATCAAATTTATAGGGTCTTGTTTAATTGACTACCTACAATTTGATTTCCAACTACCAAACACAGTTTACGCTGGCAGGACCAGTCCTAGACAATGACCCCAGTTGCGCGGACCAAAAATTGACCAGGGCAAATTTTGATAGTTGGAACTTGGAAGTCAAAAATGGAAATATGGAAAGGTTACAATTATTGCAAAAGTGGCAAAAAAAAACATAACTCCTACAGTAGCACACCCCATTCCTGAGGTGCACTAATTCCATTAAGCTCATTGTATTGTTTTCAGAGCTTAATCTGTGCACTGTAAAATTTTGGGACCCTTTGTTTCACCGTGGCTATGGTCTTGGTGGTGTTCCTTAGTAGGACACCTGCCAAAATGGGCGCACAGTAGCACACCCCAGGAATGGGGTGTGCTAATGACATGCAGCTCACCATGTGCTCTTGAGAGGGGTTTCTGCCCTCTGTAAAATTTTGGCGGGGCTTAAGTGCCACAGGGAGGAGTTATGATTTTTTTTTTTTTTTGCCACTTTTGCAATCCAAGTTTATTAAAGACACAGTTTTTCCAAAATTAAAAAAAATAAGATCAAGGGTTCCCCCTTACAATTATACAAAATGAGAAAAAAAACATCATGGGTTTCCCCATCAACAAAAGTTCAAAAAAAAAAACAGGTGGGGTTTTCCCACTACAAAAACCAGGATACAAAAAGAGGGGAATTTTACATAAGAAAAATCTAAATCTCTACCAGCCTTCCAACATCGGCAAAGCCGTGTCCCCAGGCTCACCACCCAGCCCGCATCAAGCGCATGAGTCAAAAGTGATGGACATGAAGGCCCCCGGCCCGCAGCTAAGGCTGCAGACCCGTGGGGGGCCCACTCTTCAGCCCCTCAGACTGCGCACGTGCAACAGCGGAGGAGCACGAGGATGTACCGCCAGCTGGAATTACAGCAAAAACAGAAACACCTGGGGGGACAAACAGAGTGGCCAGATGGCCTCTTTATATATCCGTCCAAGATCTGGCCACCACCCGCCATGACCAACAGCTGTCCTGCCTCAAATTCAGTCCACCCAGCCATTGTCTGACACCAAGCCACTCAACTGTTGTTGGAAGCTGGTTCGGACACTCCACAAATTTCAACTGTTGCTCACGACCAGCTCCCCGCCAATCGTTGGTATGGCAATCAGTTTGCCTCCGCCACGCCCTTGGTCTCCAGCCAGCCCTTCAAGCATCTGTTCAGGCCTCACCACGTCTGTCTTTGCTGCTGCATTCACTGGGAATACTACACAGCTGGCCCAGCCTCCCTCGTTACAGCCGATCCGGGGGCAGAGAAATATACGAGCGGTCTTCTGTAGCAGGACGGAGCGAGGCCTTGTGCAGGACGACACTGTTGATGTCCGTCTACCCCTTCCGCCCGCCGTTCCACCGCTCCCGGATCCCCGCGCCGCTGTGAGACCCCAGCCTGGAGAGCCAGCGGGTGCAGAGCAAGGGCTCCATCCTGCTCGCCGACCTTGTCTGGTCCCATTCCCGCACTGGCGCCACAGCCCATCTCCGCCGCCAGTTCTGCTGCTGGAACACATGGCCGCGACCGCGCTGTCGACGCTCAGCTCGGCCTAACTGAGTAACGGACTGCTCAGTCCTACGGAGTCTGATCTAGCGGCGATGCCCAGACGGCCTCCGAAGACACTATCCCTCTCCCGGCGCCCGTCCGACCGCGTCTTGCTCACCCCCGCTCCCGACCACCCTCCTCCTCATCCACAGCCACACTTAGCTGAGCCGGAGGAGCCCAACCCTGCCGACCCGCTCAAGTGACTCATCCACGCCCAATGTCTCGCCTGCCACTCTCGGATTGTCCCCCGCAGACTCGACTCCCCGCTCTCCAGAAGCCGCGAGAGCCCGGCTGGCCGTCGCCGGCGTCGGCGATCAGGCCCGCTACGCCTTCTGGTGCCGCGGCTCCGGTAGCCCCGCCAAGGAGAGGTCGGTCATGTGTAAGCTCGTCGAGGTCAAGCGCCCCGCGGCGGCCTCCCCTTCAAAGCCTTCCCCGCCGGCCGGAGAGCTCATGGTTCTGGTGAGGACGTGCAGCGGGTGGATGGACCTCAACGGCTATTTGCGCGATTTTCTCAACGCTTCCTGGCCCTCTCTCCCGCCCATTCGCGTGTCCCTTTTCTGCTGCACCTCCCCCTCTCTTTTGCTTGCTGTGTCTTCTCCCGCTCCATCTTTTTTTTTCTCTTCTTTGTAAGTTCAGCAAGTAAGATACATTCATACATGGACTAACTTTGTTTCTGTGCATTTCATATCTCCTGAAGCCTGAGATTTAGCTCCAACTGTTCCCTCGAGTGGCTAGAATCTATTTCCAATCGCTCTGCCCTAAAGCTTATCTAAGTTAAGGCAAACAAAGATCACACACTGACATTCCCACAGCTGATTCAAAACTTGATGATTTAGCCGCCAATTCATTAGACTGACTATTGAAGCTTGATCTTTCCCTGCGCTTGTTGTGTGAAAATGTCAGTCACCAGTATTTTCAGTCAGCACCTGTGCAAAATCAACCAGCAGCTCAACTGTGGCAGCAATCCAATCATGTAAAAATCTCTGGTCAAGTGTCAAGTGTTACATCAACAGTAGCAGGAACAGAAACATCAGCAAGAGCAACACTCCATAAATGCTATCCAAGTGCAGCAATACAATGCTGAAATTTAGGTTAATGGAGCCTCTTACAGTAATCATTAAGATTCAGCATGAATATCACTTGACTTGACATACTGCATAGCATGTACCACTTTCTAAAACACCCCATCAAGTCAAGAATTTGATCACTTTCCACTTCAATTGTGACCATGTTTTCCTGACCACTGTAGCCTAAATTGTTCTTCTCTCTGTTCATCATATTTTCTTAAGCATGGTTGAGCTGTCCTATTTCTTGTTGCACTGGATTTTGATCATATTTGCAATAAGTATTTCATGCTTGCTTCAACTGTGCTCATCCAGAAAATTTCTTGAATGAGATGTCAATACATGAAACTTGGCCCAAAAATTTGTTACTGCATTCAACACTGGGTCGCTACGCTAACCATAGCGGTTAGCGTAGCGTAGCGCAGCGCGAATGCGCTATTTTTTAGCGTAGCGTTAGCGCAATTGCACACATATGCGCTAACGCTATGCGCACGCGGTGCGCAGCTATTTTAGCTGATAGCGTAGCGTTAGCGCAGATGCGCTAACGCTACGCATGCAGGGCGCAAAAGAGCGCGCGCTACGCTGCGCTACAGCACTTTAGCGGGAAAAAAGGGCTTTTTTTCCGCTAAAAGCGGTGTAGCGCAGCGCAGCGTAGCGTAGCGACTGTAGCGGCGCGCTAACGCTAACAAAGAATTGGCGCGCTGTTAGCGCCGCTGAAAATTAGCGCAGCGTAGCGGCGCTAACAGCGCGCTAACGCTATGCAAAATAGATGGGCGCTTTTTTCCGCTACGCTAACGCGTAGCGCTGAAATAGCGTAGCGTAGCGTAGCGACCCAGTGTTGCTGCATTTAGCTCTGATCAACAGTCAGGTCCCCCAACCTTATCATCCACAAGATATTCCTATCATTAACAGATTCTTCACCAAATTCCATTGTGATTATCACATGGGGGACTTGCCTTGTCCTATTGTTAATCTCAGAGATGCAATAACTGTTGTTGTATCTACTATCATACATACACTAACTCTCAGTGCATCTATTTTCAGAGATAAGACAAGATGGTCAACCACAATAAAATATGGATTTAGTTATTCTTAACTTGCTATCTTTTATCTACACTCACTGCAAAAGAATAAAACCAAGAAAGTATTGTTATTTGCAAAAATTCAAGGATAAAAGTATTATTGATGTAGTGCAGTGAAAAAATAACAATATGCTACACTAACAACAAATTTAGCATATCAGTCCACTCATAAACAATTATCTCCACCTGGAACAGAAACTAATCCACCTGAAACTTCTGCAAGATCAACCTCTTCTGCTTTCTGCTCAATCAGCTTGGGGGTGTGTCCATAGGCCTGTTGATCCCAAGCTGGATAACTGAGTCTGTAAATATTTCTAAGTTCTTCCACCAATTGTTTTTCATGCTCCCACAGAAATTAATGGGGCCACTTGCATCAGAAAAGCTCATCAGTTTAGCATTTGAATCTTAATCAAGGGATGATGCACACAAGGCCTATGTACTTGAAGATTTATATAAACATGGGATTGAAGAAATTTGAAGCAATTATGTGGGGATTAAGCTTTAGCAAGTAACAAGTACATGTTTCAAGCTGCAGTCATTCAAAATTCTAATTCTTCTATAGAGTGAATTGCGGCACTTCTTAAATTAGCAATACTATTACAATTTTCTTCAAATGAATATGAACTGCAGTGCAATGATTCAGGTCCCAATTGATTGATGAAAATGGGAGTCAGAGGGAACAACTGATTTTCTCATGTTTAGTCACCAAAATTTAATCTAGCTGAAACAACTGGCAACAAGTGAATTTCATCAGCTAGAGAGACCTGCGAGAATTGAGAGCCATGGAGTTGGCTTGTAAGTGTGGCCTCTTAATCTGCCTAGACTCATTGAATTCATTCAGACAAGGCCCCTGAAGATTTAGACCTGGGATTTACAGCGGCGAAGCCGCCTTGGACTCTAGTAATTTTCAATCCAACTACCTTTCCGTATTTCAATTTTTGAATTCTGACTACCAAAATGTGCCTGGGTCAATTTTTGGTCCGCGCAACCCAGGGATAACATCAAGGAGAAGTCCTCCCAACATAAACCACGCTTGGTAGTCGGAAATCAAATTGTAGGTAGTCAATTAATCAAGAACCTAAACAGATGAGAAACATATAAGAAACATAGAAGAAAAATATAAAACACATGCCAGTTTTGTTTACTGTATTTACAAGCGTTTTCATATACATGTTTGAGCATGGCAATGTGCTCATGTTGCCTCCCTTTTTGAGGGTGGTGACACCAAACCCCTGGTGGCGCTTGGCCTAGCGGGACTGGGGCATGTGCCCAGAGCACTTGATACACTTACATTCAATCTCTTCATGTGCTTCCGCCTCTTAGGTGGGCTGGAAATTATTTATCAATTCCCAGCCATCCTCTTGTGTTTTACTTGTTCAGCAACAGTACTGCTCTGCAAGCTTTTGGTAATAGCTGGCTAGGGTGGCCCGGGAGTTATTCCTATAACTACCCAAGTCACCCAAGTATGGGATAAGGGTGGCTTTTCCTCCCTTCTCTCCACCTTAACTCAGTCTCCTTCCCCTCTCTGTGGTTGTGGACTGAAAGTAGAGGGGAAGATGAGAGTTTTGGAGGAAGGGGATTGTGATTGAGCTTTCTGGTTCTTGAACGGCGAGTTCCGGCCGGTACCTGTTGACCTGGTCTACATTTGCGCAAGGCAATAAGCTGTGCTGGCGCGCCTGCAAGATTTACATTTTGCACACGGGCCCTTAAGTTGTGAGGCCCATGGGCTCAAACCGCAACCTGAACACATTTTTGTGCGTTTCAGACCAAGGGCAGCCCAGAAATATATTGGCCAAGGTTTCTGCCTTGCCATTCTTTTTTTTTGAAATGTCACCCGGACTGATTGGACCCACCTATGTATACCCATATTTATGGGCTTATGGGTTGGCATGTAGGCTTAGCCTGTATAAAGCCCCATAAAGCCATAGATTGATGTTCTAAACCCATAACCCCAAGCCAAAAGGGACCGTGGGCAGCGGCAAACCAACACACCAACATGCAGGATTCCACAGTAGCTTTGGGCTTAGCGTGGACACAGCAAGGACTCCCCATCTTACAGACAAGAGGGCCAGGATCGCAGCGGCCCCATCATCTGATGTGAGGCTGCCTTTGATGTGGACCCTTATTTAAGGCTGTGACCCGGGGTTTGGGTCAAGGCATGAGGGCTCAGCCCGCACCCTGAACCCTGTATGCCCCAAGCCCCAAGGCATACAACCATTTTCATCAGGAGAGATGTCCGATGGGCCTGTCTGGCCTTTGATTTCTAGAAATTTCACAAGACATTTATCATAGAGCATTATGGCACATTGGTTGATCAAATAAAAGTGATTTTCTGCATGATTGCTGCCAATTTTGAGAAAAAGCTGCCTTCCTCAACTCCTCCAAATCCTCAAGCTACCCCTTCTACTTTAACAAAGAAGAAAATGTTCCTTGACACTTTGCAGTACCAAACAACTGTGTCATTACACAGCATTCAAGCAGAGATCACTCAATAGGGGGTTTCAAAGTAGACCCACGCGAGCATGCAGGTCACTTTGCATGACCCAGTTTTGCGGGGAGACTGCAAGTTGACGTTCAACATTTGAGTTGAACGCCGGCTTGTCTTGCCTTGCAAGTTGCATGCGCAGGTCTACTTTGAAACCCCTTAATATTTGAAGGAGCATCAAGATCCTTGACTATTGGTGTACACAACAAAAATCTTAACCCAAGTTGGCATCAATGGCAGATCAATTCCTTGCTATTATATCAACAAGCGCTTCCTCCAAGCGCGTGTCTTCCAAAGGCCAAAGAATTTTTTCTTGGCAGCAATCTGCCTTATGTAGTCCATCGTTTCTAGGATGTCATTATGCTGCAAGTAAAGGGGTGTTGTGGTTGGTAGAGCTTTCAATGATTTTCTTGGATAGGACGAACTAACACAAACAAACAGGACAATGGGCTTGAATCTTGCCCATGTCCTGGCTCCTGACAACATCACTGTCAACTGTGTCAGTGTATCCCTAAAATCCCATCAAATTGCCTGATTGTCTTTTTGATGACCACAGTGCTTGACAACCACGCGCGGGCTTAGATCAGTCCTGCGCTCATTGGGGATACCAGGATGGTCCCAGCGGTCCAGCCACCACCCCCGCATGGAGACCCGACATTGTGAGTGAAAAAAATTTCTGCTTGGGCTGTTCTCACCAGCTTGCTCAACATTTTATTATCCTCAACGCAACAGAACAGGAGAATCCGGGACCCTGCAGCTGGCGGATATCGGAACACAATTGGCTTTGACGATCCCATTGGGCCGGCTAGGCCATCCCAGTGAACAGCAGTTTCTCAAGTTTTTCTCACAGTGTTAGGTTGTATTTAAGTGTGATACCCTTTTTTTTCCTGGGGCCCATTTCTCAGGTGACGTGTCCGGATTCAGAATTGCTTAGGGTATTTTAAACCAAGCCTGCTTGCTTATTGGAGGTCAACCCCTGTCAGCCCTCTTGCGCCCCCCAGCAGGCGAGGGACTTGTCCGAAGTTTGAGCAGCCTCCGCCTTGGAAGGCAAGTCCTCCATTGGCAGGGGCACTTCTCAGTCACAACAGGTTGGAAGAAACATAAATATTGATTTACCAAAGCTGACACATCACACAATTTTCTGCAAAAATAATCATCACACCAAGCCCACCCTCAGGCTCAATAATCTTCAGATTTATGTCAGTGCAAGCCCCCACCCAGCACAATCTCTTGGCCATCATGTACCCAGTTTTGGCCAACATGACTACTACGTTGGCCACCGCTTGCCGGCCATCAAGGTGTATGCATACCTCAATGACCATTCAGATGGTCATTGAGGTACCTTTATAAAACCTCAATAACCAGCCAGCTTGCCGGTCATTGAGATGTATGGCTTGATGACCGGTTGGCTCCGGTCATCAAGGTGTATGCCTTGATGACCGGTCGGCTCCGTCATCAAGGTGTATGCCTTGATGACCGGTTGGCCCCACAAGCACCCCAAATGATATGCAGCTAGGCCCGGGGGCCGCACAAGTTTTTGGGGGGATGTGTGATTTCCGCGGGAAAACCACTGGGTGTGGCTGCGGAGAAAAACACACCCATTTGCGGGTGGTGCATTGGGTTACATGACTTGTAACTATCATTGTGGAAACATGGCCTGCCGCACTGGAGGGAATCCTCCTGGGGGCCAAGGGTGTGCCTAGCTACCCAGCTGAGCATTTGCCTAAGGACTTGGTCTGTGCACCTCAGACGGCAGCTTTCTGCTCCTCAGTCTAGTTAAGGCATGGCCCAGTTAGCTCAGTTGGTAGAGCATTTGGCTTTTAACCTATAAATGCACGGAATCTGCACAATACAGTCTGGCGGTGGGTCAGCTCTCACGTGTTGGTCCCGGGTCTCCAATCTTGTCGGGGAAAGAGAGAGGAGCCCGGGCACGTGAGGACCGGAACTATATGTGCGCGCCGGTGACAGTTAAGGTTAGTACCTGTCACCAACTAGGTTAGAATCTATGTACATAAGAGTGAAGTACATAGATGCTAAAGACATAGTTTTTGTATAAGTGTATACAGTCAAACCCTTGAAACCGCATATCCCTTGGTGGACAGAATTTGCTATGTGGTTACAAGGGTTAGCTACAGGCCAAAATTAAATTTTGGTGGACCCAAATCAGTACACCACAGGTGAAGATTCAAAGTTTCCATCCAGAAAATTTACCGGATGGTACAAAAACCCAAAAACCAATTGGAATCATTCCTGTATGGTCAAAGGACCAAAAACCAATCAGAATGCTTCCGGTATGTTCAGAGGACCGGAACCATTCCAATCACAATTTGGGTTAAACCCAAACCCAAAAAAAGCGTCCAAAATGGAATGAAGTCAAAATTGATTTGACTTCATTCCAGGAAACAGACCATTCCGGTTTTTTTCCTGGATTTTCCCCAGAATATTTTCAAATATGGCTGACCATGCCTCACAGAAGCATGGTCATATACATAAAACAACACCAACACCCCACAGTGCGTCTAGGGCAATTGGCAAGGAGCTTGTGTGGGGTTGATCAGCAAGATGTTTCATGTTCCAGCCCCCCCTTTTGTCTACCTAACTTGACCAAACCTTGTTTTGAGCCTTCCAAAACCTGCAACGGCCTGTAACCATTCCAAACTGAACACAAAAGCAATTCAGAAGTGCGTTGGGAATCCGAAGTAATTTTGGATTGCCTTGCAGTAGGGTTCCTGGAATTTTCCAGTGGAAACACCTACCGTCTGGCAAGGGTCCCCCCTTGCAGGCAGACCAACCAAAATGATATTGGTTGGCAATCAAAATCATTTTGTTGGGCTTTGCCCGTGGTGTATGTGGTTTGGGAGGTTATACCCTTATACAAGTTTGCGGTTTCACAGGTTTGACTGTACCTAACTCTAACACTAGTGCATTGTGCACTACAGAATAAAGCTGAGGAACTTCCTAACATTTCAGGGTGTACCACCTGGGATTCATTTGTATGAGCCTGGTATCAACTAGGAATGAACTTGAGTATGCTGCATGTCAGGGAGTGAGGATTGCGCGACAAGAGACGCACAAGGTGGAAGGTTCTCAGATGAGTGATCTTCAGGCAATTTGGACAAAGATAGAAGTGTACGCTGGAAAATTTGAGTCAAATAGGTACAGATGCGGTTATTGTTGGGTTTGGTGGAAAAGATGGGGATCAGATACACCAAAGTATTGCTTTATTTATAAGGAGTTTGGCTAGTCCTTGCATGGTTCTTCTACCATGGTTCATCATTGCTGTCAGGGCTCATCTTCTGAAAGCAAGAAAAAGCTTTTTAGTCAAGGATGAGCGGTTCTTTCCTCATGATGAGCTCTTTTTTGTTTGTCATAGCATCATAGTACGGATGTTTGTTATGTACTTGTATTCAGCGCTTCAGAGCGCAGGTTCCGAGCTGCGCAAGCGCGTTCAATTAGAAGTGCTCATGCTCAGCGAATCTGTGGGCAAATACTGTACTGCGCAGACGCGCGTAATTAGGGATGTACTCATGTTTTTAGCGCCTCTGTGTGCAAAAAAGCTGTATTTCGCAGACGTGCTCAATTATTAGGGTTTCATTTTATTCAGTGTTTTTGTGTATTTCTGAGTGTCTGGGCGTTTATTAGGCAAAGAAGAAGCCTCTTTATTACTTTATTCTTAGATTTTTTTTTTTTTTTTTCACTATATACAAAAAGGGGGTTGAGAAATCGACTCCCAAATGGGGTTTAGGTCGCGCGGACCGCTTTGCGACGTCTCCCCCGGGTCCTCATGACCGCATTTTGACCCGGGGAGGGGGGATTTTGGGATTCAGAATTGTAATTCTGCGATCCCAAACGGGAGTCGGGATTTTAATCCAAGTTTATTAAATCCACACAATTGTGGAAACTCAGATCTAAGTTTTGGTGTGTTAATTATTCAAAAAGCCCCCACAAAGACCATCCCATAACAAAATATAACAGTTGAATAAAGTAATCCCCAAACACCCAAAAAGGCACCTTGGATTGACCCTCCAGCTTGTGCGTGAGCAACAAGCAAAAAAGGGCCGGTTGTGAAAGACTCTGTGAAAGCCATGTCCAGGAGGGGCCTAATCAAGCAATTAGGGGGCTTCCAGGGAGGGGGCGGACGAAACCGGATCCCCTGGCTTTCCCACCCCACCACCATCCTTGCCTTTAAATAGTCTTCAACCCCGCCCACATTCTCTGCTGCACTCACAGGACCCCGGAAAGGGTCTTTCAAGCCGCCTTATGTAGGCTCCAGCCAAACTTTAAAAAAAGATACGTGTACACAATGAGTTATTTGAATTTATCTATTCTGCCATCACCACTTTTGCTTTTTAAACCCCTGTACAGGAAAAAACTCAACATCAACCACTAAAAACCGACCACCTTCAAAACCATCCATCTTCAAAATCCTAAAAATCAAAAAGTATCAACCAAAGTATATTCTATCTTATCTATCCAATCATCCTTTCCGTAAACCACCTTATCTCCATCCCCTCCTTCCTTTCCCTTTTCCTGTCTGATCTCTTTAAAAATTGAGTTTTCCGACTCCCCTAAAAAGAGCACAAGGTTTCTACCTTACTCGGCTTGTGGAGCCAGTAACATGCCGCCCAAGAATCATAATGGTTCTAGGGTCGACAAGGACGGCTGGTCAAAGACCATAGAGATGGAGGATGTTGTATCCTTGGGTTCATCTCTTGACCAGTCTGCTCCTGACCGTTCGCAAACCCCGACTCAGTCGGATTTTTCTAGCAACCCTCCTCTCTCTGAGTCCCAACATAACCCTCAGAACTCCGAACCTGGGTTCTTAAATGCAATTGCTGAGATCTTTGCTCATCCCAACCCAGATGGGAGTATCTTCATTGATGCAGATAAGTTTAAAACCTTATCCCCATTGCTAGCAATCAAGAAGATCGCTAGTGTTCAAACTCTCTCCATGGTGGAGAAAATTACCCAGCGTTTAGACTCTTTTGAGAAGTTGCTTAACTCTGTTGTGCATTCCAAACCTAAAATGAACTTGTTGTGGGCTTCGACCACAAAGAAATATACTCCGACTATCTCCAAGATGCCTATTGCTCGTCCACCTCCATCAAATCGGGTATTGAATGAATTCAAGCCGGCTTTTTTTATTATACGCAAGACTATTCCGGACTCTCGGCCATTTTTCCAAATGTCCCCTCCGGAAATCACAAAAAAAGTGAACAATGTGCTTAAAGACATCGATGCTGTCACAGCTGATGGATCTTCCATTAGTGTAAAAGGGGTTGCTCAAATCCCTTTGGGCGATTTTAAGTTCTTTACTCAGACTCGGTTTGCTACAAACTGGTTATTGGAGCACAAACACGAGTGGACACATTTATGTGATCCTACTCTCGTTACCCCTCCATCAACTTTTCCAGTGATTCTTCATTCGGTCCCGATTTCTTTCACTCCAAACAATAAGGCCACCCTTGCTGAATTATGCCGAGAGAACAGAATTCATCCAGACCACATTCAAGGTGCTCGATGGCTTGGAAATCCACAAGCCAATAAAAAATCACATGGTTCACTGATTGTAAACTTTTTTGATAAAGACCTTGCTCGTAAGGTTGAGAAAGGTAGCCTCTTTTTTAACTATCTACCTTTGACCGGTGTGCATTATAAAAAATCTCCCCTTCAGTGTTTCCAATGTTTAGAGATCGGTCATACCGCGCAAATTTGTAAGAATAGTCCATTATGTAAGTTTTGTGGTGATCCCCATAATTCAAAAGATTGTCAGAACGATGTTGAAAATGAAAAGTGTGTTAAGTGTATTCAGTATGAAAAAAGAGTTAATTCTTCATCTGAGTTTGACGATGAAAATGTTCGTTTCCTTCATTCTCCGTTGAGTCTTAAGTGTCCCCTTAAAACTAAGAATTTTCGCCAAAAAATTGTTAATCAATGATGAGTCAAAATCGTATGTATCCAAACCAACAACCCCTTCATATTACCAACCCAGTCCCTTCAGTAACCTCTTCTACCGAATTGACTTCGCCAAACCTCAAAATCTTACAACTAAATTGCCATAATTCTTTTGATGTTACCTCGAATGCACTCAACTCCGATTCTGGCTTTTTGATTCTGATCCTCCAAGAGCCGTGGATTAACCCTCATACTTTCAAACTCCCATTTTATGAAAACTGGTCGTGTGTTCTTGACTCAAATCATTCGCCTTCCGATTACAACAACAAACATTGTATTTGTTTCTTTTTTGATAAATCTTTTTCCTCGGCCAAGATTCTCCAACTTAAAGACGGTTCTCGAATACTTTCGGCTATCGACTTGACAATCAATCTCAATATTATCCAAAAAATTTGTCTTATCAATCTTTACAACCCTCTCAGAACCTTTGAAGGAATTGTTCAACTCACAAATTGGCTGGAGCTACACAATGATCGCCGTATCCCATCGTTCATCTTCATGGATTCGAATCTCCACCATTGGTTGTGGAATCCTTTTAACTATAAACACACGCATCAACAGTCCCGGGAATTGATTAGAACATGCAGCCGCAATGGTTTCAAGATCATTTCGGAAAAGGGAACTCCCACCTTTATAAATAGAAGGACTAGCACCAGGAAAAAACAATGATCACTTGTCTGCAAGTGACATCAAAAAGTACAAAGGCCCCTTTGTACTTTGCTATGTCACTTGTTGGCAAGTGATCATTCTTTTTTCCTGGTGTAGTCCAACTGTTATTGACCTTACTTGGGGTAATTTTAACGCTATTAAATTTGTTGATTCGTGTCACACTTCTTCTGATAATTTTGGTTCAGATCATCAGGCTATTGTTCTCCAACTCAATTTTAATCCTCACCCAGTTCCTCTTACCCGGTTGTCGGTTGATCTTAAACGTTTAGATGTTGAAAAATTCTGTAACGATTTGTCTGAGGTTGTCGAAGACATGAATGATGTTCCTTTGTTAAATAGTACTGTCATTGATGAGTTTGTTAAAACACTAACGCTTTCTTTTCAGAATTCTATCGATAAACAAAGGAAACTAGTCAAGATCAACAAAGTCAAATTCAAATCGTGGTGGAATAACGAGGTTCTCTCACCTATTGTCAAAAGGAGGAATCAAGCTCGCAAATGGATGCTAGTTGCTCACTCGGTCCAAGCATGCGATTGTTACCATTATTGGCAAAAGACATTCAAGGATAAGGTTTTTGAGTTGAAGCGGAACCATTGGCGTAAATTCCTGGCTGAAAGTAAAGATCATCAAATTTTTAAAGCTTACAAATTTACTAAACCCAGTAGCAGCGGCAATGTGGCTCCGTTGCTGAATGAACAAGACGAGCTCACCTCTGATAAAGAGGAACAAGCTAACTTACTCTTTAAAGGCACCTCTGAAGTCCCCATCAATTGCGACACAAGCGACATTTGGTTGCCAGTTTTTTCTAACCCTCTTTTTTTCCCTGCTATCTCCGTTCCCGAAATTGATAATATTTTATCTAAACTTCCCAAAAAGAAAGCGTGCGGTCATGATGACATTACTAACGAAGCGCTTTTTTGGAGTAAAAAAATCATTTCTCCCTTACTTGTTAAACTATTTTTGGCGTGTCTCCATTTGGGCTATTTTCCTAGGGTTTGGAGACATGCAATTACGGTTATCATCCGTAAAGCTGACAAGGATTCTTATTCTCTTCCTGGATCATATCGGCCAATAGCTTTATTATCATGTTTGGGAAAGACTTTTGAAAGCTTACTTACCAAGAGGATCACCTTTTGGGCCAAAAATAATGCGGTATTAGCTGAGGGTCACTTCGGTGGCAGAGCTAATCGATGTACGGATGATGCTAACATTTTTTTATCTTCCTGGATTCGTCAAAAATGGAGGGAGAATAAGATTGTATCAGCTCTTTTTCTCAATGTTAAATCTGCTTACCCATTGGTTATCAAAGACCGACTCATTGATACGCTTATTAAAAATAATATTCCATCTTACCTGGCTGCCATTATTCACTCTCTTCTTTCAGATCGTTCGACATCGCTTCGTATGGATGATCATATTTCCCCTTTGTTTGAACTTAGCTGTGGTCTTCCCCAAGGGTCCCCTTTGTCGCTGATTTTATACATAATTTATAACTCCAACCTTCTTATAAACAATCCACTCGATCTTAATCAGGATAAAATATTGTTAGGGTTCATTGATGATGTTACTCACTTTGTAGCTGAAAAGTGTCTTGAAAATTCTGTAGATTTACTCGAAAAAGAAGGTCAACAGTCGTTATGTTGGGGAAATAAGCATAACCCAATATTCGACAAAAAGAAAGCAAACTTTATGATTTTTACTCACCGTTCTGTTGTTTCTCGACCGTTCAAATTTGGTGATGTGAAAATGAATCGCTCTGATACCGTCAAGTACCTTGGCATCATTTTGGATTCTCGACTTTCTTTTAAAAACCACCTCAATAAAGTCAAGAAAAGCGGTGTCAATACAATCGAACAGCTTAACAGAATTTCCCGATGTTCGTTTGGACTAGGCTTACAACAAACCAGAAACCTTATCATTAGTGTCCTTCGATCCAGAGTCCTTTTCAGAAGTCCTGTTTGGGCTTCAAAAAGAAACGAATCTTCAGTTAAAAATATCATTAGTAAAATCAATAATCAAGCTAACCGTGTTATTCTTGGTGTTTTCAAAACCACTCCGTGCACATTCCTTGACAGAGAGTCCCCGCTAATTCCCTTTTTTAACATCCTAAAAAGAAAAGCCCATTTGTATCTCTGCAAAAAATTATCAGCTACAGATGACCATCCTATAAAGCGACTCATTCAAAATGAACTCAACAATTCGCCTCGATCTCACCTATCTTCGATCCATAACATTCTCGGTAAACATCTGATTCCTGATTACAATTTGCAGTCCATTGAAGTCATCAAACAGCACGCCATTCCACCGTGGTCTAGTTTTAAGATGGATATTAATAATTTAAATATCAGTAAAGAAAAATCCAGAGAAGTTGTTACTAATCAAATTTGCGAAAAAAAGAATAAGGAGGAAATTTTGTTATTTACAGATGGCTCGATGATTCCTGATCAGGGAACAGCTTCGGCGGCTCTTCTCAATAATTCAGTTTTGTTTGCGTGCCGTATCAATGATGCCGATAAGGCTTTGGCTTTTGAGGTGGAGGTTCAGGCTATCAATATTGGTCTTGACATAATCAAAAACGAGTTCAGTAGAAACGACTTTCCTTTCTCAAGACAAATCAACATATACTCCAATAATCAAGCCACTTTGATGACAATTGCGCATTTGCCTTGACCTATTTCAAACCAATCAGTTTTCATTCAAATTTTTGACAAACTCGAGTTCTTGATCTCAACATACCAGTTTTCAATTTCACTTTGGTGGTGTCCAGCACATGTCGGTATCCTGGAGAATGAGAGAGTGGATCAACTGGCAAAGGAGGCGACGGGAGGGAATCGACTTTTCAATCTCAATCAACAAATTAGAACATTATCCAGCATTCAACCAACAATTTGTTCAAAATTCAAATTCGATAAAAAGAAGAAACCGATTATCCGGAACCAAATCTCACTTACCAACACACCGTTAAAAGTTTTTGAAGCGTTGAATCGACTTGAGAAGGGTTTAAGTTCAATAATTCATCAACTCCAGTCGGGTCACTCTCCTTTAAACGATTTCCTTTTTCACATCGACAAAATTGATTCACCGGATTGCAAATTTTGCCAATCTCCAGAAACCGTTAAACACTTTCTTATCAATTGCAAGAAGTTTCAGTCACAAAGAAGAACATTTTGATCAAGATTAATATCTAACAAAATCAAAATTAATCCAAATTCAATAAAAAACTTACTTGATAATCCTTCAGCGTTCGAGCTACTTTCGGTATTCATCATCAATACTAAAAGATTCAAGAACATTAAAAAATACATTGAAGAATAAAATCAAGAATAGTTTCAGTTTTTATCCAAGTTTATTAAAACCACAGTTTCACAGAAACTGACTTCATGGGTTCATGCTGCATTTCATTGAAATTGCAGGCCAAAAAATAAAAAGTTTGGTATTTGTGTTTTTTAAGTTTAAAAAGTTCAAGTTTGTTTTTTTGTTTGAGTTTAGAGTTGTTTTTTTAAGTGTAAATCTTTGGTTTTGTTTGAGTTTATTTCATTTTTTTGTGTGTTTTGATTGTGGTCATATTTTTTGTTTTGTGTGAGTTTGAAGTTTAAATTTTTGTTCAAGATTAGAATTTTTGTTTTTTCAAATCAAGAAGGGGCCTACTCAAGTGAAATAGGGGGCCTTCAGGGAGGGGGTGGGACGAAACCAGATCCCCTGGGGGGACAAACAGCTTCACCCCAGCCCTTGAAGTATCTCCCAGCTCGCAGATGACACCAGGTGAAAAAAACCCTGGTTGCTGAAATCCTTTGCAACCACCTGAACATCACAACGTGTTGCGAGGGCCCTCCACCTGGGCAGACAGAACGCTGGCCTGTACACACTCGTCCGAGTGTTTACAGGTCAGCTTGAGAGGTTTTTTTCCTCAGGGTGAATCAGATCTCCTCCCGCTGCCCGGTCTGTGCCGGTCATCGAGGGGATGCACTCCTCTCGATGACTGGCCATTGAGGGAACTCACATCTCTCGATGGCCGGTTGACCGGTCTGACCGGCCATCGAGGGGATTCGGATATCCTCCCGATGACCGGTCTGTGCCGGTCATCGAGGGGACGCACTCCTCTCGATGACTGGCCATTGAGGGAACTCACATCTCTCGATGGCCGGTTGACCGGTCTGACCGGCCATCGAGGGGATTCGGATATCCTCCCGATGACCGGTCTGTGCCGGTCATCGAGGGGACTCACTCCTCTCGATGACCGGTCTGACTGGCCATCGAGGGAACTCACACCCTCGATGGCCGGTTGACCGGTCTGACCGGCCATCGAGGGGATTTGGATATCCTGCCGAAGACCGGTCTGCACCGGTCATCGATGGGACTGAGATCTCCACCCGATGACCGGTCTGCGCCGGTCATCGAGGGGAGTCACACCTTTTGATGACCGGTCTGTACCGGTCATCGAGGGGACTCAGATCAGCTTAGATATCCTCTCCGTGAACGGTCTGTGCCGGTCATCGAGGGGAGTTGCAACTCTCAATGACCAGTCAGACCGGCCATCGAGGGGACTCATTCTCCTCTCAATGACTGGCCTTTACCGGTCACCGAGTGGACTCATATCTCCTCGCCATCTGGTCATCGAGGGGAGTTAAACCTCTCCTCAATTTACCGGTACAGACCACCAGTCATCGAGACCTCCTCTCATCTGTGCCAGTCATCGAGAGGGGCTCAACTTCTCTACAAATGTGGTACAACACCCATCCATCTCAGATTGCAAAGTTGCTAATTTCTCTGCAAATTCCTCCAATATCTGACCAACAAATCTAAACATCAGATCAACAAACATCTCAACACAATCTTCATCTTTCAAGATTTTTGACAAGGTTGGACACTCACTTGATTTCAATCATGGTGAACTTACACTCTAGCAGTCTTATTGGTCTGCGCAAACAGTGATTCATTCTAGAGATGGACCAGGATTTGAACTGATGCCAACAGATTTTTACCATTTGCAATCAAGTGATATCCATGCACAACCTCAAATGCCCAATCTTGAGCCTTGAATGCTAGCTGTCTCTGTAATTGTTTACATTTTTCCCAAATTTCATCAAACTTAACCCTCAGGATATTTCCAACCTCTCAGACAAGCAAAGTTGTCAGAAAATTAAATTGAATTGCAAGGCTTGGTTTGCACATAGAAATGGAGGAAAAGCCAAAAAATGTGGAGTGCACATAGTAAAATTTTGGAGTACATTCAAGCTGGAACTAATTTTAATTCAGGGAATATTAATTTGACATCAATTAAAATGTACTGCGGCCTATAGACCAACCTGAGAGAACTATGGGATCTCAATCTTAGAAGTATATTCTACCCCCTTGATGATTTAATAGAACTTTTAAAACATCAATCTGTTCAGATCAATGTCTATGATTAACTAATATCTTCCTGAAGTATGGTGTTGTAAGCCAGTTTGGGCACATGCCAAAATTCAGCCAAAAAGCGGCCAAGCGTGTGTGGCCAATCCCATAGCCTGCTTGGCCAATCCCAAAGCCTGCTTAGCCAATCCCAAAGCCCGCCTGACACACTCCCAACCCCTGCTTGGCACATGGAAAAGCTTGCTGGGTTTGGGACAAAGCCCTGCTGGGCCAATTTCAAGTGAGGGTGCCACACCACCAAAAGCTGTGCCTGCCATCAAGGAGAAACATTTCCCCTCCTCAAGGGTATGCTGTTGCTGCCTTTCAAGGCAGAGGCAAGGGCCAGAGTCTGATCACTGGCATGTGCAGTGTGTATTCCAAGTCACATATTCCATTGGCCCAGAGATTGATCCTGACCAAGCAGGACTTGGCTGAGTGCAAAGTGCTGCCTCTCATCAATCCTGCCTGATCAAGCCCCCTGGGCACATACCAAACCCCCACTGTTGCTTGGCCAAGGATTTGGGCATGTGCCCAGACACGCTTGCAAGACCATATGTTATATGTATATCCTCAGGAAGAGGCTTTCCATCAGCAGACTTAGGCTAGAATGAAATCATAAACCTTCAAGCCAAAAAAAAGATGTATCACCCAAACACTTAAAGGAGTGTGTTAATTCTCAAACAGTACATAAAAAAGCAGCACTCAAAAGCTTTGTGAATTTATGATTTTATGCTTACAAATTTATGATTTCAAATTTGAACACCATTATTGAATAGTAAATCCAGAGATCACTTCATGAGGATCACAATTATTCCATACAGCTTAGATGCTGAGACCTGGGAGTGCAGCGGCGAAGCTGCCTTAGCCTCTAGTTTCTCTTATGTTTCATTCATAATTTAAGAAAAGAATTTCTACTTACCTGTTTTGTTGTTAGTTTCAAAGTTATTCATGTACTCGGTGGGAGAGATTGGGCTGGATCCTAGTGGGGGTTCGAGTTTGGTCATTTTCCTGCCCGCTTTCATCTTCAGGGTATGTGGCTTGAGCAACCACATAACACGCTGTCTGGGCCGCAGTCGTGACAGATTTTGACCGGACTCGGCTTTCGCGAAGTTTCAGACCTGATAAAAGAGTTGGATTTTCATTTTATCACTTTCTTTGGGCGCTTTCCTTTCTTTTTTTCCTTTTTCTTCTCTTAAAAACCACTCGGATCAAAACTTAACATACTCAATGTTATAAATGACTTATTGTTATTCTATTATGTTTTTTTTTTCAAAACATCACCGCATGTATCTACATAATCCAGCATCCACTTAGTGCGCAATGTTAAAACAATAAGCACTAAAAAAAAAAAAAAAAAAAAAAACCCTGTACAGGATTAATATGGGTTTAATAAAGGTGTCACTACACATATTTTTGTTGATGCATTGAGCCAGGGTAGCTGTAGGTAGGGGCTGTAACGTTTGGATACGTACATAAGGCGGCTTGAAAGACCCTTTCCGGGGTCCTGCACTCACCCCGACCCGCCACCGTTGCTGCCGCCTCCCTCGCACCCTATCACCAGTTTCCAGTGCCATGATCCGCCTCAATCATTGGTTTTTGGACACTGTAAGCCTGCCAGTCACCACGGCCTCCGTTACCGCATCTCTCCACCCGTGTCACAATCTGTTTATTACCCTTCATCCCTCAGTAACGCTCATGCAAGGGAGTGTGATGTTGAACCAGCCAGCAACCAAACAATGAGCCAAGACCACATCGCACTTGCACGCACCCCAGCCAACCTATCGAGACTAGCAGCAAACCAAAACCAGAAGCAGATCACCAAGGTATTCACTACCACCTATCTCAGAGCAGACAGCACCGCGCACAGCGACCTCCTCAAATGGCTGCTCTCAACAGACAAACAGCAGACCACTACCACTGACAAAAAAACCACCACCAGCAGCAGCCCAATCCTCAGGCAGGGCCAGCCGATAAAGCGGATCAAGCTCGATGCCAGGGACGAAGACAGATCGCCGGCTATCATCCTCGCCGCTGCATTCGGACATGCCGAGGAAGTCAGCGTCATCGTAGACGGGCTGACCGACCAAGTCGTCAACAGGAGAGATGCTGGTCAGTCGTACACCAGACAAGAACCCTTGCTAAAGGAGCTGACAGAGCCACACACCCAGCTGCACCTTGAAGAACTGGTGAACAGGATCTACGTGTTTATCATCCAAGCGGCGGCTGGAAAAGCTGATCAACTTGACCATCCTCGACTTTGATCCTCTGCCGGAGATGGCCGTTGAGTTCAAGCCCAAAGGCTCCTGGCGCTTCGTCTGATAATGATGAGTGTTGCCGGTCCGGCAACACTCATCATTATCACCATCATTGAAAAGCCCCAACTGATCACCAATCTGCTCTCCTTGGTTCCTTATGTGCTCCAAGCGTACAAGACCCACGCCTTGATGATTGCGCAGATCTTCTGCTGGCTGGGATGCAAGACATTCAACCGGATAATCTCGCGACGAAAGTATCTGTGTCGGTCGAAGGCGATGTAGATCAAGCTGAACGTGAGTTTGATCGAGGAATGGGCGCTCGGGAACCGCCTAGCGTCATGGGTGGTCCGGAAACACTTCAAGCCACTAGGCCAGCTGCTGAAGTGGGTCAAGTGTCTGTCCTCCAGCGGAGCCCAGTCGTTCGACCAGCTCATCAAGATTTTTTGTAGTCTCAAGACGCTCAACCCGGCCCAACTGCTCAAGGTTTCGAATGAATTGCTTTGAGATTGATGAGCCTAAGCTGTCGGAGGAGTGTCGCCAGTACCTTGTCCAGACCCAACGGGACTGGGACCGGCGCTGGGGAATGGAACCTCAGAGAATGCAGCACCGCGGCCCTCAACATCCTCGCCGGCCACTTTGAAAAGTCTCCTACCTGCTCATTATTTCTTTCACCAGCTTGAGCACCTCTCCTGGGAGTGGTGTTTTGCCGTTGGAAAAGTTTTCTGGCCAAATATCTTTCTATATAGTTTTGTACTGCTTTGATCAATTCCCCCAGCTAAGTTATTGACAGTTTCAGAATACATGAGATCACAGAAACATTGCAGAGAGACCAAGACATGCAAAATGAGAAAGTGGAGAGAAAGCAAACAGAGATGACATCTGAGCAAGATGGGACATAAATTAGAGCAGCAAAGATTAATTATTTTTATCAGGTCAATTTGTGCAGTGTGGATACTGAAGACACACTTGTGGTGAAGCTGTAGCTCATTGTCTGATAACTTCAAAACCATGAAGATTTGTGTCTGAGGTACAATTGCAACAGCAATTCCATTCAACTGATGATTCTTTCATGGCAAACCTCCATACATCACCTTTGCATACTCTTACAAACCATTCATTTACCTTGTCACATAGAAACTTATATAAGAGGCAACAATTATTCATTCATGTCATATTTACTTTTCCCTTCCCACACCAAATGTAAGTCTGACTTGGCCACCAATATGGATGTGTTAATGATTAATCTGCTAGCTACCTAAATTGCCCAAGTCATAATCACAATCCCAAATGATCAATGTTTGCCTCATGTTAACTGAAGATTACCCTTCATATCACCTCCCTCTGGACCCCAACTGAAACTTTACTCCAAATGAATATGATGCTGCTTGGTCTTCAGAGATTACAACCCTGCAGCGGCGCAGCCGCCTTGGCCTCTAGTTTTACAATAAATCCCAGAAAATAGGGAAATATTTATATCTCCTCACTGGAGCACCCAAACGCTCCCAAAATTTTACAGAAATATAGATACACTGTCTAGAAAATATTTTTAGATTTACAGCAGTATAAACAATCAGGAAGGCCTTGGGGAACAGGGGGGTTAATTTGGTGGATTTCCTACCAAGGAAATCCCGTGAGACCTTATCTACAGTGCTCCAAATGGCCCCAAATTTTTTCTGCCAAAATAATACACTCTTAAAAACATATTTTGAGCTTCACGGCATTAGCACACCTCAGGGACACCTTGTAGCCGGGGGCTGATTTGGTGGATTTCCTACTGAGGAAATCCCGCAAAACCTTATTCAAGGTGCTCCAAATGGCCCCAATTTTTTTCTGCCATATCAATAAACTCTCTAGAAAATATTTTGAGCCCCAAGGAGGTATTATCCATCAGGAACG
The DNA here is from genome assembly GCF_026914185.1 of Puccinia triticina. Lineage (NCBI taxonomy): Eukaryota > Fungi > Basidiomycota > Pucciniomycetes > Pucciniales > Pucciniaceae > Puccinia > Puccinia triticina. The sequence goes on along the minus strand of NC_070567.1, from coordinate 964,203 downwards.
CCTTCTATAAGCAGGGGGCTAATTTGATTTCCTACTAAGGAACTGCGCCAAATCCTTATCCACAGGGCTTTATAGAAGGTGTTCCTGATACTTAATACCTTCTTGTTTTTAAAAATATTTTCTACAGAGGGTACTCATATTGTAGAAAACATCTGGGGGTATTTGGAGCACCTTAGATAAGGTTTTGCGGGATTTCCTTAGTAGGAGATCAGCCAAATCAGCCCCCGGCTACACAAGGTGTCCCTGAGGTGTACTAATGCCGTGAATCTCAAATATGTTTTGAAGATTTTATTCTTATGGCAGAAAAAAATTGGGGCCATTTGGAGCACCGTAGATAAGGTTTTGTGGGATTTCCTTGGTAGGAAATCCGCCAAATCAGCCCCCCTGTTCTGCAAGGCCTTCCTGTTTGTTTATACTGCTGTAAATCTAAAAATATTTTCTAGACAGTGTATCTAGATTGCTGTAAAACTTTGGGAGCGTTTGGGTGCTCCAGTGAGGAGATATAAATATTTCTCTATTTTCTGGGATTTTTCGTAAAATTAAAATCCCGACTCACGTTTGGCATTGCGGAATTACAATTCCGACTCCCAAAACGCCCCCAGGTCAAAATGCGGTCAGGAGGACCCGGGGAAGACGTCCCGAAGCGGTCTGCGCGACGTAAACTGCGTTTGGGAGTCGATTTTGTAATTTGAGGGAGTCAATATCTCAACCCCCTACAAATAAGGGGTGCTCTTTTAATGTTTTATTTATTTGTTGGTTTATATATACATATATATATTGTTTCTATCTGATCAGGTAGCTCTGATATAGTAGCTGGCTGACAAGTAGAATGTGTTATGTATTGGTCTTATATTTGTTATTAGCATATGGTTTTAGTTATGCTTATATTGTAGTTTCTACCGTACTCTAAAAGACTCCTCCCTGGGTTGCTGGTGAATCTTCTTTTCAACATCCCAGGTGAGCTCTGTTGTTTTCCTCTTTTTCTTTCCTCTTTCTTTTTTCTCCTTGTTTTCTAGTGTTCTCTGAGATTCACATTCTCTTTGCTTGTTTCTCACCAAAATCCCAGGCCAGAGCATTAGAGAATGCAGTGGGTCTGCGTGGTCGTAAGACGGACCTTGCTGATGGGAAATACATAGATGCTTCGCCGTCATGCGATGGAGGCGAAACCCCTCTCCGAGCTGCGACGGGGATGGTGCCTCGCCCCGTCGTGGAGCAGATGCTGTGGCCCTCTCCGTCGTCCAACAGAAAGGGTGACCCTGCCCGTTGTCCGACAGAACGGGTGACCCTGCCCTTCGTCCAACAGAAATTTGATATTGGCACGCATTTATAAAGGGAGCCATCACCAGCCATTGCATCCTCATCCAAACAACTGAACCAACCCTCCACCCAACACCTATCCATCATCCCTCTAACCACCACTCCAATCAGCCCACTACACACGATGAAGACTAGAGAAAACGCGGCGTGTTAACGCCGCGCAATCAGTGTTAAGAAATAAGAATTTTGAGCAGTGTGGAATGCGCATAGCCGCGTGTCATTGCCAGGAAATAAGTGTCAGGAGCAGGGCTGAAACAAATAAAATCTCTCACTCCAGAGTATTAGCTGGGCTTTTTGGTGAGAGTCAGTGGCTTTTTCGATGTCACACCTTGCCAAGTTTTTTTTGAAAAAAACTGCCCTGACCCCTAATCCCTAACCCTAACATCCAACATTCATTATATAAGCATGTGTTCTCATCATTTTGCACTGCAGATTGTGCTTTACAGCTGTGATGTGGTGCACATCTGATCAAATTATGGGAATCCTGAGCAGACACCACCCAGGGGCAGTGACTTGCCTGATGATTCATGCCTGCTTGATCAGTTAGTTCCATAGATTGGAGTTGAAATTCAAACAGGGAACCTCAATGGCTGACACAGAAGAACTAAATGACTAATACTAACACTCTCCTCAGGAGAATTTACTAATTTTAATAACCCCAGATTAGATATGTGATCCCAAAGATCCAAATGTGACAGCCTCTGCTATGTAAGGTCCCTATACCTCCATATCATCCTGATTGAGCTCCTTGGCACCCATCCGTAGCATTTGTGCCAGCAAGAGTCAACACAGTTGCAAAGCTTGTGACAGCCTAAATTTTGAATTTTCCTTTGGGTCAGGGACTCTGTATCCAAGGCAGATTCTTGACCATAGTGGACACTGACAGGGTTAATTTTTTTATTGTCAGCCAGTGTTGCATGATCAGAGACAATGTGGAAAGAGTCATAAATTTCACAGTGTCAGACAGCCAGGTATGGCACCTCAATCAGGGGACTGGGCCCTGGATTTAAAATCCCAAGCATATTGAAATTACAGAGGATGAGAAAACAAAAAGAATATAGCTATACATGGATCTAAATGATATAAGGTAAAGAATAAGAGAGTATTGGCGTATAGACTATATAGTTGTGTTGTTTTGGGAGTGCTCCTGCCTGCAACGCCTTAGAAATTTGAGGTGGACAAAAGTTGTTCTTTTTGGTCCTCCAATGGTTGAGCAACAATTCTGTGATAGGCCTGCCACATAAATAATTCAAGAGAGGGAAAAATATAGCTGCCAGTGGCAGCTGGCTGAAACAGTTCAAGGGAAGAATATAGAAAATTTGCCAAGGAATTGGCCCTGGTATTTGTTTATTGGGAGAGTGAATGGAACTGCAACAGTTAATTGGTGACAACTGGAGAATACACTGTGGGTGGCTTCCTTCTTGTGAATCAACCTGATTCTTGGGATAAATTGCGTGATGCTCATGCACATACTGGTTAGTATAGTGCAATTCAGGCTTTCAGGCGCCAAAATTTTGATCAATGACATAGTTCTTTTGATCAATAAGCCAGATTTTGAATCCATGTTTGAGAGTAGGATGATCAGTATCCCAACTTTCAACCAAGGTGAGGATTCTGGAAACCCAGGTGTTGATAAATTGTGGACTGTTACTTTCCTTGAACCACTTGCTGGTCTTGCACCAAGTGAAGTGCCGGGGGAATTCATTGTACAGGGGCAACATTAATGCCCAAGTGCCCACACTGATGGTGTTGTAGAGATTGACACAGAAGAAAATTTTTGGGGATTTTCTGTGGATCAATTTGTTATCTACCCCCTTTTCTTTGTTGATGCAGTAGACTGCATGATTGTTGTCAAGATGCAGGGCAAAAATCTGAATTGAAGGCCATCTCTTGCTCATTGGGAATTGCAATATTTGAGGGGAGATAAGACTCAGCATCTTATTTGTAAACACAGGAAAAATGGAGGGATAGGGGGCTTGCCTTCAGAAGGCCCTATGTATTAGTACCGGCCATTGATTAAACTCACTATTTCATCCTTCTCTTCCAAGCCCAATGCCCTTTGAAATTTATTTGAACAAATACTTGACTGCAGCAATTCCAGGTGGTATACTATCATGTTGCTGATGTAACAGTTGCAACAGAGTGAGAGGAGCTTATTGTAAGGAACCATATTCCTGTTGGGGAATATGCCCCCCCCCCCCTTCCTGAAAGTACCAAACTTAACAAAGTCCCTCCAGACTTTGGGGGTGAACTCACAAAGCAAGCCTCTGTCAGGAGGGACTTACCCCTTAACTCCCCAAACTTGTGCACCAAGAATGGATTATGAAGGTAGTTTGTTTAATTTTTCTACAGCTCACCTATCACATCTGCTCCTATATTGTTAGCTCACTTTTATCAGAAGATGCTGCAGAACACAGTGCAATTTATTATATTGCCAATTACCCCCTCTATGTTTTGGTGGAGAGCCAACTGTGGAAACAGAGTTGGTGAGCACAGACCCTCTCTGTGCAAAATCCATATTTTGGGTGGATTTGATGTTTTTATTTGGAATGGAAGGAATACCTTCAGATAACTCAGATTCTATAGGTTGGACAGGCACCAGCCAGTCTTCAACCTCAGCAAGTTTAATCTTGATAAAATTGTAGAAGCAAGGAATTATACACATCCAAAACTTCCTTCCACCCAAATTTAGAATCTATCCCCCACAAAAGGGGCAATAGGGTGCAAGTCCCTCCTGCCAAGGGCTGTCGGAGGCTCGCTTCGCAAGTCAAATTCCCGTATCAGCAAGGGACTTGTTTATGGTTTGTAACAGTACAGACTTTGTCGAGCCATTGGGGCTGGGTAATCTCAGAGTTAGGAATCCTTCTAGCCGTCTGAGAGGATTCCACCAGTGATCAAGAATGTACTCAGTCGCATCCTTCCGGCTGCCGAGACGGTGTAGTTTTGGCGGGTGAGTCAAGGATTCCCCCGGTCAAGGCTGTACTTAGTTGCATCCTTCCGGCTGTTGAGACGGTGCTTCTGCGGCGGCTGAGATGACTCCGGCGGTGCTTATGTATGTGCCAACCGCCACATACATAAGCATCAATGATGAGCGCGGTACACTTGCTACCCTATTGATGATGAGCACAGACGATGTGAATTGGTGTCAGACGCGTCATGATTTGCATCTCCTGGGCTGGTCTCAAGAATGATACAGCAAAAGCGAAAAAGCTTGCGGTCCGGCAGGCCCAATTTTGGAATCTCAGCCACTGCCCTTCAAGCCTGTATAGGTCCTGTATGTCAAGCTGCATACAGGAATATCATCGGAAGAAAAATGCTATTTCCTTCATTATTAACATTGGGGTATTGAGGGTTGCACCATTGGAACCCTGGTGCAATTTTACCCCCATCGGCCGCCTTGCCTAGATTAGCTGCCCCACCCAACAGTCGGCCCGACACGCTAATCAAGCTCAACCAGTCGCCCGGAGGCGATGTGACATCCTGTACAGCGGAGCTGTACAGGTGTGTGGCTGAAATGCAGCAGGCAATTTTCGGCCTCCCGCACCCGCAAGCTTTTTCGCTTTGGCTGTATCACGGCGCGGGACTTTCCGCCTGCACCTGGGTCCAGCAATTTGCATAAACAGCGGCCGTGTTCCCGCCGTTGGTTGCTGCCCAGGGTTCCAAGGCTGGAGCGCATCAGCGTACGCCATGCCCCTCAAATATCTAGCTAGGCGCATCGGCGCTGAGGCTGACTTGAAATACAAACAAACACCAAAATTACCCGCATTGGGGCCTTGGGGCATCAGCCCAACGATCCTTTTTTCACTGTTGCATCAGCACAGTTTCTTTGCGAGAGCATCAGCTCCCCACCAAGCACCAGCTTCCGTGCAGCTCCGAGGCCGCCAGCGGCTTCGCCGCAAAATTGCTGCTCCAGTGTTCGGGGCGGCTCCGCCGCCAAACGCGGCTTCGCCGCGACCCAACTTGCGGTCTCAAGGGCCCAGGATCCTGGAGAAACAGGGAGAGTAAATAAATGGTCATGTTTGTGATCACAGTCGCGCTTCTTATGGGGGCAATTGTCGCGCCGGCTGGAACACCTGGAGCGGGCGCAGGAAATCCCGTCTGCATCCATAATCCGCATACATGTTGAAGTTATGGCCATACAGGATCACCGTAAGCTCGCCATCTAATGATCTGGAACCTGAAAGCGTGATCATGCTAGCATCCCTAACATCTCCCTGAAGTTGTAGTTTTGCGCCCCGCAGGTTCCTCGCGAAGCGAACAAAGCAATCCCCCAATGTGTCAACCAGTCCACCACCTTCACTTCTGCCACCCCAGTCCACAGCCGCCCATGCCGGGTCAGGAGACTCCCATCCGACCCAATGGCAACCTCGACTGAATTACCCCCTCCTTTTTCCTCTTCCCCGTCCCTGTCACGCTTCCACTGTTTCAATTTCTTAACACCCTTATGACCATTATCAATCGACAGCAGTGCGACAATCGACATTGAATGATCAAAGCCCCCGTTTGAGATCGCAAATTTGTAACCTTGTCTTTCAGGAACACTTAAAGCTACAACTACATCTTTGTTTGGAAGTCAACATTTGCTCGTGACCTTAGGCTTTGATTTGAACTGCGCACCATGTAACTGGCTAAGTTTACCTGAGAATAAACCCGTCGTGTGGGCCGCATTTGCTGGGAGGAGGCCCTCTTGGTGAGCCACTCTTTGCCAGCAGATATATGCAGATATATTTTTCCATAAATGAGATGGCCGGAATCCCACCTGGTACAGGCAAGATTTTCTCTTTGACCGGGAGGAATTCTGCCGGCCGACACGCCGACACGAGACTGGCTCGTGGTTCGGGAGTGATAACGCGGCGTCTCAGCGGCGGAAAATCACTTTTTAGGGCACGATTGGCAGGTCAGTACCTCCATATGTTGTGTGTTCCGGATCTTCAGCCTCCCGAGCCGAGACATGCTGTGCGCTTGCCCGGAGTTGTCCGGCCAACCAAACTTCACTCTGCCGCATACAACCACCCCGCCAACACTCGACTTGCCCCTCCGCCCTCCTCCCGACACCCCAAAGCAGCCCTATCCTCAGCCTGACCTGCTCTCTCCCCCGCCATCGACACACTACTGTCAGATCAACCTATACCCCCAACAGAACGGACCAGCGCAAAGCAACCCCTGAGCTTCTTGCCCGCACATTCATCACACATGCCATCATGGATATCCGTTTCGGCGGTAAATATCATTTCGTCAAGAACATTGGATGGGGCTCGTTTGGTGATATCTATCTTGCAGTCGACATCGATTCCGGTGAGGAGGTTGCCGTGAAAGTCGAGAGCGTCCATACTAAGCATCCCACACTCAAGTACAAAGCCCAGATCTATACAAGCAAGAATTCGCGATCCTCCTCAACTACTCGCGTTCGTTACGGTTCGAGGACAAGCCCGACCACGCCTGGCTCCGCGAGCTCTTCCGCGACCTGTCTGTCCGCAAGCGCTTTGCATACGAGTACGTCTTTGATTGGTCGATCCCGACCGGCAAAGCCCAGGCCGAGGGGGCACAGCTTTGCGAGGAAGAAACGGCCGCCAAAGGGCCAATCGACCGGCTCGCTCCTCCTGCCCCTAGTCCTGCGGCATCCCACAACGATGACCGCGAAGATGACCTCCCCAGTAATGCCGAACCTCCCGAAGAACCCCTTCCAACGAATAAGGATTCCTCCAACAGATAAGGATTCCGTCGTGAAATTGACGATGATTGCTAGGCTTCGCTCTGGGTGAGCTGCTGCCCTGGGTACTCGGGTTGTCGGGAGAGGTTCTATATGTAGCCGAGGATACTACATGGGGTGAAGTTCTCTTTGCAACCAGAGACCTACGAGATGGATGATGTGGAGGACGGGCACCGAGCAAAGGAAAAGGGAAGCCCGGGGAAGCTTCGTTCAGCTGGCATCAAGCAGAGCGCCAAGGGAGGATTGGTGGAAAGAAAAATGATGTCCGATGAGGCCGGTTAACCATACCTGTTTTGGTCCCCAGCCCCTCTCTCGAAGATAGCAAGGCCTCTGATCCTCTACTTTCGTCTTTACATCGCCTCTCAACTCTCGTTGACTTATTTATTGGGTCTTGGAAAAACGACTCCCAAGTTTTGGGAAAACGACTCCCAAGTTTTGGGAAAACGACTCCCATACGTCCGCGCGACTATTTTTTGACCAGCGCTAGACGTCGACCTAGACCCTTTTTTTGGGTACGGCTTTTTTGGGAGTCGTCAACCCAAGGAGTCGTCCCCACCAATTTTTATGAATATTTTTAATATTTTTTTCCCGGGTGGTTTGGGAGTTGTTCACCCAAAAGGAGTGCCCCCCGCGTTATTTTGGGAGTCGGCCGCGGGGGCCACGGAAGCCCCCAGGGAGTCGTGACGACTCCCCTTGCCGACTCCCCTTCGAGTCCCCCACCCATCACACAAGTCAGACACCACAACCGCCCGATCACCCCCACCCGTCCACCCCAACCGCCCGATCGATCAAACAAAAAGAAATGTTTAATCCTGCCGCCTGCGCCGCCGTCCAGGACCAGTAATCCCAGGCCCCTGTTGCCGCCATGGAGCACGCCGAGCCCCCAATGGCCGCCGTCGACCACAACCAGGAATCCCAGGCCCCTGTTGCCGCCATGGAGCACGCCGAGCCCCCAATGGCCGCCGTCGACCACGCCGAGCCCCCTGTCGCCGCCATCAAGTACGCCAAGGCCCCAATGCCTGGCGAGCACACGGAGCCCCCAGTGGCTGGCGAGCACGCCTAGGAAACCCAAGCCGCAGGGCCAGGTAAGCCCCCTCTCCCCTGCCGACTCCCTCCCATCCAAAATGGAGGCATTGAGCCCCCAACACCCTGTTCCTGCCCCTGATCCAGGTGCAAATCAAGACGCCGCCAAAGGCCTTGCGGCCTAGGACCACGCAGCCACCCTGGCTATTCTAGACCCCCAAGGAGCCGTCCTAGCCAGCGGTGCTCAAGGTCTAGCGCCCACCTACGCTGCCGACTCCCGTGACCCCGTGAACACCCAACGTCCCGCAGCCGCCGACTCCCAAACGGCAGCCGCAGACTCCCATTTCGCCGCCGACTCCCAAACCGCAGCCGCCGACTTCCAAACCGCAGCCGCCGACTCCCAGGCCATTGCTGCCGTCGAAGCTTGCATTCAGACCACTGAAGCCCTTCAAGATGTCACCCTAGACCCCCTCCTCCTTCAACTTACTCAAGAAATCACCAAAAAAAACTAGAAAATCAAATCCACAAAGAAAATGAGGAAGAAGATGAAGATTGTAGCTTAGATAATCCAGACAAGAAGAAGACACTCAAGGAATATGTAGAGCTAGCTAGAGAAGAGAAAACTATTGAAGATTGTATTGTAATGTTAGAATTAGATGAAGATAATACTACTAATAATGATCCAAACTCTGGAACTGTTCCACCCGAAAAAAACCCAGAAGAAATCGAGAAAATTGCTGAAGAGAGAACTGAGAAGGAGCTCGAAGAAATGGAGCTTGAGAACAAGAATCAACCGGATGATGAAGACTCAGTAAATGAAGAAGGAGAAAGGACGATTTACGACAACATTTGTGCGCCACCAGCTGGAAATTATGACGACATTGAATCAGTTAAGGAGGCCATCCAAGAATTTGCTTGGGCGCATGGCTATGGGATATTGGTCAAACGCTCTGTTCCTGGAAAGAGTGTCCATTTTAAATGTGTCAGGTCTGTTATTTCCCAGTTCTTTTTCATTCTTCTGTTAGTTTTGACTGACATTAAATCCACATTGAAATAATACAGAGGAGGTGATCCTGCGAAAAACAAACGTAAAGGTGATACTCGTGAAAATATATCATCTTGATTGATTGGCTGTCCGTTCGCCGCGGCTGTATACAACCAGAAGAAGAAGGGCCACTGGAAATTCACAGTCTCCAACTCGACTCATAATCACCGCCCCACCGCCGCCGTTGCCCACACTGTTCACCGTAAGCTCAGCGACACTCTCTACAAATAAATGAAAAGACTTGGCGAGGCCGGATTGCAACCGGCACAAATACTTGAATGCCTCAAGAAGCTGCACCCTGACGAGACAATCCTGGCCACGATTGATACGATTTACTCAGCACAAAAGCGGGCTGCGCAAGAGATGTTGCAAGGAATCAGTCCCATCATTCACCTGAATGAAATTCTGGCTGGAACCGATTTCACAACAATGACAAAGGTCGACGAATCTGGCGAGCTCAAGGGCCTTTTTTTCTGTCATTCCCTCTCTGTGAAGCTTCTCCATCAGTACCATTTGATCCTTTTCCTTGACTGTACGTACAAGACAAATAAGTATCGGATGCCTCTCCTCCACATCACTGGTGTTACTGGAGCCAACAAGTCTTTCAGTTTGGTGTTCTGCTTTCTCGCCAAAGAGACACAAGATTATTACAACTGGGCGCTCGAATCCCTCCTCACAGTTTTCACCTCGAACAAGATTCCCCTTCCTGCTGTTGTTCTGACCAACCAAGAAGAAGCTCTCATCTCCTCTCTCCAGTCCAATTTTCCGGATTTGACTCACATGCTTTGCACTTGGCACATACAGAAGAACTTGGTCTCCAATGGCGCAAAACACATCAAGAACAAGGCGAAGGAGTTCAAAATGCTTCAACACTGGAGCAACTTAATCAAGATGACTAGTCCAGGTGATTTCCGCTCAAGCTTCAGTCGTTTTTGCGCGAAATACGGCAAAGGTTTTGGAGATTACATGATTGAGACATGGCTTCCGGTGTGTGAAAAGTATGCTAACGCTTGGACAAAGTATATACCTCATTTCGACCATTGGACGACGTCTCGAATTGAATCATCGCATGCTTTCATCAAATCTTATCTCCTGGGCCCCAACAATTCTTTTGCCGCCGTCATCAAGTTAATCACGAATGCGCTTGAAGCTCAATCCCACAAAATCTCCGCAGCGCATCACAAGGAGAAGATTAGAAGCCTTTGATCAATAGGGAAGATTTTCTTGCTCTGTCACGGCCGGATCACCCACTTTGCTCTCCGGAAGGCGCAGGATAATCTGAGAGCAAGTGTTGACCTGGAGAATTGGCACAGGTGCAACGGGTGTTACAAAAACCGGATGGGAATTCCTTGTAAGCATACACTCCGGCAGCGCGCAATGGATGGCGAGAAGATACTTCCCAAGGATTTTCATGTCCAGTGGCACATGAAGGTAAGATCTGGGTCTTTTTTTATCTTTTTGTCATGTGGGGGGGCCTTGGATGGCCGGTTTTTGTGGACGACTCCCATTTTTCCTATGACGACTCCCATTTCTCGGCGGACGACTCCCATTTTTCCTATGACGACTCCCATTTCTCGGCGGACGACTCCCATTTTTCTCCAACAACTACCTTTTACCCCCGCGCGCACCTGGGACACAAACGACTCCCATTTTCGGTCCATGCGGCATGCGAATTGGAATAACGACTCCCAAATCGCCATGCTGCGGACCCTCAATTGGAAGAACGACTCCCGCCGACTCCCATTTATCCGGCCATTGCCGCCCCTCCCTCCAATTTTTAACCTCCCCTGCGCCATTCCCTTACTAACTGGAGTCTTTTCATTCCCCCCAGGATCTCCATGCTCTTGGCACCAACGCTGATCTCACCCAAATTGAGCAAGTCGACCGGATCCGCAAAAGGCTCCTGCAGATGAATCCCGTGCAGATGGCGGACCAGTTACAAGCTATCAACAGCCTATTGGAAGGCTCTGGAACCGTTGTGACAATCCAGGAACCAACACAAGCACAGACCACCCGTGGACGTCCAAAAGGCGCGCCAAACAAACCAAAAACTACAAAAAGGGACCCCTCCGCCTTCGAACACGTTGAAAATAAAAGGAAGAATGAAGAAGGAGTGATGATGAAGTCCAAGAAACAGAAGCTAGCGGAAACCAGAAAAGCGGAGAAGGAAGAAATGAAACAAATGAAGAAAGAAGAGAAGGAGCAACAAAAAAGGAAGAAAGAAGAGGAGGAGAAGAAGAAGAAGCAAGACGAGAAGAAGAAGGAACCAGCACCCAAGAAGAGGAAACTCCCACCCCAAAACTCAAAGACCGCCAAGAAAGTCGCTCAGTCTCCTTCTCCAACTCCTTCTCCGTTGCCGTCTCCATCACCACCACCCTCCTCACCTGCGCTTCCTCCTCCTCAGCCTCTGAAAGCCCAAGTCCCAACAAAGCGCTTCAAACCGGTCCGTGTCGCACCTAAGAAGCCAGCTTCCCCTTCCCCTCCTGTGAACTCCGCCTCATCTGCCACCGCCCCTCCGCAGCAACGTACGTCCTGCGCCGCTGGGAAGATGCAAGCTCCGCTTTCCCCTTCCCCTCCTTTGCAATCAACCTTGTCTGCCCCCGCGCCTCCGCCGCAACGTCCAACCCGCGCCACTGCTAAGAAGCCAGCTCCACCTTCCGCTCCTGCTCAATCAACCTTGTCTGCCCCCGCCCCTCCGCCGAAATCTAGCCGGGTACCTCCGCCGCGACCCACGCAAGTCCCTCCACCGCCAACAGCTCCAGTCCCTCCACCACCAACAGCACCAGTCCCCCCACCCCCATCCAAAGAACCAGTTGACCGACCGAATTGGCTCAATCAACTCCCAGTCATCATCAGATCCTTGGTCAAGCGGATACTTGATGTCGAGTCAGATGGCCATTGTGGATTCCGCGCGGTGGCATGGTGCTTGGGGAATGGTCAGGGCGCTTGGAGTGCAGTCCGAGAAGCTCTAGCCGACGAAATCAGCAAACGAGGCGAGTGGTACGTGAAGTTGGGACATTTTCACAACATCAAGTCGACTCTGGCCAGAATAAACTTTTCCGGTACCAAAGGTTGCAGTATGGCTCATTGGATGGCAATGCCCTCCTCCGGCGAAGCACTGGCCAACACTTTACAACGGCCAGTTTTTTATTTCACTGAAGAGTGGTCTCAAACTTTCCTTCCCTCCTTCTGCCCTCCTAACCAAAACCCCCCAATCTTCTTGGCTTTCATCCGGCGACTCGATCACTTTGTGGCTCTAGAACTATCTTCCCCTGACGTCTTCCCTGCCCCTTCCCCACAAAAGAGCTGGAAGCTAAATGCCAACCCAGAGGCACGAGGTTGGGAGGCAAGATACTCTGATTGTTTTGCTCAAACAGGTGGAAGAAAGCTCCTCTTTCCTGATAAGAGTGGTAAATTTTACTAGTATTTCCATTTGTAGTTTTCATGTATTGGTGGTTGTTCTAGTCTTTTTTGAATAAATATTGTGAATATTATTCCTCTCTAGTATTTTTTGAATAAACACTTTTGATATTTTCTTGTCCTCATTATTTCTGGCAGCTCTGAGAGTTTGTGTCATCAAACATGAGGTACAAATTGTGCGCTGGTAGGGAGCATGTCTATTGTGGAGCTGCACCCCTCATATCTCATGTTCTGATGGCACACTAATGCCACAAACATTATAGCGCAGAGGAGTTACAGTCTTGAAATATCCCTGAAAATTTTAGACTGTTTGGTTGTGTAACACAAAAGTTACACAGTTAGCAGTCATTTCCTACTGAGCATTTGGCATGCCCCTTATGTGTCATGTTCTGATGGAACAATAATGCCAGAAATTTTATATCACAGAGTTTATGCAGTCTTAAGATATCCCTGAAATTTGTGGACATTTTGGGTGTGTAACGCAAAAGTTACACAGTCAGCAGTTATTTTCCTACTAATTTTGGCGCACATCCCTTATATCTAATTTTCTGATGGGACAATACTGCTAAAACTTTCAGTATTGTATTTTTATGTATGTTTCTCTGTGCTCTCAAATTTTTATGTCTCTAGTACGTGGAACAAAAAAGTTATACATATTAAAAATAATAAAACATAATACGAAAAATTAGTGGGGACGACTCCCAAAAAATAATTTTTTTGGGTTGACGACTCCCAAAAAAGCCGTACCCAAAAAAAGGGTCTAGGTCGACGTCTAGCGCTGGTCGAAAAATAGTCGCGTGGACGTATGGGAGTCGTTTTCCCAAAACTTGGGAGTCGTTTTCCCAAAACTTGGGAGTCGTTTTTCCAAGACCCTATTTATTTATATGTCACCAATTCATGTATCGTTATGACTACTTCAACAAGATAAAAGATCAATCAGAACAGTTTTCCTTGATTGAGTGGAGGGAAGTGTACCTGTCAGAATTTGAGCTTTTTAGTCCGCTCACTTTCTTTATTTTAAGGTCCTGATGTCCCAGTTCCAGTGCGTCCCGATGACCAGAACGTTCCGGTCATCGAGGGGAGTATGTTACACTCCTATTGATGACCGGAACAAGGGTGGTGGGTGGTGCTGGAGGTTACACAGCAAGCCTCCCACCAGGGGGGACTTAAGATAACTTGAAGATTTCAGCCCAGAGGCACAGTAAAAAAATGAATGTGACCACCCGGGTGGACCCCATTCCACCCGGGTTGTTTCGGATCATGGGTTTGGTACAAGGCTAACCCCCCGCCCGAACACCCGTAGTCTGCAAAAACGGACTCATGCCGGCTTAACGCAAGGTCTGCCAAATATGTAGCTCAAGAGGTGTAGGTTATTTCTTGATGTGGGAACCATACTGAGCATGGGGGGGGTGCTCCCTTATCCTTCTCCCCGTGCTTAACACAAATGTATTACACACTTTCCTTTCCTCACATGACACTGTGACGAACGAACACTCAATTGCTAGCGGACGGCGGCGCTCATTAGTTTGGGAATGCTCCTCTGATGTGCGTTCACGCGTGTTTTGTTTTATTTTCATCAAATGTTACTAAAATTTCAGGGCTTGGGAGTAACCCAAGAACGCTCGAACTACCTCTAGTTCATGTTTCGGACTAGCTGGTTGATGTAATGTTCCCGCTTTCCACTGTCAGAGAAGAGAGAGTAAGTATATGGTGAGCAAGGTGACCTAGGGGAGAAACGACTTACGCATCACCACCCTCAACGAAGGCTGTGAACTTCCTGGCTCGGAACCCAGAGGTAGGGTTGCTCAAGTGGAAGGGGTAGAGGAAATTGTTAACTTGCTTGAAGTTAGGTCCAACGGTGATGATCTCGTGGACAATGTCCTCGATTGAGATGATACCGTACTGGCCAAGGTGCTTCTCGATGATCGCATTGTTGTCCAGAGGGATCCGTTGCTTGTTGATCTTTCCGTAACCCCGCTTGTAAATCAGTTCACGAACAGTCTTCAAATTGGGTTCACTGAAAGGTACAATGTACGGTAAGCAGATGATCACACAGAGCCAAACGTTGGGAAGGAAAAGAGGTCTGACCCGTAGGTGACGTAAGGCTCGACAAGTTGGAGCATTTGGGTAGTAGCTCGGGTGACTTTGATGAAGACACCGTTGTTGATCTGAAGCAGTCGGAGAAGCTGGAGGATCTTTCGTGGCTTGGGCGCAATTTCGTTAATACTGGGCAAAGGTGGTAAAGTTTCGTGGGGCAAGCGGTGAATTTCGATCAGCTCTTGAATGACGGAAAGGTGGCCTAGCTAGCCCATGCCAAGGACGCACCCCCTCAGCCTGATAACGAAATAGACCTTAGCCTCTGATGGGACAAAGAAGTCTCCAGAGGACTGCAGGCCAAAATGGTATCAGTCAGGTTGCGGGTGTTGGTAAAAAGGAGCGTAACGGTGATACCGACGTACCTTGGCAGCTCGGCGGAGACGGATGGCCTCACGCTCTTTCCTCTTGTACTCGATGACATATTTCTCGGCACGTTTAAAGATGACCTGACGCTTGGCTTTGCTGGCCTATGAAATTATTCATGCAGATGGGTCAGTTGGAGATTCGACTAATGAAATTGTGCGATGTAATGAGGAGGGTATGTCGAATGTGTATGTAACTCAGACCCGAAAGATGGTATAATTGTGTCATGATATCAGCATAGCGCGTTAGCGCTCAGCAATTTGGGTATAGATGTTTGACATCATTGTTACGGAGGAGGTGGAAAGAGACAGAGCGGACGATCAGTAGATGTGAGCGTACCTTACGGGCTTCAATAGCTTTGGCAAGCTTTTCTTCACGGGCCTTGTCGTTAACTTTGCGCTTCTTCAGCAAAGTCTCGGGGACCAGCACATCTTGCGGAGTAGGGACGGTACTAATAAGACGATTGGGAGAAGGGCTGTCAGCCGGCAGGACATAGATGGAATCGGGCAGGTAGTGGTGAGACCCACGTTGAGGCGGGCATCTTCGTTCGGATCGGCTGGTCGAGGGGCAGGATGTGGGACGGTGGGCCGGGAGGCGATTTTGTACTCCAGAATCCTTCGAGGGAGCGGGTCTCACCAGAGGAGGGTTAGGTTTCAAAAGATTACAAATCGATATCCGGCTGAAACCTGTGGAAACCTAACTCGTACTCGCCCCCTCCCGCTGCGGCGGACGCACCACCGGCAGCAAGCAAAGGTCCCCGAAGACTGAGCAACTCCTGGGTACAATTCCTTGGGTTGCAGAGGCCGGGGGACCCGAGCTTGCGCAGCTTGTCTGGTATGGTGTTGACAAGGTTGGCTACGCCTCTCCGTTGTAAAGGCTTGACTATAGTCAAGTTCTAGGCCTGAGGCTGACAGGGGTTTTTTTGAAGAAAATCAAGAATTTTGTATATTTGACATCCAACCCAATATCAAGAATAAGGTAATGTTACTACTCAAACTGACTTTTTTATTTAACTACTATCATTAGTACATAAAATAATAGACTCATTTGACTAGGATCTATAAAATCTCCTTGTTGAAAGGATTTATGACTTTCAATTATTTCCCACTTCCGTAATTCCAGAACTCTCAAGAAATCTTTCTGTCTTTTGTACTTGTTAGAGAATTGCACCTAGGATGTGAATCCCGTAAGGTCACCACTCCCATTCCTTACAAAATACACAACCATAACTGTGAAATACTAAAATAAACTTCATTGGTTTTTTTGGTAATAACCCTACCATGCTATCATAGCCAGAAAGAAACCAAAAATATCACATACATACCTGTGATCTAACCTCCAATAGAATTCTATCTGGAGAGGCTAGATTTAGCAGCTTAAACAGTCTTTTAGACTAGATATATTTAAAATGCTAATGTGATGAATCCAAGTGTGAATTCTTTCTTATTTTATTTCTTCCTCTCCATCTTAGCCGTATCTAGTTTTATAGTAATTATACTTATAATTGCTGTACCCTTGTGCTGCTTGCTCTCTACAAAAGAGTGCCAGCTGACACAAGAAGCTGGGTGAGGTGGATGGCAGTAAGCCAATTAGCTGGGTGAGCTGGTTGAGCGGGGGATTCTGAAACACAGTGACACATTGAATTGGGTGAGCTGAGTTGTGGTTTGCCATGGAGCTGGAGGTGCTGACTCATACAGGTCAGTGGAGCTGAGTAAGGATTGCCAAGTGATACCAGCTGTACCCGCCTGCAGGTGCCAGGTCAGATTGCGGGTGTTGACATTTGGTGGAAATACCACCAGGTACCCGGGTACCTGTGGGCAACACCCACCACCTAGGTGGATAAATGTGCTGCAGCATTGATATCCACACTGCGGGCCCGGGGCGTACAGATATCCTTCCAGATCAGATACATGATCTTGAACACCCATGACCACACCCATCACCCATACTCCACCCACCATCTCCTGGAATGGCTCCCACACCTCAAACTCAGAAGCAACCTTAGCAAAATCCCCTCAATCCTTGAACTCTTCCACCTCATTGGGAGGGAGTCTTCCCGGTGGACTGTTGGTTTATCTAGTTATTGATTGGTGTGGTGATTTATATGGGCGGGCATGGTAGAATGACCACTTGGTGATAGCGCGGGCGGGAATGCACAGAGCGGCTGAGCGCAGAGTGTATGCCAGTGACATAAGCACTGAGGATGATGTCAGAAAGTACGCTAAGAAAGCTTACAAAAAGTTGCGCATGGACGGAATGCACGGATTGGGAAGACGCGGATTGCAGATTTTGGATCAGATATCCAGACCAGAGCCAATAGACAGGGCTGGACTGAGGCGGACTAAACTTGTGGATTGATAGCAGCGGCGCATCAGCAGGTGAGCCAAGGCAGCTAAAGCGGGTGGAGCTGGGGCAAGAGACTGACTGACAGGGGCTAGACAGAGGGCATGGGAGGTCAAGCGTTGGAGAGGAGCAGAGTCTTAGACAATGACGTTGTAAAGCTCAAAATTGTTCCTGAGAACCTTTTTCTGAGTGCGGAAAGGGATGAATGAGGTTACCTCTGCCTTTCCTGGGTCACTAGACACTAAAACAAGCCCCCCAATCTACGATTGGAAGGTTTATGTAGTGATAGTGGAGGTGTATCAAAAGATAGCCCACGTCGAACAAGTGGCTTGGGGTATATGGGTGATGTAACCGGTGCTGAGTGAGTTGTGAGTTGATATGGTCCGTGTGTTGCCGCAAAGAGGTTGTGAAACACCCTGACAGAGGGGTTGATGATGATTGAGCGATGTAATAGTGTTGTTGTATGTATGTAATTGTTATGTAATAAGGGTAAAACCAATATAGTGGGGGCTAATACTGTAGAGTGAGCAAGTGTTGTACTGTTATGGGGTAAGCTGAGTGCAAGTAGTTTGCTGAGAGAAATTACAACTGGGGGGAGGAGAGCCTCCTTAAATAGAAAAGGGTGAGGGATTTTAGCTGCCCTGAGCTGTCAAATGAGGGATTTTGGCTGGTGGTACAGCCTAGATGAGGGAATTTAGCCCAATTGACAGGTCACATGATGTAATGATGAGGGAATTTAGCTGGTGAGAAAGAGGGGGTGAGAGGTTTAAGTTTGGCCTATGATGTCATTGGGTCACCTGATCATCTGTACTGCCCCTGTCTGTCACCTGCTGTGAAATGATGTCATACGAGGGAATTTAGCTAGCCTGAGCTGTCAACTGATGTCATGTGCAAGCTACATGAGGGGTTTTTGCTAGCTTGACACCTGCATGAACTGCAGCCCCTATTACACTAGTCAGCATGCACCTGCATAAGCCTGCATAAGACTGCATAAGCCTGCATCTAGTGTGCATGACACTGCATGACACTGCATGACACTGCATGACACTGCATGACACGTGCATAACACAATGTAATGAGTGCAGCTGATGATGTAAAGCATATGTAAAGGGTAGACAAGTATCAGAGTGGCCCATGCAACGGATATATGGTCCTGGGTAAGGGTGGTTCTTGTAACGGATTACATGACCTGAGTATGGTGTTTCATGTGTATGAAACTGACTGATGGTATCTTGAAGGGGTTGCATCTTCTGATCCAGAGGGGATTAAGGTGTGTTGTCCATGGTGTCCTGTGTGGTTTTAGCCGTAGAATCCAGTGATGCCGCCGTGTTGGTTGATTTGTGAGTGTACATATGAGAAAATGGAAAATTTTGAAATGGGCTAGATGGGTAACCATAAAGCATACCACAAGGTGTGGGAAATTGGGTGGAGCTGATGGAAAGATGGGTAACCATAAAGCATACCACAACCTGTGGGAAATTGGGTGGAGCTGATGGAATAGTGCAGGAAAGTGTTGGGTCTGTGGGATTGGGTAGGAACAGAGAAGCACATGGAGGGAAGGAAGGGGGTGGAGGTTCACAGTTTCTCTTCTCTTTTTCCTTCTTGTATGTAGTATCATCTAACAAACTACTCATCATTATACACACTAATTAGAGAATCCGCATCTGTGGCTAAGTTAGCCCGGATTAGGGCACTTAGTCCACCCCCACATCCGCATTGGCTTGGATCAACTGGGGATCAACTTGAACCAGAGCTCCGTTTCGAGCTAGTGGGGTCTAGATGTAGACCCCACTAGTCCTTGGACTAAACACAACATGCATATTCATCATGCTTGAAAGCATGAACTCTATGTGTTTAGGTGCCCAACACATAACATACAGGCACCTAAACACATAATCTCTGACAGCCTTGGACCTGCAAATCTGCACCAATGCGGTTGGCCACTTGGTTTAGCTTATTCCAAGCATAATCCGAGCTAGTTAGTCCATACTAACTTAGCCACCAATGCTGATGCTCTTACGGACGTACTAGAGTGTTAGTAGAGTTTTACCTTACCTTTATCTTTGCTTACGGGATTACTATTGCAGACTTGTGCGTGATTGGATTCAGTGAGTTTTCCTGTATAAATCAGGAGCATGACAAAATTCAAAGCCAGAATGTTTCCAAACCACACCTGTGTTTGGTTAATGTATCGCGCCAACTTCTCCCGCAAGTTGACTTACGGTAAAACTTATGCCATAGAGGGTTTTCTCGTTGGGGCAAAGAGGCACGAAATGCCATTCATAATGTTCGACATTAACAACACCCGGGAAGTTCCGACTACGCACGCCGGCGGAGAAACTCGAGTTCATTCACTAGGTGTTATTGTTCAGACTTTACACTCTAAATCAAGCCTGGGGCTTCAAGGGCCCATCTCCTTAATCATAAGACATGATGGAGTCGACGAAAATGTAAGCAATTGGGAACACTTTTATCAACTTGAATACTAACCTGTTAATCGGACAGGACCCGGAGAATGATAGCATGCTTGTAAATTATGCCGTCCCATCTAAGATTATTCCCGATGATGAGGTTATATTACTCTCAGCGGGGAAGCGAGTCTTATTCCGTGGAACATTGGCCGGTTGGAATCGGGAACTGGATATGATGAGGGTAGAGGTGAGTACGAGTCTGTCTCATATGGTCTGCTTTATAGTGACAAGTATGATTGCATCAGGTTACCAGTGGAGATTTAGACATTCAAGACGAAGAGTCATACAGCGATTAATCAAAAGCACTTGCCTATTCAAACATCTGATTGACTCTCATTCAAGTATTTCTTCCATGAAATGTATGGGTCTATCACTTAAGAGAATCAGCAGGCCCTTATCACAATTTTGAATTTTTCATCTCATTCCTCCAATTCCGCTTCCATATCTACAAAGGTTGTTCCGCACTCGTCTACTCAAATACAACATCTAAACTTAATTGCAAAGTCGCTATCTTAATCCAGGACGTCATGTTTCCAGCTAGAAAATGTCATGGAGATCAATCAACTACCTTTCTTGCGATACACTATGTCTTGATGTGAGAACTTGATGGCCTGAAATGTGATTTGTCGTTTACAATACGCCGACCTGAGCCAAACCGCTAATGCCTTGCGCGACGGCGCTGGGACTTAGGGCCAGTCAGTGTCAGCCGCCAAGCCAATCGCCAAACTTCAGCCAGACGATCTTGGCTAAACATGCTGCCCCGGTCGTTAGTTTTTTCCGATGGCGTTGCGGCCCCATCAATAAAAGAGAGCGTCATCGCATAGGATTCCTGACAAGAATCCCCCATCAATTAAAATCTTGGTGACTTATCTACCAATTGATACCGTAATTATCCGACTTCACGAATTCCATTTATATATTCGCGCAAACATTATGATTTCAATCAGGCCACACACCGATTTCGATGGACTAACGGATTTTGATGGTTTACACTTCAAGGGAACGTTTCAAGCTACAGATTGCGTAAGGTTTGCTTGTCCTATCTTCTTATTCAGTCAGTGGAACTGAGATTATGAATTGTAAAAGAAATTGCGCCTCGAAACATTCAATGGAATTGTTTCTCATGAAGAAGTCTACCAGTCAAAAGTTCTTTCCCCTAGCTTATTAGAATCAACAGCGGGCATGTTGGCGATACGACTCGTTTGTCATGGTCGTGGGGTTCCAAAATTGCGCATGGGCGAATATTATAAGTTGAAAGGAATCGTGAGAGTTTCCGACACTCTTGCAAATCAAGAGTTTCGTTACACGCCTGAAAAATTCCACAGAATACGATCAAACCACGTTAATGAACCATTGAAACCGATCAAAATGGAAGGAACAGGTACGATTCGATGCCTGAGGTTGATCCAAAAAGTCAACACCCTAATCTCAGCAAATTCATGTATTATTGAACTCGTGGTTGCTCATTGCACCGATGTGAGTTTGTCATGAACTCATGGTTTATTCGACGTTGCTGACAACACAAATCAGGCACTGTTCACCCGCGAATTTTATGTTACATACATAATCGACAAATTCCAGCTTAATCCTGATGTATCTGATAATTTGTATCCTGGGGTCAGGGTGTTTCTTAAAGGCGAGCTTGATGGGTTTGATTCAACCACTTCCCGATTAATAGTCAAGGTATGAAGTAGTTTGTCCAAAAGAACATCAGTATGAATGCTGATTCTTCAATCTCCAGGTTAATTCAGGCACTTTTGGTAACCCCCCTACTTACAACAACGGGAATCCTTCTTACTTTTCATCCATTATCAACCTGTCTGCTTGAAATTCATATTCCATCATTTCCTGAGCCGTAATGAAATGTCATGTCATAGACCATTCGCGCTTCATTTGTATACAGTCTTAGAATTAGAATAGTCTGCATCTCTTTTCATTAAAATTTCACATTTGAACTTCAAATCACACAATGTTGGCGGTTGCTTTTCAACTCCTTGTAAGTAGGGCTGAGGGGAATTTAGAATTGATGTTTGGATTGTAATTAGTCTGGGATGAGCGGCGGCGAAGCCGCCTTGAAAGTCTAGTTGCTTGAAAAATAAGATCTTGTGACTGAATGTGACATATCTGTTATCCTTGTGATCAAAACCTATCTTCATATCAATTGATGCCGTGTCATGTAGTAGGTTACCAAGTCTTTGAACCAAAACCTTACAAGATCTTTTGGAAAACACTGATCCTTTAGACAAGATCTCAATTATGATTTTTGAATGCATGTAAACACTCCAGATCTCAGAATTTGGTAGGTTTGATCCAGCGGCTTCTCTCCATATTGAAAGTTTCTCCCTCATTTGATGTATTGATTCATCTCTTTGTGATTGGGTTCCTGTGCAGAAGTGGTCAACATCAGAGATACTTATAATCTGTTTTTCTTTTTTTTTTTTTGGAATTTGTTAATAAAAAGACATGCCTGGTTTGTAGAATCTTAATCCCCAAATCTGGGAAACTGATTATAGTTCATAATGATTAGGTCTTTAAGCTTCATTTTCTTCTATTAAATTTTGTGCAGTGGAGAGGGTGGTTCAGATATGCATTGAAATTTACCTTTATGTTTGTCTTCCTTTTGGAAAATATCATAGGTATGATAATAAGAAACATCCATTGGGATATGGTCTTCTATAGGCTTCAGGGTGTGGTCTTTGGACACAATTACATCCACATCTGATGGCCGCAAATGGGGTTTTCCAGCCATGGTAGTTTCAGGATTATTGTAACCGGGTAGCAAATTCATTTTGGTATCTGCAGTTGGGAAAAGTGTCAGATTCATGAAAACTTGATTGGTCTTCTTGGCTGGGAAATATCAGAGTATAGAGAAAAAGATGATAGATGAGCTCATACTTTTAAGTGTGAAGCTTTCTGTAGAATGTGGCAAGGGCGCATACATGCTGTAGGTCACCTGTGAAGCGCATAGAGCCAGCAAGACTACCTGGATATAACCCAAAGAAAAAGACATGCTCTGTACTAAAAACTGATATTTAAGAGGCTGTAAGATGTAGAAAAGGAATATGCAAGAAAAAGGTGGACACTTCTCTAAGCTTTTGCACTTTGGGGAAATCAATTCTCCCCACTGAATGCTTTGTTTTATATCTCACATCTCAAACAAATTGTTGTGTGGAATTAACATTTTGAAAAGTGACAAATAGTGTAAAATACCACAGTCAAACATGTTTGTGGAGTCCCTACACCTGTGAAACGTTTTTCAAGCTCAAACCCACCACTGAATACATAATCTGCTGCCAATCTTCATATAAATAAAGAAATACTCTCTGGGGGCCAAACAAACCAGTACATTGCCTGTCATGCAATGAAAATCCGGCATCAGTATGCAATTTAACACTGGCATTGGTAGGCAATGTAACACCGGCATCAGTATGCAATGTAACACCGGCATTGGTATGCAATGGAGCACCGGCATGGTATGCAATGTAACACTGGCGCCGGCATTGGTATGCAATGTATCACCGGCGCCAGCATTGGTATGCAATGTAGCACCGGCCTTGGTATGCAATGTAACACCGGTGTTGACCTGGATATGACCCAAAGAAAAAGACATGCTCTGTACTAAAAACTGATATTTAAGAGGCTGTAAGATGTAGAAAAGGAATATGCAAGAAAAAGGTCAACACTTCTCTAAGCTTTTGCACTTGGGGGAAATCAATTCTCCCCACTGAATGCTTTGTTTTATATCTCACATCTCAAACAAATTGTTGTGTGGAATTAACATTTTGAAAAGTGACAAATAGTGTAAAATACCACAGTCAAACATGTTTGTGGAGTCCCTACACCTGTGAAACATTTTTCAAGCTCAAACCCACCACTGAATACATAATCTGCTGCCAATCTTCATATGAATAAAGAAATACTCTCTGGGGGCCAAACAAACCAGTACATTGCCTGACATGCAATGAAAATCCGGCATCAGTATGCAATGTAACACTGGCATTGGTAGGCAATGTAACACCGGCATCAGTATGCAATGCAACACCGGCATCAGTATGCAATGGAGCACCGGCATGGTATGCAATGTAACACCGGCGCCGGCATTGGTATGCAATGTAACACCGGCGCCGGCATTGGTATGCAATGTAGCACCGGCATTGGTATGCAATGTAGCACTGGCATTGGTATGCAGTGTAACACTGGTATTGTATTAATGTAACAGCGGTGTTGATGCTCTTACTTTGTATTAACCATGTCCTTTCCCTCTGAAGTGGCTCTGCTTGAACAGACTTGGTAACAGAGTCTCTTGAATGAATCTTCTGCTTTGAACAGACTCTGTCAGCGACTCCATTCAAGCAGAGTCATGTTGCCAAGTATGTTCAAGCAGAATCATAAAATGGACTTGGTGATTCAATTTTACCAAGTCTGCTGTGGCACTCCTGAGTGTAATTAAAAGGGTGTGAGGGGATAACAGTGACAGAGTGAGTTATAATTTGAACGCTGGTCTATGTCAGTTATACGCTAGTCCAGACAGCATGGTGTAAGGACTTGAGATGTCCTTCAGTGAGAGTGTTGAAGAAGTAGCACAAGGGACAAGGCAAAGAGCCTAGAGAGGTTCTAGGACCAAACGCTGGGGGGTTTGATTCCTGGCTCAGAGAGAAGAGAGTTAGTTATCTCTAGATGAGAAAGACAGAGGAAAGACAAAATAAGGAAAATGGCTTACAGCCTTACCTGGCTCAGAGAGAAGAGAGTCAGTTCTCTGCTGAGCCAGGGAAGAAAGAGGAACGGGCTAAGTACAAGATTGTGACAGGGCAGGTGACCCTTGGTGAAACCTTGTAAACCCCAAGGGAGGAGGGGGGTTTACACACGGCAACTGACAACCGCCTCCAATTAGTGGGCCAAAGAGTCTCCCTGAAAGAGAGAATGCTGAAATCAAGTGACATGTAAAGGAAATGGATCAAATCAGCATATCACAGAACATATAGCACAAGTAAGAGGAATTCCTCTGACTTGGAGGATTCCTCAGATTAGAACATACCACACCCAAATTGGTTGTAGTTTTGGCCATTGGGGCTTTTATCTAGCTCTTCTCCTTTTTTTAGCTTATTTCCCTACAGCTTTGAACTCCTCCACTGGACCTTACTGGTAACCAGTAAGTTTGATTTTCCTCTCATTATCTCATCTTGCAGGCTCGCCCTTGATATGGAGAAAAGTGTATATACATTGTATGAATGGGGAATAGGCTCTGCAGCCTATTCTCCTGTGACAAGAGTATGGTCTTCAAGGTAGGTGAGTGTCACTAATTGTACAACAGCCCTTGTGTAGGAGCGTTGAGACTCTGGTTAGATAGAATTCGATCAGCCCCTCCAGACGGAGGCGTGGCTTTATCCTCCTGCAGGGCCAGTTGAGTAGAGCTCCAACCAGAGTGTTGTGATAGCTAGGATTAGCTGAGTTTAGATTCAGAGTGGAGTCACTATAGAGGCCCACCCTGTCAATCTATGTAGCTGCCCTCAAAATAAAGCACTTTGGTGAGTAACCCCAAGAAAACAGTAAAGATGTGGCTTTTCTTTCTTAGTTTTCATATTACTACTGAGGTCTCAGACTCAAAGCAAGATGCCTAATGAGGATAAATGGGGGCAAAGGGGGGATGATCTGTGCTGTCAAAGCACTGAAAATGAATAATAATAATGGCCAACTTCCTTCCAAGCACACACACACGCCTACAGAGTGACAACCAGACCAGGAGACCTTCAGAGGAAACGCAAAGCCGAGGAAAGAGCAAAAATCCACTTTTGGGGTGTTATGTACAATCAACGAAGGGCGGCAGCAGCAGCAACAAACACAACAACAACAACAACAAACCGACAACAGGGAGGACGAGGAGAGGGGTGTATATCTACGAAACGAAGGCGGGCAAAGGAGTACATGATTAGTCTATTTCTAGGAGCTGGCTGGCCGCGGCTAACGCCTGACAGGCGCGTGGGGGGTAATAAAGAAACGGGGCGGGTAGGGGCACAAATTAAGTGTGTGATAGGGGAGGGGCATTAGATCGAATAAAAAAAGAAGCGCGGATATAAGTAGATATAAGACTGTTCGAAGAGAAAAGGGGCGAGCTTTGTCCGAGCGGGGTCGTATGAGGGAGGGGGGCGGGGAAGGGTCTCAGGGGACGATATCGACGACGATGGGCGGCTCGTCGTTGACGGTGTGTGAGCGATGGACGAGGAGGAGTTCGGGTTCGTGGTCGGGCTCGAGCTGGTGCTGCTGCTGGCGGTCGAGGGGGACGAGGTTTGAGATGCGGGTGGCGGGGAGGGTGTCGGGGCTGGCGGCGAGGGCGGGGGCGAGACTCTCGACCTGCTTGTCGTCGAGCTCGGCCAGCTTCTGGTGCAGCTGCTCGCACCGGGTGTGGTCGGTGTCCGCGACACTGGCGGCCGTCTGGCGCTCGCCTGCGTCCTCCTCGCCCGCTTCCTCTAGCTGGTCAAACCACTAACAAACCCCGCACAGAAAGTTAGTGGATCCTGGGCCGGGTTGGGTTGAGAAAGAGAGAGGAGAGACTGACGGGGTGCTCGAGGGCTTCCTCGGCCGTCCAGCGCTTGGAGGGGTCGGTCTGCAGACATCCCAGGATGAAGTTCTGGGCCTCGGGGGAGATGGCGAAGCGTTTGGGGAACTTGATGTCCTGGTCGGAGTCGTTGAGGAAGTCCTGGCCAGAGAGATGGGCGAAGGGGAATCGGCCGGAGAGGAGGATGAAGGAGATGACGCCGACGGCCCAGATGTCGACGGGCTTCCCGTAGGGCAGTCGTCTGTAGACTTCCGGGGCGGTGTACCCTGGCGAGCCGCAGATGCCCTGGAGGGCGGCGGTGGAGCCGTCGGGGCGGTCGATGTAGACGGCGACGCCGAAGTCGGCGACCACGAGGTCGTACGGGGGCTCGAAGGGCGGCGAGCCGCGGACGAACAGGTTCTCGGGCTTCAGGTCGCGATGGACGATCCCCTGGGAGTGGATGAACAAGAGCGCATCGAGGACTTGGTGGATCATCACACAGGCCTCCCGGTCGCTGAAGTTCCCCCGGGTGATGGTGTGGTCAAACAGCTCCCCGCCGGTCGCGAGCTGGGGGCCGAGGATGTCAGCCTGGGGTTCTTTCAGGCCGACGGGAGATGGGCGGACTGACCTCGAGGACCATGTAGAAGTGCTCCTTGGACTGGAACCAGTCGTACATCTGGACGACGTGGGGATGGTGCAGCTTGAGGGTCCGGTTCATGAGCGAGATGTGCTGGGGGAGGTTGGGCACGCTGGCCTTTGAGACGACCTGTGGGGAGCAGAAGTCAGCAGGCTGCGGGACGATAAGCTTAAATATTGAGATGATACCTTGATGGCCACCTCCTGGGGCGGGTTCTTGGTCAGCCAGGTGCACTGGCTGACTTCGCCGTAAGTTCCGCTGCCTGTATGGATGGGTGGGTCAGTTTGGGGTGGGTTGTGTGCACAAGTAGTTCGTTGGTGGACCTACCGAGATGAGCTCCCCACTTGAATTCCGACTTGCGTGCGTGTAGGTTCGGGTCGCGTAGGCCGAGTGCTCTGAGCACTCGTCTTTTGGGATGGAGGCTGGCCAGGGCTGATGAGTCGGGCATGCTGTTGCTGTTGGAGGTGGTGTTGTTGTGGTGGTGGTGGTGGTGAATGGTGGTTAAGTGGTGGAGTGGGTTATTGTTGGCTGCTTTAGGGGTCAGTGCTCCCCTGGCCCTGGGCTGCTGTGAAAAAGCCTTCCGAGAGGAGACAAACAGTTTCTCAGCCGACGTCATCGCTCTCCCATCGCCCGGCCATCCCGGCCACCCTGTCCATCGCCATAAAGATACGCCCGACCGGAACCCGCGCGGCAATCAGCCCGGCTGGGGCATCGTCATCTTCATCATCTGTAGGCTCGACCGAGCTCATTGCAGCCCAGTGACCGTCGCCTGGCTGTCAATCAATCGTACTGATACATAGCCGAGCAACCAAAGGCCCACCCCCTAATCAGCCAACAACAAGTGCTATCCGCAAACCCAGTCGATATGACACACATGTTGATTTATGTATGTGTTTATCGACAGGCAGTGTGAGCCATGACTGCGTCTTATTTCCGTGTTTGAGGCACAGGACAGCTGCACGGCCGGAAGAGGGCGGTTTGGCTCCGGGCGCTGTGCCAGTGGAGTGTGTATGTATCCGCGCTTGGCAATCGCGCCGGCTGGACAGCCTCCCGTTCCGGCCGGCGCGATCCGCAGTCTCTCATGCCGAGGATCGGGTCCGCCCGCGCAGACGGAGCTGGGGCGTACAAGACACTCAAAAAGAGTGAATGCAAATCTGACGACAAGAGATGCGTCACGGTAGGGTCAGCCTCGCTCGGTATCGGATCCACTCTCGGTGAGGAAAGAGGGAATCCGGTACCGCGCGGGTTGAGCTAGACGAAGCACAGGCGTAGCCGCAGCATGTATATACAACGTTTTGGATTCATGCTTCGGATGAATAAACTTGTTTATGGACTAAGTTTACCACCTTGGCTACCCCGGCCTCTAGCAGGGCGCCCGGCCGGAGCAGCCCCCGCCGGCCGGCCAAAAGGCCCCAGGGAGGACCAGGTCGGTAGATCGGAGTCCGGCTGGATGCGCTGTCTCCTGGACAGATCCCAGCCTGCTTCCAACCCCAGAGAATCCTTGCATGGATCACGCTGCCCCTTCATGGCCATGGTTTTCTGGTCACGGCACCCGAAAATTGGAAGGGACACTAAGAGTCCATCGATTGCGTGGGCAACCGGGACCTGATAAACAGGTTGACAGGACCCAAGCAAGCCGCTCGACATCTTCATTTCGCGAGTCTCCAACGACCATAGGAACGCGCCCACCCAGGCCGACGACCGACCCCCCCACTCATACAACACAATCAAAATCCATCCCCAGCCATCCCAAGGTTGCCCGATCCAACGACCGATTTATGAACCGCCCGGACATGCGCTTTGCTCGTCGTCAGCTTGCCATTGGTTGTCGGGCTCCAGAAAGCCCGGCCACCTCACTGGCTAGGACGTAATAGCCATCCAATTATTCCCCCTCGTTTCGTTCATTTTGCCAAAAACACACACATAATAATAATAATAATAATAATAATAATAATCATTGCAACAATTGTGATCTTCACGACTAATCGTTTCTCCTTCTGCCGCAGACCGGGCTGCTTGCGATTCGCGAGACTGCGAACTGGGTGACTGTGAGACTCCAGACCGTCTTCTCTGCAAGTGAGTTCAGACCACTTCCTTGTCTATTTTTTTATTTGCGACGATCCGAAGAAGACTGGACCAGTCCGTTGACCCGAGAGCCGGCTCTCTTCCCCTCCTTTCCTTCCAACCTGGCCTGCATAGCTGCTCTTCTTCCGGCCGCCGTGTCACTAGCAACTAACCGTCCCGGTCAAGCCTTGCCCACCTCTCGTCACTCTCCTCTAATAATATCGTCTGGAGAAAACTTGGGCGGCCGAGGCATTCCTTAATCAATTTGGTGTTTTTTTTCTTGGTCCGTTGGCTCTTCGTATTCTATCTCATCCCCCCCCTCTTCCACCCACTTCAATACCTACTCTGGTTGCACACATTCACTTACATTATTGTATCCATCCATCTTCCCCAATCTCTTCTGCTATCACATATCGGGCGGCTGCCATACATACAGGTCTTGAGCAGAAATACCCTGGATTGACATCGATCCGCGCATTCCTGCTGGACCTGTCTTGTCGCCGGTCGACCCTAATCCGAACAATCACTCGCATATTTAGAACTGCTCTTTGGAACTCAGCAGGCCCGGCCTGTTCCTGTTTTTTTTTTTTTATACCCGCCTTCTCTTTTGCTCGTGAGTCATCTCTACGCCGAGTCTGCAAGCGACCGCAGTCTAGGTTGGAAGCACATTCGGAGAAAGCCGTACTGACCAACGACTTCTTCCGACACACTCGAGGCAGATAGACATCATGAGGTCGGCGCTCTTCGTCTTCGTCCTGATAGCAGTTTTTGGATCACTTGCCGGCCGAAAACTTGAGCCCCGGCAAGCACCACCGCAGCTGCCTCCTCCTGCACCTCAAGCCCTCGGACTGCCGCCGATACAACCTCCTCCAAAGCCAGAGGGGGGAGGGCCGAATACTCTCCCACCCGTTGGCAGCAGGGGAATCGGCACCGTGGTCGTCGAATCGGTCCCCGGCCGGAGTGGTGGAGGTCGGGACGCTGGCACATTTGTCAATGCCGGTGGCGATCTCAATGGCGGCGGTGGGGTATGTCTTCGTCTTCACAGCTCCTACGAGTACTCCTGCATTCACTCAACCGGTCTGCATACTTGCGTTCCCCCACTAGGCTTCCGGTGACATCAATCTTACCGTCTTGAACTTCGCATTGACGCTTGAGAATCTTGAGGCGCAGTTCTACCAGGATGCCTTGGCTATCTTCCCCGTCCAAGCCATGCAAAAGGCCGGCCTCAGTGCCTTCCAAGTGAGCACATCCGCCGCCGATTCTCTTCTCACACCGGGACTAAACAATTGCCGTTTCTTTTTTTTGTGATGAAGGCAACGGCCATCACTCAACAGATGCAGCGACAATTAGCTGATGAACAGTCGCACGTTCAGATCCTGCAAGCGGCCATCCAAGCCGCAGGCGGGACGCCGTTCTCTGGGTGCCAATTCAACTTCCGCTCGATCCTGACGGATCCCATCACCTTCCTGGCCTCCGCCCGGTCGATCGAGGCCGCCGGCGTGAGTGCCTACATGGGCGCGGCATCCATGATCTCACAGAACGCCGTCCTTTCTGCAGCAGTCACCATCCTTCCCGTCGAAGCCCGTCACTCTACCCTCCTCAATGTGTTCTCCGGCGGCAGCGCTTCGCCTCAGGCCTTCGACCTCCCCCTCTCTCCGCCTCAGGTCTTGGCAATCGTCGGCGGCTTGCTTCAAAACTGCCAAGCTTCTGACCTTGGTCTCACTGCCAATCAACCCCTGAGCATCATCGATGGCTTGACACAGGTGAGCAACCGCACATCGACTTTGTTTGATGACGTACAAGCCCCTCTCATGAATCTAACCGATACAAAAAATCCTCATTCCAGAGCACACTGTTTACGGCAGGATCGATTCTGCAATTCCAAACATCAGCACAGGTCCAAAACCTGGAAGCGAACACACTCTCATGTCAGATGCTCGTCGGGGGCATGAACACTGCGCTGGTCATGCCGGCCTCGTCCTGTATCATCCCAGCGCAAACATCCAATGGCCCGTTGAATGGAATGGTGGCCGTTTATCTGACCTCGAATGCCCAGCCCCTAACATCCTCGTTGAAGGGACAAGCACAAAACGTGGTAGCTGGGCCGGCGCTCATCTTTGTGGACTCCAACAAGGATGAAGTCCTGAACAAGGTCAGCAGCTCTCTCTCCTCGTTGTGTGTCATCGCGATGTCTGATGTGTGCCGAGATCTGTGCAGGTGTTCATCGTCAAGGGCTTGAACCTGAAGAGTCTTCCGACGGCCAACCTAGCCTCGGCAGCTCTGACCCCACAAGCGTCGACGGCGACGGCCGGGCAACAGGACAACCAGGCCGGCACCGGCGGCACTGGCGCTGCCGCCCGGAACGTGGACACCAGCAAGAAGGCGAGGAACGCAACGGCGGCTGCAGCCCCAGTGCCGGCGCGTAAGTTGCTGCAGACCGAGCCCACCGATGCCTCCAAGAGCGGCGTCAACCCGGCGTTGCTCGGCGTCTCTTGGTCCGCCATTCCAAACGGCGTCGTCCAGAATCCTTCCCAGCCCACATGACATTCTTGAATTTCCCCCCCTTTTTTCCCCCTCCCCCTCCCCCCTGCCCCTTCTCTTTCTCTCTTGCCACCATAAAACATTAACCGAGCCTGTGTAAATGATTCCTTCCCAGCCTTCTATAATCACCTTCGTTTGTAATACTGGACCATCATAGTAATAACTACTATAATAGACACCTTCGTTAAGAGCATCTTCGTCATTTCCCCCCCCCCCCCTCTCTCTCTCTTCCTCTTTCTCAAATGTAGCTATATTGGAACTTAATTGTGCGGTTGATATTGTACCTCTTTCTCTCTTTTTTTTCAACATGAATAATTTTTAGCCCTGCCACTTTTGTCTTTTTTTTTACGTCTTTGTATGTTTGTTTGTGCGATATTCGCCCGCGTCTCTTTCTAACCGTTGTAAAGATATCAATCAAATGATCAGATAATAATAAAAATAATGAAAGGCTTGAATTCATAAGATACATGCAATGTATACTCTCTTTTTGGAAGGGTTTGAGATCAATGATGGAAATAAAAGCAATGCAACCATGTCCATATTATAAATATCAAAATCAATGACCTGTGTAATTTTCATTGGAATGAATACAGCAGAGAAAGAAAGAAGCCCAATCCAAATCACTCTTCTGTTTTTTCTTTTATGGTGTTCAAAATTGCATATGTCACTGTTTACATAAAATCATAAAGCCAATTTTGGCTGGGAGATATCAGCGTGCATAAAACTTAAAATGACATCTCCAAGCCAAAATTGCAGTTTGTGATTTTATGTAAAAAAATCTTATGCAATTTTCAACACCGCATTTCTTTATCTGTTGCAGATGACCAAGAATACAGGCAGGGCAAGATCAAGAGGATTTGACTCAGACAAAGATACATGGTGATCTCTTGAGGAATATCTCAAGTCATGAAGGGCTCAAAATTTAAATAGAAGATTATTAGTATTTGTTCTTCAGGGGAATCAAAGTTGGTTGGGTTCAAATTGCATAGACTTTTGCAAGCTGGTGTTCAAAACTTTTGTTGAATATCAACTGGCAAGAACCATTCAAGAAAGCTTCAGGGGCTGAGTACAATGTGGCTTGCATGGGCTTTTGCAACTTGAGTGTTCAAGAGCTGACTTGAATGCTGACTTGCAACAGAGCATGCAAGCTACACCTGGGCGGCTTTGAAACCCCCTATTTTGTCAGCCTGTTGAGTGAGGAAAGCAAAATGATGGTAGTCCTGAGGCTCAACTTAAACAGGAGAGAAGTGCAGCAACCAACTCCTGATAGATGAAGACGTACAGATGTATGGAGCAATGTTTTTTCCCTGGTGTCATCTCCGACTGTTTCATCTCCAGCCGCCCTCTGGACGACAAACAATCTCCCTACTGTCCCAGTCAGCAACGTACGACTTTCCGTGAACAAACACTAAGCGGATACGATGGAGTACATTTCTACCAGGGGAGGTAGCCCAACCCTGTCGTTTGAGCAGGTTCGTCATCAAAACTTAACCAGGATTTTCAACTCCAAGCTTACTTTTTCCGGTTGTCGATTTCTGCTGGGCAAAACAACGAATACGAACGAATCAGGCGGTCTTATCGGGCTTGGCACCAGATGGCGGACTATACATCCCGAAGCGGATACCAGAACTGCCGAAGGACTGGGAATCGGCGTGGTCGAAACTCACGTTCACCGAGCTGGCCCTCGAGATCTATTCGCTATTCATTCCCAGCGAAGAGATTTCCCGGGAGGAGCTCAAAGAGCTGATCGAGCGATCCTACAGCACCTTCCGACACCCGGCCATCGCCCCGCTCAAGAAGCTAACCCCGAGCCGACACGTCGTCGAGCTTTGGCACGGGCCAACGTTCGCCTTCAAGGATGTCGCTCTCCAGTTCCTCGGAAACCTCTTCGAGTTCTTCCTCAACCGTAAAAATCAGAAGAGACCCAAAGATACCCCCGCCGAAAGGATCACCGTCGTCGGCGCCACCAGCGGCGACACTGGGAGCGCTGCTATCTATGGCCTCCGAGGCAAGAAGGATATCTCCATCTTCATCTTGCATCCCAAAGGCCGAGTCAGCCCCATCCAGGAAGCTCAGATGACCACCGTACTTGACAACAACGTCTTCAACTTAGCTGTCAATGGAACGTTTGATGATTGCCAAGTTCAGTCTTTTGGCTTTAATAGCTCCTCCTACCCCATCAGCGCTTGTTTTTTTCATTTCTGAATGACATTGCAAGTTTGAGAAACTAACCCAACCAACACATTTCTTTAGGATATCGTCAAAACATTATTCAATGACACTCAATTCAACTCGACCTACCGATTGGGGGCAATCAACTCGATCAACTGGGCCCGAATCCTCGCTCAAATCGTCTACTATTTCTCGTCCTACTATGCCCTTCGCCCCTCCCTCAAGCCCAACCAGGCCTTGCAATTCGTCGTACCTACCGGTAACTTCGGCGATATCCTCGCCGGCTTCTATGCTCATAAACTCGGACTACCTATGGGTATCAGCAGCTCAACGCCCGGCCTTGTCATCGCTACTAACTCCAACGATATCTTGACTAGGTAAAATAAACCATTTTTCTGTTTTCTGTTCTCCTTATCTTTTTAAATCAACAAAAAGTATTGAAAATTTGATAAACATCGCGGGTGGATAGATTTTGGGAAACAGGAAAATATGAAAAGCAGGCTTCGACTGATGACGATGAATCGTCACCGAGTGATACGACTGTCCAGACTGCGCCTGTCGTTGGATCTTCAGATGGAAAACAAGCCAGTGATCCTAAGCACGGCTTGGTCAAGGAAACGCTCAGTCCAGCAATGGATATCTTAGTCTCGAGCAACTTCGAACGTCTGCTGTTCTATTTGGCCTTTGATTCGTCAGTCCCCGCCCATATTATTAAACTTCTTGTGATGAATATTATTAAGTGACTCAAAAGATCCAATCTTACGAAATCCAAAGCCTGACCGAATCGACAGACTCGGAAGAAGAACGGATCAAGTCTTCGCAAGCCCAAGTGAAGGAATGGATGGACCGCCTGAAGACGACTGGTCGATTCCGAGTCCCCCAGCCCACTCTCACCGCCGCCCGCTCCTTGTTCGCCGCTGGGAGAGTTGACGACGAGCAGACCAAGCAAACCATCCTGCGCTACTTCAAGGGCGACGAGGATGTGCTCGAGGACGGCCAGCGATACGTTGTTGATCCTCACACTGCCGTCGGACTATTTGTGGCTGAGAATCTCAAGACAGGGTAACGCTGTCTCTCTCCATCAATCGATTCTTCAAGACAGCGCGACTAAAGTATCGTTTCGTTTATTTGGTCTCTTCTTTTGTCTTTTCAGAAGCCAAGACGGAATCGTCCAAGCAGTTTTATCGACCGCTCATCCCGCGAAATTCGCCGAAGCCGTAAGCCAATCGATCGTCCAACAAGCGTCCTCTTCGCCCCAACCGTTCGACTTCGACCGCGACGTCCTCCCCGTCCAGTTCCAGGGCCTCCTCGATAAGCCTCGGAGAGTATTCGACGTCAAGGGCATCGAGATCCAACTCACTAAGGATGTCATCATCTCGCATTCAGATGCCCTCAGTCGTCAGTCACTTCAGGAGCCTACCACTAGCGTTTAAAACTCCGATTTTTGGGGGGAGGGCGGGCTGTCATGATTTCATTTACCTTGGATTTTCTCTCTCTCTCTCTCTAACCCTCTTTTTCATTCAACACCAAAAAAAACTATAATGAAGCATGATTTTTCTCTTCTGAGATGATTGGTAATAGACATCAAACCCGCATGCATGGTGGTGCATCCACAAACTAAGTATCTCGAGCCTTGGTAGGTTGCGCCTGCTTCAGCCCAGCTCTTTTCCGCGTGGCAGGTTTCCCATCCGCCCAGGTGCGTATAAAAGGATGGCAGCATCGATTTTCTTTCGGTCTGCACGGGCACGGAGCCACTCCCTTGACTCCCTTTTACCCACTGGATTGCGCAGAAGATAGAAATCAACGCAAGTGATGTAAATAAACACATACAGCATCCCAAACGTATATATTTGAGATGCTGAAAGTTACGGCGCTGAGCTGTGTGCATCCGAAACGTGACCATCTCGACCAGACAAACGCACTGTCACATTGCGCTCGATTCCTGTGTTCAATGTCCCGCAGTGCGGTGTTTCAGTTATAGTGCCAGCAGGTGCCAGCAGAAGAGGTCATTGGAAAGTTGGAATCCAGACCATCCTGACGAGAGCGACAACGCATGCGTCACTGATTACAGGCCATAATGCTTTGTATCAGCAACGTTGGCCTTGAAGTATATTTTCACCCAATATCGGAGAAATGCAGACCCGAATTGAATAAAAGAACAGAGAGAAAAGGTTTCGACATGGTAAACCTACGTAATTTAGAGTTGAATCAGACCTGTTTCGCGATCACCAAGACGGCCGTGAAGGTCCCCGAGGCTCTGGCCTCGAATGGCCTCTTGCGTGCTTTGAATCGGGTTGCTAAAATGAAAGGTGTTTCATCAAGCCAGTAACTGCGCCAGATGTCAGCTGGACATATATTTAACTGATGATGATTGGAGTGGCTCTCCGATAACCACCAAGCATCTTACCACACAGAAATTTAGCGATAGTCACAAGTGTTCCTTGGATTTTTTTAAGGAGCACTTTCTTCTTCTTCTTATCAAGCCACTTCCACATCGTACCCTAGAGGTTCTCGGTGATCTTTTACGGATTCGTAAACAACTCACAGTTTCTTCTTTCCCAGTGCTCCCTTACCGACTTTCCCACATCCACTAGCTTTTCTTGATACTTGCCGAGTAACTTTCTGTCTGAAAAAACAGCCTTCTTTTTATTTCTTCTTCAAGATGGTGACCGGTGCTAAGACATGGTATCCAGGCTTGGACGAGCGCTGCGGGACTTATCAGCTGCTCAAGGCCGAAATCAGAGCCCAAGAAAAATACACGAGTGAAATGCTTCGAATCCAACGTCTTCGCCAGCTCCAAGAGCGATTGGGCCCTATCGCACCATCATTGAGCGGATTCATGTGTGTTTTCATCTCAAAATCCATTGTGCATACAGTCGAGCCTTTTCGGTTCTTCTTTCATGCTGATTGTTTCTTGTTCTTTATGTCTGATAATGCTAGGAGTTCACCAGCTGCTGGTCAGTTGGGTTTCCAGCGAGCTGGGAGCAGGAATTCAATTTCGGGATCAATGTACTCCTATCCATCAGCCAGAATGAACCAGAATCCAATAATTCCCCCTCAGAACGGTCCAAACTCCGGAATGAATGGCCAATCCAAAGGAATGGGTGGTCCCAACCAAGCTCAAAACAAAGGAGGAAATGGTCAACAATCCCAGGGAGGAGGGAATGGCCAAAACCAGGGAGGAATGAATGGTCAAAACAAAGGAGGAAATGGCCAAAACCAAGGAGGAATGAACGGTCAGAACAAAGGAGGGAATGGCCAAAACCAAGGAGGAATGAATGGTCAAAACAAAGGAGGGGATGGCCAAACCCAAGCAGGAATGAATGGTCAAAACCAAGGGGGGAATGGTCAAAACCAAGGTGGGATGAATGGTCAAAACAAAGGAGGTAATGGTGGTCCCAACATGCAAGGAGGAAATGGTCAGAACCAAGGAGGAGGCAATGGTCAGAACCAAGGAGGAGGCAATGGTCAGAGCCAAGGAGGAGGGAATGGTCAGAACCAAGGAGGAGGGAAGGGTCAGAATCAAGGAGGAGGGAATGGTCAGAACCAGGGTGGGATGAATGGCCAAAACAAAGGAATGAATGGTCAGAACAATCTGGGGAATGGACCTAACCAAGGAATGATGGGTCAAAATAACAAAAGTGGCAATGGTCAAAACCAAGGAATGAATGGCCAAAATCAGGCAATGAATGGTCAAAACCAAGGCATGAACAAAGGAGGTAATGGTCAGAACAACGGGGGGAACAGTCAAAACCATGGGATGATGGGTCAAAACAAAGGAGGGACTGGTCAAAATCAAGGCATGAATGGCCAAGCCCAAGTAATGAATGGCCAAAACCAAGGATCAAATGGCCAGAACCAAGGAATAAATGGACCCCAGAACGCTGGCCAACAAGGTGCCAATCAGCAAAGTGGACAAAATACACAACAGCAAAACGCCATGAACCAAGGAAATTTCAACAATGCACAGTCTTCACAAAATATGAAAGGTCACAATCAAGGCCATGCCAATCAATGTACTTGTGATGTGAGTAAAAGAGATGATCCCCATACGTGTCCTGATTTGGTCCTGACTCTTGGCTGTTCTTTATGGCCCGGGGCCCCCTGTGGCGGCTCTTGATATTAGCCTGGTATGCCTGGCATTAATACAACAGCGTCCCATGGTTTCCAGAAAGGAAATGACACCCCAATTCCAGGATTCCCGATGAGCTATGGTTATAGGTCTCCTTCAATCTTCCGAGGGGCGCTTCCCCGGACTCAAACCGAGTCGATACTGAGTTACAGTAGCTACTCCCCCTCCATCGGGGGGCTTAGTCGAAGAGACTCTTATTATGACCGCGCTTTGGAAGAGATCGAACGCAGTGGTTATGGAACAACCTTTCGACCGCGCAGGTCATCCCTCAACCGCAGTCGCGCGGCATCCGTATCCTACTAAGCCTCCCATGAACTTTGGGTATTTGAGTTTGACCTGTTTTCTTCAATCGCTGTCAAATTATTTACCTTGCATAAAGTTCTTTGTTTTTCCAAGATATGTGATTCTTATCAGGCCCTCTTGTTTCTTTTCTTTGTGGCTGCTGGTCTTGTCCTTGTTTTGAGTGTTAAGATCTTGATCTACCCTTGTTTCTTTGCTTTTACCCGTCCGTAGACCTTGGCTATGCGTACTTCAGCCGCTTTTTCATTATGACTTCCTGCTTTATGTGACGGTATATGTCGAGCACCGTGTAAATTTCATCAGCAAATAAAAATCACTTTACAGTTTGAGCGGACCCAGCTGGCAATTGTCAATGAGATTTGTGATACCGCATATTGCTAAACAAATAGTGGATGACTTCGCGTAATGACTGAGACCTTCACAGTTGTTGATATGGACCCAAAAAGTCTAGATTTCTGCGGGGAAATCTAGTTTTTGGGCCAGATCACTTCTGGGAGGCCCTTGGATCTTCACCGGAAGTCATAACAACCCGTAGGGTTACAATTTTGTACTCGCACAACTTACGCGAATGGGTGATTGGAGCCCTAAAAGTTTGAAACCTGGCTATTTTTTGTTTTCGGTTGCAAGACACCTTGGAGCAAGACTTTGAAGACAAATAGACCGTAGAACAACATAACCCAGAATTATAGAAGGAAAACAAATGCAAGAGGTGGTTACTGAGTTGGACATTTCGAAATTGAGTTCGAAAAGGCCGGGAAAGACCAAAGTTAAGTAAGGACAAGAAAGGTTGAAAAGGACAGAAAAGAAATGGCAACATCATGATCAAATGTATCTGCCTGATAGAGATGTAAACCGCGACTCAATAATCAAAAGACTCCGTTCGATGCGCCGCTTCAGCGGACGCTTGTTGGCTCATAGAAGTATACGACCTTAACAACGCAACACGAGCCGAAAGCTATCGAAACAGAGAAATGATGAACTGTCAGAAGATTTTGAATCCGCAATATCTCAATCTCAAGCCTAGCTCACCATGGCCAACCCGGTCCCGCCAACAACCCAAATACTGTTAGACCAGAGTATCACATAATAGCCCAGTTGTGTGATGCTGGTCCGCTGCGGCACGTCGAAAGCGTTCGCCCCTGCGTTCGAAAAAAAATGTCATCGACCAGTTCAATTTGATGGGTCGATTTCGCGCTGAACCCGTCCACTTACCTAGGGTGCTCGCCATGGAAATGTAAGACATACTCATGATAGTTATGAACACGGCTTGCCAGATTGTGTTAACCTTGCAACGCTGAAGTATCGAATGCTCAGAACGCAGACGAGCTTTGTAGCTCGATCCCTCAGGTTTGATGGAACGCATGAAGGCAGATTTCCAAATCAAATGATCCGCGCTAATATCATCGCCCTTGAACGTCGGAAGCCACGACATCAAATTAGTGCTGCTGACTCGGGTCATTTGACTTGCGTCACTGGGCAAGGGTGCATCGTCAGCGTCTAGCTTCTTCGTTTTAACTACGTCCAGAGTTTCTCTCGATTTATCAAAAGTAATAGCTCCCGGACACATAGATATCATCCCTAGTTGTATAGCTTCGTCTCGATTTTGAAGACATTGTCGATAAGTCGAGAGCTGTTTATCCAGACAGCGAATGATTGCATGCAGTGACCACCAATACAGAGTAACACTGATGAAGTTGATGGCGACAAAACCGCAAACTAGATATTGAAATGCGTGAAATATTCGCAAGGATTCTGATTTCATATTTTCGATGCCGCTGAGAAGGAGGGCACCATTCTGCATCATGAGGATCTTGGATTCGGGTGTGGGATCGCGAGCAAGCGAAATGTTCTCATCGAGAATATCGGAAACAGCGCGGTAAAGAGAGTTATCCCGATTGATAGAAGTGCAGATGATTGCGGTGCTTGCCAACGTGAGTATTATTCCGTATAGTGATCCCCCAACAAGGCCGAAATTGAATAGCCAAGGAGGCATTGCGCGATCAGACTGGTTGAATATATTTTTCCTTGGCCCTTGTTTTAAGCTCAAGTGTAAGCTTGTTGGAGGCATTGAATAAATAGAACACCAGGCTAATTAACAAATCAACCGGGGCCCGGCAAATTTCAGTCAACCCTATCATTCCCCTGTCGTAAAACTACACATTTGTGCTGATTGAAAAATTACTGGGATCACTTACTTCTGTGCCAATTTTGAATGTGCATCACAGCGAAACCACTAGCTTGAAAGGCCACACAATAAGGACGGACGTGGGTCTGAATATCCTGCTGTAGAAAGATCACAGCGATACATGCCACTGTTTGGATTGTGAATAGTCTTTTCTGGTGAATGCGCGGAAAGGATACGGCTCAACTTACGGAGGGTTTTGAAAGCCGACAGGGTGTGGACCACGACGTGTCGATTCTCGAAGATATACCCCTCCGCATCGCGTCGAACGAACCAAAAGCCAGCCCGTTGGCCTCGTTTTACTGCGCTAAGTATGTGAAGGATTATTGTGAAAGGGAATATTCCAACAATCACCCACATGAACCGCTTGCCAGCATCGCTGGCATGAATGTGGTATTTGAGATCAAGTTGGCCTTTGATCTGGGTCCAATCCGGTGCCTCCATTGCCGCCGTGAAGTGATCTTCAGAATATCAAGCAGCAAAAAAAGGACGCGTACTATTGACAGGCGGATACGTTGTCTGAACAGGCGGATGCCTGCGAATAGGCAATGGTTGGCAATGAAATCTGGATGTCCAAGCTTCCAGTTCCGGTCGGCAACGTCAGTCAAAATGCACAACGGCGCGCGGTTGCCAGACGGCCCACGCGGCACACAAAAGAATGACTGCAGGATTGTGTGATCCATACAAATTCATATGCATACAATACCAGTGCGACTTTGGGCAATTGCAACCTGCATGTTAAACAGAAGTCTCTCAAGCCTCGAGATGAAGATCTGAATGTTCTCTCATACACTTCAAACATTGTTGGATTTCCCGCGCGCAATATCCGGTAGCGGTCACGTGATATCCGGTAAATGCCCGGAATATCTGGTCGGATTCTCGGA
Source organism: Puccinia triticina (assembly GCF_026914185.1). Taxonomy (NCBI): domain Eukaryota; kingdom Fungi; phylum Basidiomycota; class Pucciniomycetes; order Pucciniales; family Pucciniaceae; genus Puccinia; species Puccinia triticina. The sequence continues at coordinate 922,970 of NC_070567.1, read as the reverse complement.
TTGGATTCCCCACTCTCACGCGGCGTGAGAGTGGGGAGCGTGAGTCACGCCCATCGGGCCCTGTCTCGCACACATCTCAGATCACACTCGTGGGCACCTACACCCCGAGCTTAACTAAGCCTCTCCGAGGAGGCGCGAAGCGTCTCTGAAGGAGAGGCTTAATTAGCACTACAACGACTTCTCAACTACCCCTACAGGGGGGTTCCAAATTTTGGAGATTTTTTCCCAAAATTTCTTTTAAAAGTGGGCTGATGCTGGGCTCTTTTTGGCCCATTTTTTGATGCAAATGTCACATTTCACCAACCAGACCTGGTAACATACATGATAATAGTCCAAAGTCATTGAAATTTCACTGGACTTGCTGCCAAGAGAGCAATGAAGAAATATTCTTAACATTGCCACATTCCAAAGAGTGTACTGATGGATATGGCAATCATCAATAACTAAGAAGGTACATATTTACATAAATACCTACACCTGTAGTATGTATGTACATAGATAATTTAGTCTCTGAATACACAATACATATTCTATAAGTCCATAGTACATGTCTGTAACCACATACTATGGTCTTAAAACCAGATGTTCCAAATTTTGCATCTGAAAAAAATGAAACTTTTTTTTGAGACATTGCACAGACTTCAAAGTTATATTTTTGAGTTCTCCTACGTCTGTAGGGCTCAAAAATGTACAGTTTACATGTGATACATGTCTGGTGACTTTGAACACATTGTTCAAAGTTCAAAATTTTTTTGCAGGTGCGGGGTAGTTGAGAAGTCGTGGGGGGCACTGTACACCCGGGGAGTTCATCCACGGGGAAATCACGCGGAATCCGACCTATGTAACCTCCAACCAGCCAGTGTTAGACTGGGCTCGCGCGTGCACGCGAGCCCAGTCGTGGACTGAGAATCCCTGCGAGATGTCGGAAATCCCTCTCGATTGAAACCCGCTTCAATCCCGCGCAAATCTGAGACTCTGACTGCCACTCCACACCGCGCCTACACTTCAAAGCTGGCACACACACTCCAAACCCCATCGCCACCTATTGCCACCAAGAAAACAACTCATCAAAAACGATCACATAACAACTTGAGGTTAAACTGTTGCGCGCAATTGTTTGAGTTGCTGCTAGCTGGTAAGGTTTTTTTTTTGGCGCCCATCGACCAACGTCGGCTAATGCGACTCGTCGCCAATTGATAGTCTCTTCGCTCTGACTAGCCTACTCCCTGGGGTCCCATAGATCTTGCTCGGCTACCTCCATCCTCCTCTTGGGCTCTGGGATGCCGGTGAATAGGAAGCAAAAAAGAGTAAGATTTCTGATGATCACGGAGCTGAAAGAGAAACACAAGAATGGAAAAAGAAAAGGGAAAAAAGAAGGAAAAAAAAGAAAAGAAAACATCACAAAGCTTACCTGGCATGCCGGTGAATAGGAAGCAAAAAAGAGTGAAGAAAAAGAGTTCACCATCACCCAGAGGAGGAGTCTTTTAGAGAGTCAGAGAAACAGGATATAAGCATAAACTAAATACATATGCTAATAATGAGACATAATACCATAACACCTCCAAGCCCCTCAGCGCCCTTCTTATTGCAAGTCATTGTGACATGCACTACCTGAATTGACTGCTTGGACCAGTAGTTCTGATGAGTCCTTGGCCTGGTCTGTCCAAACAGTTCTCGGTCATGGCCGTCCGATGAGATGTCAAACAGCCTTGTTCAAGCAGTCACCAGAAGTGCCCATTGGCTCAGACAGGCAAGTCGGACCTCTTGTTGGATGGCCATATCCGAGAACTGCTTGGACCAGCTTGTCCAAGCAGTTGAACTTTGCAATGATGGGTCAAGCTGTAACTCTTCACTCAAAACCACTGCCAGACAGCATTTTGAGGCTGGTGCAACACATCCTGAATGTGTGAAGTATTAGGAGTGGAACAAATGTCTGTTGTAGGCTGAATAGTGCTTTTTTGGTGAATCAACATGTGAAAAACCTATCTTGGTCAGGGTAAGAATCAATGAAGATGTGAATGAGTAGGATAAGTTGATATCATTCCAACTCTTCTATTACCTGATTTTTTGATACAAAAATTGGAGGGCATCAATTCATACATACTTGAAGAATATCTCAAATTTTGATACTTGGCACATGTCTAATTGAGAAGCTGTGGTATTGGCAATGGTGTGGAATATGTGTGTTGGGAGGACTAGATTCCATTCTAACTCAGGTTGAGGCATTAGTAGGTAAATTATATTCTGTTCTTCTCTTACCTGATTTTCATCTTAATTTGTGCACTATTTGCAGTGCCCCCATGTTACACAGGAGGGACAGAAGATAGCTGAGTCATTCCCAAATTCATTATTCACTATTTGTATGCCATGAAACTATTTTCAATGCTTTCCAATGAATGAGATATTTTGTGTCACTCTGAGTACCATTGGTTCACAGCCAAATTAAGTGGGTACTCTTTGGAGTGACCCTTTGAAATTGCTACTCAAGAGTTAACCAAAATAGAAATGTCATTCCAAAGAATGATTCAATCTTTCATGACAATAAGAACCATGATTCTGTGTTTTTTCACTATTTGTATGCCATGAAACTATTTTCAATGCTTTCCAATGAATGAGATATTTTGTGTCACTCTGAGTACCATTGGTTCACAGCCAAATTAAGTAGGTACTATTTGGAGTGACCCTTTGAAATTGTTACTCAAGAGTTAACCAAAATAGAAATGACATTCCAAAGAATGATTCAATCTTTCATGACAATAAGAACCATGATTCTGTGTTTTGAATGATTTAGCTATGTGATCTGAAAATTGATTGGTTCCAGGCCACATGGGATCATATTATTTCAAGTGCTTGCTGCAATGCTGGCCTGCCAACCCACACAGTCAATATCTCACATAATACAAATGCAGCAATGGGAAATGATTTATTTATTTATGAATAAATCTCTTCTTCAATTTCCAATTGTGTTTTAAAACCACCAAATGACACAAGATTTATAATAGAATCTATTCTTCCTGCTTATATGAGACTAACTCACTTTTTTCAACTCGTGCCAAGGCCACAATATTCAGTTAGGGTGTTCAAAGTTGACTTGCATAAAATCATAACACCATAAAATCATGAAATTCTGAGGTGAAAAAAAATATGTACACCCAAACACTCAAATTAAAGCAACATTTCTAAAATGGTACATATAAAATCATCATTTGAAAGTTTTATGATTTTATGATTTTATGTAATGAAGATTTTATGATTTCAACTTTGAACACCTTGAATGACACATTCCCCATGCCACAAAGCTGCAAAACCCAGAGTTTTCTTATTATTTCACAATTTTTATTTTTCCCAGATGAAACTTAGTTAAGAGGAGAATAGAAATAGAATCTGCTTGTCCTACTAATTCCAAAACCACAGCTCTCAATTTACACATGCACTAAGGATGCAAAATTTAAAGCTTCATCCAAGCATGGATGACTTCATGAAGTCCAATTTGTGAGTCAAAATTTCAATTAAGGAAAGAGTTAAGGAATTTAGTTGCACCACCAACACACACATCCACACAGCAGGCAACTGCTTGAACTCAACTAAGTACCTGTCCTGCCAGCAGTTGGCTGGAATAGACTTACAATGCAAGTACATTATAAAAGGGTGAGCTGTGAGCTCAAAACCAACCATCTTCATGGTTATGTTTGAGATAGCCTCACACCAAAATCTTCCTTCTAGCTGTAAACCTTGTTTGAAACTACACGTTCACATGGTGCTCACAGGCTTTGAAAAGCTCAGCAACTGCTTGGACTGGCCAGAAGACTGCTCATACTGGGGATTCAACTGTATGGACCAACCAGCAGACTGCTTGGTCATGGCAGGCAGCTGCTCAGACCGGCCAGCAGCTGCAAGGACCAGGCAGGAAACTGCTTGAACCGGCCAGAAACTGAACAGATAGGGCAGGCAACCCCTGGGATCGGCCAGAAGACTGCTTGGACGGGGAAGACAACTGCTCTGCCCGACTTCTGGGACCTGGCAGGCAATTGCTTGGGACACCAGACTTCTCGGAACAGCCAGCAAGGAGTCTGCTCCCAACTTCTCAGTCTCAGACCAGTGATTTAATCACTTGGGATAATGATGGGTCGAGGCTTGGAGGGTGGAGGTATGCGAGCAAGATCTATGGGACCCCAAGGAGTAGGCTAGTCAGAGTGAAGAGACTATCAATTGGCGACGAGTCGCATTAGATGACGTTGGTCGATGGGTGCCAAAAAAAAACCTTACCAGCTAGCAGCAACTCAAACAATTGCGCGCAACAGTTTAACCTCAAGTTGTTATGTGATCGTTTTTGATGAGTTGTTTTCTTGGTGGCAATAGGTGGCGATGGGGTTTGGAGTGTGTGTGCCAGCTTTGAAGTGTAGGCGCGGTGTGGAGTGGCAGTCAGAGTCTCAGATTCGCGCGGGATTGAAGCGGGTTTCAATTGAGAGGGATTTCCGACATCTCGCAGGGATTCTCAGTCCACGACTGGGCTCGCGTGCACGCGCAAGCCCAGTCTAACACTGGCTGGTTGGAGGTTACATAGGTCCAGAATCCACGAGGACTCCACGTGGTAGCCGCGCGCGAGGTCGGACCAGCGGCTGGAGGTCCAGGGAATCACGGGGTCACCACCGGGAGGATCACCCGTGGATTCCACGGCAGCTTTCGGCTCCGCGTGGAATCCCCGTGGAATCCCTGTGATCACGACGTGAAGGTCGGGCCCACGGGTGGATCACAGGTCCTTCAACCGTGGGCTCCCCGAGGAATCGCTGTGATACCCACGCGCGGGTTTGGCCCACAAGATGTGGTTCAGCCAGGTAACCCGGGGGGGGGGGCGGAGCGGATCAAAACCGCGGGTAATATTGCACAATGTGGTACCACCAGGGTACCACACGCTGCATTGCACATCAAGTAGCCATCGTAAAAACATACAAAAAAAGGGATTGATAGAGAAAAAATCACAAAGAGAAACAAGAAGTAAAAGAAAAGCAAGAGAAATGAGAGAAAAGCAAGAGAAATGAGAAACGGGGGAATCAGACGGTGTCTGCGGCGTGACAACATGTGATGCCACCGCCAATGTTTATTTGGCACTCAGTGCTGTCCTGACCGCCGGCCTTCTGGGAAATTCATTGGCACAGTGCGTTGATGCCCACTTGACACAATATCTGTGATAGATCCCTCTTTTGCCGGCTTTGTGATTGTCGTCAAAATACTGAATGTTATTGTAAAAATCGACTGATCCGGCACACAGGTAACAGCCTAGAAGTGTGGTGTGAGTGGTAAAAATCGTGGTGATGTTGATTTGACGCTTGCGGCAGAGAGGGATAGCAAGGCCAGCAAGCCACTTGTGGAAGTGTCCGATGATTGCCTTGGAAGTTTTGCGGGAGGCAAACTGAATCCATCACCAAAGTGAGTCAACAATGGTCATTACGTAGTCAGCCGATTGATTGTGATACGTTGAACGTGTCCGGAGGGGGAGAAAAACAACATGTGACGTACTTCGCCCAAAAAACAGGCCACCAAGTAGCCAAAGACAATCGTATCGTTAGTTTCGCTATTGTTTGGGGGTGCCGGGATCCCGGCCAGGTTCCACAAGTTGTTCTTCCATTTGTCCAAGCAAGACATCATGGAGCCGGTGTCAAAGAGCAAGACTTTGGGACTGCCTTCAATCAACCAACATCTGTAGAGATACTTGACCCCACGATCCTTCATTGACTGGAGCGAGTCTCTCATCTCGGGCGTGTCAGGTTTGATGGCTTCTACTTCCATTGGGGCCGACTTGTAAGCCAAGGGGCCCAAGAGACAGTATTGATCACCATACTTGTGGCAGTTTATCGGGGCCTTGGTCTTGATGACTGTGTAGATACCTCCAACTGTGAACAAGAAGAAAGCATCGATGGTCAATACCTTTTGATCAAACAGGTTATAATTGTTGTGACGTCACGGGGATACATTTTTCCGCCAGCATCTTGTCGATCATACATCAGGACCGAGGCATCCATCGGGTTCCCGAAGCCGAGGATCAGCACGTTGTAGAGAGTCTTGCGCATTTGCCGTAGGAGGGCTTGACAAGATACTGGAGTCTGGCAGAGCTTGCGGTGGGGGTTAGTCTGGGAGATGCACCAGAAGACCTTATCGTAGTTCGGATGCTCTTTGATGAACTGGTCCTCTCGCTTGAGCTTCCTGTTGTTTGAGGTGATTTAGAACTGCTGGCGCTGGCACAAGTCCCTTGTTGCCCTGGGTCATCCAGAGTACATAATCAAGCCGGGGCGGTTGTCATCAAATCAGCCCTATATAGCCCTAATATCCCGATGAGCTGCGTTTGTGTCGGTTCCACCGGCAATGCAGGGGCAGCTGTGGGTTCCCTGTTGTTGAGAACAACGGGGAATCCACGGCTGCCCCTGCATGTTGTGTTCTCGTGGGATCCACCGCGATCCCACAGGCGGCCGTGGAATCCTCGTGATTCTTGACGTGGAAATCCCAGGCAGGTGGAGACAACGGGAAAGCCCGTTGTCTCCACGCATTTTCCACGGGAGGGTGGAGACAACGGGGGGAGCAGTGAAATCCACGTGGATTTCACAGAGCCGGTGATCCCGTCGTCTCCACAAACACGCGGGCCAGGAAGCACCCCCACCGTGTAAAGTCACATTCTTTGCCTGAGGCTGACAGGGTTTTGCGCAGAAAATCACATATTTTGTATTTACATCTCTATTCCCTCTCCCTCTCAACTTGAAATTCAAAGCCCCATATGCCAGGTTATAGCTCTCAATCTGAGCTGTCCTGTACATATTTTTTCAAGTAGAACCATCAAAAACTGGCCGCTCAGTGGTCATTCTGGTGCAGGCTATTCCTGAGCAATGGGAAGAAGCCATTGGATTATCCAAAGGTTGAGGTAGGACACGCTCTCACGGTTTTTTCCAGTATTGGATTAATATGTGCAGGTCTCTTGAGTGCATAAGCGAGGAGTCCCACAGGGTTTGACATATGATGACAAACCTTAATTTCATGCGTTTAGGCCGGACTGGCTATCCGGTTTAGATCAGGCCGGATAGGCTCCCAGGTGGAATTCCTACATCATTTTTTTTTCAGTGGATGGTGGTAGGTGTTGTTTTGGACACATGAGATTATGTAGAAACAAAAGCTGATTCTAATGGTACTGGAGGCTGTAAAAAAATCAGAGGGGTATACGGTGATATGGGGGTTAGAAGGATTTTTTCAACATTTGGCTGGGCAGCCTCAAGCCAAATGTTGGACATTAGGCACAAGTCCCTCCCGCAAGCAGGAGGGTGCTTGCGCCCCGCGAGCACAGGGAGGGACTTGTGTTAAGTTTGGCTACACCCGGGGAGTCCTTTGACAAGGATATCTCGAGGAATCCTCGTGGATTCCCCGTAGTGCCCCTGCGCGAGGTTGGACCAGTGGCTGCTGGTCCACACTTTCATGTGATCTCCACCAAGTGGATCGCAGGGGCACCTCGTGATGGCCCCGAGGATTCCACGGATATTTACAGATGTGTACCTGTGGAATTCACGTGGCCACGTAGGCAGGCCTTAAAAATTCAGCAGGAGCACAGCCTGGTAAAAATTATCACCAGTGGGACTCAAACTCTCAATCAGCGCAGGGAGTTCAGATGAGAGGGAGAACCACACCACTCACACCACCCACAAATGAGTGTGGTTTTCTCCGCAGCCACACCCAGTGGTTTTCCAGCAGAACTTGCGCGGCCCCCGGAAAACTTGTGCGGCCCCCTGAATTTTCATGGGCGGACATCACTGGGGTAATACAGTCAAAGCTGTCTAAGGGCATACCAGCCTAAGGGCATAAACTGTCTAAGTGCATACCCAGGAGCTTCTCCCCAGGTTGGTGCGCGCCAAATTAAGGGGCATACTGCATACCAAAATTGGGGAACCATACCTCTGAAAGGGCATACTTGGCATAGATTCTCTCAGGGCCTCAGTCACTGGACTGCTTGAGAAATGAAAAAAATCCACATGTCAATCAAAGACCTACATAAGGGCACAATTAACATTGATTCTCTCAGGGCCTCAGTCACTCGCTGCTTGATCAGGGCCTCAGTCACTAGACTTCTTGATCAGGGCCTCAGTCAACTGCTTGAGAAACAAAGAAAAATCACGATGTCAGTCAAAGAAGTCAACACCAGCTTTTTTCAGCTTCTAAAGCACAATGGACCGCTTTATCTGACTTTAATTGGAAACACCGCACACCTCCATATCGCTGAAAAACAACCTAGCCTTGATGATGCGACAGAAGAGAACAAAGAGCTGGAACTTCATTTACTCAAGGCTCATTTCAAGAAAATGAAAGAAGATTATAAACTGAAACAAGCGAAATTAATCAAGAAGATGAATCAAAATCAAGCTCTTTCCGCGGAGGAAGAAGAATGGCTTGATGGCCAAGGAAATCTTATTGACGAACAGTTGTTGATTGAGAAAATCAAAGCTCTTTCCAACAAATCAACCCTAGCTCTCACGAATGACGATGCAAGAAGCTTGAAGCATATTTTTGAATTTGTCTCAGAATCAGGCGGAAAGACTAGCCAAACAAACAACACAAACGATAAGAAGAAAATAACATCCAATGGTCCTGTTGCGAATGTAAAGAAGACTTCTGATCCACTGGCAAAGGATACAAAGCAGACGCTTTCCAATACTCTGACCGTGAATGAAAAGAAAAAAAAACCTACCAATGATCCTAAAGCAAACAACTCAAAATCAAAGTTTGCCACCTTTGCTCAGAAGATTGAAGTTCTTGACTGGTACCACAGGAACGGAAGGAACCAAAGAAACACAGCCAGACATTTTTCTGCTGTTTATCCCAATCTCAGCATCAAGCAGCCTTTGTTATCAAAATGGCTGAAATCTGAAGCGGATATTTGATCAAAAGCAAGCCAGAGTTCTCACTCTTCAACAAAGAAAATCCGTCAGCTGAGCTATCCAAACATTGAAGCGGCTTTGTCTGAATGGATGACGCAAGCAATCCATTGCAACATGTCAATTACTGGCAATATAATCAAAGCAAAATAGCGAGATTTTGCGCGGCTTGCTGGCATACCAACAGAAGATTGGCTAAATTTGAGCAGCGGATGGCTTGATTCCTTCAAGAAACGACACCAAATGAAATCTTACCAAAAACACGGTGAAGCTGCTTCAGTGGACCCTACTCCTGTTGAATTGGAGGTGGAGCGTGTCCAAAGAATAACACAGGAGTATGATTTGAAAGACATATTCAATATGGATGAAACTGGCCTTTTCTATTCATGCGTTGTTCTCTTCAATCAAGCTCCAGATGATTCCCAACTAAAATTTCACAATCATTAGCATGCCTCCTGATAACGGTCTAGCATTCAGTAAAAAACATGGTGTGAAAGGAAACAAGACTTGTATGACGCTGGCACTAACTTGCAATGCCAACGGAAGCAAGAAGTTGCCTGTTCTTTTTATTGGAAAATACAAGCAACCTCGTTGTTTCAAAAAGAAACAAGCGCGCAAGTATGGTTACGAGTACTACAACAATGGAAATGTGTGGATGAATGCCGAGATCTTTCAAGATTGGCTCATGTCCTGGAACTCTCAGTTGCAATCTCAAAAACAATTGGTGCTATTGCTTCTTGATAATTTTTGCGGACACGCGGTGCCGGAAGGAGGTGTTTCAAACATCAGAGTTGAATTCTTTGCAGCCAATCTTACTAGCCATGTTCAACCACTCGATGCTGGGATAATCAGGTGCTTGAAATCACATTATTGGAAGAAGGCAATTGCACAATCAATCACCATATTCACCAAAGACAATCAGATGAGTGCTAGCCAGATTTTCAATGTCAACCAATTGGTTGCAATGAAGATGGCCCAGAAAGCTTGGGACAATGTTTTGCAAGCAACGATTTCTAACTGTTGGGCATCAACTAAAGTTGTAGCGAGTCAAGAATTGACAGGCTGTTCCAAAACAGTTGAAAACACACCAGGGGAGATATGTTCCCACTCCCCAGGGAGTGCCAGAGCTGAATTTGATGTGAGTTTTGGTCGGATGTGAGCCTGATGTATATCAGTAACTCATCCCTAAATGAATTGAAGTGGATGTAGAAGTGAGTCAAAAGTCAGTCAGAATTGATTTGGGAGTCAACACAATGTTGTGTAGAATTCTTTTGTTTTCTAGGTACAACTAGAGGAAAAAATATTATGAAATGATATTTTACCCAAGTCCAACTCATAAATTGCTCCTGTTTGATGATGTCGAAGGATAGGAAAGCAAATTGCCATTCTTGAATGTAATTCCTGTAAAAAAAAACGGACTTACTTCGCGCACTGCAAAAAACACTTTGCGCACTGTGGGCGACCAATCCGCGACGTCGCGACGCAGTGCGCGCCCTCCGTCAAACACTTCGCGCACTGTGGATTCCCCCAAAAAAAATAAACGGATTTTTGCCAGTTTTTATTTGATGAATCAATAGATAGGGTTCTCATTACCCCACAAAAAATTTCTGGAGGTGTTTCTGGCTCTTAGTCTAATGTAAGAAATTATTGATTAATTAAACCAAAAAATAATGAATGCATGGCCTTTGGGGGTCTAAAAACTGTCCCCCGTAACCTGAGAAGCTTATTGCACCTCCAACTTTGTTGCTTCTCCTAAGACCATGGATCCTCTCGCCGCCGCAATGGCTTCCGCACCCAACACCAAGGAAGATCCTCCGCCTATTGATGCTCTCAACTTGTCAATGGATTCCGTACCACCAAACAACAGAGAAGATTCTCTACCCGAAGACGCTAGATCTAGATCCGAGCAAACTCCAGTCGAAGAAGAACACCATCCGCCAATTCCAGCACCCCCAGCACAAAGCTATACCTCAAAAGACGCTTGCTTCGAGAGCATCCAGATCTGGGCTAAGGAGAATGGCTATGCAATTGTGACAGCCCGATCCTATCCTGTCAATGGCGTAGACCGGGTGATTTATCAATGCGATCGATCTGGTAAATATCGGCCTCATCGAAAAGCTTTGACTGACATGACCGACACTCCGGACAAAACCAAAGGAAACAAAGATAATCTAGAAATCGAAAAGAAAAGAAATGAAGACCCTAGCGCTCCAAGAATGAAAGACAGCAGCAACAAGACCCGCAAGACAAACTGCCCATTTGGACTTGTCTTAACACACGACCCAATCACCAATAATTGGGACTTGGATATCAAAAATCCTGACCATAATCACGCCCCATCCGAACACCCTTCTGCCCATGTTGTTCACCAAAGATTCACAGCCGATCAGAAGGAACAAATGATATTGCTTCGTTCTGCCGGTGTTATGCCGATCAAAGTGAAAAACACACTGATGAAAATGGGCCCGACTCCTCTCCTTGCGCCATTGAAGGCCATTCACAACTTTAACTATAAAGAAGGAAGAATGGAGCTTGAACGATCACCACCGATGATCCGCGTGATTGAAGCCCTCAGATCAAAAGGTTTTAAATACCAAATCAAATCTTCAGTAGACATCAAGACTGGCTCGGATTGCTCATCTGCATTATTCTTTGCGCTTCCGGAATCGTTAGAACTCGCCAAGAAACATCACTTTTGCATTCAGATTGACGCTACCTACAAGACTAATCGCTACAAGATGCCACTCTTGCACATTGGTGGGGTCAACTCGTGCAATCACTCTTTCACATTTGCTTTTTGCTTCATCTCAAAGGAGCAAGACAGCGATTTTACGTGGGCTTTACAACAGCTGAAACTGGCCCTTCAACCTCACATTCCTTCTGTTATTCTCACCGACAAGGAGCAAGCGTTGATGAACGCTATTGAAACTGTCTTTCCGAGCGCTCGAAATCTCTTATGTCAGTGGCACATGGGCAAAAAACTTATACGCGCAATGCCGTCCGATCCTTGGTGATGAAGACTACGGAACATTCCGACAGGCGTGGAACTACCTGGTGGTCTCTAAATCTCCAGAAATTTATCAGAAAAACTACGCTAAGCTCGCATCGACTTGTACGCCCGACATTATGGAATATCTCGCCGAAAACTGGATCCCTTTGAAGGATCGATTTGTCAAGTATCTCATTGGAGATGTTCTGCATTTCAACAACGTCACCACCTCCCGAATCGAGAGCCTTCATGCTGCTGTCAAGCGCTTCCTCAAAGGAGCAAAATCCTTGATGCACACTACTATCTCCGACATGGATGATGCGGTCAAACATCAGCTTCACAAAATGAGGATTGAATGTGCGACACAACAGCAAGTGCACATCAATAACCTTCCTCGAGTTCTCGGTCGCTTAGGTGGTAAGATCTCTCACCATGCCCTCAGAGCAGCTCATTGTCTACTAGTCTCGGACAAATCGCCCGAGTGCAAAGATGCTATGTGTGAAACTCCAATGGGAATCCCCTGTGCACACCAGATGCGAAAGCTAGACGAGGATGGTTTCTATGTTGGGATTGATCATTTTCACCCGCAATGGCACCTTCCTGAAAAACTTGCAAGTTCCTCCTTTTGTTTGCTTTGAATTACAAGTTTTCTTATCCTTTTCCTGTTTGTGTTGCACAGGAAGTGATCCCCGAGGAAGTGAAAGAGACATTTCCAACTGACGAAGAGCACGAAAAAACCTTTCTTTCCGAGATCTTCGAGAGGTTTCAGAAGCTCTCAACTCATGAACAGCCCAGGTACATTCGCGAGTTCGCTCAGTTACTCGACCAGACTCATGTCCTGTCTCCTTTTGGGGAGCCTATTGAACAACCACACAAAGGACGACCAAAAGGTGCTCTGAACAAGCCTAAAGACCAATCACAGAAGTCGACCAAACGAGATCCGTCGGCATGGGAGTATCAAGTCCCCAAGAGAAAAGTTGGACGACCTCCCAAGCAGAAACCCCTTGAGCCTACCCAGAAGCGACGGCGAGGACGACCTCGCAAGGATGAAACCGATGTGAAAAAGCGCAAAACAACAAAAACTGCAAAGGTATGAATGTTTGGATTGCTTGCTTGATTGTAACCTGTTTTTTACTCACATAGTTCGCCATATTGTACATCATTCAATATCCAAACAGTCAACCGTTTTGCAGTCAGAAAGCGAGAGCGCCTCATCTTTGATTTCGGAAGGAAGCGAAAGCAACAGCGAAAGCAATGAACTCCCAGCTGACCCCTTGAAGATAGTGACTGTGAGCGTGAATGATCGATCAAGTCTCAATGAAGACTGATTGTTGTTTTTTCAAATCAAATCACAGAGGTCGGGTCGGGTTGTTCAACCAACCAATCAGAATTGCGAGACAGGTTTGAAGTCAAAAGAAGAAGCCAAAAATGACATCAACAATGGAAAGGATGAGATTCCGATGTCGGAAGAGAGCGATGACGATGAAGATACCAATGAATGGATGAAATTTAATCAAGTAAGAATTCACTTGATCAAACTCAAACCGATAATGCCCATTTTCTGATTGCAATCATGTTGAAAGGCACATCCTCATTATACTGCGGTGGTTGGCCAATTCAGATCCAGCATTTCGAAAATCTTTGATGTTGATGGTGATGGGCACTGCGGTTTTAGAGCTGCAGCGGTAAGCATTGGCCTAGACGAAGGTTCTTGGAAGGATGTTTGTCGGGCAATGGTTAAGGAAATGGATAATCAACCGGTTTACAAGAACAAGAAATACACTTCAGTAATCTCCGATTCTGTTCCATTCAAACGATTACAATTGAATCTCAACTACTTCCGTACACCGGCTCAATCAACACAGTTTTGGATGAATTTCCCTCGACATGGCGATCTTCTTGCAGATGCGTATCAACGCCCGGTGATTTACCTTTCAAACTTAATCGTTGCGACTTTCCTGCCCTTGTCACATGCGCCGACCAACAACCCACCAATCTTTATTGTCTATCTCGAAGGGAAGTATCACTTCAATGCTTTCCAGTTTGAAGGAAGCATTTATCCTGCTCCCAAAATACATCCCCACTGGTTTAAACAAAGAAGCAATACCGCCAAAGAATGGGAGGCAATAATACAATTAAATCGAGATGAATGGGACCACTGATTTCCTAACGACCCATCCGCCTTGCAAGTTGTTATAGATTTAGAGTAGTCTATTTACATATCCAAATGCTTGATTTATTTGATTCTACAAGAAAAAATACATGTTTTATTTCCACTCCTGTTCTGTCTAATTTAAGAAGACTTTTTCATTTTATCTTTGACTGCTCAGTGAATTAAAGTGAGCCTTGGCTGAGTAAAATACAATGAAATACTATCTTATTATTGTCCTCTGTGAATTTATTTGGAGTTTTTTGAAGCTTCTCTGTATGCTTAAAAATTCCACCAATAAAATGAACAAGTACAGTCACTTGGGGACCTGGAATCCATATTCCCACGAGTAAGAAAATCCAAATAATTTAGTGAATCATGATACATATGAATTCAAACTTTTTAGAATTTTTTGGCCACTTTGTGCAAGAATAAGGCTTTCAAAAATTAGAAAGTTCACCACTTACTGGCGCATTTTGGCATATCTTGGGAAAAAGTTACTGGTTTTTGAAAGCCTTGTCCTTGTACAAAGTGGCCAAAAAGTTCCAAAACTTTTAAATACATATTTAATATGATTCACTAAATTATTTGTATTTTTTGGCCTGTGGGAATATGAATTCCAGGTCCCCAAATGGCTGTACTTGTTTTTTTCATTGGTGGGATTTTTAAGCATACAAGGAAGCTTCAAAAAACTCCAAATAAATTAACAGAGGACAATAATAAGCTTGTCTATTGATTGGTCAAAAAATAATTTGAAAAAGTTGCGCCCTTCACGCGCAGTGCGCGAAGTGTTTGCAAACTTCGCGCACTGCACAGTGCGCGAAGAGCTTTTCGCAGTGCGCGAAGTAAGTCCGTTAAAGTAAAAGTTAACTTGGTATTATTGGTGTAATGTTGCAGTAAAATTAGTGAAAGCCATTTTCTTGGAAATGCTGTAATTAATTTGAATTTGGCTAAAAAAAATGGTGATAAACTATTGTATTGGGGTGAAAGTCTGAGGTAAGTCAAGGTTAGATTGCAGTGCCACCCCAGTTTGGCCACAAATCCTGGCCTCTTCACAAAAATGATTGTGTGATTTTTTTTTTTTTTTTTTTTTTGCTTTTCAAAATCCACATCTGCACATGCAAGTGAGCTTTTTTGCACTTTGCTAATAGTCACCCTAATGTACGCGCGTACATTGAGGTGGAAATATCACAGGACGGGCCTTTCACAGCCACATGAAAAGTAAAAACTTTGTGTTGAGACACCAATTGTCCCCCTGATGTACGCGAGTACATGAGGGGGACAATATGACATACTGCGCCTTTCACATCCCCATGAAAAGGACACACTGGTCATGGAGCCAAGAAAGGCCTATATTTTAGATGAGTTCTCTGGTCCTTGAGACATACATACACCTCAATGACCGGCCATCTGACTGGTCATTGAGGTGTACATATGCCTCAATGACTACCTCCATGACCGGTCAGAGCTTGATGCCGGTCATTGAGGTATGTACCTTGATGACCGGTCAGATATGACCCGCCATGTGACCGGCCATCAAGCTATGTACCTCAATGACCGTTTGGCCGGTCCTTGAGACATACATACACCTCAATGACCAGCCATCTGACCGGTCATCAAGGTGTACATATGCCTTGATGACTACCTCCATGACCAGTCATCAAGGTATGTACCTTGATGACCGGTCAGATATGACCAGCCATGTGACCGGCCATCAAGCTATGTACCTCAATGACCGGTTGGCTGGTCCTTGAGACATGCATACACCTCGATGACCGGCCATCTGACCGGTCATTGAGGTGTACATATGTGTGAGCCCGAGGTATTAGGGTTTTTTGGGGAATTGGGGATAACGGAAAACTACAGACAAGCTACCAGAATTTCCAGACCTATTTCCAAGGTCTAATATCCTTTCACAGGGTAACTTTAAAGATGTTTTTGGGATTAGGCTTTGCGCAGGTGTGAGGTGGTTTGATTTCAAGTTTTGAAGAAGGCAATGATACAAAGATTTTGCCACGGCACAAGGAAAGGAGCTTCCTGGTGGCTACAAGGACTTATTTATAATCTAACAACAAGAAAAGAAATTTCCAGAAATGACTACAAAGCAATGAGGATCATGAAAGACGGAAAGAAAAGGAAAAGATAAAGAAATTCCTCAAACAAGAACGGCATGTTTCTTGAATGTTCATTGCCAAGAATGTCTTTGATGATCCTGGGAAACTTAAACAGAATAAAGTTCAGTCATCTGTTTGTTGCAAAACATGCCTGACCTATTAAGTTTTCTTTTCCTTGGGGTCCTGGGATTGACGCCATTGTGAGAGGTAATGCTGCAAAAAATGCTGGTAATAAGATGGTATATGGTCTTCAAAGACCCAAGTGTCTTCTCCTGGAGTTGTATTGCACCAACGTAATAAGAAATCAAACTTACCTTTTTGTGTCTTACCTTTCACTTGGCGCGCATCCAAAATCTGGAATAATTTTGTCCAATCCACTATGCGACCTGAATCATATTACATAATATGTATTTTTGACTCCTTCTAAAACTCCACAACCAGCAACCTGACTTGGAGGGTGATATTTCGCCAGAAGAGATACATTGAAGACCAGGTGCAACTTGGGGTACTCACGTGCAATGTCCAATCTGACCGCATTCTTGCCACCATCTCAATGAATTTGAAAGGCCAAATATATTGGTAATCCAGCTTTGCATTGAGCCATTCATGGGTTTGAATAAACTTCCGAAGAAGTAAGACCAGATCACCAGGTTGATATTGAGTAGAAGGTTTCTTGTGTGCGTCATTGTAAAGAGCTTGTCAACGTTTGGCTTGAGTTAAACATTCCTGGTTTTTCTGACAAGCTATCATCTTGCTTGATTTTTCAGTTTTTTTTTTGCCGTTGTATTCTCCCTGCTTCAACTTGACAACAAGAAGTAGTATTACTGCACACAGTCCTTGCCTTATGGGGTGCAAGCCAAATCAAAGTTCAAAATCTTGAACTTGGATAAAAAAAAATCATTGGATAATATCAAAATCAAAATTTTGTCAGCAGAATGAAAGTGATGATGGTTCACTGGAAGGATTATAATTCCATCAGAGAGGAGAAAAAAAAGAAGGAAAAGAGAGAGAAAAGAAACAAGAGAAAACTCACCTGGAACAGCAGAATGAAATTGATGATGGTTATGGAAGGATGAGAAAAGAGCCTTCCATTTCTGCTGCTCCAGGTTACTACAAAGAAGAAATGTCACAGACTGTGATATGTACATGAAAGGTTTGAAGCAGAGCAGGAGAAATTAAACAGGAGAAAAGAAACAGAAGACCACACAACTTCAACAAACAACACTGCTCCCAGCCAGACCTAGGAATTGGCTCACAAGATAAAGATGTTTTAGTATGCAAGGCCCTCCCTCTGTTCAGGTTAACCAGCCAAATGCTGCACACCCGCATGGAGGCTGGGACTTGTGTTAAAGTTGCCGCTTGGCCAACCCCAAGCTCTGGGCCAATGGGATCATTACCAATCATTAACATCAGCAAATATCTGGTGTGTACCAGCCAGTGTACCATTGCCAAGGGCCAATAACCATTCTAGTCTTGAGGGGACCCCCCATCAAGGAGAGGAAGTTTCCCTCCTTGATGGTTGGTCTGCAAACTGGTCATTGAGGGAGAGAGACGTGATACCTGTATTGATCATATTTTCCTTTCTTGATGAATGGTTTGTAGACTTACCATTGAGGAGGGAAACTTCTCTCCTCAATGGCCAGCATCTTTAGTGGTGTGGTGATTTATATAGGCAGGCGTGGTAGAATGTCCACCCGGAGATAGTGTGGGCAGGACTGCACAGAGCGGCTGAGCGCAGAGTACATTCTGGTGACATAAGCACTGAGGATGATGTCAGAAAGCACACTAAGAAAGCTTACAGAAAGTCACGCACAGATGGAATGCACGGATCACAGATCACGGATTTTGGATTGGATAGTCAGATCGGAGCAGAAAGACAGGGCTGGACTGTGGCGGACTACACTCATGGACTGGTAGCAGCAGTGCGTCAGCAGGTGAGCCACATCAGCCAAAGCGGGTTCCACCAGTGAGTGGAACTGGGGCGGAGGCGGTGGCGAGAGACTGACTGATGGGGGCTAGACAGAGGGCGTGGGAGAGGAGCGGAGTCTGGGAAAATGACGTGCGGGAAAGTGGGCGGAGCTGATAGACTAGTGTGGGAAAGTGTTGGATCTGTGGGATCAGGTGGGAATGGCTAATTGCGTGGAGGGAAGGAAGGGGGTGGAGGTTCATGGGTTCTCTTCTTCTCTTTTCTTTTCAATCTATCAATCTTATGTGAGACCCCCCTTGAGGCCTCACAAGCAGGGATTACATAATCCACTCGTCAGACTCTTAGACTCGGAATCCCCGCGCCCTCCTAGCTCAGCAGAGAGAAGCTAACCTCTCTCCTGGGCTAGGTGAGCATTTTTCCTTCTTCCTTATCTTCAGTTGTATTAGAGAGAGAAGCTAACCTCTCTCCTGGGCTAGCTCTTGCAATATAAGTGGTTCCTAGAAAAGTCTCTCCTTGGCTTCAAGCCAACGTGCCAACCCTGATAAGCGCCCAGTGAAGAGTCCCAGAGCGGACTCTTACACTTTTTTTTTCTTGACACCACTTTTCATGGATCCCTTGACCTCGTCTTCCGCTACAAGCAACTCGGCTTCGACCTCGTCCTCGTCTTCGTCACCTCCCAAATCTTCCATCGACCTCGATCCCTCCTTAAACCCCAATAAACCAGCGCGAGTAATCATCGAACTCCAAATCGAGGGACGCTATTTCAGAGCTCTTATTGACACGGGATCCGAAATTGATCTTATTTCAGATCGGGAAGTCGATGAATCTTTTCTTGAATGTCGCCCCCTTGCTAGGCCGAGTCAAATCAGGTTAGCGCTTGGGGATGGAACAGCGAGACCCCTCTCAATTCTTCACTTCGTTGCTACATCTTTACGGACAATCCAACCGGTCCGGGTCTTCGATGACGTTTCCCTGCGGGTTGGCCCGGTCCTCGGCGATTTTGATCTCATTCTAGGCACGCCGTTCCTGCATCGACATGGCCTGCAAGTTTCGGTCAAAGACCAGTCTATATTTTGTTCCAGATCCGGTCTGTCTTTCCCGGATTATCGCGCAGCTTCATTGGAACCCGCCGCGGTAGACGCCATCACAGATCAGTATCCGTGCGAGGCATCAGAGAAGCAGATTCTTCAAGAATTCGCCGACCTCTTTCCAGAAGACATACCAGCAGTAACGGAGGATTTGGATGAATCTGGCCCGACGAACGGACCTTCCTTTCCTGCGAAAATTCAGGATGCGGCTTCACGAACCCGCCACAAGATTATCTTAACCGATCCTGCCGCCGTCATTAATGAATGTCAGTTCCCCTATCCGCCCAAGCATCTCGCGGCGTGGAGGGTACTGCTCGACCAGCACATCAAAGCAGGACGGATCCGGCGCTCGACCAGCCAATACGCGTCCCCGAGCTTGATCATTCCTAAGAAAGACCCGACAGCCTTACCACGATGGGTATGCGATTACCGCAAACTCAACAGCCTCACGGTCCGCGACCGGTCTCCTCTACCTAACGTCGACGAACTGGTCCGATTGGTAGCTTCCGGAAAGGTTTTTTCCATTCTTGATCAGACCAACGCGTTTTTTCAAACACGCATGCGCGAGGAGGACATACCACTAACGGCAGTAAAAACCCCATGGGGACTCATGGAGTGGGTTGTCATTCCGATGGGTCTCACTAATGCCCCGGCAACCCACCAGGCTCGACTCGAAGAAGCTCTTGGCGACCTCATCAACAATATTTGTGTCGTCTATCTTGATGACATTGTCATTTTCTCCAACTCATTCGCGGAACACGAACAACACGTTCGCAAGGTTCTCCACAAGCTCCGGGCTGCTAATTTGTATTGTAGCCCCAAAAAGACCAAACTATTCCGCACCCGAGTCAAGTTCTTGGGCCATTGGATCTCAGCAGATGGTATCGAGGCGGACGATGAAAAGGTCGCGGATATCAAGACTTGGCCCTCCCCGCAATCAGCGAAGGGAGTCAAACGTTTCCTCGGTACAGTCCAGTGGATGAAAAAGTTCATCTGGGGACTGCAACGATATGTGGGTACACTCACACCTCTCACGAGCTCGAAACTAGACACTAAAGGATTCAAGTGGGGACCTCGAGAGGAGGCAGCATTCCAGAACATTAAGCGGATCATGACGACCCTCCCATGCCTCAAGAACGTCGACTATGAGTCAGACGATCCTCTCTGGCTTTTCACGGATGCTAGCGGGTCGGGACTTGGCGCGGCGCTGTTCCAAGGAAAGGATTGGAAGCAGTTGTCCCCCATTGCGTACGAATCCCACCAGATGACGCCGGCGGAACGTAACTATCCGGTACACGAACAAGAACTTCTCGCGGTCGTTCATGCATTACAGAAATGGCGAATGTTATTACTGGGGATGAAGATCAACGTCATGTCAGACCACCACTCTCTCGTACATCTTCCACGCCAACGATCTCTTAGTAAGCGACAAGCGCGTTGGTCAGAGCTCCTTGCGGATTTCGACCTGAACTTTAACTATATCCGAGGCGAG
The DNA here is from genome assembly GCF_026914185.1 of Puccinia triticina. Lineage (NCBI taxonomy): Eukaryota > Fungi > Basidiomycota > Pucciniomycetes > Pucciniales > Pucciniaceae > Puccinia > Puccinia triticina. Next base: position 902,305 of record NC_070567.1, on the reverse strand, counting down.
GACAATTCCGTCGCGGACGCTCTCTCCAGGAAGGATCTCCCAGAGGATGAACCGTTAGAACAGGAGATCGCCTGTGTGGCCGCGTTGACAGAGATTGGTTTGTCTATTTCCCCCACCTTGAAACACTCTATCTTGACTGGTTATGCCCACGACCAGTTCTGCATTGCCTTACGCGATGCCCTACCTCTTCGCACAGACTGCGTGGAAGAAGATGGGCTGCTATTTATTGATGGCCGCCTCGTCATTCCCGCAAATTTTGAGCTCCGGAGAAAGCTGATCAACGAGGCTCACCACCGATTGGGCCATCTGGGATTTCTCAAGACTACACACGAACTTCGCCGCGATTTTTTTTGGCCACGGATGTCAACGGACATTCAACAACTCCTCGAACGATGTGAGACTTGCCAACGCACTAAAGCACCTACCACGGCCCCTGCGGGCAAGATGTTGACGCCATCCTTCCCTCGACAACCTTTGATGGACATCGCCATCGACTTTGTTGGCCCTCTCAAGAAAGCGACCCATTATGATATGATTCTGACCTGTACATGCCGACTGTCAGGTTTTGTCCAAATTATTCCGGTCCTCCAGACAGACACTGCTGAAAAGACCGCCAGCCGGTTCTTCAACGGCTGGATCGCTCGTTTTGGGCCACCCTCGTCAATAATCAGCAACCGCAACAAAGCCTGGACTTCTCGTTTCTGGAAGGCTCTCATGTCTAGGCTCAACATTGGTTTCCATATGACAACCTCGTTTCATCCTCAAGCAGACGGACGCAGCGAACGATCAAACAAGACCATTGGACAGGTCTTACGTGCTTTTATCTCGAAACGGTGTGGAACTACTCTTTGGGGGAATAGAGCTTAGAGAGGGATGAGTGCGTGAAAAGCTGCCTCTCAGGTTGGGAGAGTAATATGGGACAAGAATAAGAGTATGGACTCTTAAAGAAAAGTGTGGCTGATGAAGTATTGAGAATAGTGCTTTCTAGACGAAATCAAGGGGGAAAATATACTGTAAAATATGTGGTAAAATAGGCTATGTAATTCTTATTCTGTGACCAGGGATGCAAAGTGACAATCTGATGGGGGACAAACAGAATGGGCCAAAAGACTCTACATTTATAGTGAGGGGACAACAGGTGGTTCTGAGACGAAGAGAAAGATGGGAACAGGGTACAAAAAGCCTCCAACAAGGTGACAAGGCAACAAAACAACAAGGCATCTACTACATGGCTTGGGATGACATAAGAGGAAAACAATAACCATGGCGCATCAGCCGCCATGCATCTGAGAAAGAGTTACGCCTTGCTGGAATATAGAGGAGTTAATTCTAGTGAACACTCAGGGTCCTTCCTAATAGTCTGGCTCTGTTTGATGGTGGACTTTCTCCCACTTTGAACCTGATTTTGTACATATTTTATTACCCATTGTGGAGGGCCATCCATGAAAGTGAATACTGAGAAGTTGAGGCGCCTTGTAGAGATGTTTCTAGGCTATTATGAAGTGTCTGTGGGCGTGGATTACATGTACCAGAGTGATTTCTAGAGGGCGTTTGGCGGTGATTCCTTCCTGGTGAGTGTCTGAGTGATGTAATAAGGTTTTGATTAGGCTCACCACATCCACCCCCAAATTAGATGATGTCCCCATCATCCAACCTTGAGTGAGGTGTGACGAAGAATAGAAAAAGAAAATAGGGCAAGGCAAAAGAAGGCTGTGACGTGGCAAGTTTGATTGGTTTTTGTGCAGATTTTTTTGTATGTTTGATTTTCCTTCTAGCGTAAAAAATTTGAGATGAGTTTGAAGAATAGAAAAGCTATGAACAAGTGAGGCAGAAATAAGATTTGGTTGATTTATATTCCTTTAGTGATTTTTATGCTGTTTTTCTTATTTGATTTTATAGTAATTTTCCAGGAAATAATGTGACGATGAAAAGGTATATCTAGATGAAGAAATAAAGGAAAAATGTAACAAGAATTTTTAGTGGAAATGGGTGGAGAAACCACCCCCAAATTGGTGTGATCCTTGCGGCGTAGCTATCCTTAGTTTCGTCTCCAGGGCTGTTTATGTCATCCGCGCTAGAAGTTCCAGACCTTGGCGCTCCTCCTTCGTCGTTGCTCGCGCTTCCAATAGCAATCCGTCGGCTTTCGCGCCATCAAGAGCTCCAATAGCTTTATTAGCTCCCTCCCGACTTGTGAACACAACCAGCGCAAATAACTCCATCCCAGATCCGACGTGTGGCGTAAAAGACTCTCTTATAGCTCCATGCTCTTTCAAGGCTTCCGTGATGTCTGCGGCGGACGTTCCCGGCGCGATATTAAAGAGGTAGATGGGCCAGAAATGTGCTAAGGAGGTTTCTGCTGACTGATTTGCAGGGACTTTAGAATGTTCACTCATTTTGAAGGTGCTGTATTGAGTTGATCACGAAAATGTTTATCCAAATAGGTTGGCGAGATGTAAGTGTGTCGTGGTAAGAAAGCTCTCGCGGAAAGGGGGAAAGAAACTGGGGAGTGCGCTGGTCGGTCAAACCCCTCAAACAACAAGCACCACGCAATTCGTCTCCGGTCTAGCTTCTAGATGGTATTGTGCGCCGCGTTGTTAGCAAGGCCACCTTTGAACTGAAGATGGTGCTACCGCTATCGCCTCAAGAACCATTTCCAGTCCCAGTTGTGCAAGCTATGCTTGTTGTTTTCGTTTTTGGACCGGCCTAGGCCGGAAACTTGTCTTGTACGTTTGTTGATTCGAGTTTGGCCCGGCCTAGGCCGGAAACTTGCTTTCTTTAATTTATACCGATGTTATTGTTACTGACCCGCCAAGAGCTCGAAGTTGGCGTGGTCGCAGAGATGTAGGCCAAGGATCATGTTACTAGCTAGACAGAAGCTTGTAGTCCGGCGTGGTCGCAGAGATCTAAGCCGATGGTCTTGTTCCCACTAGACAAAAGTTCGAAGTCCTCAGATCCTTCCGAGCAAAAGGAGAGCACCCAAAGCTATATAAAGGGGATTGAAATGATGGCAAAATCCAATCCACTAACTCCTCATTACTATCATTCCTTGCTAAGCCAACACAACCACTTCGCCTCTTTCTCCTGTTGACCATGTCTTTTATTCCTGAATCGCCTATTGATGGTGCCTGGGATCCAAACTCCCAAACAAACGCGCGCAGCGGTTACGGCGAAACCAATACTCCCTTATCTTTAGTAAATAATTATCCCCTTGGTTCACAAAATTATCCTATCTTAATCCACTCCGACGACGAAGATTTCATCGCTGGAGTACATGTAGCAGCCTCCTATGTCACTAATTGGGTTGTTGAACTCCCGCAACTTCATGTTTTTCGGCAACGCCTCCGCCTCCTTGTCGCCAGAACGCAATTCCAACACAATCAACCGACTAGAAGAGCTCGTCGAAATGGCCGTGCCCGCGGCAGTCGTCCGGTGGTCCTGGAATTCCGCCATGTTGAGCGCGAACTTGAGGCGCTGATAAATGGTAGCTTTGAGATTCAAATGGCCTACTAAGTAAGCCCCTAATTTTTTTATTTTTCACTGAAATTTACTCCTTTATTTTACTAATTTATGCTTCCTATCGGCAACACCAGTCCCCCACTTCTTTTTCTTTTTTTTTTTTTTTTTTTTTTTTTTTTTTTTTTAAATCTTTAAAGCCCTTATAGATCTAACTGTCTGAAATGTGAATAGCCATAGAAAATTTAATCTTTCCCAAAAAAAGGCAATGAAGCCAGAATAAAATCAGAGTTTTCTTGAATGGAACAGCTTCACATGCGGCGCCGCATACCTGCGCTTGAGTTCTTGACCGTCGAGTTCTTCTAAAGTATATGAGCCACTTTTTTCTTGTGATTTTATGCGGTACGGCCCATTCCAGCGGTTTTCGAAGAGCTTTCCCCACTGACTTTCTAGGGATTTATTGTACACAAGAACTAGGGATCCCGGCGTAAGCGGTCCTCTGTCTGGTTTCTTTTGATTCCAATATTCGACAGAATTTTCCCTGGAGTCCTTCATGTTCTTGTAGGCTTCTTGCAAAATTGATTCTCTCCTCTCCAGTTGGCGAACTCTGGCAAAGAGAAGGTCTGCGGTTGATTTTACTGACTCCCAATCAGTCCCTAAGAAAGTTTCCAGTTCAAGGTCAATTGGTAAAACCGCCGGTTGGCCAAACATGAGTTCATAAGGCGTATAACCAGTGGTTCTCTTCGTAGAAACTCTATCCGCAAAAAGGACAAGAGGTAAGTAGCTGCGCCATTTCTTTCCGTCCGTCCCAGCCAGTTTAACCAAGGTATCTTTAATGGGCTGATGACCTCTTTCTACCATCCCGTTTGCTTCCGGATAATATGGCGTAGTGACTTTTACAATGGATCCTTTCTGCTTTAAGCAATCCTGAAGTTCCTTCCCAAATTCCGCCCCGCCGTCGACTACAACTGTGTGAGGTGCGCCATATCTGAAAATCCATTCGTCCGTAAACCACTGCGCAATCTTTTCAGCTTTAAGAGTTTCCAATCCCACAGCTTCAACCCATCCGGAGAGATCATCTCTTGCAATCACTAGATATTTCCACTTTCCCGCTTTAATATGTACTGTATCCATACTGACGCGCCCAAAAATGGTAGATTTCCCTGTTGCGTGCTTATGTTCCAAAGGTTTCAAGGGGCTTCTCTTCTGACAGGCGTCGCAGGACTGGACCCAACTCTTGACTTTTCTTTTCATGTGCGGCCACCAAAACCTAAGCTTAGTCCGTTTGTAAGTTTCTTCCACTCCTCTATGGCCAAGTTGTTCGTGAAGCGCCTCCAGAATGTGTTCCTGGTATTTTGGATTGCTGATAACTAGTTGCGGGAAAGGTTTATTTCTCTTTTTAAGTTTGCCGTCAGAGACCATGAAGCCGGCAGATTTATGCTTTATTACTTTCCAATCCGCGTCAGAGGTATCTGTTGGCCTATTTAGAGTGAGCAAATATTCTTGAAGCTTGCCCCAAATTCCTTCTTGCTGAAATTGACCGCGCTCCACCCCCAAATTTAAAGTGTTAACTTCTTTGACGCCAAAACCAGGATGAGGCTTAATCCATTTCTCATCTTCGTCAAAACTGGGCTGCTCTCCTTCATCATCGTCTGGCGTGTAGAGACTGTAAAATGAAGATGTGTCTGGTGAGAGTCGAACTCACAACCTCAGCTATGCTGAGACACATACTAGAGTGCTGCCTTTACCAACTAGGCTACAGACGCTTGTGGCTGCCAGCTGGGTGGTTGGTTGGTAGTGCTCATGGGTCGATCCAACAGCCCTCCATACTGTGGTGATACATCATGGTAGCAGACTAACAGACAACTCAACACCCCCCCTTGCTACATGATGGGAAGTGGGGATTGACCCCAAGAGAGAGTGGGAATGAGGCCCGGGAAAGATGATCAGTGTAGGGATTGAACCCGTGATCTAGATGTAGGCTTATAGGGGTTTGTGTGGTCTTACAAGTAAGCATTCACAAATTCATCAAGTCTCTATTGTAAGCGAGTAGCGCTCAGGTAGCTCTGGGCTCATAACCTGTAGAGACTGTAAAATGAAGATGTGTCTGGTGAGAGTCGAACTCACAACCTCAGCTATGCTGAGACACATACTAGAGTGCTGCCTTTACCAACTAGGCTACAGACGCTTGTGGCTGCCAGCTGGGTGGTTGGTTGGTAGTGCTCATGGGTCGATCCAACAGCCCTCCATACTGTGGTGATACATCATGGTAGCAGACTAACAGACAACTCAACATGGCGGTCTTCTAGATAATCCGTCGGGCATAGTGAAAGTTTTCCCAGGGACGTGAACCAAATTATAAGAGAATAATTGAATAAAAGCCACCCAATGAGTCATGGGAGCATTTGGAAGATCAGGTGAGTTAATCATTTCTATAAGGCTTTTAGCGTCCACTAAGAGGTCGAATTGCTGGCCCCAAAGCTGAGTTTGTAATTTTTTTAGGATTTTTGCGACGCCACAGAGCTCCAGTTTTGATTGAGAATATCTGGATTCCACCGGCAAAAAAACCACGGATTCGTATAAGACTGGCCTGTCTTTCTGGTTATCTTCTTGAGTGAGTACTGCTCCTGCCGCAATGTAGCTAGAATCCACCGCTAATTTTATTTTTCCTGCTCCTTCAGAGTAGTCCAATTTTTTTAGAGTTATATCATAACCTACTATCCGTTTCAAAAGATCAAACGCATCCTGGCACTCCTTTTTCCAGTTCCATTCCGCGTCTTTTCTGGTCAATTTTCTAAGCGGTGCGGCAAGCTCTGAAAGTCCTTTAATAAACATCCTGACATAGACGCAGACTCCTAGAAAACCTCGAACTTCCGTTGCATTTTTTGGTACCGGCCATGTTTCAATTTTATTTAGCTGTTTTTTCGAAATTTTTCTGCCCTCCCTGCACACAACGTGACCCACAAGATCCAACGCGGGGACGCAGCAGGCAAATTTCTTTCCGGAAATTGTGAGTCCAGCTTCTTCTATTCTAAATAAGATCCGCTCCAGAGTGACGGCGTACTCCCAGATAAATTTCCTGATGCCAGGGTTTTCTGCCAAAGTTTCTTGATTGTAATCTGAAACAGGACCTTTTATACCGCCATCATCAATGAATATACCGACATTTTGAGGAATTTCGTCTTGTAGAATCCACATCATTTGCGCCTGGTATACGGCGACAGAATTGGTTGCTCCTTGTGGTAATCTGGTAAGCTGAAATCGTCCCAGAGGAGTTTCAAAGGTGGTTAATGGCCTAGATTCTAATGATAACTCTCTTTCATCGTAGCCCCCCATTATATCTCCCAGAACGTAGCAAGCTCTCCTGGTAAAAGATTCAATTAATTCTTCCGGTGAAGGCGGTATTCCAGAGTCCTTAATTGTTACTTTATTGAGTTTTTGTAAGTCGTGGACAATCCTGAGCCTTCCATCTTGTTTTTTGACGCAAAAGACCGGGCTAGAGTAAGAGGAATAAGACTGCTCATAAAGACCTGTTCGGATGCGCTCCCGTACTAACTCTATGAATTGATCTTTAATTGCGGCAGGAATTGGAATAGGTCGCTGCTGCCAAGGTTCGTGGGCGATGACGGGAATGATGTAAGGTTTCCCGTAAGTGTGTTTGAGAAGTCCTCTCTCTTCCTCCCAAAAAGCAAGTCCTCCCTGCCGCATTACAATGATATGTTTGAATAATTTAAGTTCTTCAGGTTTGAGCCACCCGGGTGGACCGAAATTAATGACTTTAAGGCGGTCTTCTGTGATTTTCCAAGTAGGGGTAAAATTAGGCGGGTGAGGAGTTAAAGGTGTTACATAAGGATCTCTAGATAAAGGAGGACTACATAAGGGTGAGTTTATGTTCTGCGGCATGAACTGATTTACTGGCTTGATTTTTTTTGACGTTGATTTATATTTTGCCGCAAACACTAACTTTTCTTCTACACTATATTTGGGCACCTTCCAATCACCTACTTCTGGAAGGTGCCAGAAGCTAAAAAATGACTCGAAGTTGTGGCGGAATTGACAGGAAAAGTGGTCTCGTATTTTTGGTTTGATGGGTTTAAAATTGGAACCAGGTAAGTCTGACCATTTTTATTTATTGAGAGGGATTCCACACCACTGTCCTTGAATTGAATAGTAGCTGAGACGTCTATCAACCATGGTTTTCCTAGTATAGGCTGTACCGCCGCAGAAGAGACCCAGAAATGCACTTCTTTCGTAATATTTCCTACTTTAACCGGTACATTTTCCGCAATTCCCAGAATGTCACTCTTGTGTCCGCCAATACCGCGCAGTTTCATAGGTTTTTGAGTAATTATAAGCCCCATTTTCCCCGCTAGATCCCTAGGTAAAAGATTAACTTGAGAACCGTTGTCTAAGAGCGCCTGAATTTGCTTCCCATTAATGGTGACAGCAACATATCCTAAGGGGCAAGCGTAATGCGCTGGACCGCTATCTTGCGCTTCCTCCTCTTCGTCTTCAGAGTTGACGTCGACAGCGTTGGTTGTCTTAGGTTGATCTATAGGAACTCTTTTAGGACTAATCTTCTTTTTGAATGCATCCACGGCGCCGTTAGATATGGCGAAAACTTCTCCAATGGTGAGTTGAATTTTCTCATTTAACATTTGTGAGACCAACTTTTCTTCCGTGTCGGGGAACTGCGTAGCTAATGGTCTTTCCACATAGGTTTTGCGGGCAGGTTTCTCCTTTGTTGGCGCGCTGGTAGAGTCCTGAGGCGTGAGGATTTTAACCTTCTTCGGTGCGGGGTTTTCTTTTCTTGAAGATGCAGGAAGAGGAACTGGGTCATAATCATCCTGTCGAGCAATCTCCAAGATCCTCTCGTCGTCGACGTCCATGAGCTCTTCCTTTGTGTTTCTGACTTTTTTTGCTTTCGAATTGTCTGACCCTTCAGGATATTCTGCACCACTTCTGGTTCTCTTTCCAATGTCGCAGTCAAAAGTGTCTTCCTCCGCATATTCAACCTCCTCAAGCTTTCCAAAAGAGGTCTGGACTTCTGGTGCGCTATCTTCCTTTTTTCCCGTATGCGTTCCTGGCGGTAGATTGATAACTCCCGCTGTTTGTCCTCTGCTTTGGTGATAAGTGTCAACTACGGTTTTAAAAGGCCTGGTTCTATCATAAGGTATTTGAGTTCCGTCTGGTAAAATAACATTGGTTCCTTCCTTCTTTACTAATCCGTTGATTTCGTCCAAGTTAACTTGATTGCACCTGTGGATGGTATGTCCAATCATGTGACAGTAATTACATTTATAGCTAGATGGGGACCGGTCTAGTTGGGCGGGTTTATAAGGAACGTGACTTGACAACACAAATGGAGACGGCTGCTTTTGTACATTCCAGCTAGAGAGGCTTTTAGTAAGTTGATCCATAGCATTATCTTTTGGTTGAGCTTTCTGCGCCGGTGGCTGAATTGTTTGAATTTCTTTCTGAATGTTTTCGTCGTTTAAAATAGCCATAGTCCTAAGTTCTCTATTAATATAGTCCAAGATAGTGTTATACGGCGGAAGAATGTGAGATCCATCCAAGGCCATTTCCATGTGGTTATCTCTTATGAGTTCGCGGTTTACGGCGATCCGGATAGGAAAAGATAAGCAATTTAGAACCGAGTGCCTGATTTCTTCCGCGCTAACCATGTGTCGACAGCGTACTAAGTAGGCTACTAAGTTTTCTAGCTGGATACTGAAATCCTGGAACTCCTTCTGGGTTTTGATTCCCTTCGCCATCGTGGTTGAAATAAGTTTGTCCAAATCATTCCTTGTGTACTGCAGAAGCGGAAGCATTTTTCCCCAACGTTGAACTAATTTAAGCTTGAGTTTTTCCCAGTCGTGTCTTTCCCGCTCCGCCATTTCCTGTACTTCTTTGATTAAAGATTCCCCTTCCAAGAAGAATATAATTTGTAGAGCAATATCAGATCCTTGGGCGCCATCCAATCTAGCCGCATATTCCAGGCGCTTAATAAAATCTCCAATGTCCATGTTTGTACCATCAAAGATAAGTCCTTTGGCGCCAGCTTTGATTTTAACTGGTTTCCTTCCAAATGGTTCTGGGTTATAGGCGGGGAGCTGAATGCTAGTTTGTAAGAAATGTGGCGTAATTTGAGCTGCTGCGCCTGATTGGCGAGTCTGGTTTACGTATTGCGGCGCAGGGCGGTATTGACTGTTTAAAAAGTTATTTCCTAGGAGTGGATCCAACGCTGCGCTTCCTGTGGTCAAAGGGCTAGTATTTCTCATTGGTCCAGGATTAAATGGCACTGAGGGCGCTTGATTTGATGAAAATGTAAGCCCGCTATTCACTATTGGCATAGCTCCGACGTTCCTCGGCGTAACTGACGATCCAGCGTTCCCCGGCGGAACCGACGATCCAACGTCCATCGGCGTAGGCGCTAATCCAACATTTGCTTGTCTAGTATTTCCTCCAAACGGCGGAATTTCCATATTAGATAAATGGAACCTAGGGTACGGTCCGGAGAAAGAGCTTCGTCTGCCGGCGTTAGGCATTTCTTGCGGTATTTCTACGGTTAAGTTTCTAGAGTCTACTAAGTTGATGATATAGTTATTTAAGGTAGAAAGACTTGGGTGCGTCGAGTTTAAAGGTATTTCAGAAGAATTCTAGGTCGGAATTTTGTTTGAAAAGATTTTAAACTAAGAGTAAGAGTAATTTTTCTACTAAGATCAATAGAATTTTTAGAGTAATTTTTAACTAATGTATTTATTTAGCCTAGAAATGACGAGACTATAAATCTAAAGATCTTCAGGCCACTGTTGGGACACCACTTGTGGAACTACTCTTTGGGGGAATAGAGCTTAGAGAGGGATGAGTGCGTGAAAAGCTGCCTCTCAGGTTGGGAGAGTAATATGGGACAAGAATAAGAGTATGGACTCTTAAAGAAAAGTGTGGCTGATGAAGTATTGAGAATAGTGCTTTCTAGACGAAATCAAGGGGGAAAATATACTGTAAAATATGTGGTAAAATAGGCTATGTAATTCTTATTCTGTGACCAGGGATGCAAAGTGACAATCTGATGGGGGACAAACAGAATGGGCCAAAAGACTCTACATTTATAGTGAGGGGACAACAGGTGGTTCTGAGACGAAGAGAAAGATGGGAACAGGGTACAAAAAGCCTCCAACAAGGTGACAAGGCAACAAAACAACAAGGCATCTACTACATGGCTTGGGATGACATAAGAGGAAAACAATAACCATGGCGCATCAGCCGCCATGCATCTGAGAAAGAGTTACGCCTTGCTGGAATATAGAGGAGTTAATTCTAGTGAACACTCAGGGTCCTTCCTAATAGTCTGGCTCTGTTTGATGGTGGACTTTCTCCCACTTTGAACCTGATTTTGTACATATTTTATTACCCATTGTGGAGGGCCATCCATGAAAGTGAATACTGAGAAGTTGAGGCGCCTTGTAGAGATGTTTCTAGGCTATTATGAAGTGTCTGTGGGCGTGGATTACATGTACCAGAGTGATTTCTAGAGGGCGTTTGGCGGTGATTCCTTCCTGGTGAGTGTCTGAGTGATGTAATAAGGTTTTGATTAGGCTCACCACAACGGCCGGGCAAATGGCTCGAGACTCTTCCTGCTGTCGAATACGCGCTGAACTCGGCTACCAACGTTGCCACGGGGTTTAGTCCCTTTGAGCTTTTGTATGGCCGTAGGCCGTCCCTCTTCCCCACCCGTCCTGCCCCACTTACAGATACTCTCCCCGATCTCCCGGCCCTCGATAAATGGTTGAAGCTACGAGAAGATGTCTGGGCGGAAGCACGGGACAATCTTTGTTCTAGTCGGATTCGACAGGCAGTTCAACATAACAAACATTGTACGGATCCCCCGCCTCTGTCCATCGGCACGCCTGTTCTTCTGAATTCTGCTGATTGGCGAGGAAAACACCAAGGAGGCGTCGACAAGTTGAAGGACCGATTTGAGGGTCCTTACATCATCACCAAACTTTTCAACAACGGTCAGAACATTGCTCTGGATCTTCCAAACGGCGACAGACGCCACCCGGTTTTCCACATCTCAAAGATCAAACGATTCCGACCAGCCTTGACTCACACTCTGGAGTCTCCTGTGAACACTGCCGATACTGTTCGACTGTCGCCTCTGTCTTATAGGGGGGGAGACTGTGAGACCCCCCTTGAGGCCTCACAAGCAGGGATTACATAATCCACTCGTCAGACTCTTAGACTCGGAATCCCCGCGCCCTCCTAGCTCAGCAGAGAGAAGCTAACCTCTCTCCTGGGCTAGGTGAGCATTTTTCCTTCTTCCTTATCTTCAGTTGTATTAGAGAGAGAAGCTAACCTCTCTCCTGGGCTAGCTCTTGCAATATAAGTGGTTCCTAGAAAAGTCTCTCCTTGGCTTCGAGCCAACGTGCCAACCCTGATAAGCGCCCAGTGAAGAGTCCCAGAGCGGACTCTTACATCTTACTACTCATATTTGTACTTACACTTACAGACATACTAGAGTATTAGAGGAGTTTCAAAGGACCTTATCTTTTGCTTACGGAGATTACTTGCGGAGTGCGGAGCTTTATTCACTTGCGGATTATTACACTATAGATCAGGCTTGTTGAGGAGCTCTGAAGGCTAGCGGATAACAGCAGTGCGGAGCTAAGACACCAATAATCACTCAGCCCGGACATACATATATTCTTGAAGAAGGCGGCTAGTGGACTTTTCTACCCACCAACCAGCCTTTATTCTCACAGCGGGTGTCGCACCCTTGCTTGGCCTTGGCTCAGCGCTAACTTAGGTAAGTCCCTCCTCCTTGGGGGAGCAAAATAGTACATGGGTCTCTGGACAAAATTCCTTCTAGTTTTCATTTCTGGACCACCAAAGCTGTCCCAATCTATGTGCTATTTCCATCTCCCCCCATCCCATTTCCTTGATCTACAATACCCTTTGTAATATCATTAGTTTTGGATTCTGTACAGTGCATAAAGATGGCCCTGTGGGACCCAGGTACAACACCAAATTTTTGCCAAATGCAGGCACCAGGGGCACCAGGTACCGCACCAGGCCCCAGCAGTACTTTGGGTGGGTAACAGCGGTACCCGCCACCAAAAAAAAAGGAAAAGGAAGTGATCTTCATTTAATTTGTGTGCCTACAAACCACTTCATACAAACTAACATGAATAAATACTTAAAAATAATGATAGATAGCAAAGATCAATTGTTATACTAATTGTTGTCAACTACTATCACTTTTTTTACCTTTCTTCCTAATCCTGTGATATTCCGGCTCCAACACCGCAGCTACCACATGCCCCTTCTTGACCACCATCTCTCCCCGCCTCGCCATTCGCCCTCCGAGATCGACCATCATCAGCTCGACCCCCTCGCCCGCCACAAATTCCGCCGGACAATGAGCAACAGCCGGCTCAAACGCGAGCGCTTCTCCGCCCACGACAAGGGCCCGGCGACCGTCCCAGACAATGATGTCTTTGATGATGATGACGACAATGAGGAGGAGGAGGAGCACGGGTATCTGCGCCCGAGCAATGCTCGCGCCATGGAGACCACCAGGTACCAGACGGATGGCGGCAGTGGTGGCGACAAGGCGGGGGCGGAGTTCTCAACAGCAGCCCAAGACGCGCCGGCCGAGCTTGTCGACACCCTCCAATTCACCTCGATTGTCTTGTCGATCCCGGGGAGCAGTCTGACGAGCCCGCCGGTGCACGATGGGTCGTCGAAATCGTGCTTTGGCCCGCAGATCTCACTGGTGGCTGCAGCCACTGCGGCGGCGACGGCCTTATTTCTTTTGTTTTCCTCTGGACTTTCTTGATGTTGAGGCTGAAAGGACGGTGAAGTGGATGTACAATTGGCTGGGGGATTTTTCTTTTTTTGGGTGCGGGCCGATGACATTGTAGACAGCAAGATACCCCCACCGGGGAGGTGTACAAGCTGGAAGATGTGGTTCCTTTGAGTGGAAAGAGGCCGTGAAGACTTGGTTGTTGGTGCTTGAGACTAGAGGTGGTTTTTTTTTATGTGTAATTTCACCTTTGGCATTGCACACTATGAATATCATGATATCTACCTACAAGCATTTTTGTATGCTTTGTGGTTTGTTTTTTCCAGTACTTGGTCCTACATTGCTAAGTTCTGTAGAGGATGTGGTAATCTTAACAACTAGGGACAATGAGTTGTGATGTGGGTTTGTGGGGTGGATGGGGTGCAACCATTTTTCAGGTTGATTCAATTAGGTAATGGGTATTGAAATTGATTTTTTTTATACATGTAAAGAGGAAAACTAATAAGTGGGTTGAAGGTTGAATGGGTGGTGTGTAGTTGTCCAAGCGCAGAAGTGGTAGCGGCCAGGGGTTGGATTGACCGGGATTCAAACACCGGGGTGAGAACTCCTTTTGGGACAGGTGGCAGTTCTGCAAGGGGGAAATACCAGTTATAATATTTCAAAGATGTAAGAAGCTATTACAACTGTTACGGGTGGTTTGAAATACCTGCCCCTCTATGATACTACACAAGAGCTATCAAAACAAATTTATTTATTGTTGTGGCAAACTGATGATAGAGAATGGTTTACAGCAGCCTTGAGTCAGATAATGGAAATGTGTCTTAAGGTAAGATATGTTTTATATGGTTTTATATGTTTGTGATATGAAAGCGGAGATAAACTGATACAAGACTTCTGATGAGAGAACTGATGTTATATGTGAACTATTCAAAGTTTCTTTGCCCTCTTCCTTAACCTTCAGTTAAGAGCAAAATTGGTTAAGATCACTTTGACTTGTTAAGAGCACAAGTGGGTGATGCTTGCTACTTGAATACTTAGAACTACTCTGAGGCATGGAAGATGTTGATGGGAAACTTGATTGAGATCACACTACTGGACTTTATGTGGATGTGACTTGTAACTGTGAGTGAGATGTGTGTTCTGGTTAGGATTGCCTGAGTGGCATGCCAAAACTAAGGAGGGAAAATCTCCTCCTTTTATAGTAAAATGTGAGGAATTTTTGCTGGTGGGGATCCTTGTGAGGGATTTTTGCTGGTGTGACCACCATACAGGTGTCCATGTGGTGATGGTATCCACGTGGTTGTGGTGGTGGTGCCCATATGGTGTCCATGTGGTTGTGGTTGTGGTGTCCATGTGGTGCCCATGTGGTGGTGTCCATGGAGCCTACACAATTATGGAGGTGTGTCCACAGGTGGAGCAAAACAGAAACCCTGGAGGTGTCCACAGGTGGAACAATGCCTTGGTACATGGGCAGGGCCAACACCACGCCACCCATATACTATAAATATGTACTTGAGTCTAATTCTATACTGAAAGAAATGAGGCCAAAGGCCTGAGACCAAAGAAGGGTGAGCTGGATATGATCAGGAGCACAGAATGCTCAGGGACTCAGAACAGCAGATCAGAAGTCTCCAGAGGAGCAAGTCTGTCAGCTGGCTACTATGTCAGAGCCACCGTGACATAATATCACAGAAAAATAATAAAATTGTTACATATGTTAGAGACATTATTACTAATCTCCTACATATGTAACACTATAAAAAGTATAAATATTACCTATGAAAGAGACATTATTACGCACTCTTACATATGTAAATTGTAGAATATTACTTCAGATTCCTAATCTACGCCTAAAATAAACTAGGGTACCTCACTGCAACGTACCCTAAACTCTTACTCCTTCCCTGTGTAAATTACACATGAAAATATACCCAGTTACCACGGATAAGGTAGCGCTCATGCTTATATGCTCATGTACATATGCTTGTAAGCGCCACAGACACCCAAAAAGGCCGTGATCACGCCATACTATGAAGATATGACACCTTCTGAGTCCCATGAGCGCCTAGAATGTTCCATTACATATGTAATGATGTAAATAAAACATTCTTGACGCACAAAGATAAGAAGTACCAACCAATTGGTACATGTGATGTCATTATGTAGACCAAAGCAGAACAATTGGCCACACGTGACAGTCTGCATTTCCCAAACAGTAATTACTATTATGTAACCTGTAAATTAGCCTGAAACAATTACCATGTGTTTCAGACTAATTATGATACAGGAGCATCATAAGTGGCCCAATCTAGAAGATAGGACACACGTAACAACCCCTACTAGTTAGAAGTGTTTTAGACTAGTCCTGATACGGCCAAATATTACTTTTGCAGCCATTTGCACGCCCCAAAAAGGAATAGTCCTCCTGTAGCGTTGCCAAATTGGTCTAAAATCACGCCCACAAGTTGGCCAACCGCCAAATTGAGCCAGAATTACGCCCACAAGTTGGCCAGCAGCTATATGGCTCCCTGAGCGCTCCCTGAGGGCTTTTATGACTATTTAAAGGGCCCTCTGTGCGCTCCAAAGACCCTCCCTCATGCTATTACACCTACTCTGATCATTACCCGCTTCCAACACGTGCTCAACACCTGTTCTCTGCCTGGTAAGATCCTTAGTTGCTGACTTTAGCTCAATTCCTTCGTCTGAATCTGCTCAGATTCTCCCCTGAAGAACCTCAAGACTTTAAGGGCTTAATTCTAGTAAGTTTAACCCCTTTCTCTTGAGATTCTCCGCTTCATTCTTACTGGGATCTAAACCACCCCTGCTTGCAGGCCCCAGTACTAACAGGTACCTAAATCTTCTGCTTTTGCACGATACCTTAGAGGGATCTAAACCACCCCTGCTTGCAGGCCCCTCTTATTTTAATTATATTAATTTTATTAATATAATTAAACTACTATTTCTCTATTTTTTACGCCACACAACCTCTCCAAAGCCTTGGATATCATCCCCAGAGTCCTTAAAACTCTAGTATTTCACTTTGCAGCTCGTGTAGCTAGAAGGATTATTGTCCTTGGCATCACGCAGGCTGACAAAGTCTGACTACTATGGGCTCGGAACTAAGTGGAGTATGTATTTCATGTGGGAACAGAAGAAATACATGTGGGAAAAAGGGGCCTAAAAAGGGTCTAGGTGTCTGAGGGGCCCTGATAAAAAGAAAAGGAACAAAAGGAAATAAGCCCTCTTCTGGGCATGGGGCATAATTCTAACATATACCGGGCAGGAGAATTTTCCAAAGTACATTTTGCAAGGCATAAGCTTTGCAATTCCAATGCCTTATAAAAATACATTACAATCATCCAGTTACTAATTTTACAAGGCTTTCCTTACAAGGTAGGCCTTGTAAATAATCCCGCGGAATTTTCCCCCTGAAGACCAAAAATGTACAGTTTCACTTGGCTGCATTACATCCTTTGTAACACAACAGAGGAATATAGCACAACCCCCTTCGTTAATTGAAAAATACAATGGATCAGCAATACAAGGCTGACCATTTGTTTTGGAGACCATAGTGAAAATGCACGTTGAACTTGTGGGTGAGAAATTTCCAATTCATCCGGCCCACTTTTGCAACCCACATCAAAATTCCTCTTGCCCACAATATCAGGCCTATCCACTCAACTCTTGATATTCCTACATTTGAATATTTCGAGCGCGGAATCCCAGCTAGATAGTGACTATGATCATGATTATCAAGAAGCGAATTACTCCGACTTAGAAGAGGAGGCAGTCTCTGACTTGCCAGAGGAGGTGGTAGTTCCAACTCGGAAGTTGCGGGGTAAACCCAAGCCAAAGGAAAATATTGTCAACAAAGCCAATGAGGACAAGGAGGAAAGCAATGATGATAGGACCAACAAGAAAGTTTTTTTCTTGCCAACTGGCAACAAGGTAACATTCATTGACAATGGCTGCATGTTGGACTCAGAAGGCTACCCCCTCCTCCCAAATGGCAATACTGTCTTTGTCAAGCCGCCCGGACTCAACATCACCAATTGGGGTGAGGTTGGATTTACAAAGACAGTCGGAACAGAGTACCATTTGGATGGCCTCTGGAAGCAGAGAAGATTACACTGCCTTGGTGTCGTCTGTTGTGACCGCCCTGAGTGTTGGTGGGCAGGATCGCCTCCAACTGGCAAAATATCCATGAAGGAATATTTTCAGAAGTAAGGCTCAACCAGATTTTCTCAGTTATTAGAGCATCTCCACCGCGGGGGACTATCTGAGGGACTAAATCCCAGGCTCGCGCGACTGCGGCACAGTTTTAGCTTCCCGACCGAGGTCTCTATCACACCGCAAGGTTCCCAAAGTAGCACCTCCAGGTTGTGAAACCGGCTACCCCCAACTCCCCGATGGCCGGTCAGCACAAGAGGTGCAATACTGGTCCTCTCAATGGCCGGTACTGACCGGCCATTGACGTGCAGTCCTTTCGATGGCCGGTCAGTACCGGCCATCGAGATGCAGTCCTCTCAATGGCCGGTCAGCACCGGCCATCGAGATGTAGTCCTCTTGATGGCCGGTCAGTACTGGCCATTGATGTGCAGTCCTTTCGATGGCCGTTCAGTACCGGCCATCAACTTGCAGTCCTTTCGATGGCCGGTCAGTACTGGCCATCGACTTGCAGGAGATGTAGTCCTCTCGATGGCCGGTCAGTACCGGCCATTGACGTGCAGTCCTTTCGATGGCCGGTCAGTACCGGCCATTGACTTGCAGTCCTTTCAATGGCCGATCAGTACCGGCCATCGACTTTCAGTCCTCTCAATGGCCGCTCAGTACCGGCCATCGAGATGTAGTCCTCTTGATGGCCGGTCAGTACTGGCCATCAACATGGCTGTGTGAGTCACTCGATGACCGGTGATTTTCCGGTCATTGAGAGGAGATGTGTGTCCTCTTGATGACCGGTACAGCCCGGTCATCGAGAGTTGTGCGTCCTCCCGAGGACCGGCCTGTGCCGGTCATCAAGAGGCGGTGACTCCCCTAGATGACCGGTATGGCGCTTCTACCTGTGCGCGGTAGACAGTGGGCTGAGGGGATGGTGCAGAAAAGCTGCCCTCGTGAGTTGATCCGGAAGTGAGTTGTAGAATCTGACAGATAGCGGGTGGGTAGGGATTTTGAGAGGACGAGGGGGATGGAATATCCCTCGGCGGTGTTGAGGGTTTGGAAGGAAAAGAAAGGCTGGAAGAATCTCTGTGGAAAAGATACGGGAAGGGGTCCCGGAACTATGCGCGAGGTGCGTCGGGGAAAAAAAACTCAGACAGGATCAATAAACTCAGAGGGATCCGGGTAACTCCAAACTCAGACAGAAAATAGGCTCCAGGATTGTGATGATACTTTTCTTGGATCAGAAAGAGGTACCATGCCTACCCCTCCTCTAAGTTTGGCTGAACTTAGACTCAGGGTCGGTGACAGTCCATGCGACAGGCTGCGCGACAGGCCCTCGTGCCCGCCGCGCGCGCGCTACAACCTAAGAAGAGAGAAACAGAGACCGCAACAATAGAAGGAAACACCACCACACAACAAAACAAAGAAAACAGACACAACAACAAACAAAAGCTAAAACCAAAACCAACCCACCTCCTGCACTCCCATCCAACGCGCGCAAAATGAGAAACCAAAAAAAAGAGAAAAGAGAACACAGAAGAAAAGAAACAAAGGAAACAAAAGAACAAAAGTAGGAGAGACAGAAAAGACAAGGGGGTAGAAGGGGAAACCAAGAGGGCCGGACAGATTCTTGATCCTGAAACGCCGGGGCTTGATGAGACCGTGTATCTGAGTCAATTTTTCGGCTGTCGTGGGTCTCCACCGAGTTGTCCACCACACCGGTATAGAATGGTCATCGAGAGCTGTGCATCCTCCCGATGACCGGTCTGTACCGGTCATTGAGAGGTGGTGAGTCCCCTCGATGACTGGCACAGACTGGTCATTGAAGGAGGTACTGTACTGCGCTGAGTCCCCTCAATGTCCGGTACCGGCCGTTCATATGTGTTTTTTGTGTACATAGTCGGTTCGGCCGGGACGGCCGTTGATACATGGATGTCTGGGGTTGGGGATATCGGGGGTTGTGTGCAGGAAGGAGCGGAGTATCACAGGCCTCCGGCTGTGTGATATGTGTGTCAGAGGAGCTATATGGGGAGCTATAGTGTCCTAAATCTGGTCTTGGTTTAGCTCCCCGGATGGGTTTTCCTACTTTAGGGTAGCCTTTAGTGCCTCCGGTGGAGGAGCTAAATCGGATCTGGGGAGCTAAATTTGGTTTAGTCCCTCAATTTAGCTCCCGCGGTGGAGATGCTCTTACTCCCTTGGCATATTTCTTCTTTGGATTCTGAATTTCCTTGTTTTCAAAAATTGTTCAAATTATATTCAGACGGCCCAATTGCCAAGGTCTAGCTGGGAAGTGCCCGGGAAATGTGAGGCACATCACATACAAGAAAACAATCATGTGGTTTGACGAGAATACAGAAAGCAAGTGGGCAATACTTTGCCATTTTGGCACCCACAAGCATAAATATCCATGAAGGAATATTTTCAGAAGTAAGTCTCCACCAGATTTGCTCAGTTATTACTCCCTTGGCATATTTCTTCTTTGGATTCTGAATTTCCTTGTTTTCAAAAATTGTTCAAATTATATTCAGACGGCCCAATTGCCAAGGTCTAGCTGGGAAGTGCCCGGGAAATGTGAGGCACATCACATGCAAGAAAACAATCACGTGGTTTGACAAGAATACAGAAAGCAAGTGGGCAATACTTTGCCATTTTGGCACCCACAAGCATCCATGGCCCAAGGCAAAGAAGCCTGACAAACTTGCAAAGAAAATTCTAAAATCTGAGATCGCAAGAAACCCCAAGGAAGGGGCTTTCTTGCTGAAAGTAAGTTTTTTCTTTATTTTACTTTGGGCTGTCTGTTTCAATGCTGAAACATTCATTAAAATTCAGATTGGGAAGCCTAATGCGCCAAAGGATCCTTATGAGAGCTTCCTGAGAATTCATCCTTCCTTGACAAACGCGGATTGACTTTGCTATATGAAAGATTTCATAGAACTAAGATTTATTTCTCATTAGATCTTTCTTTCTATCTTGTAGTTACAATTATAAATGTAGAAAGATCCGTAATAGAAAATAAGATGAAAACTTATTTATTACCTAAGAGCAGGATCTGGACCGTCTCTTCTTAAGCTTGTAGGCTTGTTGAGCGTGTAGAGAGAGGAGTGAAGAGTTCCGTGATCGCAATGATCCTTATCTGTTTAGATTGGATTGTTGTTAGTCACCTCTTCTTCGCTCTCTTCTACGAGGAAGATTTTTCTTCTTACTTGGACAGGGTTGAATCCCTTCTTTGTCCTTTCCTTAATTCGAGTCGGCGAGACGGCTGAGTAGCGTCGCAACGTGATCTGTTCTTTACAGCATGTTGCTTCAGCTCTTGCCTGTCTCTTCCCTCACTCTTAAGTAACACGAGCACTTACCGATTGACTTTCCAACTCTTTGAGTGGTTTCGGCGTGCTCGGTCTTTTCTCGTTCGACTGGGTCTATGAGATATTTTTGGATAGAGCCGTTAGCATCTATCTGATCAATTGCGTTCAAGTTCTTACAACTGCTTACCTTCGGCGCTCGTTGTAATTCTATCCGACAATGATTTTTGGCCGGGATTTCCCTTGTGGCTAACCTTGCTGCTCACGAGTGTTGAATCTGTAATCATCCAGAAGATGTTTTCAGTTTTCTCGACACGTGGTGCTGGTTTGGACTGCGGAGACGGCTCGCTTTGCTTACCAGTTTCCGCAGCTCTTTCAGATCCCGGCCCCTTTCTCATTTTATGAGATCGGTGCCGTTCACCTAGGCGTGAATTCTCACAGCCTTCCGTGTTTTGAGTCGATCGATTCGAAGCAAGTTCAGAGACTTGCACTACCGCCAGTTTTGTTAGTGAGCGCTTGATGGTCGTCCTTCCCGTAGGCTTGGTGAGGAAGTCCGCCGAGTTCTCTGTGGACTTGACGTAGAGAACTTTGATGAGACCCGCGGCGATCAGTTCCTGGACAAAGTGAAGTCTTATGGACATGTGTTTCGTCCTGAATCCGTTTTGCGATGTTTCGCTTTTGGCGAGATCCAGCGCACCCCGATTGTCAATGTAGACCTTGATGTTCTTGAGACTTGGAAAGACTAGAGTTTCATCTGCTAGATTCGCCACCCACGCCAGGTCACGGCCTAAGTCCGAAAAAGCTTTGTACTCCGCTTCTGTCGTGGACAATGACACCGTCGTCTGTTTTGTCGACTTCCAGTTGAGTAAATGATCGCCTGATTGCACAACATATCCAGTAGTCGATCTTCTGGTGTCCGGGCAGTTGCCCCAATCGGAATCCACAAAGGCCGCGACTCCTGAGCTCTCCTGTTTGGCGTAAGTTAAACCAATTTCCCTGGTTCCCTTCAGGTACCTGAAGACTTGAATCGCCGCGTGGTAATGCTTTATCCCCGGTTTTTCCAGATATTGCGACAGAGTACTGACAGCGAAGGAGATATCCGGCCTCGTCAAGATGCTGAGATAATTTAAAGACCCAACCAGTGCTCTATAATTTACTCCCAGTTCGTTGAACAGCTTGATTTCCTGCTCAGTTGCCTTTTTGAGGTATTCCCTGGGATTCAACGGACATGATGCCGAATGAAGTTCTTCAAGCCCAAATTCCTTCAGCTTGCGGTCGATGTATTGCGTTTGGTTTATTTGGATACCGTGGGTAAAGCGTTCAATGTTCATTCCTAGGAGAAATTCAGCCTGGCCCATATATTTAATCTCAAATTCCTTCTCCATCTCCGCCTTGAAGACTTCGGGCGCATCACTGATGATAACCAAGTCGTCCACATGTGCAAAGATCCAGGTAGCCGGTTTTCCTTGTGCCGCCGTTCTCCAGAACACACACGGATCCGACAACGCCGCCTGAAAGCCTAGCGAAAAGAGATACGTAGACAACCGTTTGTACCACACCAAGGGCGCCTGCTTGAGCCCGTAGATGGCTTTCTTTAGCTCCAGGACTGAGTTCGGCGGACAGTCCAGCCCTGGCGGCGGCAGCAACGTCACTTTGTCCTCCAGCGGACAAGTGAGAAACGCACTCCTTACATCAAGCTGATGTATTTTCAATCCGTGGTTCACCGCAAACGACAGAAGAAAACGAAGGGAGGCCGGTTTTCCAGTAGGAGCATACTTTGACTCAAAATTGAGCCCGTGTGTCTGCTTGAAGCCTTGCGCGCAGATCCTCGCTTTGAACTCCACTACTTGATTCTCCGACCCCAGCTTTTTTCTGTAAGCCCACGTTGAAGGAATTGGATCATCGCTGGTCACCCTGACTCGAACCACCCACACTTGATGTTTCTCCATGTTCGCTATTTCCTTTTGCTCGGCCTCTTTCCAACTGAGGTGTTCAGGGCAAACCATGGCTTGCTTGTGGTTCTTCGGCTCGATGGATACCGTAACAGAGTACGCCTGCTTGCGCTCCCGCTTCCCTTCAACAATGTTGCGCTGATCGATTCCGCCAATAATCGCCCTTGCTGGCGGCTGAGTATCGTCGTCTTCCCAGGGATTCTCCTCCGACCCCTCCTGGAGAGGTCCACCACCAGATTGCAGGTTAGCCAGGATTCCCTCTATCTCGCGCCGCTCATGCTCGTCCTCATCTTCGGGTTCTTCCGCTTCTTCATCCGTCAGAGCTTCCTCCTCTTGAAAAGGTAAATCCGCCTCAGAGTTGAAAACTGGTAGCCTGTCGCCATTCGAGAGATGATAACTCCGCCGCAACGCTGCACACTCCGGATATGTATGTTCATCGAAATGAGCATGCTTGACAGTGAGGATTTGCTTGTCCTCTAGTCGACAGATTTTGTAAGAAGAATAGTCATTCTCATATCCGAGAAGAACACCTTCCCAGGAAATCGGCGCAAACTTCTCCGTCCTTTGCTGCTTGGGCTTCACCACCCACACTCGACATCCAAACGGTTTGAAAAAATTCATGTTTGGAACCGTCTTGAACAGTAACTCGACAGGCGACTTTTTACTTTTCGCCATAGAAGGTAGGCAGTTCGTTGTCGCCGTAGCTGCCTTGACCGCTTCCGCCCACCATTCTGGCGCCAGCTTCGAGTGTAAGAGCATACACCTCGTCATCTCGATGATAGTTCGATTCGCTCTTTCCGCCAGTCCATTGTTTTGTGGCGTGTATGGCGGCGAAACGTTGTGTTGAACGCCAGCTTCTTGAAGCAGCCCACCGAGATTCTTGTTACAAAACTCGCCTCCACCGTCAGTTACCAGCTTCTTCAGCTTCGCTCCGGTTTGAGTTTCAAATAGCGACTTGAACTTCTTGATTTCTTCAGCCGCCTGAGTCTTGTCCTTCAGAATAACTGTATGAATGTAACCTGTGTACTGGTCCACCAAGGTTAGGAAGTAGCGAGCTCCTCCATTCGTGGCTGGAGATATCGGCCCCACCAGGTCCCCATGTACAATTTCGAGAGGAGCCTTTGCCGGTTTGAAGTGACTCTTGCAACTGAGCCTGCTTGCCTTTCCTTGCATGCAAGCGTTGCAGGCATGGGTCTTCTTCAGGTCCAACGGTAGTGCGACAGCAGTGGCTATCCTGGCAGCGCAAGCGTGTCCCAGACGATTATGCCATTTGACAAAGTCAGAGGGCTCCGTCGCCGCCGTCGTTAGTAACCCCACCGCAAGATTCGTCGGATCAAGCACTCCCTTGATTTCCAGAAGATTGTTGCTGATGTCCACCCCAACCAGCTCGCCGTCGTCAATTTTCACCGCAAAACCTTCACCTCCCTGCTGAATTATAGCCTTGGTTTTCAACAGCTGAACGAAAGATACGAGGTTTCTTGTGAGCCGCGGGACGTAGAGAGCGTCCTCCAACGTCAACGTTCCTCCATTCTCCAAGAGCAGGGTTGCATCGCCCTTCGCCGTTGCTACAAGATCCCCGGGACCGCTGCCAGTGACAATGTCAATGTTGACTGGGCAGGTTTGCTTGAAGTATCCCAGCGACGTCAGCATGTGATTGCTGGCCCCGGAGTCCAGAATTGTAGTTTGCGACTTCATCTCTCCCTTGTTAGAGAGATAACTGAACGACGGGCGGATGTTGTCTTGCGCCAGATTGGACGGTTGACTGGCTGTCACGGTGTGATAAGATGATCCTTTTTCACGCTCTTTCTTGGCTTTCTTCTTCTCTAGATGTTTCTGAAGTAGGCCAGGATGTAGCGTCCAGCATTCGTCCTCGGTGTGATTTGAGTCTGGATTGTGTTTCTTACCAGGACACGTGATCGGCGCTTAAGTCTTTCGCTTCTTGCTCGGCACATCAGTGATTAGAGCCGTTGTCGGGGCAGAGGAAGAAGTTTCAGGAGCCTTTCTCTTGTTCGTCCTTTCGAAACGCCCGACCTCTCGAAGCCTGTTGATCACGAACTTCGGTTTGCCGAGTGAGTTGAGATCCCCGAAGAGGCTTTGCATGAGAAACGGCCTCTTCTTGGTTATTCTGCTGATGATACTGCAGCAAATAACAAAATCTGGAACCACCATGCCTAGCAAATCGAACTTAGCCAAGCACTCCTTGATGCCGACAATATATGCTGCCATGTCATCATTGAACTGAGTGTCTTCCCACCTAGCCCAGACTTCATAACTCGCCAAGATTGAGTCCAAGGCGTAGACGAATTTGAACATTTGCCACAGTTCATACGGATTTGTCGAGTTATCCTTCTTCACGATTGTGTTAAACACTCCATCTGTGAGGTTTGAGCAGATTAAGTTCGCTGCCTTTTGCGCTTTCGCCTTTGATTTTCGCGTCATGTCGGGCAGCGGAGGATTGTCGATGAAGTGTTCCAAGTTGAATTCGGATAGCACCATTCTAATCTTTTTCTCCCAGATTTCAAAGTTCTCTCCCGTGAACTGGGGAACTTTCATCGCAGGCTTTCCTACGATCAAGGAGCTACTGGAATCGCTATCGGAATCGGCCATCTTGTAGTCCTGCTCCTAGTCTTCGAATCTGAGGTGCGTTCGTAGCTGTTGAGACTGTAAATCTGAAAGATTTCAGAGAACTAAGATTTATTTCTCATTAGATCTTTCTTTCTATCTTGTAGTTACAATTATAAATGTAGAAAGATCCGTAATAGAAAATAAGATGAAAACTTATTTATTACCCAAGAGCAGGATCTGGACCGTCTCTTCTTAAGCTTGTAGGCTTGTTGAGCGTGTAGAGAGAGGAGTGAAGAGTTCCGTGATCGCAATGATCCTTATCTGTTTAGATTGGATTGTTGTTAGTCACCTCTTCTTCGCTCTCTTCTACGAGGAAGATTTTTCTTCTTACTTGGACAGGGTTGAATCCCTTCTTTGTCCTTTCCTTAATTCGAGTCGGCGAGACGGCTGAGTAGCGTCGCAACGTGATCTGTTCTTTACAGCATGTTGCTTCAGCTCTTGCCTGTCTCTTCCCTCACTCTTAAGTAACACGAGCACTTACCGATTGACTTTCCAACTCTTTGAGTGGTTTCGGCGTGCTCGGTCTTTTCTCGTTCGACTGGGTCTATGAGATATTTTTGGATAGAGCCGTTAGCATCTATCTGATCAATTGCGTTCAAGTTCTTACAACTGCTTACCTTCGGCGCTCGTTGTAATTCTATCCGACAATGATTTTTGGCCAGGATTTCCCTTGTGGCTAACCTTGCTGCTCACGAGTGTTGAATCTGTAATCATCCAGAAGATGTTTTCAGTTTTCTCGACACGTGGTGCTGGTTTGGACTGCGGAGACGGTTCGCTTTGCTTACCAGTTTCCGCAGCTCTTTCAGATCCCGGCCCCTTTCTCATTTTATGAGATTGGTGCCGTTCACCTAGGCGTGAATTCTCACACTATCATCGTAGGCTCATTCTTGCCGAGCTAGGCATTGTGCCCGGGAAAAAAGGAGCCATCCTTGATGACGAGTTCCTCTTGGATATGTTCAAATGGAACAAGTTGGTCATTTTCTTTTTTGCATGGTTGAAAGCTGGCTCATTTTCTTGTTTGATTTTCTACAGATGCGGGCTTCACATTATATTGGCTGGGTTCATGGACAACTCAGAGCATTTCACCTTCCAAACAAAATGGATGGCAGACAGGATTGTTGCACACAATGTAGATCACAAAGTTTACAGCTCTTCTTTTGACATCTATGTACTGCAAAGAGCTAGTGCAATGGGTTCCTGTCCAGCTCACTTTGATTCGAGGCCTTTCTGAGAACTACTGCAAAATACATTTTGTGACGTTGTTTCGGCAGTTCCTGAAGCCAGGAATCAGCAAAGAAGAGCGCGATACACTTGTGTGCAACATAGTGGACTTCTCTGCAGCCCAGAGGGAGGGCTTTGTTGCGGCATAATGGGAAGTCTTTGGGATCTGCAACAAGAAGCTGGTATTGGGTAAACTCCAAGGATTTCATGAGCATTATCGTGCTCAAGTCACTCGGGTCAAGCGGAATAGGAATATTGTTATGGCAGACAAGGAGGTATGAAGCTGTATATCCCATGAATCACTGTGCCATGATTTTTATTCTGATTTTTTAACCTTGATGGAAATGCAGAACACATTCCAGACCATGTGCCTTGAATTGATCAAGGAACCAGAGGAGGGTGATGCAAGCCATGAAGAGAAGATCAATGAGTTGCGCCGGCGGTTTCCCAAAGCTAGAAAATGGTTTGATTGGTGGACCATGGCTGATGTGGAGGCCATGCTCTTTCCCACCCGTCGGGCACGAGTGGAGGATGGTCCCAAAGGGAAAGGGAGGCCAACTTTAACCACAAATGCTCGGGAAAGCCTTCACAGGCTCTACTACATGTTCAGGTAAGTCTGCCTGAGCATGCCAGTTTTGGAATAAAGTCTTATTAATTGCGGATCTTGACCTACAGTGAAGGAAAGAATTCCCTCCAATTTGGCCCCGTGCGTCTTTACTCCTTTGTCAAATTCTTGGAAGAAGAATTTGACACAGTCATGTGTGGGGTTTCAATTGAGTACGGAGCAGATTGATATATCACAGTCATTAGGCTGGGAGAAAAAGAGGAAGAGAGCACCCAACCCAGCTGCTCCCAAGACAACCAAGAAGAGCCGCCACAAATACGCGAACAATGGGCGTCCACCCGACACAACTGATGCCTTGCTTGCGGAAGAAGAAAAGAAGAAAACAGGAAGACCTTCCGGGGCTCGTAACATCAATTGTGGTACATTGACCACTTATCCATTGTACCGCGCCTCCAGTAAGGAAAATCTGATCCACTTCGGCTGTTGCTTTCCACCTGGTACTTGCTGAGGGATGCTGCGGCGCGGCTTCCCGCAGCAAGTGTGGGAGGAGAGGTAGTAAAGGGTGAATCCCTTTACCGACCTCAACCAGGGAAGAGAAAAAGGGACGCTAGCTTGTTTCTATTCCCGGCAAACACCAGAAAGTGGGGGTTCAGGCGCAAGCCTGTCAGCCCTTTCTGCCGGGTGGGTGGCAGGAGTTTGAAAAAGGATGGAACTGTTCGCGACTCTGAAGCGAGAGGCTTTGGTGATCATCTGGGGAGAAGTCTGCGGCGGTATGCTTGCAGCTCCTCCTCTGCCATGGGGGGTCATATATGAACCCCGCCGTGAGGCTGACGAAGTCTGCGCATGACGCGGAGCTTCGTCCCGATCATCCAGGCGCCTCTCGCTTAGTCGCCTCCATGGACAGGGGGGAACTCGTCCGTTCCTTCCTCGATCCCCTGCAATCCACTTCGGCTGTCGCTTTCCACCTGGTACTTGCTGAGGGATGCTGCGGCGCGGCTTCCCGCAGCAAGTGTGGGAGGAGAGGTAGTAAAGGGTGAATCCCTTTACCGATCTCGACCAGGGAAGAGAAAAAGGGACGCTAGCTTGTTTCTATTCCCGGCAAACACCAGAAAGTGGGGGTTCAGGCGCAAGCCCTGAACTCAGGGTTTTTGGGAGAGCCTGAGCCGCGCGTGAACACCCAACACTCTCGGAAAAAGCCACAGAGAAACAAATCTAACGAGATACCGATGCACCAGCTCCCTCATTCTAATTATTCCCCGTCGCGAGCCGCATTCATCAGAATTGTCTTCGACCGGCGCGTGTCCTCCGCACTGTATGGGCGGATGTACAGCTTGTAGCAAGCAGAGCTCCACCGTCCTAAACTGCAGATGTCGCTAGCCGACATTCCTAGTGCAAAACAAAGGGAGGCTCCACCGACCCGGAAACTATGCCCTAAAACGAGATCGTGGCCGCCCGCTGTAACCGCTTGTTGGATTCGTGAGACCACGTCACACCTTGTCAGGTGAATCCGTCGGCCATCCACTTGGTAGCCGAAGAGAAAAGTCCTGGTCTCGCCTATCTCCGCCAGCCTTCTCTTGACCGCTTTCACCGGACAAAGGATGCCGCGTTGTTGCGACAACACGATCAGCTGGGGGTTCCCCGGAGATGCCGTCTTTGCCGACTGGATCGTCAACGTCGCAACCTCGCCCAAGGCCGGGTCGTAAGAGAAAGACACGTCTGAAGATAATAGGGAGGTACCGTAGGGCAAAGGACCAGATCTTGTGTCATACGTCAGTTCGGCTAAACGGGCCAGGCCCCAGAAGGCAACTATGGCCAGGTCTGCAACTGCCCTATCGAAGTTGTTCCCCCCGAAACGCGGATTCACAATTGTGACTAGTTGCCATAGCATAACCGCGGGTTTCGGGGTCTTGTGAGCCACGGATGCGTCGATACGGGCGCAAGAATTGAGCATCAGGTCGAGCCTATCTTTACTTCCCGTAGGAAAACGCGCTGAGTGAAACGTGTGCCGCGCTTTAAGACCGCACAAGTACTTCTGGATTGTCACCGCATTGATCTTGCCGCCGTAGGACGAGTACGCGCTGCGGCAGGCCCACACGCAAAAGCGCTCCAGAGAGGCGGCGGTGACCGGCAGAGCAGTGAATGGTTCTCCAGTTTGCAGGCAGAAAGCCATGAATTTCTTTTTTTTTTTTTTTTTTTTTTTTTGGCGGAAATTGTTAGGGTGGATAGTTTCCAAACGCCTAGTAGCACGAGGTCTGCCAAAGATGGCGGTCTCTCGACCGTGCCGTCTGTGAAGAAGTCTTTGAAATTCGCCAATAAGGCAGGCGGTTCTATTGACGAGACATCCATTGCGTAGAAACCGGGGTGTTGAGTGAAGAAAGGCCAATGAACAGTTCTGTTTGTCAGGGATGGAGAACCAGACCCTGTTCGACGCCGCATTGCCTATTGCGCAAATGTCCAATGCGGTCATTCCTACTACGTATCGGAGGGACGCCTCGACGACTCAAAACCTGTGTCCAAGCACGCAAGGATGCCCCTCCTGGGCCGGGAGTGTCCAGATGTGGGTAACCAATTGGATTTGCGTCTTGTCAGATGGAAGCGTGTGGCGCCTCATTGGTACCTGAAAAACGGAAAACTCGGTGAAAGCTGCTTGTGGCAGTGCCAGTAGTGTCCAGCAGTGCTACCCGACAAAGTCTGGCGAGGACGATTGGCTGTGGTGCGCCCGGCTTGGCCGTCCTCGCTGCGCGTCGTGAAAAGGCCACGTCGATTTTCAACCAAGCGGTGTTGTAAGCAAGGACCCAATGTTTCTTCTTGTACGTCAAATCTCCCGAACGGGCTAGGCCCCAAAATGCCATGATGGCGATGACGGCGACAGCGTGGTCGAAATCGTTGCGCCCGAAACGCATGTTGTTTATTGCTAGTAACTGCCAAAGAATGGCCGGTGGGTCCGGGCTTCTCTTGCTAATCGCAGTGTAGACTCGTGTGTAAGCTTTCAAAATGAGCTCAATGCGTGTATCATTCCAAATGAGACGGGAAGGTTCATGGAAATCGTGTCAGGCCTGCGGGCCGGATATGTAAAGTCGGAAAGTCGCCGAGTTGATCTTCCCGGCGTTATGAACCATTTCCTTATTGAAGAGAGAATTCACTGAGGGTGTATGTTTGTCATTTCTTCGGAAAGAAAGATTGTTGATAGGTCACATTCTCCCGTCTGCGTTGACTACCAAGCCTAAACGGAACAGATGAGATTGAACCTCGATTTAAACATTTACGAGCTTCACCTGCTTCAATGTGCAAAGCCATTTATATTTATCAAATGCGACGAAAGTTGACTCTTTTAACCTGAATACTCAAACTTACCACATTGAGTTGTAGGAATCCAGGATCAGACCACCCGCAGCAACCCAAAAGGAAGCTAGCGCGGCTAGACATAAACCCAGAAACCCCAGCTGCACAAAGAGGTAAGCCCCCCTCTGCAGTCCAGCCCAGAACCCTAACCCAACTCTCTCAGCTGACAAGCCCCGCTCGCTCACTCTGCAGACACGGCAACCTTAACGGAAACCGTACGGGAACAAGGAAGATTAGACTCAGCCAAGTACGTACCCGAGCAGAGTTAGAGTTGAAGCTTATATCAAGCTAACCAACTCTACACTCGCAGAACTCTCGCAGACCGCATCAGCTCGAAGACGAAAGAGTCCCTACTCGCTAGGATCGCCGATAGCACCACTCGTGGTGAGTAGTCTCATTCCTTAGACCCGGAAGAGATAGATCAGCTAACTTGTCTCGAACCGTGTTCGACAAGCAGACACAGAAACAGCGCACTGACATAGACAGGATAAATCTAGGATACTAATTTGACTAGTACCTGATCCGGTAAGCGCAACAAGCTTAGACCAAAAGAACAGAAATGTAATAGGCGCAAAGAGGAAGGTAGCTAACGGAGGCGCTTCGTGTAGACTCACCGTTAACCCTCCCAGATCCCCTTACGCTAAGCTCAGCAACAGAACAACTCCATACCGAAACCAAGCACCCACTCGTGCTGCTTTCAGGTAAAGCTTTTATTTGTATTTCTTACTATTTATTTAAATCAAAGTTGTAGTTACACGTGATTAAATAAAGAAACAAATCTTTCAGTTGCTTGAAATCTTTCATGAGTTAAGTCTTCCCTCTCATCCAGAGACACAAATTCACAATGTATTGCAGCACCTTGACTCAATGATCAATACGCTGATTTGATCTAGTGGCTTGTTGCCTGATGACAAAGAAAATCACCAGATGTGTGTTATTTATCATGTCTCGGAAACTTGAAAGACGGACTTGGTGTGTTCACTAGGCTTTATTTCCAGAAATCACTAACGGTTCTCTTTATGGGGCATCTCGTTTTATACCTTTAAATAACGGTTGAGAAAAAGGAAATCTAGTCTTATGGCAATGAATTGATCTGATATCTATGAAAATAGAAACCTGTGATGCAATGAAAATTTTAATAATGATCATTGAACAATGTGATGTAAATCAACAAATCTGTCTGAAGTCTGAAGTGGAATTAATGAATCTAGAAGCCAGTGGGTGAGGTTCTAATTGATCTCATGAGGAGGAATATCTAAACGATGTGGCGAACGACGCGGCAGTCTTTTGGTGCACAACCACCCAATGGATAGAGTCTTTAGTTTGAACCTATTGACTTGGACTGCCGTGCTACAGATCCTTTTGCAATGGATGCGACGGATGCGACAGGGGTCAACGATTCTGCTACGCCTGCTTTATCGTGCTAGCTGTTTCATCTCTGCGCCCCGCGGACACGTCGGTCGTCTTCGCCATCAGCGCTCTGGTACTTTTTCCGACCATATCTACAATTCTTTTCGCGGAAAGGTCTGCACAATAGACGTAGGCTGATTAGTCGAGTGTGGACTAGATGGAAGGACATGTCTTGTGACTAAAATTGCCTGATGACGCTGACTCACTAGGTCTAACGACTGTGCTTAAACTGATACAACGCGTACGTGAGTACTAGAATAAATTATCTTGAAAACTGCTTCGCGTAGAAATTTGTCAGTGGTTGTCTAGGGACTGAACAGTCTGATGACGCTGACTTGCTGGTATGTCTTGCGACTAAACAGTCTAGTGACATTGATTTCCTAGGTTCTCACTAGGCCTTTGGATGGTGCGTTTCGGGACTTAGGTCTGGTGAAGATGATTTACTTGTCCGATAATTATTTATAAAAACGCTCTGGTCTCTGGACTATGCTGGTCTGATGATCTCTGAAACGGCTTTATCGGTCTTTGGTCCAAGGATTATAGACTCTGGGGACCCTGATGACTTATAGATAGAATGACGTTGTCGGTGTTGTGGTCTGTGGATTATATAATCCGAGGACTTGTGGATAAACTTATTCCAACTTATGGAGTTTTTAGAAAGAACAGTCTTGTAAGCTAAGAAGCTGAGAAATATAAATGAGATGCGAGCTGTGATTTATGCTGACTGATGCCAGACAAATAATAAAGTATTGTGGTTATGCAATCTGGAGTCGTGAATCTGCGGACTAAGTCTTTTGGCTGCTAGCCTGTTAACTGCTGAGCAAAGAGTAAAAATCTCATTTGGTTACGCAACCTATTTGACTTTTTAATCTATGAAATGATGGATCTTGAGTTCGATGTTCTAATGAAGTCTTTTCCGGTACAAAAACAACCTGTTGACTGATATTACAATGAAGATGTGATGATGTGATTTGCGTCTGTTGGTTATTAACCTGGTGACATCGAAAAGTATGGTGATTAAATAAGAAGAGTCTTAATGGTGACTAACAAACCAGGTCGTGTGGTAACCAACTATGTTCCAATAACTGTTATGTTTTCTGTCTTTCGGTCAAATGACCTAAAGACTTTGTCTTGTGACGGGTGATATGCTTAGGGTCTAAGGTCTTATGCAACACTTGACTAGGAGCATGAAATGAGTTTGCAAATAGTTGGCTTTGGGTCGCGGATCTCCAAAGACTCTTGACTGGGAGCGTGGGAGCGTTTGTGACAAAGGATGATATTACTTGGCTTTTGGTCTCAGGTCTGAAGCGACACCTGACTGTGAGTTTTATAAGATAAGGATGAAGTGTGTTTCGGCGTCTATTGGTCTATGACCTGTTGACAGATGGAGAATAAAGTCTTGTGGTGACGTGACCTGTAGAAATTCTGGTGACTTATGGCTGAGCGCCTGTTGTCTTCGCGATGTGAAACCAAGATGCAAGATGACTTTTAGCTGAGCGCCTGTTGTATCTTTCTCTACCAATTTTCTTGGGGCAAAGTGCCTGTTGACCAATTATAGCTTTCCTTTCGTCCTCGCTGTCTCGGGGCCTGGTGCCTTATGAAAATCTCAAGAGGATTGGCATACCGCCGTGAAACTATATCGGGATGCGTGACTACTCTAGCGCAACCTTGTGGATTGATTATTATTATTAAGAATCCTTAATTACGTCGATGACCACTTTTTTTGCGCAGCGTTTCCCCATGTAAGGTTTCGAAATACTGCGCAATAAAAGTAGGCTTTAACGTAATGAAAGGATCTTAAACAGAGACACTGCCAGGGAGGACGATAATCACGGCAAGAGCCAATCAATACCTCCCGGCGGTCTTACCGGCTTAATCCTGACAGCGGCTCCCCTTTTTATATTCGCTGCCCGGGAGCTCCTCCACCACAGCTATTACTCGTCCGCATGAGCGGTACAAACGCATTTCCAAATGCAGTTCCCGACCATTCGAAACTCACGATGGACACCGCATATGGAAAAATAGATATTTCACACCTCGCTGCCTCCTCCGGCACCAACACCGGTCTCATTTTTCTAAGTTCAAAAGTCACCTCAAATATCCTTTTGCGTCCGGTTTCTCGGTGGCTTCCCGGTTACCCAGTCTCAAGCCACTTCCTAATTATTTCCATCAACGTCCGCACCTGTCCTAACCCGGTTCAAATGTCTTATCCAATAGCCTTGTGCAAACAATTTCGCGGTTACACATTATCCGAGCAAGTGCACAATTCTTCACATTGACTTCCTGATGCATCAGCACGATATTCCAGAAATGGCACCTAATTCCATGCTACAACTCAATACTCCATCCAAAAATAGCAAACCGCCTGCAATGTAGGACAACTCACTTCGCATACCGCCTCCCGAACACATCAGCAACACAACCCGCTTCGGCAATAGACACAACAGCCAACACATTGAAGCAAACCCCACAACCAATCTCCACTCCCGACACATCCTTGCATCGCCATTGGTAATATCCGGCCCTTACTTTTCCACTTGCCGGTGCGTTTGCGCAATTCAAAACTGGCACTTTGGACGGAAACGGATAAGTACCTGTTGAAGTGTTGTTGCACATTCGAAATTGAAAAGGTTTGTCACCTTTGAGTGTTCCATTGCTATTTTGAGGTCGGCACATGTTTGTCATCTATGACATTACACCATGTCCGACACCTTGCACCGGCACAAAGTTCCATCATCTTATCGGAACAGAAATTTGCCTTTTTGGCGTGCATTACTTACGTTAAAGGATGTGCGAGCCGAAAGAAGTAGCACTACACGTCTGACAACTGCATGCCATGTTTGACTGTTTGAGGAAAATGTGATGACACATCCATTGGCAAATTGCAATATTGGTTGCCACTTTGGTCTTGCACCACAACAACCCTTTTTGATAGTTGCCGTCTGCAGTTATCACCCCGCGCTGACTGATTGAGTAATCAGTGATAACGGTTTAATCATTGTTTAAGCTGATTACTCAATCAGTTTGTGTCCTTTGTGTGTGATCGGATATAACAATTGAAAACTTCAGATTTCATGACCTCACCTAGATATGGAACATGAACTGATTGCATGTCATAACCGAACAAAGTAACGGTTGTGCACTGATGTTGTGATGTTTCCATTTCCATTTGTGAAGTGTGTTTCCAATTATGGATGTGGTGAATGCTGCCAATTCCGGACTGCAGCTCCGCTGTTAAGTGACAACGTTCCGGCGGACCATTGAACGGGATGGCCACCGATCTTTCAAACTCCGTGGGCGCGTTGAGCGATGACACTTCGACCACCTCATCTAGTGTTTCAACTCGGACGACCTCGCTGGCATTATCCTTGCCGCATTGTTGGGCTTTACACACCGGGACAAGTGGGTCGCCCACTGATCGTCCTCCGTGGCGCCCGGCTGCCTCTGCAAGAGATTTACGCCTGCATGTCGTGATTTTGCCACATGTAGGCTGGGCGTCGCCACCCACCGTTCATATGTCATACAGGTCAGGCGCCCCCCATACGACCATTGGACGACACCTATGACTTGCGACGCAGAGGCGTGTGGCAAAATCACAACGGGCGCACGCCCGCTGAGGTCGTTCGCATGATGTCGGCCCTGTCCGCCTGATGCTGTCCTCATCCGCTGTAGAACTACTCAAATGGGAGAATAGAGCTGGGAAGGGAAATGTATAACTACACTAGTACTAATGTAAGCTATGCCAAGGATGCTGATATAAGAGCTGCCTTCCTGACTAATACTGCTGGGGATGAGTGTAACACTAAGAAAAAAGAAGAAAGGTGTGGCTTTTCTACTATGATCTTAGACTGACTAATACTATGAGCTGACTACTTGTACCTGTAGGGTATGAGGAGGAGAGGAGGAGTAGTGGGGAAAAAGATGAAAGGTGGTGTGCAAATGTGAATGATATATGCAGGGGGATATATTTCTGGTATGTGTGAAAGTGTATAAGATGTGTGAATGGCAATGTTATCTAATGGTGTGGTGAAATGTGTACTGATGAAGGTGTATCTAATGGTGTGGTGAAAAGGTCATACAGGGTGTATGGGGTAGAAAGTGCATGTGCATGTCTCTCCCTGGGGATACAACATCTAGAGGGGAGTATATATGTGAGGAAATACAACAAGGGGAAATCACGATGAGCACAATGTGTCAAGGTCTGAAGATGAGCAATGATGAAATGTAATGATGAAGTGAAGTAATGATGAGCACTATGTAATGTAATGATGAAGTGAAGTAATGATGAGCACTATGTAATGTAATGATGAAGTGAAGTAATGATGAGCACTATGTAATGTGTAATATATGTAGCTATGGTAATGATGACTGGAATATGTAATGTAGATGAAATGTGAGAAGCAGGAAAATACCAATGAAACTGTATATGCTAATAACTTCTGATCCAAAGGGAATTTCAGGGTGGTATGAGTGAGTGACTAGGGGTAAAATGAGGTGTAGAATCTGAATCTGGAATAATAATGATTGATATGTGAAGGATATGTATGATATGAGAATGGTGATATGAGTGGGAACAGGGTTACCACACCGCGCCGTGTAGGAACGTTGGGGATGCCGAGGAAGGGTGTGAGGAGGGTGTTTTGAAGGGCGCGGTACATGTGGCCATGTGAGGCCTGGCTGTCCACCGGGGGCCGCTCCTGCGTCGCCCCCGGCGCCTGGCAAGAATGCAATGAGACGACAGCAAGGGTGTCACCGCCGCGGTCTGGGGCCACGACCAGCAGAGCAGCCGCAGGCAAATAGCAGGAGGCTCACGTTGTGATGCTCGCCGGTTTCAAGAGCGGGAAAGGTGTGAGCAAACTTAGTTGCTGATCCATTGCAGGGAGAAGGTGGTCTATTTATAGACCAAGGGATGAGACGGCTCGACAATAGGAAGAGATAGAGAGAAGATAAGAATAGAGGAGACTCATTGGATGAGCTCGTGAGGGATTCGAGAAGATACAAAGGAAGGCCGGACTTGGAGAAGTCCGGGCTGGATTTGGTAAACTAATGTACATGCTTCGAGATAACAAGAGAAAGAGAGATAATACAGAAGGCCGCAAACGGCTTGCATAAGGGATATCGGGCCGAGAGCGGCGAACAACAGACTAGGATATTTGACTAAGAGTAGCAAAGAAAAGAAGACCGAGAGCGGCCAGAAGTGTAGAAGAGACTGCAGAGGGCGATACCTTATGACCCGGAGGAGCGGCCGTTGCTTTAAGTGGAAGCCGGGGCTTCACATCATCCCCTCCAAGCTTCCAAGCTTCTGAGCTTGGTTTAGGCGAAAGGGATTCGTCCGCGGGCTCGTCGTTGTGCCTCGTTGTTGCCTACAAGAATTCCAGTAGCCTTGTGCACATTGATGCTGAACTGTAATTTAGAAGCTGATCCGTGATATCTTTTGAGACGGTCCCCGTTAGTAGTAGACTT
Source organism: Puccinia triticina (assembly GCF_026914185.1). NCBI lineage: Eukaryota > Fungi > Basidiomycota > Pucciniomycetes > Pucciniales > Pucciniaceae > Puccinia > Puccinia triticina. The sequence continues at coordinate 865,009 of NC_070567.1, read as the reverse complement.
GTGAATCAGCGGGCTCAGCCAGTGATGGCATATTAGATGTGGTGGGGGGGGATCCGGGATGACCTTTGGTGAGGGCTTGTATAGTGAGGATCAGGGAGGAAGCGGAGGGGAAGACAAGGGGGAGATGAGCAGAGAGTGATGGTTGTTGGTGAAGAGGCTGCAGCAGTGGTGGGATGGGGGCACATCAAGTGGGCTTGAGGGGTGGCACAGAAGAGCCAAAACGAAGCGGGTTATATAGCCAAGTTCCCCTAGTGGGTGATGGGGGTAGCCCTAAGTGGGTGATTGGTATAAGACACTCAGGGGAGTGAATGCAAATCTGACAAAAAGAAATGTGTCGCGGTAAGGTCAGCCTTGCACGGTATCAAATCCAATCTTGGTATACATTGCTCATACCTGACGAAAAGAAATGCGTTGCAGTAAGGTCAGCCTCGCACGGTATCAAATCCAATCTCGGTGAGGAAAGAGAGGATCCGGTACCGGGCGAGCTGAGGTAGACTAAGTACAAGCGCAGCCGCAGTATGCATGTATGTACAATGTTTTGGTACATGCATAATGTAGATGAATAAACTCTAGATAGGTTAAGTTTACCACCTTGGCTACCCCGGTCTCCAACACCCCCCCCCAAGTTGGTAAACTTCACGCCCTCAGACCTAGGTTTGCTATTGCCGCGTCCATCTTGTTAGGTCCTAGTTTCTTGGTGAATATGTCCACCTGTTGGTGATGAGTGTCTGTCCACGCAATCTTGACTTTGTTTTCTTGGATGAAATCATTAATGAAGTAGAAAGCACGCATTAGATATTTTGTCCTTTTCTTTGAAGCATTGTCGCCCGCTATCAGAATTGCCGCTTCATTGTCGCAAAAAATGTTCATTTTCAGCTGATGTCGTAAGTCTTCAAGGAGTATTGAGATCCCTGCCAGGTGTTTGGAACCGTCCCAGAGGGCTACATATTCCGCAGCGCATGTCGAGAGGGCTACTACTGTTTGACGTTTAGCTCCCCATGCTATAGAGTCGCCCAGGTGCTTGATCACAAAGCCAGAAGTTGATCTCTCATGCTCTCCGCCCCAATTCGCGTCAGACCATAGATCCAGAGAGTTTCCTTGACCCTTCAAGGTGAGCTTGAGTGACGCCGACCGTTTTAGGTAACCTATGAGGAAGTCCAGGGCTTTCCAGTGTCTTTGTGAAGGGTTCTCACTGTATCTTGCAAGTAGATTTACCCCGTATGATATATCTGGTCGAGTACTGGCCGCTAAGTACATTAGGGAACCCAAAATAGACCAATACGCTGTTTGATCCACCGGTTCACCAGAATGTATCTCAAGAGTCTCATCCGGGAGGGTGCTCCGCTGTGTGAATACTGGTCTTGCGTAATCATTCACAATTTGGTTTGCTAATTTTTCTTGATCAAGCTCCACTGCGTCTGCCTTCATCTTGATGTTAATTCCAACTAGCTTCGCCACTTTGTCCGTCCATTTGATCTTCATGTCCTTCTCCATTGCCGTCCTCAGTTCGCCCATCAGGTCTTCACTCGAAGCCACCGCAAAACCGTCGTCCACGTGTAACCATATTATGATGAACCCGCTGCCTCTTCTGTACACGTATAGTGATTGCTCTAGCTCCGACGCAACAAAACCTATGTCTTCCATTTTTGATTTGAAAAATTTCCACCAACAACGTGCAGCCTGTTTTGTCCCGTACATAGCTTTGTTCAGTTTCATTATCTTTCCTTTCAGTTCTGGTCGAATCTCCACGGGGGGTTGCACGTAGACGTCCTCCTCTATAGGACTATATAGATAAGCAGAGCTAACATCAAAAGTCGCTATAGGATAGTGATATTTTATTGCCAGAGAGATCAACATGCGGAGTGTCACTAGAGATGCAGTAGGTGCATACGTCTTGTTGCAATCGCGTCCCATTACTTGATTGAAGCCCTTTGCGACGTATCTCGCACGGAAGATTTCAGGTTCACCTGGCAATATTCCGTCCTTGATTGCAAAGACCCAACAACAACCTGGAGCTTTTACGCCAGGGAACGGGTCTACTGGGGTCCACACGTCGAGTTCAGTAAACTTGTCAATTTCGTAGTTTGCTGCTGTCCGCCATACTGCCGAATCAGCCGACTGTAGTGCGGACCTGATGTTGAGTGGCAGTCGCCGGTCGCCATTGACGGGCAGGTTTGCAACTGCTTTTTCCTCAGCTTTAGCATTTTCGTTGGTCGCTTCTTCCCCTAGCTTTAGTACTATCTGATTCAGAACAAAGTCCAGGTCGGTCTTCTTTGGCTGCTTCTTCTTTACCGGTAAGTTCTGAAACTCGGGAAAGATAACGGCGGTCAAGTGTAATATTCTTCCATTTTGGTTCGAGTGAATCAGCCAGCCTGCTCCTGCCATCGGGTAAACTATTAGCTTTCCGGCTATTGCTCTCTCAGACAGTTTATCCCGTTTTTCTTTAGGCACATGGACGATTGCATCTGCTCCAAAAGGGTAGAGTACGTTTGGATCAATTTCAATGCCGTAAAGCGCCGTGAGAGGGGACGAGTCAATTTTTTTATTGGGGATCCTGTTGTGTATGTGTGCTGCCATGCAGTAAGCATAGCTCCAGTACGGCCATGGCATCTTCGACTCGTGGAGCATTGTGCGCGCCATATCTCCTAAGGTTCGGTTGACTCGCTCTGCTTCACCGTTCTGTTCAGGGCTGTACGGCGGTACGGGTGCTAGCAAGACTCCTATTGGGACTAGTAGTTTCTTTAGGGAAGCGGTATACTCCGGCGCGTTGTCGCAGCGTATGTTCTTTGGATACCTGCCAAAAGTGTTTTTCAGGTGGTGAAGCCAAGACATGATCTTTTCCAGCACCTCGCTCCGCTCTGTCATGATATCGCACCAAATATACGTCGAGGCGTGGTCTCTCATTGTTAGGACATATTGCTTGCCGGACATATCATACGAGAAAGGTCCGGCCACATTGGAAACTAGCAAGTCAAGCGGTTCGTCTCTGGGGATCAAGGAGTTGCCGCCTGGTGATTTCTTGTCTATGCTCTTAGATTTCGCGCACTGCGTGCAGAAGAAAGACTCCCAGGATTTGCCTTCTACTTCATCTGGGTAATGTTGTTTTAGGTATTTTCTCACTACCTCCTCCGACACATGTCCTAATCTTCGGTGCCAGAGGAAAGGGTCGAAAGATGGTCGCTGGGTGATCTTGTTCAGGTTAAGCGATTGATTTAAATTGCTAAGGAACCAGCAAAAATTCCTATACAACGTATTAAAGACGACCTTGCTAGGACTAGTTAATGTTGCTTCTGTCCCTTGAAACCTCAGCTCCCATCCAACACTCGTCAAACGACCAACCAAGAGTATGACCCCATCAACCCCAGGACAATAGAATACGTTTTCAATCGTCACTGCGCCTTGTTTCGTCGGGATGGCTATCGTTCCCTTGAGTCTGACGTCAACAGAACAGTCAGCGACAGCCAGAAGGATTTTTCGCGGATGATCAAGTTCTTCTGTTGATGTGTACAAGTCGAGTGAACCACTCACGTGAGTAGAGGCTCCCAAGTCTAGCAATATCTTCCCGTCACTGACTTCTGGCACATCAAGTTGTCGGAGTCGGTTGTGCTGGTTGGCAGGACGGTCAGGAGGTATGTGGTTCGACGATTGATGAGGTGGATCGCAATGTATCGGCTCAATGATCCCCGCATCAACATCGTCCCAGAAAATCTGGCAGTTGTTGTGCCAGTGCCCATTTTGCTTGCAGTAGTGGCACCGCGGGCCCCACGTTGACGTGAGGTAACTGTTCAAAGGGACCTCACGATAAGCGCTAGCTTTCTCAATCAAGAGGGATGGTTTCTGGGTCGGAGCTGGGGTCTGAGTAGTCATTGGGTGGTTTGGTGCTGCGTTGACTGGAGCTTGTCGACGGTGTGGAGGAGCATAGCAAGCTGGTGCGGATCTCATGGCTTGGATGGTTTCAAGATCCATTGGCACATACAAGTCTTCAAAAACAGCTGCCGACTTTCCTTGAGATTTTCCCAACGCTGCTTGTATGACTGTCATGACGTCGCTAACTGTTGTCTTGTTGGCATTCTCAAGCTTCTGGCTAACCTTGAACTCAAACGTCTTCAAATCAACACCGACCGGCGCCGTGAAACTGTTTTGCAATAGTAAACCGCCAACCTCCTCAAGGGTGAGTATGAGTTGGGTGATCTCTGCCCAGACTTTACTCCATTTGGCGAGAGTACTATCTGTTCCTGGAGAGTTATCAGAAACGAGCTCGGTGAGTTGCTGGATGATCGCCAGCTTGTGTTGTTGGTCTGAGTGATCACATTGATCTTTAAGAAGGGTGAAGATCTTCCAGGGACGTCTACAATGTCCAGGAGAGACGTCTCAATCGTTGATCTTAGCAGGCAGGCGATCGCAGCTTGATCTTTTGCAGACCGCGCAAAGTTGACTTCGAGGGATGTGAACGTTCCAGCGCATTCAAAAACGTACTTCAAGGTGCGGTTGATTTCTCGATTCCAAGCTTTGAAGTTAGCTTTTCCTTTCTCAAGCTTGGTCTTTTTCGGATTATGCATGTGGTGGAGCTCTAGGGGTTTTTTATGGAAACTGTTGATGAGGACGTTTCCATTGTCAACAAGGGCCGGCTGTTGAACATGTCGGGGGGCGGGGTTGGCGGATATGATGCGCTCAAGTCGATCGATCTCAGATTTCAGGTGGAAGAAATCTTTGGCTGAGGGTGCGTTCGCCATCTGGACTTGTGTAGAGGATGATTGGTGGGGAGGAAAGTGTGCCGTATATAATTCTTTACGCTCTTGTTCAATTCTTTTGATCGTCTCTTGTCTCTGTCTTTCTTCTTCTTCACGGCGCTTCTTCTGTATCTCTTCGGTTTCTCTGATTGCTTTCTCTTTTATCTCTTTAAGTTTTCCTCCTCGTCCGACCATCAATCTGATGATCTCCCAAAAATTGAAATCGAACCACCGGCGGTGGGCGGAACCGGCTTTTAACCTATAAGACACTCAGGGGAGTGAATGCAAATCTGACGAAAAGAAATGTGTCGCGGTAAGGTCAGCCTTGCACGGTATCGAATCCAATCTCGGTATACATTGCTCATACCTGACGAAAAGAAATGCGTCGCGGTAAGGTCAGCCTCGCACGGTATCGAATCCAATCTTGGTGAGGAAAGAGAGGATCCGGTACCGGGCGAGCTGAGGTAGACTAAGTACAAGCGCAGCCACAGTATGCATGTACACGGCGGGGGTACTTCCTGCCGCGACCTCGGGTGGATCCGACGGGTCGCGCTTGATCCGTGAAACGGACAAGGGATCCCCGTGGATCCGACGGGTCGCGCATGACCTGTGAAACGGACATGGGATCCACCATTTCCCACGTGATCGTGGGCACGCTGTCGGAGATGGACAGGGGCCTCGATTCCTCGTCACTCCGATGAGAAAAAATCAGAGGACTCCACGCGAGTAGATTCAATCTCGGCGGAGTCCACGGCAGCACTTTTTTGTCCTCGTGGAATCCACACTCACAGTGTTTTTCGAACTTGTGAAGTCCCTCTTCTGCGGGGGGGCGGGCAGCCGGAGCTACCCCTCCGAAGGACGAGCTTAACAAAGCCTCTCTGGAGGAGGGCACCGCAGGGTCTCTGTCTCACAGAGAGGCTTGCCCCCCGAACTTAGTCAGTCCTCCCTTGCCAGCCTCCGAAGGAGGGACTGGGGAGTGAGTGCTGAGGACCGCCTCAACCCATTTGGCTGGGGTCAAACTTTGACACCACACTAAAATTGCGTCCTGCGGGCCAATCAGGCCGCCATGGTGCCAGATTGAAGCCCTGCATCTGGCCTTCAAACCTACATAGGCCACATATTGTTATCTTGAACGGTCTTGAAGTTTGGCTGGTGTCAAACTTCAACACCACACCACCATAGCATCCCGTGAGCCAAATAGGCCGCCCAGGGGCCAAATTAAAGCCCTGCATCTGGCCTTCAAACCTACATAGGCCACATATTTTTATCTTGAACGGTCTTGAAGTTACAAAGCTTTTAAAATCATGCTTCCATGATTCTGGCAATGATTGTACACTTCTGCATCATTAGTAAGTGCATGGAAGCAGTATTTTCTGCAAATGAAAATGCATATTTTTGAACAAGTTCAATTCTCAATTCATCATCAATGCATAATATTTATATTGGTATGCTTGATGTACAGAAGTTGGAAAAAAACCTTGATTTGTTGGAGCGAGTTCAGCAGTGATTTTGCATGGATGTCCAGTGGCCAGCTGGGGGGATAAAAAGCTTATTAGTGGATGGCTGCCTGTGCAAGAAGCTAGCCTACAAGGCCACACCACTCATGTCCCTATTGGGCAAAAAATGGGTGTGAGATTGTGGATAAAAGGAAAAATGGGGGTTGGTTGGGCCCCAGGCTTATCAGCTCTCACGCCAATATCGGTGGCTTGGGGGCAAGCCTCTCTGTGAGACAGAGACCCTGAGGGGCTCTCCTCCAGAGAGGCTTGGTTAAGCTTGGTTAAGCTTGCTTGCCCCCAAGCATCAAGCTTTGGCGTGATTGTAGAGCTTCTGGTCATGCTTTCAAAAACCATGCCGAGCTTGTCCCAGCGAGCAGAGCGTGTTTTTTTGCACTCCTGTACACATTTTATGTGTGGCCTGAATACCAAATGTAGTTCATTGTTCAATTCAAACAATAAACATACTTCATGTACATATTAGAAATAATGGAAACTTTCATGTACTTATCCAATAGTATGGTGTAAGATCAATCCTGGAATCATGATTCCATGACTTTACATCCTTGTAGCTTCAAGGCCATTCAAGGCATTAACATGTGGCCTATGTAGTCTTGAAGGCCAGATGCAGACCTTCAATTTGGCACCTGGGCGGCCCATTTGGCCGCCAGGATGCTATAGAAAAGTGGTGCCAAACTTTCACACCAGCCAAATGGGTGAAAGCTGTACTCAGGACTCACTCCCTTGGCCTCAAGTGGGGCCCAGCCCAGTTGATATTGAGAGGTGTAGTGAAGGCCAATGAGCTTTCTGAACAAAATTTCTAGTTGTTTTTTATTTATTTCCACACCAACAAATACTTAGGTTCCAGTTTTTTCCAAACGTGATTTTACTTCTCTCCCTCACTTAACTTTTTCAATGAAAAGTGAATTTGTAATGAATAAGATTCCCAGTCACATTAAACCTTTTGTGACTGTGATTTATGATGGATGAGGGTGGTTATTCATTGACTGCAAAGACTGGTGGGCCAGCTATGCTAACTGTACCATTAGTGTGGCGTACCATAGCAAGTTTATGCTACCACTGTACTGTTAGTGTGGCGTACCATAGCAAGTTTCTCCTACCTCTCTGGAAGGGATCCCTTCTGGTTGACAGTGCACTCTTTTTGAGGATATCTAATATTGCATTCAGTCAGTGATAAAATTTAATAGATGTATGAAAATTTGTTTATTCAGACCAAAAATTATGTCACATTCAGTGTGATGATTTCATGCATGTTTCACAATCATTTTTTTTTCAAACATCCACTTTGTACTTTCAAACATTCATACTCTTTTTTCAAACAATCAAACTGATTGTTGAATTTTTTATCTTTTTTGCTTAGTTCATACAGATCAAATAAGGGTTGATACTTGACCCGCCAGGCTAAATTTTCTTCTGAAAATGACTCGTTGAGCATTCCAACTGGTTTTGGAGCTGGGAAAAGATTCATATCAGTGAATTTCAGAGCAACAAAATGACTCTTTGATGCAATGAATGCAAACGTAATTGGGCAATTTTCATTTGGGCCAACAAAGTCTGGGAAGAATGAGTTGCATTCAATTTCGGAATAGAAGAATACTGGTCTCTGAAAGGCATTTGCTATGGGTCTTCCCATTCCAGGCATACCCATCCAATATTCCTTACCACATGGCCCAGGGGATGGGACATTTAGCACCTTCATATGCTCTTCAACAGTATAGAAAGGTGTTGCTTTTTTGTAGAAAGCTTCCCTACTTCCCAATTCATGAGCTATCTCTGAACGTATATTCATGTAATCTCCTTCTCCTCTTTCCAGACAGAATGCAACTGCCCTGAATCCGCAGTGACCATCTCCGTCCACATCAAAAACTTCCTCCACCCATGTTTGGATATGGGTTGGTAATTCCCACATGTACTCATGTTTCCTTGCAGGTGGGTAAGGTGGAGGACCAAAGATCTTGGTGTCTATCAGATTTCTGGAATTTTTCTTGGGAATTTTATCTTCTTCTTCTTGTTTGATAACTTGGCCCAATAAATTGTTGGGTGTTGATACCACAGATATTCTTGGGTCAATGTAGCTAGACATTGGACCAGGTAAAGAATTGTACAATGATTGAGAAGTGTTTGATGTGGGATTTGCAACAGATACTGTCTCAGAGATGCTTTTTCTTCTCTTAGCGGGGCCTGATGGGCTGTACTGAAGTGTTGGAGTATTTGATATGAACGGGCTGTGTAGAATGGGTTGACTCTGAGTATTAGACATGCTGATGCTCATTCTTCTTTGAGATGTAGTTGTTCTGAGATCTTGGTACAACCGTGAATTGTTAGAATATGATCCAGAGGGGATATTCTGTGTATAACTGTCTGAATATGATCCATGCCGTATATGCTGTGCATGAGAGTTGGGAGACCTTGATCCATTGAAACTGGGATCATATGGCATGTTTTCACTCATTCCTCTTTGGGAAGTAGTTCTGCCAGTGTCTTGATACAGTGGTGAGTTGTGAGAATAGGTCTCCAGTGGGATATGCACAGAACTACCCAGATAATTTGATTGATTCCAACTGGGCCCTGTTTTGGAGGGGCTAGCTTGAGAACCTGTAAATTCTGCATTCATTTTTATCTGTGTATTAGTAGGATTTGGTGTAAATTGATTTGGTTGAGTGGCTGGTACTGAATATGTGGTGTTGTTCTGCAGGTGACGGAGCTGCCGAGTTTGGATAGGGGTCAACTTCTTTTTGGCAGTTATCTTGGGTTTTGGATCTGCCTGAGTCTTTTTGAGCCATGTTTCCATTCCTTTTCTGGTGGCTTCTTCCCAATCTTTTGTTGTGACACTGGGGAATGTCAGCCTGGATTCTGCCCTGTGTGGGATCATGGATCGTAATGCACAGGCATTGAGTATATACCCATACTTTTTGCTGTGATAATGCTTGACAACATATTTGGAGGTTTGACCCTCCTGTCTAACTCCTCTGGTTGATTCCTCCAGGGATACTTGACACTTGGCATCATAGCAATTATGTTGGAAGTTTAGACAACATATCACATCCTATGTGTTTTAGATATGCTTGGTCAGCTGTGAATCTGTGCTAATTTTATGTGTGCCCTATATCTCAATGACTTATATTGGCTGACTCACTTCAGCCCTGGCATAGAAAAGTTTATGCGTGTCATGGTATTCCCGCATTTGATAAAATGAGTTCACTCCAACAGACTTGTATGATTTGAATTCTAACATGAATGAACATGACGAATGTGATGGTTTCCAAATTGACTCCACTGATCCAATCATGGGGTGTGTTTTGGGCCTAGATATCTACATGTGGAATTGGTTTGATAAATCCATGTTGGGCACCTACACAATATATGTTATGAACTCACCATTACAAATATTCCTTTCCGGACTATATCATGTTCATCAGTTTTAATGCTTGAAACCAACGTCCAATGTTGAGCAGGAAATTGTTGAGCAAGGAAAAGAGGAGGAGCAATATCTCCTTTGACTGAATCATGGCCATCATACAAGACAGGATATCTTATGGGTTCAGAAAGGTCAATTCCCATGAGATTCTGTACCTCTTTGTTAGTTTTGAATAAATCTGTGATATGTTTTGAGGGTCGGAAATAATATTTCATTGTATGATTAAATAGTATCACTCCTGAAAAAATGAGTCTCATGGCTTGGTAATCAGAGAACGTTGCGGCAATGTCCCTCCCTGGAGCTTGTCGATTTGAGTGAATTGATGCATTTCTCATAATTCCATTGTAAGCCTCAAACTTTTCAGAAGAAAACAAGCAGGGTGGACCAAACCGCCTGACTGATTCTGGAAGATGGATGAGCATATGAAACTTTGGCTTATTGACCCATTGTGCAGTCATACTCAGCACATGATAAAGGAATAGATCAATGTGATGTTTGAGATCTTCAATGTATCTATCCAGGTTTTCAACTCTTGTTTGGTAAACAAAAGTACACAGGTAACACAGTGACATCCATAGATCCCTTTGTTGTCTGTTCATCAATGGAAAGAAGACAAAGGGGGCAGCTTGAATTACTATCTTCATGTGTTTTCCTATAAAGCTTTTGTAGTGGTTAACCATGAAAACTCCTCTCAAAGAAGGAATATTGAGTGAATCTTTGTTGAATGCCTGCCAATTTGCCTCTACTGTTCTTTTATCTCCCTCAGTGAGGCCTTCCATGAAGTCGCGCAGAAGGTATCGGATCACCCCAAGCTGCAAGACGTGTAATATTTCAACTGGGGTATCTTTACTCCCATCAAAACCTATTAAAAAATTGGAAGGGCTCAGCTTCAGAAATACAATTAATTTCATGACTTGGTCTCACCTTTCAAGGTGTAGAAACGGTTGAACAACCGCTCTGAACCAGCCTTTTCTAAGGCATCTATTGATTCTTTCTGCCCTGGCTTGTTACGCTGATGGTACCGCTCAACAAATTCCACATTGATGTTGTCCTTAAGCCCATTCTCCTTGGTTTTGTCATCATACCTGGTCTTGGCTTCATTCTTAGATTCATCCCAAAACTTCTTCATGTTGGATATGGTATCTTCCCACTTTCTTGGAGGGGGAGGCTTGAAGGGTATTAAATTGTCAGATCTTTTAAGAATAACAAAATTAGTCGATTTACTTACCACATTTCCCCCTGTGGTCAAACGTAAAAAATCCTTCACATAACCCACCAAAGATTTATCCTCCTTCTTTGCCACTGAGAGTTGACACATGCGGCATGGGCTGTTGGCATTAGCAGGCATGGGAGTGCTGGTCATCTCAGCATGCATGGGCGAGTCTCCCAGGGCTACTAATACTATACTCATAATGAGGACCTTCTGATTGATTTCACTGTCATAAGCAAAATGTCCATTGTTGCTTATTTCACTATTTCAAGTGATAAAATCCCCACACATCAGTGATTTATAAGACACTATAAGGATATTTCATTTATATATTCATCCCAACTTACTTAATTTCCTCTAGTATTGGATCTGCTAACTCTAAGCAACTAGCCACATTGGACATTGACACAAAATGGCAATTGTATTCCTGATTCGACCAGTGCGGATGAAGGCCAGATAAAGTAAAATAGTAAGATATATGCTTGTTCCATTGTTTGGAACAATTACCAGATGTGTCATCCGCATAAAGGTTAATAGGCAAATGTCGGATGATACAACCTTTGGCTTTTGCACGCCAAGGGTTTGGGAGCTCAATTGAAGTTAATTTATGGTTATCATTTTCCTCTATAAATATGTAATTGGTCAAATAGGAAATCCATGTGAGTGACAGAGAATAATTCACTCACCATACATATTTCCCCCACATTCTGCTTTCAAATAACTCTGATTTTCCATTTTAATTTCTGAATACATCTCATCAAATTCCATGATATCCACAACCTGCTGCTTGGAGTCAGAAAATTTGATATCTTTTGGAATAATGAGTTTGAAACCTTTTCCTGATTTATTTGTCTCGTATTCAGGAACACAGCATTTGGCATACAGTTTCCCTTGAGCCTTGTAAAAAAATGTTGGGATAACCACTTGACCAGATATCAGCCTTGTGGGTTCATATATGTAGAAATGCTTGACTTGTTTTTTGAAATTCTTGTAGACCATCTGCACCCGCACATCACGGGGTAAATCTTCTCTCCATTTGAAGCTCTGATAGAGGCTGTCAATTGGATCACCACATGGGTCATGTGGATAATATTCCAGATGTCTGGTGACATATGGATTCAGCATTTCCTAATCAAAGCAAAACATGAGATCAGCTCAATATGCATATGTCAATTTGATAATGAATCGCAAACATTGGCCAAGATCCCTTTTACACTGATGTGGAAAACCTTATTATCCCACACACTGATTGATTGTTTAGTAATAAAGTTCAGATCCTTCCTTAGTCTATCTTTGGTACGACGTGCAGCATCCCAATAGGGCAGAACCAATTGCTTTGTTTTAAGTACGGTCCTGATATGGATGTATGCCACACGGGAAATAATGTGGTGCAAAAATCCCAGGATAAGACATGCAATGAATTCCTGATAAGTCAAAAGGAGCAATCTAATTGAGCAATACTCCGGGCATCAACACATAATAGTCAGAGAATATAATGTGACAACAAATGATAAAGTTGTACCTCTTGTTTATGGAAAGGTGACCAATCCTCTTTCTTTTGGTCTTTTGATTGAGGCGGATGTTCTATTTCTGAAGTAATTGCACCCAAATGATCTCCAAATACCTCCAATGAGATAAATTCTTCTGAATGGTCAGTGGGGGGTGGATGAACACCTGATGATTCTGAGGCAAAACCAACATCATCATCATCATTGATAACATTAACATGATTTTCTACCACTGGGGTTTGCATTTCAGTGTCAAAGGTATGTTGCTCTGGCCAGGTGTGGTCCAGATCCATATCTACTGAAGCATTCTGTTCCACTGGCTGCACTGGCAGCCGGTTATTAAACTGGCTGTTATATTCTATAAACTTTCTGACAGCTCTCTGGTGTGTAGCTGAGTTCAAGTGACGATCCACTTCAGTGATTAGGTGACCGCGGCAGTAATTGCATTGGTACCTGGTAGTGCCATGTGCATCTACAAATCTTGTGAAGTCTGCCAATCCAATGAGAGAAATGAGAAACGCCACCAACAAAATAGGAAAATAAATCTCACCAGGTAATTCAGCCATTTGAGAGAAACAGACAAAGAGGAATGGAAGAAATTTTCTTAATTGGATATCTTATTTTTAATTGAATTTAATGTGGCATAAAGTCATCAACACATGTAAATTGCACTCTAATTCTCAATTTAGGATTGGATAACCATTGGAATGAATTGTGATTTTGAGTTTTGTTTAATTATTTGGGTTTTATTCTGTTTATTCTGTGTTTTATAATGGGGTTTTGTTACTTTTATTACTCAAATTAGTGACTCCAAGCAGTGGAGACTTAAAGATTTGGGCGAAGCAGTGACCACGACCAGGGTCTTGGTTCAATGCGGTGGGTGTGAGGCTGATGGAATGGAGGAGATGTGGATCCGATGGGATCAGAAGAGTGGTCGATGGAGATGTGGATCCGATAAGATCAGAAGAGCGGTCAATTCCACGGTGCAGCATGAACCATGATGTGTCAAGTGTGAGACACCATCAGAGATTTTCGCTGGGCCGCTCCTCCTCCCAAGTTTCATCCCCGGCTCCACCTGCTCCGATCAAACAAGGATGACTTCTCCATGCCCTCTCCAACCTGACATGCACGGTATAAGACGACGATTCTGGTGGGCTCTGGCCTGGTAAGTCAATCCTCCCCCTCACACGTCTCAAGCTCCATCCTCCATTTGAAACAACTTATCTTCCCTAATATTCCGATCAATATTGGAAAAGCCTCGAAACACCTTATCTTCCTATATCTTCCAATCGATATACCAAAATCATGTCTGCCAGTCCCGTGAGACGATTTGCGCCCAGGTTTGCCGCACGCCAGCCAGCCACAGGTAAGCGCTAGTTTTCCGTTTGCTCTTGAAATCCAGTATACTCTGATGATTTTGAACTCGAACCATTACAGGGCCCGTTCGCCGTTCCGAAAGATCAAACACCACCGCTCGAGAGTCAGCAGCCCCTTACCCAGCCAACAGCCCCAATCAAGCACCAGCCGTGACCCAAGGACCCGATCAAGTTGCAGACGATGGTAGTATTCATCCCAACTTGGCTGCAGCCGCTGCTCAAGTCGCAGGTGCAAGTTCGGGCTCGAATTCAGATAATGATGCTTTATTCTCTGCGGAAGAGCAAGACGATCATGACACCCCACTCACTGAATTGGGCCCGGGTCCAACGTCCGCCCCCGAGGACGAGGATATCCGAATCATTCAACAGCTTGGGGAATTCCTGCGACTCCCGGATATTCAGATTGAGAATATCCAACGAACGGCGACAGTAAGTCGAATTCCTTGATACTCGACTCATTGATTCTGCTAAAGAGATTAATCTGATATTTATTTAGCTTGTGGGCAAAAATCATTGGCTTGCCACCCTCATGTATCTGGAATGGATACGCTACCGACTTGAGCAAACTGGCTCAATTCAACCCACAGAAGTTGGACCGGCTCCACAAGTAACCAGGCGCTTTGTTTTCCACCCCGACGTCCGGGTAAGTTTCTTATTTGGCATTCCTTGCGTGCCTGACCTCAAGAGAAACTTCCACATCACAGGATTTCATTCGCCTCAAGATTCGAGAACACCTCCTCTTGTCCGATCTCCAGGCCTACGGTCGCACCCAAACCGTGGCGAATCGCTCGCTCATAGCTAGGACACCTCTGGTGTTAGTAAAGGTAAGTAGCGAGTAGAACTTTGATGCTCTAGCAAGGGAAAGTTGGCTGAATTTGGCCGGTACTGCAGGCCAGCATCGATATGATGCAAAATGAGTGGAAGGAGACGTTCATGCCACCAGGTTATCTCACCCCAGAAAACGAGGCAGTTACACGAGTTAGGGACCTCATCCGAGAGTTGCTCAAGTACGAAAAGAGCGCCCTTGCCAAATTGGTCAGTCTTTTCTCTATTATTTTTGCTTTATTCCCATGTACCTCTGACATGTTTATGTTTAGATTACGACCGGAGCAAGGCCGGGTTGCAGTAGTAATCCCCAGCCGATCCCCAAGCTGAATGACCTCATTGTCAAGGTGAGTGCTAACCTTGTCCGATCGATCTAACCCTTGTTTATGTAGCTGATCCCTGGGTGATCAGATCTTACGGGCAATGTCACCACGTCATGAACTGGAGGACCGGGCCAGCATAATCCAGTCCCTCACCTCGAGCATGAGGGTACGGATGGCGTACATTCGCCTACACTTATTCATCCAGCGACAGGTTGACAGAACCACCGCCCCACCTCACTCACCTTGGGAGGTAATAGATCGACATTTGGAACTAATGCGGACAAAGCCGATCAATTTCAAGATTGCGTAAGTGATTTTCGCTTGAGCAAAAATCTTAATGGTTAACTGACTGTGGGCCATTTTCAGCTTTGCCCGTATGGTCATTGCCTACAATGCCGAATTGTTTGATGGTACAAACACCGCGATCAACATTCAGGGTGTCGGAGTTGCTCTCCCTTCTGATGAGGAGGTGCAAGAGCAGATCACTAGCCGAAGCCTTGCCCCGCCGACCGCCGATGAGGAAGCTCACGTTCCGGCGGAGATTTTCTGATTTCATAGTTGTTTTCCCTCTAGTTTTATCTCTCTCTCTCCCACCTCACAAATGTTTTTTTTTTCCTTCCTTTTTTTGTCTCATGATGGCCACTGATATGCAATGTAGTACGGATACCCCAGTGGTACCCCTTGATATATGACGGATTGTAAGCCGGTGTGCACAATCCGGAGCCCGCAATTTACCTCCCATGAGCCCATCGGATTAGTGGAGCGCACCATGAACCCACGTGGGACCGACCACTTGTCGGATAGTGGGGCACCCGTGGGCGCTGCAATTGTTTTGTATCACGGGGAGGCTTCGAGGTGTCCACGGAAAGCTCATGGCATCCGTGGATTTCTTGGGTTGATCCCGTCGAGGCCACCCCTGAGATATGGGTGGTGACCTCGTGATACCCTGGACCGTCACCTGCAGGTCCGACCTCGCGCACGCGTTCCCGAGGAATCCTCGGAGAATTTCAGTTAGGTGCACGTGGAGGTACTCCCGGGGTGTATGTACAATGTTTTGGTATATGCATAATGTAGATGAATAAACTCTAGATAGGTTAAGTTTACCACCTTGGCTACCCCGGTCTCCAACAATTGGTGTGTGTTGCGGCTCCACAGCATCACTACATACTGCGGCGCCACCGGGGAGAAATGGGTGATCAAACCACCGGCCTGCTCACTGGCCGGCGCATCCCGTCGAGCTCGTGAGTCCTCGCGTACACGTGGCGCCGAGCAGTCGAGGCCGACTGCTTGGCATCTGTGTGGCCACTGTGTGGCGCAGCGCTCATGGCATCTATCACCGGCGCGATCATGACCGGTGCGAAACGGCAGCGTCCTTACCTGACGCCGCCATAGGACGCCGCCCCAACCAAGATGCTTGGGTGGCATCGCCCACGGGCGCCGGACTGATGGTGTCAAGGGCAGCTGTCCACCTGCGGCCTATACTGGCGCCCCCACGGCCCTCACGACCCCAAGCGTGACATGGTGGCGTCAGTATGCCAACCTGGTCATCCTGGCGTACTGTACCGCCCACCTGGCGCATGTACGACTGAAGCGTCAGGTGGGCGCAGGCGCTTTTGCCGATTCGCCCGGGTGTGTACACAACTTTGCACATCAGCTACCCAAACCGGTCGAGCGTGCTATCTTTGCAAAGGAGTTGGAAAACGTCGCGGGTCTGTTGGCCTATGTCAACCCGTGGGACTTGCCCGTCCAAAAGTATCTCGATCAAAGCCGGAGGGATTTGTTGGCGCATCGAGTCAATGCAGCCATCCTTGGTAAGCACTCTCATCCAGCCAACTGATCATCAATGGAGAAGAAAATCTGCGCATTCACTTAAAGATAGACATT
Source organism: Puccinia triticina (assembly GCF_026914185.1). NCBI lineage: Eukaryota > Fungi > Basidiomycota > Pucciniomycetes > Pucciniales > Pucciniaceae > Puccinia > Puccinia triticina. Next base: position 848,221 of record NC_070567.1, on the reverse strand, counting down.
GACACACTCAACCACAACCAGCGCATAATTTTTGACCACTTTTTACATAGTATGAACATCAACAATCCACCGCCTGTATTCATTGACGGGCCCGCCGGCTCTGGAAAAAGTTATTTGATGAACGCCATGATTCAAAACCTGTCCCAACTGGGGGTGGCGGTAATGGCTGTTGCCTCATCTGGAGTGGCTGCTATGGTCCTCGAAGGAGGTGGTACGGCTCATTCAAAGTTGCGGATTCCGCTTCAGGTCAACTCGCAATCACACGCAAACTACGACGTACGGAAAAAGTTAGGGAGGACGTTAGCGGAACTACAGGTACTCATATGGGACGAGATAACAATGAGTCACCGGGATACAATCGAATTGGTCAACCGGTCCCTGCGTCATCTTCGTGATTCCGATGAAATGCTTGGGGGTATTTGGGTCATATTTGGTGGCGACTTCCGGCAGACGTTACCAGTAGTTCGGGGTGGCGATATCTTTGCACAAGGCACAGCCAGTCTCATAGGATCTTACTTATGGCCTTTGATGTGCCGTTACAGTTTGACCGGAAACATGCGGCTGCAATCTACAATTCATAGCCCTGCGGATACTTCTACCACCAATGATGTAGCCGAGTTTTCGACCTGGCTCTTGAAAGTTGGTTCCGGTGACGGCATGTTGATGAATACGGGGACGATTGCGTTAGCAGGGATTGATATATTCACTAATCAGTCCAGCGAGCTGTCATACAAAATATCATTGGCTTTGTCTATGGAGATTTGAGCTTGCTCAGGAGCACTTATCACGACAACGGTTTGGCTAGATTTTTTGCGGGACATGCAATTTTGACTCCGCTGAATAATAATGTCGGGATCCTCAATTCGAGTTGTGTTGGTGCTTTGCCCGGTTGACAGGTCGATATTTGGGCGGTGGATGAGGTCTTGAGTGATTGTGATGAGACCGTTGGTCTGGAATCCTTGGCTAACATCAAACTCGCAGGTTTTTCTGTGCCGTTGCTTCGACTGAAAGAAGGGATGCCGGTCGTCTGCATCCGGAACCTTAATCTAGGAAGCGGTCTGTGCAACGGAACTCGTCTCCTGGTCAAGGGCATTCAGCCCCATGTCTTGAAATGCGAGGTCATGACTGGCCCCAAATCAGGAAATGAAGTCATGATCCCAAAAATGGTCTTGATACACGAACCGGATCAATCCTGTGCCACTAGGTTTTTCCGCTATCAATTCCCTGTTTTCCCCGCGTTTGCAAGAGGATCAACAAAGCGCAAGGACAAACTTTTGGTCGAGTTGGGGTATTTCTTCCGCAGCCAGTATCTTCTCATGGGCAACTCTATGTTGCATTTTCCCGAGCTACAACTCGGGCAGGCGTTCGTGTTGGGATTGTTAGCTCTGATGTAAACTGCTCGGGAACTGTAAATGTGGTAAACCTGTTGGTTATTCAAGAAGCGGTGGTGTGACCAGTAAAATGGTTTTGGAATATACGTGTAACTATTTCAACATAGAAATGGTTGTCTTTGTCGTTTCTGGAATTGCAAACTGTCACTTTGTTGAGATTTACTTGATCTATTATTTTGTACTTGTACTATTATTTGTGTTAGAGTTGCCCTGTATTCTGTGCGCGGAAATATAGTCTGATATATGAGTTGTATATTTATTGAAAGGTGTGTTGGCGCCCCTTGATGTGTGGGACACAGTTGCGGTGCGCGCTGCCAGCGGCGCAGCCGCGATTTCTCTAGTAATAAAAAAATAGGCGGAGTAGAGATAACTGGACAAAGAATGCGATCGATAAGGGGACGAGAAAAAGTCTTTAACGAACTTTGTGATATGCTATAAAAGGTCGGGAAGGTTTGATATGCGATAAAAAGGTTGAGATGGGTTTCTAATCTAGGAATTAACTCTCGTTTGAAAAAGGATGGAACTGTTCGCGACTCTGAAGCGAGAGGCTTTGGTGATCATCTGGGGAGAAGTCTGCGGCGGTATGCTTGCAGCTCCTCCTCTGCCATGGGGGGTCATATATGAACCCCGCCGTGAGGCTGACGAAGTCTGCGCATGACGCGGAGCTTCGTCCCGATCATCCAGGCGCCTCTCGCTTAGTCGCCTCCATGGACAGGGGGGAACTCGTCCGTTCCTTCCTCGATCCCCTGCAAAGAACCGCTGCTGGATGGCTGCGGCACTCAAGACTCTGTTTGCATTGTTCAGTCCCCTTTGGCTTCGTGGCTCCAGCGGTCATGGAACATCAATGTTCACCTCAATTGTGCAGCACTTTAATTCTCGGACAACTTACCAGTTAACGCAGGAAGGTTTGGTGCACAGAATGATTGCTGCAGCAAAGAACACGCTATTCCAGCATGCTCACAACCTACACCCTTCAAGCTTCAAGGCTGGGAAATTTGCATCAGCCAACTTCTTCATTGAAATCATCCTGGATCTCAAGACAAACCCTAATAGAGCCCGAAAAGGCTTGTTTGATGTTGAAGAGAGGCGAACCCTCACTTGTCCAGATCACCCTACGGCAACAAGGCAAGATGTCCGCGCTGTTTTCGTGATAAACATTGAAAGGGGGATGTTTGATGCCAACGGGCTTGCATACTCAGATGTTGCCGACCTGTTGACACGATGGACTTCAGATGGCTTGATTGGTATCTCGGGGCTGTACTGTAAGGACTGTAGGGCGAAGCAAACCGCACATAATGTTGCGATGGCTTCAACCAAAGAATTCACGGCCGCAGATGAGCCTCTTCACAAGCTGTCAATACTTCATTTCCCTGAAAATCAAGGTCCCCTCCACCTCTACTTCATGTTAGATGTGGCAGAAATTCTTGATCCAGACGAACAAAAAAAAATTATGTCTACGACCAATTGGCCGTTTGCAATTACTCTGGGAGGCGAAACCTATACTCTATTTGCTCGCCGGTATTGGAATGGAGTCCATTACTGGTCCAAGGTACTCAAGAATGTTTGTGGGGTGGTGGGGATTTGGTACCATAATGACATGGAAAACAATGGACTTGCACGTATGATCAGCTCGGATTCAAGCACAATTGGTGGGGCTCATCCCAACACCAGCTGGCTTATGTATTCCCGAAGCTGGAGGACCAAAGAGAAAGAACACGTCGACGGGAAGGTTGTTCAAATCAAGAAGGATTTCCCGATGGCGCGTCCAAATCAAATCATGTTTGCAAGTCTTTCTGACTTGCTTGGTTCAGGCAAAGCCTTCATCACATCCTCTGGCGAGATGATGGAAAATAGTAAGCTTAATTGATTTTTGCTTGGCTGTTTTGACTCATTCACTGAATCTGGGGTGATCCAATTATGCAGTTGCGAAAAACAACAAATTTGAGGTTTCTGCTGTTTTGCCTGCCGAGACGCCATCGGCAAAGCCAGCCAAGAGCTCCCTCCCCACAATGCGAACGAAGCCGGCAAAGGAAATCCCCCCAACAATTGGGGCGAAGACGGTGGAGGACTTTCCCTCGGTGAAGGATTCTCCTGAAACAGCCTAAACCACCAGAAGCATCGGTCAAGCCAATGCTAAAACCAGAAAAACCCTTGGATGTAGCTTTGGTGCCTGCTGCCATGCCTACTTGTGGGTCTGCACGTCGCAGCAAAAGAGTGGCAATGGTGCAGGCCTAGACGTTTTAGCCAAAGGGTCGCAAAGGCCGGAAACAACCTTGCCTGATAATCTACATTTCTAGTTTTATGCCTTGTAAAATTCCACTCTGATTGTTTTTTTGATGAATTTTACAAAGCTATTTTTACACTTGTATGCCTTGGAAAAGATGAAGTCTTGCAAATTTTGAAGGTTTTGGCTCTGAGGGGTATCTTTACAAGCAGGGCATAGCACATTGAATCGAATCAATTCGAGTATTTGTATTTGAATTCGATTCGAGTCGAATAATGCCTGGACAAATTTAAGCTTGAATATTCGAAAAAAATTGAATAATGGCTCAATGGGGCGCGTAGAGGGCCAATGCAAGCTTCTCTGTGGCCCAAAGGCCCCAGATGAGTTTGCACAGGCCCTATACCAGCCCCTTTGGTGCAAAACAAAAAAAATCTGCCTCTGGCACTTTGAAAAGTGCGTCCGCCACTACAAAAGGTGCGTCTGCCCCTATGCAAAGTGTGTCCGCCACTTTGAAAAGTGTGTCTGCCACTATGAAAAGTGAGTCCGCCACTATCAAAAGTGTGTCCAGCACTCTGAATAGTGAGTCCGCCACTATCAAAATTGTGTCTGTCACTGTGAAAAGTGCGTCTGGCACTATCAAAAGTGCGCCCGTCACTATCAAAAGTGCGTCCAGCACTATCAAAAGTGCGTCCGGCAGTCTGAATAGTGAGTCCGTCACTATCAAAAGTGTGTCCGCCACTATGAAAAGTGCGTCCGCCACTATGAAGAGTGTGTCCAGCACTATCAAAAGTGCATCCGGCACTATCAAAAGTGCATCCGGCACTATCAAAAATGCATCCGGCACTGTCAAAAGTGTGTCCGGCACTCTGAATAGTGAGTCCGCCACTATCAAAAGTGCGTCCGCCACTATGAAAAGTGTGTCCGCCACTATGAAAAGTGCGTCCGGCACTCTGAATAGTGCATCCGCCATTAGAAGATATGCCTCTGGCAATGTTATAAGTGCCTTTGGCACCATTATATGTTTGAAGAATGACCCCCTCAAAATTATATGGCCCCGAAATGGGCCAAAATAAGTCAAAAACACAAAAAATGTAATTTTTTGGTGTTTTTAATGTATTTTGGAAGTTTTTCCGTTGAATATCTCCAAATACTCAAATATTCGACGAATCAGTATTCAAGGGGCCCAAAAAACGCGTCAAATACCACCGTGCTATGCCCTGTTTACAAGGGTTTATTTTTGCAAGGCATATACAGTGTAAAAATTGCCTTGTGAAACTCAACTATTCACACCCCTGACGTGGTTTTGCATGGACTTCTTTGCAAGGCTTTGGTTTACAAGGCTAGCATTGTAAGACATACCTTGTAAAATTCAACATGGTAGGTTTTTTGGTTAATTTTCCAAAGTACCTTTTTTGCAAGGCTCAAGCCTTGTAAAATATACTTTTGAAAATTCTACACCCCCTCTATACTATGTACAATCAAAATATCTCTACAGTATGTATTTCTGCTTTTGAAAACAGTATAATCCTAATAACGTTTGACTGAGTACAGCTAGCCTAGTGGTTCCAGTGAGTGACTAGGGTTTAAATGACCTGTAGAATTCAATTATGAAATAATACATCTAGAAATATGTCTCCTTCTCAATTGTAAACTGTGACTTATGCAATTTGATACTTGAAACACATTTGGCACACCACACCGTAATACTATGTTGTCACAGGGGAGACACCAAGCTTCTGTGTGTGATGGTTAGCACTAGCCATCTGGACCCTTGAGGTGGGTTGGGGGGAGGGATATGATCAGATTTGGTCAACCAATATCCAATCATGTGAGAGCCAGCCCCCCTATAGGGGGGTTCCTGAGCGGTACCCGGAGCGGTATCTGGGTACCGGGTCAAATTTTGCCCAAAAGCAGGCACCAGGTACCGCACCAGGCACCATCACAAGCCAGGAGGTACCCGCCATCTGGTGCCGGGTACTGCCAAACAGGTACCACAAGGCCATCTTTAACAGTGCAAGATGTGTAATGAAGGATGAAGCAGACCCAATGGTGGTAATAAAAAAGGAATTTGAGTGCCACTCAAGGCCTCAATTTTGTTTGAAAAATATGTAGAAAAATTCTCCATGATGTTGTTCATCTTTTGTTCCCCCAACACCTAATCACCCAATGAGAATTGATGCTGCTACAAAAAGTCAAAGAATGGCATTTTAGAAATTCTCTCAGGCTGCAGGGTCAACATAGTGTTTAAGTCCCTCCTTTGAAAGCATCCCCCCTCCACAAAGAGAGGGAATTAGTTAAGTTACGCCCAGTAGTCCATTGTCTCAAAGTGCTCTCCTGCTTGTCTTGTTCGATTAATGAATGAAATAACTAAAGAGGAAAAGACATGACAAGTTTGTATTTCTGGATCAACAAACTTGAGGTGCAAATAGTATTGATAGTAGGCCCCCACAATTGAAATTTGCAAGAATTTAGGACACATTTTAAGCTGTGTAGGAACATATTTTTAAAAAATTGACATGTTGCACCAATTGATCAGCAGCCCCCAAGTGTGGACAGCTTGTCAAAATTTTGAAATTTTGTTCACAAAGGCCTTTGTAAAGTTCATAATATGTTACCAAAAGTAAAAAAACAGTACAAAGCTATTTCAATTGAGACTGGAGAAAGAACTGAGAGCTAGATTAATGCATGGATACTAACAGTGGAGGACTTCCCATTGCTTAAATGGCTTGATTTAGAGGGATCCGCTAAACCTTGTTTGTTGGTGAAAACTTGATCTCAATACAATCAATTTTCACCAGCCATTAGGGTTTAGCCTTTCCCTCCAGATCAAGCATTTTAGCCTGTGGGAAGTCCTCCAGTCTGCACCAACTGCAATGCAAAAATTTTGTTCAAAAGTTATTTGAAAAACAATATTTCACTACAAGAAAAACTCGCGCAACTGACAGCAGTTGACATGCGAGATACTTTCTGTGTAGCCCTTGTTCTAGCTCCACCCAAGCACTCAATGGTCCTTTTTTCCGCAGTGACTGTGCATTGAAGCTTGGTTGACACAAGCCTAGACAAAGGCTTGAGTAGCACTACAACCTCCCCCAGTGCTTTTGCATGTCAGCTTGCAGTTGTTTGACTTTTTCTTGCAGTTTTTCCCTTCTGAATTCAAAAACCCCCCAGGCCAAGAAATTCCTTTCTTTCATAAGTTTCCCTCAAGAGATCGTCGGCAATTCGAAGATCAAAATTCTCGTGCGACCACTCTTTTCATCTCGACTCCACACCGAGGCAAACTCAACGGTGCTTTTCTCAAACCGTCGCCCTCGCGATACGCCTGCCAACGCGGGTCCATCTCGCCCAGTCAAGCTAGCTGTTTCCTAGCATCAGAGGTGCACACTGCACTGCACTCTGCTAAGTTTGGATATAGACAAGCTCCATTTTCCAATATATCTTACTGGTGCTTTGCTCCCTAATGTTCCCAATGAAGTTGGGAGGGCTTGCTTGCCCTTGAGTCACCTATAAACAGAAATGAGACTTGGCGCTTCACTTGGTGTTCTCCACAAGAACAAGCTGCAATCAGAACTCAATAGTGGTCTTCAAAATTGAAATCATAAATGCATATGGGAGTGTGTAAGCTAATCTAATCATGTCCCAGCCAAAGTGACTTATGATTTTATGTTTATGAATTTATGATTTCAATTTTGAAGACCACTAATCCAGTTTGAATTACAGAATTGAGTGCAGGTGCAACCTCTGATTTTGCTCCTTTTTGCCGGCAGAGGAAGTGGATGACTTGTTTACAGAAGGTGAACCAATGATACGAGGATCCCTTCCTTCTCTATTTTGTTGCTCTTGTGGTTGGACTTGTTAGCGTGCAGCGCTAGCTTTATGTGGATTGAATTTTATAATAGGAAAACAACAAACAAGCAGTAGAGACATTATTCAAAAGACGATTGTAAACTATTCAAAACAAGAAATAAGAACACAATGACGGCATCAGTTCAGGTTACCGCCAATTTCAAAGTCGGCTTCAGTTTTGTCTTTGACTTCTTGTAGTGTTACACCAGGTTGTAAGTCTACCAAAGTCATTTTGCCAGCATTTCGATCGATGTCGAATACAGCCTAGAGATCGAAATCAAGTTCAGCTTCCAATGTTCGGCTATCAAGTTGGTAGAAGATAATTGAGAGTGGAGGGAATTACTACGCACCAAGTCTGTGATCACTTGACTGACGCAACGAGTCCCAGTGAGAGGTAATTGGCAATCATTCACGAGTTTACTAACGCCATGTTTGTCGCAGTGATCCATGACGATCATGACCTTTGTCGATTCTGGATTCGAAACCAGATCCATCGCCCCGCCCATGCCCTTGACACTCTTGCCCGGAATCATGAAGTTGGCCAGGTCACCAGATCTTGAAACCTGCATCGCCCCTAAAATCGACACATCCACGTGTCCTCCCCTGATCATCGCGAATGATTCACTTGAGTCAAATGTTGAGGCTCCCGGTAGGAGGGTCACTGTTTCTTTTCCAGCGTTGACTATATCACCATCGACTTCCTCAGCCGTTGGGTATGGCCCCATCCCTTTTTCCCGATTGATACCAGCGTTAGCCAAAGTGGATTCCAAGGAAAGTTTTTTTTTCCGTACATTGAAAGACTGGATACAAGGAGCAATTACTCACCAATGATTCCATTCTCACTCTGCAGGTGAACATTTGTTCCCGGCTTCAAAAATTCAGGAACTAGCATTGGCATTCCAATCCCTAGATTGACATACATCCCGTCCTTCAATTCTTGAGCTGCTCGACCGGCAATCAATTCACGTTTAAGTTTCGCAGCGAATTTGGGATCATCACTCTTCATGCTAGATTCGCTCTTGTTTGAAGAACCAGGAGGGGAGTGGTCTTGAGTTCCGGATCTGATGACGATCTTTTCAATCTGTTTCTTAACAGTAGCCGGTACAATTCGATTGACACTATGAAATGAAATAAACAATTATTTTCAACAAATGGATAATCAGTAACCTAAAAGGGAATCACTAGAGCATTGAAGGGGATCAATTGGACGGTTTTGCGCTACCCACAAGATGCCAGGTAAATGGACCTGATCAGGATCGATTTCACCAGGTTCGACAATCTCCTCTGCTTCAACTATGGTCACCTTAGCGTTTCGGGCCATCACGCCACCAAAGTTTTGTGCCGAATAACGGAAAACACAATTCCCAAATCTGTCGGCTTTCCAAACGTGTACAAACGCATAATCCGCTTTGATCGCCCGTTCCAGTAAATACTGCTTTCCTTCAAATTCGCGCACCTCTCGTTTCTCCCCGGGAATATCTACCTGTATTTTAGATTAACGCAGGTTGGTATAACCGCAGTCATTCATCAGCTCCATCGTTAAGATCTCAAGAGATAAGTATTTCGATTTAAGGGCGCGGCTATAATCGTATGCTGAAAGAAAAATATCAACCTTTGACGGATCTTGGGCATTGTATCTGATTGGGATCAATCCGGTCTGGACTGGCGTTCCATAGCCTAAATTCAGGGGAAGACGTCAGTATTTGGAGGTTGATTGATGATGATAGTATAATAAGAATCATGTTACCTGTCGGGGTATAAAAGGCGGGTATGCCGGCAGCCCCTGCTCTGCATTTTTCTGCCAAGGTACCTTGAGGGGTTAATTCTAACGAGATTTGGCCCGTCAAGTAAAGATTTTCAAGCTGGGTATTTGTTTTTTTCCGCAGGGGAAAGAAACACAGATTCAGTTTGTGCTTGTCGTCAAAAAAATGAATGCGCTGAGACTGACAAGCTTGTTAGCTCCTATATAACTACCAATCAGTTTGGAGACTTGGCGTGAATGAAGTATGAGGCCCAATCCTGATTTATCGACCCCAGCGTTATTAGAAATGAGGGTCAGGTTCTTGATTTCAGGCCGCCGAGCCACGGCTTGGATCAGAGTATCCGGGGTACCACATAGACCGAATCCTGCGGAGAAAAACACACACACATGTACTGGCCAATTACTTTTTCTTTCTCTTGAAAAGTGCAATATTGAACAGATTACAAGACTGGTTGCACTTACCAGAAGAAGCAATCAACGAGTCACTTTTGATGTCAGCTATGGCCTCATCAGCTGAGCGAAACAGTTTCCCTGTCGGTGGCTTGGCTTGATTGATTGCAATCGATAGAAACCTCGCATTCAAGGAAGGCTTCGGAAACCCCAAGTATAGAGTCTTCAGGTGAAACAGGGCGATCGATCGTTTGTAGCAGAGAGGTGGCATGGTTTCTTCTCAAGTATCGGTATGTCCACATGTTCGATTTTTATTCGCTTTAAGGGGCTTTCTGACATGGTCGTAACCAAGCTCCCGCCGGAACCAACTTTCTGCCCGTCCAAAGCTGCCAGGTATGGGTTTATGTATGTGCAACCCCATGGTCCTCCTCGCCAAGCGCCGCACAACGTTGCCCAGGCAACTCGCACCAAGTTATGCTGGCTTGCCCTTTCTCGAAGTCTCTATCCTCTTCATCCCCCTCAGCATTCTTCCTCCGACGTCGCGCTTTAAGTCTCCAGCCTGTGCGTCCCCGGCCCTTATCAACTGAATCCGCTCGGCCGATCACCGCCAAACGCTCGGGGCCATCACCTTGGCTGTTTTTCGCGATCTTCACTGCGGGCTGCTCTACGTTTGCCTATATTACACACAAGCGCTCTCTGAACGACAGTGACCCGCGTCTTCGCTCGAAAGCACTTCCGAGCTTTGGCGGTGCCCCCACAGTCGGACCATCTGATAGGCCCGATTCTCAGAAAAGATCATCCTAAATATCATGGCACCCGTCTTTGACAACAAGAAGATCACCGTCATCTTCGTGCTCGGTGGGCCCGGGGCCGGGAAGGGAACTCAATGCGCTCGATTGGTCGCTGAATATTCTTTCGTACATCTCTCGGCTGGCGATCTCCTAAGAGCCGAACAAAATCGTGAAGGGTCTACCTATGGATCAATGATCAAAGATCATATTCGTGAAGGCAAGATCGTGCCCATGCACGTGACCATCAAACTTCTCGAAAATGCCATCGGTGCTGCCGTCGCTCAAGGCAAAACTCGCTTTTTGGTCGATGGATTTCCTCGGCAGATGGATCAAGCCGTCAAGTTTGACGAAGATGTAACATTTAACCTAACTGCACTTCTGCTCGCCATAATCCAGTCTATTTATTCATATTCATATGTTCGATGTTTCTTTTTTCGTATATCTAGGTCTGCCAATCTACGTTTGTCTTATTCCTCACATGCCCCGAAGAAACACTTCTGCAACGGCTTTTAGAAAGAGGAAAGACGAGTGGCAGAGAGGACGATAACGAGGAGAGTATTAAAAAACGATTTCGTTGAGTACCTCTTTTACGAAAATTGGTTACGCCAAAGCATTATCATTAATCAGGTTATCAATATCGTCTGAATCACGCATCTACGTAGGTACATTCATCGAAACCTCGATGCCTGTTGTTGAATATTATCAACATAAAAACAAAGTAGTCAAGGTATGCTAGTTTCTCAGATGCGACCCAGACATCCCTTTACTTGAAACAAACCGCAGGTGATTGCATTATGTCACTAAAATAATTGGCATTGTTTTATCAGGTAAATTCGGATAAATCCATCGAGGAGGTCTACAAGGAAATCCAAAATGCCATCAAAGTGTATCTACCTGTTTTTGAATAACTCAAGTCTTTCACGAATAGTTTATAGTATATTTTTCAGCGAGCACATTCCGTCTTCGCACTTCACATAGAGTCACCGACCTCTCCACACATGACTCAAGCCCTTCTGGAAATAAGCCATTTTCGATCTCACATCAATAGTCCTGTAGAACAATGTGGGAATGTTTCGTTGATCCAACTTGAAGAGCTGTGATCCCATTTTTGAAGTCCGCGCAGTGGTAAGAGCTTACATCAATTCGCGCCATTGATTTGCCATTCTTAGTATCCCCAAACATATCGGTATGACAGCGGTTTACAATAATCCTGATACCAATGGCCTAGCACATGCTTGTGCTAGGTTGACTGAGCGTTCTGATCTCATCAAGTGATTAAACAGAAAAATCCAGAACTGTGGACTCATGTTGAAATTTAAGGGCCTGTACCATAGGGCATGAAAATTGAAATCTTCCAAATTTATTTGCCTCAAAATTTCTTAGGACAAAAAATGAGCCTGGCCAAAATGTAGGCTTGAGCCTAAATGTGAAGAATTTTAACATTTGAACTCTCTGCTAGTTTTCAATTTTTGTGTACTGGGCAAAAAAAGTTGAAATTTTTCAAAATTGAGGCCCATGGTACAGGCCCTAAGTTTCATTACACGTTGTTTGAGTTTGAAAGTTATCAAAGTTAAACTGGTAAAAAATATTGCGTGACCTGGATTAGGCTAGCACAGCGCGGAAACTGAGAGACTTTGGGATGTGATGCCAAGGGGGGGAGGTGATGCGCCCTGTGTAATATAGCTAACAAATGCCACAAGTAAAGAAAGAAAAGAGCCAATTTGTCTCAACAAAAGGTAAACCCAGCCTCACTCTTACCCAAAAATTATGAGGTGGTAGACAAGTTTCCCGGATGGAAAGGAAGGAATCTTGCCTTTGAATTTGTCCTTGGTAACAATGCCTTCGGGTGAAATGCCAAACTGCGTGCGTGTCATTTCCAAGAGTAATGATTTTAATGAATCCAACACTGCTGAACTCCATTGGTCTTTCAAGGGAACTGATAGCAGCAAAAGCTGTCGGCATATGTGGAAAGCCAGGGAAAGCCTGTGCCTGATCATCAATTGGGACTGACAGCCATGACGTGACAATGGATGCTTCAGATGGTGTGGCAACCAGAACAGAGCTGCAGTAAATTGGTTCATTTAAAATATTTTGCTGAGTTGTAACTTGTGTTAAGGTCACGTGCCTACTTACACAAGCATGTGTAATTGCATGTGTTTGTACACATTTATCCGGTTCGCAGTCGCCGGCCAGGACAATAACGCACAAAAGCTCAACACATTCGATCGGCCGAACGTCCGAGTCCGACCATCGTAGGGAGCTTCGCCTCGGTAGCTGAAGTCGGTGAGTCTTTTTGCTCTTGTTCACCGATGCAGCTCCGTTGATATTAGGAAGATGGGGTTGGCCAGGCGCGATCATAAGTCCGTGACTCGGGGAACGCCCGGCATTCGCTCATACAACCGGGAAACAAAGTTTATTGACTCCTCGGCGCTGCTCAGGACGACTGTGAGTCAAAACTTCATTCTGATTGCGTATGTATGATGATCTCGTTCGCATTCTGATTTATACACAATGTGCCGATTTAGCGGTCTCCTTACTACCATCGAGTGTAGACCATGGCTCATGCATCTGAGGCGGGCTCCGATGTAGCCCAACCCAAATTCGTTCGGTTGTGCTGGATTGATTTGACTGGACGAGTTCGATGTAGAGTAGTGCATAGGACGAGGTACGAGAAGATGATTCTATCCCCCCCTGAATCCATCTTGTCATTACCAGGTTGGTACTTTTTTTTGCGCACCATTCCTCTCAAAATTGACTCGCTGTTCTGTTTCTATAGCTTGCGTGATGGGATTGGGTCATCACGATGAACTGGCGCCTGGGTTCGGTCCCTCAGGAGATCTTTACCTGCAACCCGACAAGATTTCGTACCGAGCATTAACTTACTTTCCTAATCATGCAATGGTCATGTGTAGTCTTCTAAGGCGAAGGGACCCGGACAGCCATCAAACATCCGAAACCCATACCAATCACTTTTCCCCCTACCCACTATGTCCACGATTCATCCTGAGTTCAACTCTGCATTCAGGAATAGCCGAGAGTGGCGTCTCTTATCTGATTGGGTTCGAAATCGAAGTCGTCTTGCTCAAGTCTTTCCAACCTCTTGAGCCGGTTGAGAGTGGACCACACTTTTGGAGCAGCGCATCTAGTTTGCGGAATGGTGGTGCAGGATTAGCATGTATTGAGAAAGTGGTTGGACATCTGGAAGAGGCCAACATTACTGTGGAGCAGTGGCACGCTGCAAGCGCAGCAGGGCAGGTGGGTAGCATTTCAAATTACTCACTCAAGGCTGATATCCAACACAATTGTTCCTTCTTTTTTTTATCATTACATAACCGTCGTCTCAGTTCGAACTTGTCCTCAGTCCGCACGCGCCCTTTCAATCGTGCGATGAACTGATATACGCCAAGGAGCTGATCTATAGTGTTGCTCACGAGATGGGTTTAAAAGCGACATTCTCGCCCAAGCCCTTCCAAGCTGCACGTCAGTGCATGACCGTCCATCCGCGACTATTGTGATGCTAAAGCTTGGTTTTTAGAATTGCTAACCATCACCCTTGAAATTCAGGCGGTACTAGATCGCCCATGCATGTATCTCTTCATAAGAAAAACAAGGTACCTTTTTCTGCTTCCTGATTAGTTGACCAGTGCACATGTGCGAGCTAACAATTTGACGTTGTACTCTCCTGGTGATTAACTCGTGATTTCAGCAACTACCAGACGATGTATTGCAATCGGGGACCTCGTCGTCCTCTCCCACATCACCCGCTGGTTAGCTTTCGTCCTTGAAATGTCCATTTCACTGTCTTTTTTATCTGGATCGAAAAGGATCTGAAGCTTAAAGCGTGAACAAAATTCAAACATTAAGGTAGAACAAGCCCCACCATCAACTTCATCGAAAGTCATTGGCTGGCGGGTATGTCACACACAGTTTCACATCTTTCTTACTCTTTTCCCAATCAAAATTCTGACCATCAATTCTCAATGCGGACATTTGGTTCGCCTCATTTTATAGGAATATTGTTACACTTGCCTGCAATCACAGCTTTCTTGCAACCTTCGTCATTCTCTTACGACCAAGAAGCAAACAGTTTCTGGAGTGAAGGTACTTGGGCCTTTTGGGGAACGGGAAACAGGCATGAACTACCTTTTTTAACGTCTTGGATGTGTCATCAGATGTTCTAATCTATCAATTATATCATTAGGTCGGCCCCGATCCGACTTTGCACATCGACTGCCACTTCTGGAATAGCAGTTGCAAAACATTTTGAATTGACAACATGTGATGCCACTGCAAATGTTTATTTGGCACTCAGTGCTGTTCTGACCGCCGGCCTGCTGGGAATTCGTAAGTCGAGAAGCCTTTTAATCTTGTTTGTGGACCAAATTTCTTCACAGAAAGATTTCAAACAAATTGTTTATTTCCTCGCAGAGACGCCTATCGATCTTCTGCATCCTGATTGTCGTGGTAAGGATCTTCTGGGGGGTTTCGGTAACTTGATGATCGGATGACGAATTGATTGAAATTAACGAACTACCAAACAGTTGATGTAAACAAGATGACAGCTCAAGAAAGGCAAGCTCACAAGATCATCTCACCTTTACCGCGAAGTCTAGATGAAGCTTTGTTGGCTCTGGAAAAAGACACCACATTGAGCAAAGCACTTGGCCAAGTATTTGTACGCGCATACACAACGACGAAAATGGTAAGTTGGTTTACCAGTTTTTTTTTTTTTTTTGCTTTATTTCGTTGACAAATGTACCCAACTGGGATTGATGGTTTTCTTCTTTGATTTCTAGACCGAAATCGAACGCTACAAAGCGTTAACAAGCGAGGAACAAAGGCGATTTGAATTGGAACAGTATTGATGAAGATCCCACTCTTCGATTTGCGCCTTAATGTGCTAAATTCCCATCTGCTTTCAGTATGATTTGTATCTTCGAGTGTGAAGTATCAATTCTGCCCAAAGTTCTTCCTAAACACTCCAAGCTAGTCGCAAAATTGTTCAATGGTTGGCTGGACATGATTTCTATTTCTTAAGTAAATTTCCCATTTTTATTCTACTTAATGTGGTTATGTTATTCAACTTGGCTTAGCATCTGCCAGCCTTGAGCGTGAAGTTTATACATTCCATCAGATAGACATTTACCCTGTGCAGTTCTCATAGTAAACTATATATGCAACTCAAAAAATCAGCAAACCATAGCATTATGTATTTTCTTTTCAGTTGAAAAATAGATTGGTGAAATGACCCCAATTGTTTTGAAGAATGACCACAATTTCAAGGACCAGGTTCACATCCAGGGAACCCAGATGTCAGGATATGGTTGGCTGATCAACTTTGGGCCCCATTGCACCTAATACATTGCTTGCCAATTCAGCTTTGATAGCTGGGAGAACCACCTTGACAAGGAATATCCCACCCAAATTTTGACTGCCAGCTATTGGAGCACTTCCCATCAGCTCTGCAGCCCCTGCAGAACCAGATTGAATAAATTCCCACTGGTGGCAGGCTACAGGTCCCCTGTGAATCTGGCTTTACTCGTACTAAATCTGGTTCTGCAGCCCCTACAGAACCAACAGGAAGTCCTCTGCATTTTTCAACATCTGAAAAGGGTCACCAGGAAAATAAAATAGTCAGTTGATGACAAGTGACATCATGCCAGCACCAGCCAGCTACCCACCATCTATCCAATATCTATCCACTATCTACCCCAATCTCCCAACCATCTCCTCAACTTACCAAATTTACCAAGGAGGTCCTGTTCAGTTTTTGATGAGCCCAACTGATCCTCATTTCTGTCCAGTTGATGATCAGCTTTGACCCAGCTCATACTCAGCTTTTCAGCTTTTTTGCCCAGCTCATACTCAGCTTTTCAGCTTTTTTGCCCAGCTCATACTCAGCTTTTTCATGCAGATCACTCTCAGTATTGGAATAAAACCTTTTGACCAGTCCTTGCCCAGCTGATGCTTAGCTTTGTACTAGTCCTGGCGCAGCTGATGCTCAGCTTTGTAACAGTCCTTGCTCAGCCTTTTCCTAGTCCTGGGCCAGCTGATGCTTGTAGGAATACAGAAGCAGACCACTGGCAGCAACCCAAGAGAAAGCTTGTGCAGCTAGACAGAAAAAAAACCCAAGCCCCAGGCCCTCCTTTCTTTGCCCAGACCCAAACCTAAGCTGAAAAGTATTGCCACATTGTACACAGCCACAGAAGCCCAAGCAACTTAACAGTCAACACCCCGCCAAAGAAAAACCCCAGCACAAGATCCAAGTGAGTTCCCAAGACAGACAGCAACAGGCTTATTCCTAAGACTGACATGACTGTGTTCCAATTACAGAACACTTGTGGAATCACTTGGATCCAAAACCAGACCCAACCTGCTCGCTAGAATCTTGAAGGCCCAGCACACCATAAGCACAGACTAAAACAGCAGACAAAGAAAGCTAGAGCTACACAGCTGATGGGAATTAGTCTCTGAGAAGACCCAGACCAACATCATCTGTACAGACAGGAAAAGGCCAAGCTATTTAGCTAACCGGCCCCTGATTTGGTGAGTACAAAGCAAGAAAAGAAAGAAACATAGAGAGAGCACAAAAACTGAGAGAGGTCCGGTTCACAGAAAAAAACTCAGAACACTCAACTGACTCTTGCCAAAGCTCCTCTCAAGTAGACAGACAACCAGAAAACCCTAGCTCAGCACCCACTTGATTTGCTTTTAGGTAAAGCTCTTCTGTTTCATTATCTCAAAATCATTGTATAAATGTAAATACAATTTATTAAGAGAACAAAATACACTTTTCACCAGGGGAGATCTGTTCCCACTCTCCAGGGAGTGCCACACATGAATTGTTTTCTGTAACTGTGCTGGAGGCATTTGGTGAACATAGTGTTAGGAAACAATGATCAATTCTTGAAATCATGTGGAACTGATCTGGAACTCACCTAACACTCATGCAGATATTGCTTGGAACTGATCAACTGGAAATCAACTGGAACTCAGTTGGAACTGTAAAGATGCAATGGCTGCAATCAAAGTACAAGTTAACTTTAAATTTTTGGCAATTTATATCATTTATTGGGTTTCAGTGAACATTAATCTGTTTAAAATGGATTATTATATGATACACTATTCCAAAATGACTCTGACATCTTTAGATCAAAATTAAACACAACTGTTGTTGAATCCCAATTCCAAATTTAATAATTGAAATTAAATTGACATGGGCTTATAGATACACCCCCATGAAATAAGTTGTGCGCCCCACACACCAGCATGCACACCTCATTTTGTTGTGTGCACTCCATGTATTCCTTATTTGAGTAATTCATGGTTTGCATCCATTGGTTTGAGGTGTGAAGGCCTGTGTGTGCCTTCATTTGAGGAGTGTGCAGTGCAGAACCCCTGGTTGACCATATCAGGCATCCAGGATGGGGATTAAATGTTTTTGTCCGTCCCTTCCATCTGTCTAACATAGTCTACAGACACGTAGGCTCAAGGCAACTGTACGCTGGAGGATTGAGATTTCCTTGTGTGCTATGTACACCACCACAGCATTCATCTGAGCTCTGGCTCTCATTCATTCAGATGGTACAGTCTCAACAGCTGAGAGGAATAAATATGAAGCTTGAAATGGTGCAGTAAGTATATTTAAATGGGTGGGAGTATTCCTCCCAAGTGTCAAGACTTAATTTTCTGGATGACTTAGGAATATCTTCTGTCCTCAAGATTGTGCAGTATCAATGACGGAGTGCAGTTCCTCCGGTACTCAAGAATTTGCAGCCTTAATTTCCAGAAGGAATACTCCCGGCCCTCAAGAAGGTACAGTCTTGATGGCAAAGAGGATTCCTCCCAGAGGTCAAGACTGTATTGTCTGCATGACTGAGATGCATCCTCTCAGCCATCAAGACTGTGCATTCTTGAAGGCCAAGAGGAATACCTCTGCTTTTCAAGAATGTGCATGTTGATCTCTGGAATGAATCCTCCCAGATTTTGCTGAATAGTCTCAATGACTGAGAGTATTCCTCTCAGCCATTGGGGCTTTGCCGTCTTGATGAACCAAAGAAATCCCTCCAGCCTTTGAAAAGTTGAGGTTTTGATGGCTGAGAGAATTCATCTCAGCTGTTGAGACTGTACATTTTTGGTGACTTAGAGGATGCCTCTCAGTCACTGAGACAATAAAGTCTTGACCACCGGGAGGAATTAATTCTCTTGGCCATTGATACTGTACCATCTCTGGGACCAGGATGAATTCACGCCGGAAAATAAAGAACGACTTATTGATTGAATCTACCGGTTCAATCATTGCCCATCCGCTGGCATGTACCTGCCGGCCAGCAGGGTTACCCACCAGCAGATAGCAGGTACCCGCAATCGGTTCTTAACTTTGTTTTGCCTAGCTCCAGCGGGTACCCGTTTTCCAACTCTATGCTGATATTACCATGACATTTGGGTGACAAGCAGGTGCGGGTCCGGATTCCGGGATTCCGGGTGAAATCTAATGGATACCGGGTATTTGAAGTTTGAACCCACACCCACCCACACCTGCCCCCGGATTCCTTTGGGTTGTCAACCTTGTTCAACTCCAGCCAACCTCGGCGACCAGTAGAGAATCCTTGTGGTTTCAGAGGCTGTGTAGACTCTGAAACCTGAAGAGTTTCTTCTGGTCGCCAAGGCGGTATCACCTCTACGACCAGAGTGGATTCCTTCTTTTCGCCGAGGTTGTATCACCTCTGCGACCAGAAAGGATTCCTTTGGGTCCTCCGGGCTGTACAACCTTGGAAACCAGAAGGATACCCTCTTTTTCGCAGGGGTTGAAAACCCTTGGCCACAAGAAGGAAGCCTTCCTGGTTGTTGATGACATTCATTGTTCCCAACCAGAAGGAATACCTTCTGCGCGAAGAGGATTTTATTTACTCTATGACCAGAAGAAACCCTTCTGGTCAAAGAGATTATAAAGCCACATCAACCAGAAGGGATTCATTCCGGTTTTCAAGGTGAATGAAAAGATGCAGGTACCCGCGGGTATCTGCGCGGGTACCTTCCCAGGCCGCCAGGTACCCCCCAACAGGTTTGGGTGCAGGTGCGGTTATTGGGATTCAGAACTTAATCCAAAAGAGGTGGCGGGTAGCTGCACCCGCGCAGGTATGCGGGTGGAAAGTGGCCAGCTCCAGTACCCAACACCTCTTGCTGGCTACCTATCAATCAATTGGCTCAAGCCTGTTGATATATTCTACTTAATAATATTGGGATGCAGAATTTTCTGCATTTCATATCAAAAAGCTCTGCAAAAGAAATAAAGCTTGTTTCTATGTTTTTTTGCTGGTATATTGTTTGAGCCTGAGAGAAAATATTAGCAAATTGGGGAAATATATTTTGTACAGAAAAAGTGAATTTGGAAATTATTAGCCTGTTTTGCTACATTTCAACATAAATTCAACATGATTTATTGATGAGTTTGCATTTAACAAAATCTGATTTCATTGAAATTTTGAAATAGAGTTCCGCTTAAATCATGAGAAGGTTTTAGAAAACATTGCATTGACTCCTGAATCACTTTCAACAAAATTACCAAAAGCTTGTGATTTGTTTCTGACACAAATTCAGAATCATTTCCTAATGTACATCTGACTGACATCCAACCAAAACTCACATAAAATTCAGCTCTGGCACTCTCTGGAGAGTGGGAACATATCTCCCCTGGTGTTTAGTTGTTCCAATTCTTTTAATGCTCAGCTTTGACCCAGTCCTGGGTCAGCTGGCCAGCTGATGCTCAGGTGAGCCAGGCCAGGGACAAAGATGGGCATCAGCTTGGACAGGAACAGGGCTGAAAATCAGCTAGGTTAGGGTCAAAGCTGAGAATTATTCAGACACACTTGCGCGGGCCCACGGACACGGAGCTGCGGATAAACCTAGTTGATGATAGATCTTAACCTAACTGTGATGTACATAGTTCAATTCTGTTTCACTCCAGTTGTTTCTTATTCATCTCAGTTTGCTCATCAATAATCAACTCATCCACATCTTCACTTGACCCTTTTCCGCAGGTATGCCTCCTTCTGATTCTCTCATAGCGTTGTATGCTTCTCATTCTCACTCGAGTTGTTTTCATCAGGTGTGCCTCCACCTTGCTCAGGTCTCTCGTAGTTCGCGTAGCTCACAGCGCCTTCGCTGCTTCATCAGGTGTGCCTCCACCTTGCTCAGGTCTCTCGTAGTTCGCGTAGCTCACAGCACCTTTGCTGCTTCATCAGTGTCCCACAGCTCGTCGTCCATGAGGTTATGAGCCCAGTGGCGTAACCGGACACACTACAAACTACAACCAAACAATCTATCAGCATGTCCGATCACAAGAGCGTTCTTCAGTCCCTCGATGTTGTCCCCTTTCCCACCTGGAAGGGACAGATGAAAGGATATCTTCAAATACAAGGACTGAAGATGTACATCGAATCCACCGTGATTGCTCCCGAAGATCCTACCGCAGCTCTAGCCCACAACCGCGACATGGGTAAAACCGCTGGTTATTTGTCTCTCTACCTAGGGCAAAAGTACCGCACACAGTTCGTCAAACCTGAGAACAAAAATAATCCTTGAGCTATCTGGCTACTTATAGAGGAGCACTTCGAGGCTAAGACAGGCAACAATCAAGCCAAAGTCGTCCAAGAGTTTTTCTTGATCACTTTCAAAAGGGACAATGTCAAGGGTTTTCTCACTGACCTTAACAACCGCATTCGCAACATCGAAGTGGTTGTTGTCAAGATTGTCAAGGCACCTGAAGAGTTCACACTTCACAAGACTTGGATGTCAGAATTTCTACTGTCCAGACTTCCGAATTCCCTCAATCTTTGTGACATTCTTCTCACTAAACGTCCACTCACCATCGAAATCCTCAAAATTCCTCTCAAAGGTAAATGCAGGGATCAAGCATCTACATCCTTAGCGTCTCCGACTCTGGTCATCAAACAAGAATCGGCTCTTGCCGCAACAGAATCAAGCGGATATCCTGTCTGCTTGGATGGGGTCCACAATCCTGCGACCAGACACCCTGCTTCTAAATGTTGACAACTCAGGAACAAATCAAAGAAGAAGCCTACGGCCAAAGCTGCTAACTCAATGCCACTCAACAATGACAATCACAACTCGTCCTCAATCAGCACTACGAGCAGTGGACTCCTCTGTATCCGTCAAGCTCTCGCAGCATCCAAAATCAATGATGTGTGCTTTCTCAACAGTGGAGCAAGTCACCACATGTTCAGCAACAAGTCTTGATTCACGGGCTATTGACTTCGATCGACTCTCATCTCACTGGCCAATGGCAACACCCTCAAATCTTTGGGAGAAGGCTTCGTCACATCATTGCAAATGACGGAACTTGTTTAAAACTGAAAGCTCTTCATGTTCCCAATCTAGCTGGAACACTAATCAGTTTTGGGCGTCTCTTTGAGCGCAGATGCAATGTCGCCAGAACCAGTCCATCAACATTCGACTTGGTCAGAAACAAATCCGTTATCCTGTCAGCCGCTGTCATCGGGGGTGTTTGCAACATCGAGCTAGCGTTGGGTTCTCAAGGTCAGTCTTCAACCTCCGTTGCAAAACAAGCAGTCTCACCTGACATCAACACCCTTCACAGATCCACAGGCCACCCAAACATCAAGGCTCTGAAGAAGATGTTCCCGGGTATCTGCGCATCCAAGATCCACTGCGAAGCGTGTTCCCTCTTGAAATCACACAGGCTTCCATTTCCCGGTTCACTTCCAGTTGCCTCTAGACCGCTAGAGTACGTCTTCATGGACCTCAGCGGTTGAATCAACCCTAGATCATTTGGAGGAAAAGAATACTATTTCAAAATCACCGACTATTACACCAGATATCGCCACATGTATTTACTGTCTAAAAAGTCCAAAACCTTCTCTTTCTTTCTGCAATATTACAATGAAGTAACCAACCACCACTCAAAACCGTCATCTTTGACGGTGGCGGCGAATTCAATTCAACCAAATTCCTTGATTTCCTCAAATCCAAAGGGATCACCATCCAAGTCACTGCGCCTTATACTCCTCAACAGAACTCGGTTGCAGAGAGAGGGAATTGGTCAACTTCCAAAAAGGCTCGCTGCATGCTCAAGCAAGCAAAACTCCCATCGGAATACTGGGCAGTGGCGGTTTTGACTGCTGTTCTGTTGGAGAACATCACTCCTATGCGTAAGCTAAAATGGGACACACCCCATAATCAATGGTTGGGCTCCCCTTTCAATGTATCTTGCCTAAAGCCCTTCGGCTGCCAGGCCTACGTGAACATACCAAAGCAACTGCGTGATGGCAATTTTGGCGACACAGCCAAGAAAGGACTTCTAGGAGGGTATCAGCTGGGGACGCACAACTGGTGTGTCCTCCTTCCAGGGGGGAAAATAGAGCGTTGCCATGACGTTACCTTCAATGTCGCAGACTTTCCAGGAGTCTCTACCTTCTCCCCAGCTGACCCATCCTTTCAATCGGATCCGTTCACTCCGCTCGAGTTCGACAAAGTCTTTGAACCCTCTCCAAACCCTGAACCCTCTTCGCCGGACTCCATGCAAGACGTTCTGGACTGAAGGTCAGCCAAGGATGAGCTCGATCTAGACACTCACCTCATCGACGCCAGCTCATTCTTTGACAACCCAGAGGATCAAGAACAGCAAAACCCTCCTCCACCGGCTTCCTCGTCTTGTGATCCTCCGGCTTGACCTTGTCCCGGCTACAACATTCTGCTTACTTCTGACAAAGCTCCCAAGGACATCAGTTCAGCTATTGATACCTCTCACATCCTCCACACGAAAAGGAGAGCTAACCTTGCAATGGCACTAGCGGCTTCTGAAATTCCTCAAACATACAGAGAGGCGATGCTGTCAGCAGAATCATCATTGTGGATGCAGGCTGTTGAATCTGAGCTAGCGGCAATGGAACAACTTAAAGTCTGGTCCATTGAAATCATGCCCGGAGACAAGTCACTCCTTGGCACTGTCTGGGTATTTTGCAAGAAGAAGGACTGCAAGGGCGTTGTTGTCAAATTCAAAGCTTGTCTGTGCGCTCAAGGGTCTAAACAAACAGATAATTTTGGATTTACTTACGCTCCAACGGGTTGCTCAACCAGTCTTTGGGCCGCTCTAATTGTGGGACTATCTCAAGGGTACGCCATCCACCAAATGGACGCAAAAAATGCCTTCCTTAATGGCAATCTTAAAGAATCAGTGTATCTTCTTCCTCCCCCAGGCCTGGAAGTTCCGAAGGTTTACTGTCTCAAGCTTCAGAAAGCGATTTACGGCCTGAAACAGGCGCCCAGGGTATGGTATGCCGAGTTGAAAGCTTTCTTTGAATTGATTCACTTTTGCCCAAGCCCAGCAGATCCCTGTCTTTTCACGTCCCAGGTTGAAGGCTGGGAATGTTTTGTACATGGCTGCGTCAACGACATGATAATCATCAGCCATGACGTCGACCGATTCAAGCAGCTCATTTCTGCAAAATTTTGCATGGAGGACTTGGGAGAAGCCAAGCACATACTTTGTATTAAAATTACTCGTCCCTTGAAAAACAGCATCCTCCTGAGCCAGGAGGCGTACACACAATCTATCCTGGAAAACTACAGCTTCAACAACTGTTGTTCCACCAAACTTAACTAAGTCCAAAGGTGGAGGCGCAAAGCGCCTCCACCGGAGGGACTTATGCGGTATCGGTGATTTAGGACTGAGAGCAATGCCCAAAACCACCATGCCCCACACATGTTGCTATAGCTCTGCAACCTGCCCTGAACCCATCAATATTTTTTGATAATCTGAAAGCTGTGGATCTTTCCTAATTTTTGATGCACTAAAATCAACATAGCTCCTCCTGCTTTGCTCAGAATACCTTGTTGAAGATGGTGGACTGCAAAAGCCAACCTGAGCTCCTTATAAAAACAGCATCTCTATGCAAATCCATAAGTTGCCTCAAGAAAAAAAAAATGTCAACTATCCAGGACTAACATCAAACAATGTCAAATGCTGTTTCACATTCCCATTTATATACATACCCAATTGTGGCCATCCACTGTTGGCTTTCGATGCGGAGATGATGGCGGTGGACGAGACGATCAAACAGGCCCTCTGAATCCGCGACCTGCTCAAATCCCTGCTCGGCGCCAGCCTCACCATCCGGCTCAACTGCGACAGCAACCCCGTTGGCACACACGTCCATGCCGGCGCGACTATCCTGTTGAGAATAGCCGACCATCCCACTATTCGCGCCGGACTCGCCGTCCTTGCCTGGATCCCTCCCGCAGACCAACTCGCCAACATCCTCATCAAGTTTTTGCTCGCTTTTGGCACTGGTTTGAAAGATCTGAGACCTTTGGAAAGGTGCAGGATGCTTGTGGGAACATGCATTTGCCCCAGTTCAATCCAAATCCCGAGGGAGCCAAATCAAAAAACAATGATGCCTTGGCTGTTTTAGCAAGCATGAGGTTTTTTTTACTACATGCCTCGTATCTTGAGTTTGGGAGGGAGAAAAATAAAGATGAAGGTGGCAGGGGATAGCCAGGCTTCTAATGATTCTAATTGTAAATGTAGAGGGTGATTAAACAAAGATGGCACCGCGCAGGGGCCTTAGCATAAAAAAGGAAGGATTATCAACATTTCTCTCAGGCAAATTTCACCGATAAGGCATAAGTCCCTCCCAGAGGGAGGCCTTTGGCCTCCCTCGGGAGGGACTTAGTTAAGTTAGTTGTTCCACATCCACTCCCATGGTTCAAAACACTCGTCTAGCCAAATCCTCCAATGCCAATCATCAATCCTTTCTACAACTTAAAGTCAATTATCGGGAGGCGCTTGGACTCCTCAACTATCTTTCTGTATCCACTTGACCAGACATCTCGTTCACCGTCTCTCAATTGTCTCAACACCTCGAAAAACCGGGGATCTTGCACTGGAAGGCAGTCCAGCATCTTCTTTGCTATCTGGCTGGTACCAAGTCGCACGGCATTCTACTTCAAGGTTCAGCAAATCTTGATGACATCTCAATCTACACCGACGCCGACTTTGCCAACTGCACCAATGACCGTCATTCATACTCCGGTTACATCACTCTACTCGGCGGCAATCTGCTATCCTGGCGTTCAAAGAAGCAGCAGACAGTCTCAACCTCAACCACCAAAGCCGAGTACCAAGCACTCTTCAAAGGTGTTCAAGAATTGGTGTGGCTTAAATACCTCTTCTCCAGTCTGTCTATTACCATCAAAAACAAATTTGAGATATTTGTCAACAACCAAAGCGCAATCGCTCTAGCAACAAATCCAATCTTCCAACAACGGTCAAAACACATAGACATACTCTACCACTGGCTACGTGAAATTCACAACACCGGTTTGATTCACATTAACAACGTCTCCACACACAAGATGAAGGCCAACAGGTGCACCAAAGCTCTAGGAAAACAAAAGCACAACAGTATCATCGCCAATCTCAAAGTTCAACGGCAATGAGAGAGGGGGGGTATTGAGACACACTTGCGCGGGCCGACGGACACGGAGCTGCGGATAAACCTAGTTGATGATAGATCTTAACCTAACTGTGATGTACATAGTTCAATTCTGTTTCACTCCAGTTGTTTCTTATCTCAGTTTGCTCATCAATAATCAACTCATCTACATCTTCACTCGGCCCTTTTCCGCAGGTATGCCTCCTTCTGATTCTCTCATAGCGTTGTATGTTTCTCATTCTCACTTGAGTTGTTTTCATCAGGTGTGCCTCCACCTTGCTCAGGTCTCTCGTAGTTTGCGTAGCTCACAGCGCCTTTGCTGCTTCATCAGGTGTGCCTCCACCTTGCTCAGGTCTCTTGTAGTTCGCTTAGCTCACAGCGCCTTTGCTGCTTCATCAGTGTCCCACAGCTTGTTGTCCATTAAGAATCAGCTGGGCCAGGGCAAAAGCTGAGCATCAGCTTGAAAGATTTCAGACAACTGAGAGATTTTATTTCTTAATTGGAATTTGTAAAGCTTATTACAACTTATTCTTAGTGAGAGAATGAAATTGTGTTGAGGATTTAACTAAGAGCAGGCAATAGGCCGCTCTCTTAGTGTGAAGTTGATAAGAAGGGAATATTTTGATGGACGGCGGTTCTGGTGTTTAACCAGGTTTCACCTGCGTCAGTCTAGGCAATATGCGCCCTATCAGCTCATCTATTCTCCTCTGCTATGCTTCAAGACTCGGGAGTCCTTACCCAATTCAGGTATCTGGCCCTTGGGGTCCACTTAGTTGTGCTAGGCAAAACAACTGAGTAACAACACTACTTTGTCTAAGTAGAGCATTTCTTGTTAGACTTTTGATTCTTTTCTGCCAGTTTGGAACACGGCCACTCGCCGTGTTTCTCTACTTCTCTTCGATAGTAGACAGTGCGGTTGGTCTTATCCTCTTTGACGATGTCTGGAGGGTTTGGGGGTTTTTATGGAGGAGGCATTAGCTTTTCCATTTTGCGTTCAGAGTTTGAATTTTCAGTCACTCACCTTTGGTGTTGACTGATATTCCAGCTCTTAATTGCTGGGAGCCGGGATTATCCACAAGCCTGATTTTGTTGCTTGCTGGTGTTGGACCTGCATACATCAAATTTGATGTGTCAGTTTTACAACGCCTTGCGGATGGTTTGGACTGCAGAAGATGGTTTTATTTGCTTACCAAGTTCCGCCCCGGGCCGCTCTCTCAATTTATGAGCGCTAAGCCTTTCACCTTGGTGAGAAATCTCACACAGCTGAGCATCAGTGGGGCCAGGGCCAAAGGAGAGCATCATCTGGTTTTGTCACATTGAGTGCTTTGCTCCTGACACCTGTCATGTGATCCCTAGATGTGCTGGTGGAGAGGAGCAGCATTGGAGCTGAAAAAAAAACTGCATCATGTCACTTGCCATCAAGTGACTACTTTTTTTTCCTGGTGGATCTGCCAGCAGTAAAATTGTTCCTGTTGGCTGTTCTTCCTATTGCTGCGTTGGAGACTTGCCTGTTTTGCCGAAACTAAAGGTTCAGGTGGGGTCACCGTGCCAGTGGGGCTGAAAAAATGTCTGAAACTGGGAAGTCCCACTCATTCCTAGTAGGACTTCCAGGACTGAGTTTATTAATGTTTTTATGAACGCGCGGTTTACAGGCCCTAATTGAGCTGTTCTTTTTATTAAAAAGTTATTGCTCACTCTGGCTACAATTTTTACAACAAGTTGTCTAGTGAAAAATCAAAGGTGATTGCTGCTCTGTATGATTGTTACCTCTCCCACACCGGAATGTTCAACAGTTGCCAAATGCTTGCACTTCTTGATTGATTTTAAGATGAGATCCGGGCATCCATTTGCATCGTCTGCAAATCACAAGAAATGGCGAGGTCGCGCCAGACTCATGACTACGACTTTGGGGGAGGTGAGTAGATCACTTTGCGCGCACAAAGCAGAACCTGGGAGGGCAGTCCGTTGAGTGAGGTCTAATTTTCTAAAAATGTTTGTGGTCCCCCCGAGTTCCTATCAAGAAAGAGACAAATATAGCAATTCAATTAACCGGTGATTCAATTGTAACAATGGTATCGGATTTTCTAATGGGTACATAAGCATACATCAAGAACAACAAACATGATAAAGGCAACTCGCAAGACAAAGCCTTAAAATTGTCTAAGCTAACAGATTTACGAGACAACTGAAATAAAGTTGAAGTAACGGTGATTCTGGGACGGTGTTGGGGAATATGAGGAACCAACTTCAATTATGGAGGGAAAAAATAACAAACGTGGACTTCGTGGTCCAAAGGCCGAAATATCACATGGTGGCAAATACGGACGGACTGGCGTCGCAGGATTTTAATTTATTGAAAATATATCTTTGTAACCCCACGAATCTGCACTCATCACTCCTCTTCAGCCCCCTCGATGGTGCTCAGAATTGGGGTATTTAATGATGACAAAGGCGGACCATCATTCATTTTATCATGCAGTGTTGTTAGTGAGTACATTCGATGGAGAGGAGTTTTCGGCGTTGGGTCGTATGAAAACCTGCGTGAATCTTGATCTTTCGTACATCGATCTTTCGCCGTACGTTCGTGGTCTAGGATTCTTGCATACGGATGGTAGCCATGATGATTACTGCTTCCCAGCATACTTGGATGGGTGGCTAAAGAGTGTGTTGCGGGTGCAGGTGCCCTTTTTTCGGCTGCGTCGCGCTCCTGCTCATCGCGCCAGATGCCCAAAACAGATATACTTGAAGAATTCGGACTTGCGAGTAAAGATGAGACAGGAGTAGTTGTCACACTGGGGTATGAAATAGTTTCGGGGGTCGTAGTGGAGCTTCCTGTGCTCGTTTGCCAGGTAGACAAAGCATTCCATCGACTCGGATCAGCCAGCAGGGCGTGACTCTCGGTGCCGCTTGGTGCCAGAGACTGAGAGTAAAATGAATCGTAGCAGGTTGGCTGGTTTTCGTACTTGAAATAGTTACCATCTCTGGAATCTGGAAGCCAGCGCGGAGTGTGTAGATGTGATACTCCAGACATGTTAGGTCGATCATCAGATACCTGGTCCAGCTTTGTCAGAGTAGCAGGATGAGGAGGACGGGTATCAAGGAGTGGTGTCGCGGAATCCAGAATGGGGCGAGAACTTTCTGAGAAGCCGACAGAACTGTGCGGGAGCAGACAAGGTCTTTGGCAATCTCGAGATACCTGATCTTCAACACCTCCGGTTGCTCGATGATCTGGGTAGACACCTTTGGGTACCACCATTGTCCGTAAGTTCTCGTCCCTAGCCGGTGTGCGTAACCGACCCGAGTCCAACGCCGACTTGGAATAATATGCGATCAAATGCATTCGGTCTCCATCTACAGTAGTGGAGGCGAACGATTGCTTAAGCAGTGGGTCCGAAGCATGACCATCTGAGTCGCCAGTTCCAGTAGAAAAAAGTTCCGAGTAAACCAAAAACGCGCCCGATACTCTTGAAGCTGAAAATATATTTGAATAATCAGTGACTAATTTTTCTCTTTTCCGAAAGACATATATTAGACTGACGACTCCATCGAACATGGTCTGTCCAGCGTTTTATGCCGGCTTCTTTTTCTTCCCATACAAAGACAGCTCCAGGGCGAATGATCTGATTGCGCTCCAAGTCAGTTAATCGTCGAGTAATTCGGTGCAACTTCCCGACCCGACAAGCTTCAAAAACTAAGTAGGCATCGCGTGGTGTTTGAACCATACCAAACCAAGTTTCCGTCATCATAGTGAACGAGGGGGGCTAGAATGCAGAGGGAAAACGGAAAGATTTGCGACTGCGTTGAGTATGAAACCCTCTCTTAGGCCAAACAGAGGATGGTGGTTGATAACAATTCAAAACCATTTTTGCCGACTAAAATGACGACTCACTAGTGAAGCCACTTGCAGAGAGATTTGTTCCTGGCACTGACTTTGGTGCTGATTAGCACAATCCTGCTCGCTCCTACAGTCCTGATTAGAAGACGCGCGCCGGGATGATGGCAGTGATGGCAGTAAGGTGGCTGAATTAGTAGTGTTAGTCGAGAGGCGATGTTGAGAATCTTCACGATGGTGTAAAAAGGGTATCAGAGCGCCGGGAATCGGGCAGGAGAGCATGTGTGAAGAGTGAGGTGGGCATGCTTGAAGGTTGCTGGACTCGGCGCAAGGAATGGGAGGCGCAAGATATGTAGGGAGCTGGGAGGCACTCGTTCGATCACGCCGATCATGCATCACTTTCGTATTGAATCTGTTGTTTTACGGCGAGTTAATAAAGCCGGAACAGATAGGCCGTATGTGGTACATGCATGATGGTGAGCGTGGATGATGGAGTATGATAAGAGATGGCGGAGTGCAAATAAGAACAGAAGTAGCAATCAATAGATCAGTCATCATTCAGCGGCGGAACTCTCAATCACACCAGGCCCCAAAAGGAACGGAGGAAAGCTATCTTGCATAAGAAAGTAAGGAAGTCACGAAGCCGGCGACGCGATGAGGCATCTGCTTCGAGACTTGGCCCTTTGCCATTGAAAACTGGCCAATTGTTTCAGAGGGGTAAGAAGTGGGGAAGAAGGGGGAGCGGAAAAGAGAAACTAAACAAGCATGCTAGTAGCTTTTCGAAAAGCTTCCTTCTAGACAAATATTCGAGCTCATGGAAAGAGGCTATAATCGGTTCCATGATCATAGGACAAGGGCTTTGGCCGCTCCAGAGACAAAGCTGTGCACTATGTAAATAAATATGAAGATTATTCCTTGCCGGGGCCAGAACTTGACGTCTCTTCCTTTCAGGTCGGGGAGAAACCTGGAGAAACCCAACGGAGATTTAAGACTGAGGGTAGGGACCACAAATTGCAATCCAAGATACAAAAACCTCTGATCCCCCTTGTACATCCTAAAAGCCCTGGCAACTCGAGTCGTTCAAGGTTGCAGGTTACCGGAGATGTTTTTTCAGACTGATGTTTGCCTGTTTACAACAAGCTTCCGCGAATTGTTATCAATTCTAGTATACCACATCCTCGGCAAGCACCCTCACGAACAATCCTCCCAAAATTTGATCGATTGCAACTGAATTCAACACCAATCCTTGTTTGGCCATGGCCGGCCTCATCAACTCCGCTGCTGTTAAATGCACCGCTTGAGTCGATTGTATTGTTTGTACCAGCTCATGCAACTCGTTGATGCAAACGCCGATTGAACTGGGTCAAACGCCGATTGAACTGGGTTTATTCTTCCTGATTGATCTCCTAATCTCCTTCGTTTTTCTTCTCAATCACACGCGGCCACTTGTTTCCATTCCATGAATGTGTTCCATTCATCCGTAAGCTTTCTGCATTATACGCAGCTTGAACTCTAATCCATGTAGCGTTCAAGGCCAGAAAGGGGTTAGGTGGATGCTGCGGCAAGGCGGGTGAGGAGGGCGAGAATCGGTCACAACGCTGTTCATGAGTAGCTTAGGTTTAGGTTTCAGTCGCTGTATCTAGATTAGCTCCCGTTGTATTTCCGCTTCTCTTCTTCTTCTTTTTCTTCACTCATCTTGTTGATCATCTCCTCGCACCTCAATAGGTGCTTAGTCGTTTCTCTCCTCTTCCTTCGTGTCCCGTCGGCCTCCCATTAAGGCCTCCTTAGCTCACAGCTGTCATCTGGTGTTTCTCAGGTTTAGTTTCTCTTCCCTTTCTGTTTTCTCTCTCTTTGCTGTTTTGCTCATCATGCAATGAACTCACTCATCTTGTCGATCATCTCCTCGCACCTCAATAGGTGCTTAGTCGTTTCTCTCCTCTTCCTTCGTGTCCCGTCGGCCTCCCATTAAGGCCTCCTTAGCTCACAGCTGTCATCTGGTGTTTCTCAGGTGCTTAGTCGTTTCTCTCCTCTTCCTTCGTGTCCCGTCGGCCTCCCATTAAGGCCTCCTTAGCTCACAGCTGTCATCTGGTGTTTCTCAATCCATCTTCTATGATTTCGTTCAGTTTCATTCCTCCAAGTTCGACGAGCAGATTGTGGTGGACTGGTCACTGGTGAGCCAGGATCCCAGCCTTCGACTTCCTGTGAAATACATAAAGTGCAGCTACAACATATGAACCCCGGGGAAATAGAGGTTTTATAATCATGTGACCATGGCCTGGCCAAAATGTGACTTCCTACCGCAGGTAGAGGTACATAACGTGAATACGGATTGGATGCCATGTTTGGCTTTCAAAATATGTAACATAACCCAAACTTGCCTGAGCCCCTCTCAAAGGTAGCCAAAAGTTTAATACTTGCATTTTCCATTTGTTTGTATATTTTTGGCTTCTATGTATCTTGTTTGCATATGATGGGTAAGATTTCTCTCTCAAAGTCCTTCCACTTTTTGATTTCCAATTTCCAGTGAGCCCTTGCTTTTTTTTGGTGTGCGGCCCCACACACCAAACTTATTGGCTTTTAGGAGCTCCAAGACAAAAAACAAGCAAGGCCTTGCAAAATTTTTGTTGTGCAGCCAAACATGCCAAAAAAAGGCTGCCATTTTTGGCTGCATGCCATTTTTTGAGGGGTGTGGATGTGGGTGTTCCATAAAAACTGGTGTGCCAATACCTCTTGCACCATTGAAACCAGAAGCTTCTTGCTCATTTTCCATCAAGTCAGAATCCTCTGTATCCACCCTTGCTGGCAAGAAATTTCCTGTAATTTTTTTGTGTTGTGGATTTCTGTAACCAATCAGCCCCAATCAGCCCGCTTGAGACCCGCAATCTTGTGAATTACAAAGTTTATGAGCTCAAAAACATGTGAAAAATCACCTCAGGAAAAATGGATTGGACCACAAAATTAACTAAGTGCCTCCTGGGCGCAAAGTGACCGCCTACAAAGGACAATACAACCATCTGCAATTTTCCCCCAGGAGTCAGGACAAATGTGCCAGCCATTTTGGACCTTGGTTGAGAAAAATTTCAATTATTTTCAACAAAATGGCACAGTAGTAAAAATTGAGCTAAGAATGAGATAAACTGAGCATGCCCAGCAAAAATCCCAAAAATGCCAGACTGAATAAAAATCCATTCTGCTCAGTTTGTGAAAAAAAATGCTGAGCATGCTCAGTATAGCTGAGTTTTTACTGCTGGCTAATTTTTGCAAAATTGGTTATGATTGTGGGTCAGGCTTTAGGCACGCCAAAAAAATGCCGGATGCACGCCAAAAAAGGCGTGAACTCCGGACCACTCCAAGATTTTTGGAGTGGAGGATTGTTCACTTCAAAACCAGCCCCCATTTGGAGTGCCCAAGGCTGGTATGGAGTGAACACTCTACCACGCCAAAACCAGCCCCCCCTCAATGGCCGGTCTGCGCCGGCCATCGAGGGCAGTATGTACACTCGATGACCGGCACAGGCCGGCCATCGAGGGCAGTACACTCGATGACCGGCATAGACCGGTCATCGAGAGACACACTCCTCTCGATGACTGGCATAGACCGGTCATCGAGAGGATCCCGGTCATCGAGAGGACAGATCCCTCTTGATGACCGGGATAGGCCGGTCATCGAGAGGACACGCCCCTCTCGATGACCGGGACTGACCGGTCATCGAGGTCATCGAGAGGACAGATCCCTCTTGATGACCGGGATAGGCCGGTCATTAAGAGGACACGCCCCTCTCGATGAACGGTCTATCCCGCTCATCGAAAGGATAGATCCCTCTCAATGACCGGTACAGACCAGTCATCGAGAGGGATATATCCTCTCGATGACCGGTCTATGCCGGTCATCAAGAGGGGTGTGTCCTCTTGATGACCGGTACAAACCGGTCATCGAGGGGGATGCATCCTCTCGATGACCGGTCTATGCCGGACATCGAGAGGAGTGTGTCTCTCGATGACCAGTCTATGCCGGTCATCGAGAGGGGTGTGTCCGCTCGATGACCGGTCTGTGCCGGTCATCGAGTGTACTGCCCTCGATGGCCGGTCTGTGCCGGTCGGTCATCGAGTGGACTGCCCTCAATGGCCGGCCTGTGCCGGTCATCGAGTGTACTGCCCTCGATGGCCGGCCTGTGCCGGTCATCGAGTGTACATACTACCCTCGATGGCCGGCGCAGACCGCCCATCGAGGAGGGGCTGGTTTTGGCGTGGCAGAGTGTTCACTCCATACCAGCCTGCAATGGGGGCTGGTTTTGGAGTGAACAATCCTTCACTCCAAAAATCTTGGGGTGGTCCGGAGTTCACGCCTTTTTTGGCGTGCCTGAAGCCCAACCCTATGATTGTCCCCATCCAAAGGTCCCATTTTCATCCTTTGGGGGATAATGAAAATTATTGACGTGGGAGGTACTTAAAAACAAAGATTTTTTTTGGTGTGACAGGTATGCTCAATGTACTTTTTTTTCATTGGGCAATATCTTTGCCAAATGGATCTTCTTGGTAGTAGACTCTGAGGATAGGCAATAAGCCTGTACATCTCTTGTCATTTTTTTCCCAATTATAATCTCACCTTAATTATTAAGAAACGGCTAGAAAGAAGGCCTCATAGCAGGTAAGGCAGGGGTTTGGCCTATCATTTCCTAGGAGCATTGTCTTACACATTGCATGCATCCTAGTCCATTTGATGTCAGTGTTGACAAAAAAAAGGAGAATATGCTTTCTCTATTCATTCTACACACATACACCAGGGAAAATGTGATGACAGCTGGTGGCAGGTGACATTGAGTAAAACATGTTCAGACACCTGAGCTACTGTGGCAAGACTCCACTATCAAAACAATGGCCCCTTTGTGGTCATTGGGGAGTCCCACTCAATGGGTTTTGGAGTATGATTGGAGACTGAACAAGAGTCTTCTTCACATCACATGCCCTCAGGTGACCTCAATTTTTCCCTGGTGATACATACATGGCAAAGATCCACACTATGCCCAACTCAACAAAAAACTTGACAGATGTGTCACTTTTTTGACCCAAATGAAGTGTATGTACTTGACTGCTTTGGGGTACCCGGTATGGAGCTCCTATGGTGTCAGAATGTAGGAGGAGTGGTGAGGTGAAATTGCTGTGTAGCTGCCCTTGTGGAGGTCTTTGAAATCTTGAGCAAAAAAATTATCAAAGAACTATGATGGTGTGGGTGGGGTGGATTTGTTTGAGATGGCAGAGGGAATGTATACCCTTGTGTTGGGATGTAACTCAGAACTCAAAGGCTAAGACAGATGTGGAGAGATGAGCCGGGAGGCTCGAGAAAGAGGGCAGTGAGATGGGAAGCTCACTGGATACGGCTCAATGATGGCACAGAGAAAATAGAGGTGAGCCAATGGGTTGATTGCTATGTGCTAGGCTATGTATATATAGACAAAGTACAATGCATCAACTTGTGGGTGTGATTGAAAATGAATAAGAGGAGAAAGTGAATGGAACCCAATGGAATCTCAGGGAAGATATCACAATATGTTTACTATCTGTCACAGTCAGAGCAGGTGTGCGCACAACAAATAAGCAGTATAAAGGAAAGCAATCAGTCTAATCTGACCAGGGATCAAAGTCATCATGATCAGTAAGAAAAGATGCATGACCACATATAAAAGCTATACAGATGGACAAGGAGAGCATAATAAAGTGGGACACAAAATTCAGGGACATGAGGTAGAAGGAAGAAGAAAACCAAACACCTTGGCAGGTGTGTAGGAAGTAGAATCAGGGAAATGAGGTCTGACAAACAGTTTTGGAGGGGTGGAGAAGGGACACAGAAGTGGAGTACTTCCCCTAACTTAACTAAGTCCCTCCCGAGGGAGGCCAAAGGCCTCCCTCTGGGAGGGACTTATGCCTTACAGGTGATTTTGGCCTGAGAGTTATTCCCAAAATCCTTGCCTTTTGTGCTAAGGTCCCTGTATGTTGCTGTCTTTTTGTAATCACCCCTTACATTTACACTGAGACTTGTCAGAAGCGTGGCTATCTTCAGCCACCTTTGGGTGTATTTTTCTCCTTCCCAAAATTGAGATACAAGGAATGTAAACACAAAAAACCTCATGCTGGCTAGAACTGACAATGAATACTGTTTTGCAATCTGGCTCCCTCGGGATTCGGAGTGAACAGTCAAAAATGCATGTTCCCCCACGCATCCTGCAGCTTTTTGACATTCTCAGATCTGTCAGAGCAGTGACTCCTGGATACCTGGCATTTTTTTTCCTCAAGGCAAATGTTAAAAATTCTGTTTTAACAGTCTCTGGGTTGGCTTTTGCCATCCACCATCTTTGATGGATCATTGTGAGTGAGGCAGGAGGACTTATGATGATATTGATGCATCAAAAATTAGACAAGATGTTGATATTTCATCTGATCCAAAAAAAATTGTTGGTATCCTTGGAGGTGAAGGAGCTATGGGAAAATCTGGCAAACTCAGCGTTTTTGCTGCCCTAAATCACCAATACCGCATAAGTTCATAAGGCGCTTCGCGCCCCCACCTTTGGACTGAGTTAAGTTTGGGCCCTGCCGTTAGCTTCAAATAAATCTGGAATTTCAGATCTTGCAGGGAAATCTGGAATCTGTAACTCTGGATCACTTTGGGGATCTTTGGGGACCTAGATTTCCCTGCACAATCTGATATCTGGTGGCTATCTGACTTTCCAGATCAACAGGAAGTCCTCCAGTTTCAAACCATGAAGATGATGGAATCAGAAGGCTTGAAACTTCCAAAGGGGAACAGGTAAGAGGCTCAATACTCCGTGGAACTCAATCAATAATGCTCAGGAAATTGATGGTATCCTCCTTGGATCAGGATGGAATTGAATGGGGGACATTGTCCAAGCTCAGGTGGACCTTGAACCAAAGTCTAGGGATGGGCTGTGTGCATCTGGATTTTGTGTCTGATGCACATCTGCTGCTATGACAACAAGAAAAACCAAAAACAATGAGAGCAACCAACACAACAAATGTGCAACACTCTGCAACCAAACATAATACAGAGAACAGAACTCCTAATTCAGAGACAATCCGCGGACACCAGGGAAGAGAAGAAACAAGTGGAGCAAGAGACAAAAAGGAAAACATGAGCAGAGAAAAAGACTAAAAGAAAACATGAGCAGAGCAAACGAATAAAAGGAAAACATAAGAAAGAGAAAGAACCAAAGAAATATAGAAAAAATGGTGTAATGAAATTGGAGGCAAAGTTTAAACCTTGAATATCCTAGCAGAGGCAGGGCTTGAGATCCAACATCTTAAGAGTTGGCTTGCTAGCTCTGCGCTGAAATTTGCATTCTGCTGCGTGTGCCAGTCTGAACGCCCCAGCAGCAGAGTGCCTCACACTCAGGTCAACTTCGGATGCTGTTTTTTTTTTGATGAAGGAGGGGGGGTACAGCACTGAAGATTTGTGAGTTTTTAGTCCAGGTGTAGACCTTCATCATGGTCTTTTTGGAGCCACCATAGCTATTGTTTTGTAAAAATTTATTGCAGAGTCAATTTTTTCTGTGCAAAATCTGAATAACTTGTCACATCAAAAAAGCGCCTAGCTTAAACCTGCACGGATTGCTCTTTGTAGGAGAGGCTTACAAGGTATCTCTCACTTCAAGCACAAGCAGAAAGTATCTGCTACACAACAAGTGTCAGCCTCGGTAATGCCAAGAGCGAAGCTCTTCTAGCTAAACTGGGTGAGAAGATATAATTTTTAGGGTTTTTTTGGGAATATTTTTGTTTATTTATTTCAGAGAAATAAATATAAGAATAAAAAAAGAGGGGCCCGACGTATCGGGGGTGGTTTGATCCCTCTGAGATAGGTGGCTGGGGCCTGATAACAGGTTTGGTTTGGATCCCAGACTTACAGAAAGAAGAAAAGAGGCGATAATGTGAAGGGTATTTACTTACTAGTAGTAACCAATCACTTATTGCGCCAATCTTCGAAGATAAGGACTATAACGATAGCGTTTTAGACGAAAGCTCTACTGAAAACTGTATTGATCAATATCGGATTCGAGTCAATAAAGTGGTCAGTTGATTGTTTGGTGTGTCTAAGCTGAGGAGAAAAGAGAAGTGGGATAACTGACCTCTTTATATATCTTAAAGGTATCCAAGTTTGATGGGGAAGTCTCTTCGAAGACTACGGACTGGGG
Organism: Puccinia triticina; assembly: GCF_026914185.1. Classification (NCBI taxonomy): domain Eukaryota; kingdom Fungi; phylum Basidiomycota; class Pucciniomycetes; order Pucciniales; family Pucciniaceae; genus Puccinia; species Puccinia triticina. The sequence goes on along the minus strand of NC_070567.1, from coordinate 810,312 downwards.
CGGTAACTATTGCTCGATGATCATTCGTCTTGCGATGGGGCTGTTGATATCCGTCAATTTATCTTTCCTCGTGTTCTATTGGGGCGCTAGATTAACGGCGTCTATCGGTTTGATGTTGGATTGGGTCGTAGTTGTCAAGAAGATCTTATTGAGGATAGATCTCCTATTCCCCCAAAGTTACCGGACATTGACACATGTCACGGGAGTATCTTTGACAGGTGTAACCGCGCACTCGTGCGTAGTTTCTTATTCACACAGAGTATCTTTTCTCATTTTCAATAGTTTTAAAGATTAATATTACTATTAATCTATATGTACATTATCTTTTAAGTATTTATTTTAAATAATATGTGACAGATTACATAGATATCTGTCACAAAAAAATGTAAAATATTATTTATAATCATTTTTATAATTGTTACGCTGGCTTGCGCTGCGTAGCCGGCTGACATTTCCTACCCCTTAAGATGAGACTATAGAAAAAATTAGGTTTTAGATCTTTTTGAAATTCTATAATTACGCAGATGAATAGTTCCATCCGGAATATTATTTTCAGGTAACCATTCATCTTTATCTGCTGAATTATTTTTGTATCTTACAAGGTACAGACGGACATCCTTACCATTGATACGTTCCTTTTTATCTTTTAGAATTTTCTGCACTTGTAATTTTGCATTCTCAACCGGCTCTTCCACAGGAATAGTAGGTTGAACATCTATTGATTCTCCAGGCCTTGATACCCACGGTTTAATCAAACTCACTGGAAAAACTGGGTGTTTTCTTGAAAGCTCTTCACTCAGAATTACTTCAACTGCATTCTTCCCATGAAGTTGCTTGACAACAAAAGGTCCAACAAAAGCAGGTTTGAGTTTTTTATTACCTCCCAGATTACTGAAGTTTACTGTAGATAACATTACCTTATCTCCAATCTTGAATTCTGGCTCTTTATGACTCTTGTCCCACCTATTTTTGTTATATCCTACAGCTTCTGACACACAATTTCTTGCATGATCATGAGCCGCATCTAGCATCTTCTTAAAATCTGAAGAAGTTGGATGAATATATGGCAATTTGTCATTAACAGTATTTTTAGGCATTCTAGGTATCCACCCACGCTCTAAGACATAAGGAGCTTCTTTAGTTGTGGAGTGTTTACTACTGTTATAAGCAATTTCCAAGGCTGGTAGAAGGTTAACCCAGTCGTGCGTATAACCATCTTGGTTCTTAAATTCAAAGCCAAATGAACAGAACCTGCGGAGCATATCCTCTAATGTCTGAATCATTCTCTCAGCTAATCCATCAGTCTGAGGGTGATAAGCTGTAGAAAAAGCAAGTTTTGTTCCTAACATATCATGTAAGTTGTGCCAAAATTCAGATGTAAATTTTGGATCTCTATCACTAATAATAATTTTAGGGATTCCCACATCAGACATTATTCTGTTCCAGAATAACATAGCAATTTCCATAGCTGTGTCATCCTTATGATTAGGTATAAAACGTGCTCTTTTAGAGAAACGGTCTACTATTACTAATACAGAATTATATGAATAAGCTCCAGCAGGAGGGAGACCAGTCACAAAATCCATATTAATAATTTCCCATTGGGATTTAGGTTCAGCAATTTTTTGTAGAAGGCCAAATCTTTTTCCTGTCTGCTTATTAGCTTTTTGGCAGATGTCACAGGATTTTATATAAGTTTGGGCTTCTTTCTTCCAATTGATCCACCAAGCTGTATTACGAATTCTTTCTAGTGTTCTGTCCTCTGAAAAATGCCCAGAAGTTATACTATCATGACACTCTTTTAGTATATCAACTATTTGATTTTTATCACAAAGTACTAGTACACTAGAGTGTTTATTTCTATAATACAGTAATCCATCTAACAGAGTAAATTTTCCTAATTTATAATCTACCAGTAATTCAGATCGTAAGCTAGAAATCAACTCAGGGGGGCAATTATCATTTTTTAAGATTTCCACCAGTGTTAACAGGTTAGAGTCTCAATCATAACTGTTACGGACCAAGTCATAAAAAGCCTCATCCAAATCACACACATGAATACCTAATATGGGAAAAATATCCTCATCATCAGGATCATACGCAGGATTATCCGGAGTATTTGGTAAAGCCCATCTACTTAATCCGTCAGCATTTTTATGTTTCTTACCTTCCTTATGAATTACAGTCATATGACCACGGTATTGCTGTATTGCAATTTGCCATCTCAACATATGATGATTAGGAGTTTTCATGTTCATTAGAGTCTTAACAGCCATACAATCTGAGATTACTACAAAGTTAGAACCTTCAAGGTAGTAATGCAGTTTTTCGAGAGCCCAAACTAGCGCTAAACATTCCATTTGACTAGCTCCATACCTCCTTTCAGAATCTTTAATTTGTCTAGATATGAAAAGGATAGGTTTCTCAACAACTTGATCATCTATAAGAAACTCTTGATGAAGAGCTGCTCCTAACCCATCTAAACAAGCATCAATGTACAATATAAATGGCTTAGTATAATCAGGTTGAGCTAAAACTGGTGCACTAGTCAACAGTTTCTTGAACTGTTCATAAGCCTGCACTCTCTCATAGGTCATTTCAAATATTGTATCTTCATTACAAACTGCATACAAACATTTGGTAATATTAGAGAACTGTGGAACAAATTGTCTATAATAACTACAAAATCCCAGAAAAGACATCATCTCTTTTTTATTACTTGGCATGGGATTTAGTAATACTGCAGCCACTTTGTGTTGATCTACTGCTAACATAAGACCAGACACTATACGTCCCAGGGCTTTGAGCTCACCATATCCAAAGTTACATTTTTTGATGGACATCTTTAACCCTGCTTCAATGGATTTTTCTAAGATCATTCTTACCTTTTCTTTGTGATCATCCCAGTCATCAGAATAAATTATAATATCATCTATATATACCATCATCCATCCTTGTCTGATATATTGGCCAAATATAGAATCCATCATTCTTTGAAAATGAGAGGGAGCATTCTTAATACCAAAGGGCATACGCAGATATTCAAATACTCCCAGATGGCAAATTATTCTGAGAAACTTACGACTTTCCTCTTCTATAGGTATTTGATGAAATCCTTTCAAAACATCCATTGTAGTAATGTATTTTGCTTTAGATAAGTTGTGCAAAGCATGTTCAATTCTTGGTATAGGGTAATGATCTGCTTTATTATAAGTATTCAAGGCTCTAAAGTCACCTACCATCCCAGATTTATCATTATGCCAAGCTATCATAACTGGAGTAGTCATTTCTACTTGTTCATTATGACCAACTTTTCTGATAACTCTGAGATCTAGTAGTTCATTGATATGATTCTCAAGAGCTTCTCTGGATTTAGGACTTGAAGGATAAGCTGCCTTCATTAACATAGGGGGATAAGGTGCTTGTACAGTTAATTCTATGCTCATGTCATGACCTTTGATATCTCCAATAGGTTCATCTGAAGTACAAAATGCTTGTTTATTATCAAAGCATATTTTCAAGATATCCATTTTCTGACTGTCACTAAGTTCATTATTAACAGCTGCTTGATTTAAATAATCTGCTTTAAAGCACAACATTTGTTTTTGTATTTCAGGATCTATTTTAATAACTGGATCACTTATAATAGAATTAATATTACAAATTTGGAACTTTCTCTTCCAATCACCACCTATAGTATAATGCCTATCCTTACTTTGGAAAATATCAAATCCGTACATACAAAATGTATCATTTCCTAAAATAAGATAATCACATAATGCATCCTGCAATACTACAAATTCAACAATAAGTCTTACTGATCCTTTAGTGTGAGGGAATATTAGAGGCATAGAAACTATTCCTATAGGATGCATGTTTGAGTTACAACTGCTGAATTTGGCTTTTGGTACAGGCAATAAGTGTTCTCTCCATTCAGAATAACATTTATCTAAGAAGGATTGGCTAGTACATGAACAGAAAGCTCCAATATCAAGCAAAGCTTTTACTTCAGCTCCAGCAAAAAGAACAGTGGTGTAACTGGATTTACCCAAAGTATAATTTTTACCTTGCTCAGGCTTATTTGTCAAAATCTTGGCATCTGTAACATGTCCTACTCCCATACTAGGGTGCCATTTTTGAGTAAGATGAGAATCTCCATGAATAGTATTGATATGAAGTTCATTACCTATATCAGCTTGAATTACAAGAGTTTTATAGTCTGGTCCCTCATCATTAATAACTAGATTTATTCCAGAGCTATCATCCGATTCTTCTGATTCTGAAACATTAACTTCAGCTCCTTCTACATTCATGATCTTCTTACGGGGTTTGGGACAATCAGGTCTTTTATGTCCTACCTCTCCGCAATTGTAACATTCTGGCTGAGGTAGTGGTTTTCTAACCTGCTCTTTAGTGGGAGTAGCCTTATCTTCTTTAGGCACTTCTTGAGAAGAAATCATCTTCTCTCTTAGAGTATGTCTAGATTTCTTATTAAAACCCATATGTTCTACTACTTCTTCCAAAGTAGTGATGAATTCAGCTAGATCTACACATCTGTCTCCCAACCTACATCTCATAGGATGTTGTATGGTATATTTCAGTTGATTAAGCATCCTATCATTCCTTTCTTCTAATGTAGCAGAAGGATGTATAGCATCTATTCTTCTTTTTTGAATTAAACACCATTCATGAGGAACATTGTGTCCAGGGTCAAAGAAATCATTATCTAGAGCTAGTCTCACTCCATTTCTCCAATTCCTAGTGCCAAACCTGGCTTTGATCAATTCTTTCCAAGTTTCCCAAGTTTGATCTCCAACTTCTTCTTGTTTATTAACAAACCAGTCTAGAGCAACACCTTCAAATAATCTGGGTAATCTCACTACTGATATTTCATTGTCTGCTCTATAAGATTTCAACATATGATCTATATATCTGATAAAATTAATATGATCATAGTCACCTTGACCTGTGAACTTGGGCCAATCTTTTATAGGAGGAAGTAATTTATTTATAGCAGCATTATCCATAGTTCTGAAACTATTAGCATAACGTGGACCATTATTAGGTGGTGAGCCATTATTATGCCCTGTAGGTACCTCTCCCTCAGTTTGATTTCTTGATTTATTATCTTGAGCTTTATGAGGAGCAGAATCACGCATAAAAGGATTGTTAAATCTATGAGTGTATTGTTCATGTTTTGGAGTAAATGCAGGTTCAGATTTCTCTGCAAAAGCTTTTTCTGTATTTAACTTGAATTGTTTCAATTCAATTTGGACTTGATCAACTTGTTTGTGCATGGCTTCAGCTAAATTCTCTACATTATTCATACGGGATCCTTGTTGTATCAAGAGATCTTTGATATCATCCAAAGTATCTGCATTTTTCTTTTGGTTTATGATAATATCTTGTTTCAATGAAGATATTACATAGTCAGAATGAGAAGATATCATTGACTCAATTTTACTCAACAATTCATATGAAGAATCTTTTCCAATTTCCTTAATACTTAGTAATATTTTATTTACAATACTATCAGTATTAGTAGATATTTTCTTAAGATCCTCAGTTTCTCTGAGTAATCTTTTAAATATCTCCAAATGTTGGGGTTGGAACTCAATGGGCAAAGGTTTCTCAATCCAATTTAATACTTCAGAAGAAGTATTATTGAATTCTTTTTTAAGATCAAATAACAGAGAATCAAACTTATTTACAATTGTTTTTAAGTTAGATTCACTATTAGCATCTAATGTAGAAAGATTCATATTGACTACATCTAATGAATCTAACAAGGTGGATACAATACTATTATCTGATTTATGTTCTTGTATAATCCTTCTGCTATCTTGAGCATATCCAATACCTTCTTCCATTTGTGAGGGTTCTCGAAGTTGATCGAGGTCGAACTTCGACGCTTGCCGAATTGTTCTTCCTTGGGAGGAGCGGGGAAGAATTTCTTCTTCTCGGTCCATGGGTTCCACCCTTTGACAAAGGCTTTGATTTCGTTGTTCGGCATGATCTTCTGGAGAGCTTTTTGGCTCTCTTGCGCCTTGGTTAGAAGAGATCGGAGGTTCGGGGTCCCTCCGAGTAATTCCTCTTCTAGACATTTCTTCCAGATAGCGATATGCTCTCTGACCAGGAGTACCGCCTTCTCCTTCTCCGAGGGCGAGGATATTTCGCGCGCGGCTGGGAGCGCCGGGTTGCCGGTCGTGGTAGGGAGTGCTGGGGTAGCCGCCGAAGAGGTGGATGGAGGTATGTCCAGATCCATCGCCGAGTCCTTCGACGTATCCTTCACCGGGATCGGAGCTGGTGCATCCTTTCGAGTCAGATGCTTGAATTTCATGTTCTTGATTCGCTCTTGGAGCTGTTCTTCCTCTCGGTCTTGTTGGATCTGGGAGGAGTCCTCTGAGCTCGGGTTTGTTTGATCTAGTCGGAACAGTCATATTGTATTAGTAATAAGTTAGTAAACGAGTAATACAAGGTTTTAAACTGACTGATAATCGGATCAATGCTTTTTTCAATAGCGAGATTGGGACCAGGAGTGGCAGAGATATTGCCTACAGCAGTGCAGATAGATTCGCTGTCGGAAGCCACTAACAGAAAATAAGAAGTTAGATTGTTGTGCTATATAAGTAATTTTAAAAGCATAATGCTCACTTCTTCTAAGTCGCCTTTGTTCGCGGTGATAAGCTCTATGATTGCAAACAAGTTTGTTGATTGCTAATCTAGCTTTGATATCCTCTTGCTCGTGTATGTGAGCGTGGTAGACCGCAAGTTGGATCTGTTCTTTGCGAGTAAGAGACTCCCAAGCCGTAGGTACGTAATTGCGTTCTGCTTCTTCTTTGCGTAACCTGAGATATCGAAGATAGTAATTGATCAGTTCGGCGTTTTCTTTTAGGTTCACTATAAGAAATAGATATAAAAGAATAGTTCAATATTTTTGTAATTTTTATATTATTTCGATAGAATTAGATAGATAAAAGATGAATCAGAATAAGAGTAAAAAAAATTTATTGGTTTGGTAGTTTTCTCAAAAAAAGAAAAGAGTATTATAAGAACCGAGTACGATAATAAGTACGAGGATCGTTCCTGGCCAGACCCCCAGTTGTCAGCCTTGGTAATGCCAAGAGTGAAGCTCTTCTAGCTAAACCGGGTGAGAAGATATAATTTTTAGGGTTTTTTTGGGAATATTTTTGTTTATTTATTTTAGAGAAATAAATATAAGAATAAAAAAAGAGGGGCCCGACGTATCGGGGGTGGTTTGATCCCTCTGAGATAGGTGGCTGGGGCCTGATAACAGGTTTGGTTTGGATCCCAGACTTACAGAAAGAAGAAAAGAGGCAATAATGTGAAGGGTATTTACTTACTAGTAGTAACCAATCACTTATCGCGCCGATCTTCGAAGATAAGGACTATAACGATAGCGTTTTAGACGAAAGCTCTACTTAAGGTGTTCAAAGTTGAAATCATAAAATTTTCAATGCATAAAATCATAAAATCATAAAACTTTCAAGTGATGATTTAATATGTATCATTCTAGAAATGTTGCTCTAATTTGAGTGCTTGGGTGCAACATATTTTTTTCAGCTTAGAATTTTATGATTTTATGGTGTTATGATTTTATGCAAGTCAACTTTGAACACCCTAACTGAAAACTGTATTGATCAATATTGGATTCGAGTTGATAAAGTGGTCAGTTGATTGTTCGGTGTGTCTAAGCTGAGGAGAAAAGAGAAGTGGGATAACTGACCTCTTTATATATCTTAAAGGTATCCAAGTTTGATGGGGAAGTATCTTTGAAGACTACGGACTGGGGCGGTAACTATTGCTCAATGATCATTCGTCTTGCAATGGGGCTGTCAATATCCGTCAATTTATCTTTCCTCGTGTTCTATTGGGGCGCTAGATTAACGGCGTCTATTGGTTTGATGTCAGATTGGGTCGTAGTTGTCAAGAAGATCTTATTGAGGATAGATCTCCTATTCCCCCAAAGTTACCGGACATTGACACATGTCACGGGAGTATCTTTGACAGGTGTAACCGCGCACTCGTGCGTAGTTTCTTATTCACACAGAGTATCTTTTCTCATTTTCAATAGTTTTAAAGATTAATATTACTATTAATCTACATGTACATTATCTTTTAAGTATTTATTTTAAATAATATGTGACAGATTACATAGATATCTGTCACAAAAAAATGTAAAATATTATTTATAATCATTTTTATAATTGTTACGCTGGCTTGCGCTGCGTAGCCGGCTGACAACAAGCCAAAAATGATAAAGAAAACTGAATGGACAGAATTGCAGGTTCTTTCCTTGTGAGAAATTCGACCCCCTCAATTGTCTTGTAGCTGGAGAAATCATTCCAGCAGTAACAAACTGGTGGATCTGCATTTGGAACACATGAACATTCTTGGTTTTTTTTGGAAAAATTATCAAAAGTCAGTCAATGGTGGTAGAAACAATCTGAACAGACCAAATTGTAGTGATGTTTGGGGCAGATTTGTGGAGAGTATGGAGGAGGAGCTGAAAAAAAATTCAAAACCTCCTAGCTTCCAAACAAACCTGAAGTTGCTCCGGCAAAGCCTCAGACGGGGGAGGGCTTAGTTAAGTTTGGGACTTGTGTGAAGTTGGAAAAGTCCAAGTAGGACCCTGGAAACCCCCTATAAATGTGGGTAATGTAAAATCTGGAATTTTGGCTAAATTCATACATTTAGGGTGTTCAAAGTTGACTTGCATAAAATCATAACACCATAAAATCATAAAATTCTGAGCTGAAAAAAATATGTACCACCTAACCACTCAAATTAAAGCAGCATTTCTAGAATGGTACATATAAAATCATCACTTGAAAGTTTTATGATTTTATGATTTTATGTATTGAAAATTTTATGATTTCAACTTTGAACACCTTAATTGGGGGGCACTGGGGAATGGCCTTTTTGGGGCCAATTCATACATTTTCATGTGGATGTTTGAGGCAAAATCCCCCCCGGGGACCCCCAAAACCCCGATAAAAAGCCGGGTTCTGCGGGTAGTAGCAGATTTAACCAAGTTTTGGTGGAAATTTCATACATTTCTGGCATGTTTCATGGCTGCCCTCTTGGGTTTCAAATCCCATTCATACAGATTTCATGCCTACCATTTTGCAAAAAAATGGAAAAATCCGTACATTTACATTAGCCACATACTTCGGGGGGTTCCAGGGTCCTGTCCAAGTCTCTCCTTCGGAGTCGGGCGCTTACCAGTGGGACAAAAAAATGGAATGAAAAACTGAGATGGCAGGCTACAAGTCTGTTTGCTTGAGTTTTTTTTGTTTTTCAAACCACATTAATCCACGTTTCGAAAAGAAAACAGGTGTTTTTTACATCAAAAACTTGAGTCTGTGAGTTGCAAGCCATTCCTCCGGAGACGCAAGCTGAGGAGGTCTTGAGAGTGTTGTTGACAGCTGCAGGCATGTTGAGGCTTGTGGTGATGATTTATGTAGCCAAATGTAGAAGTTGGTTTCCCCCGCTTTTGTTCCTGGTCTTTTTTTTTTATTTTTTTTCCAGCAGGAAGCCGCCCGCACGATGTCGACCCCGCTGTTCCGGAGACTGGCCCAGTATAACCAGCCCCAGCCCCAGGCCGAGCAGGAGCAGGAACCGCCGGGCCGGCCGCCGGCGAGGAGCCAGTCCATCAAGCGCCCACTCCCGCCACTGCCCACCACCCCACTCACCCCCAGCCGGGCCAAGCCACTCCCCCAGCCACCCCCACCAGCCCATCCCAGACAGAACGACCCAACAACAACATCCCTCGAGCAGCATCCCTATCGACAGCAGCAGCAGCAGCAGACACCTGCCAGCCACTTCCACCCACCCAGCCATCCCCGCTTCTCCGACCAGCCAATCCCGGACCAAGAGCGTCCTCATGGCGCACGGGACGCGCTGCCCACCCTGGTCGTCGATCCAGAGGAAGACCGCACAGAAGACCCCGAGCCTCCAGCCAGCATGCCCGAAATCGTCGTTCCCCGGATGGTCTTCAACGACGACGACTGCGAGGATGCGGAGGAGCAGACGGGCGTGCCCCGGATGGTCGTGACGGCCGAGGAGGAGAGCGTGCCCGGGATCACAGTCCGTGTCGAGTCGCCGCCGCGGAAGCCGGGGGCCACGAGCCGCAAGCCGTTCATTGCAGGGGACGAGGAAGAAGGAGGCCGACGAGGGCCGCGGCCAGGCGGGGTGAGTGGGCCGCGGACGATCACCCCGCAGCGCCGGGCGGATCGGGTCACTTCAGAGACCCGCCAGCACCAGCCCCAAGCGCCCCAGACCATCCTCGCCGCCCCGCACCCACACCCCCCGCCGCCTGGCCCCTCGGACCCTGGCTCCAAGCTGCTGGCTTGCAACGGGTGTCGCCAGCTCATCGCCGGCCGCATCGTCCACGCTATCAACGCTCGCTGGCACCCCGATTGCTTCGTCTGCCAGCATTGCGGCCTCGTCCTCGAGCACGTCGCTTTCTACGAACACGAGGGGAAGGCGTACTGCGGCGTGGACTACGACGACGTCGGTCTTTCTCTTCTCTCTCTCTCTCTCTCTCCAACCCCTCCCCCCCTCGCACAACTTATTGACAATTGCTCTTTTTCCGTGTGTTGTTGCGGAGGGAATGCAGCTATTTAGTCTGAAATGCTACCATTGCAACACGTCGATCAACGAGGACTCGTACGTGACTCTGGACGACGCAAGCCTCCCCGACGGGCCCCGCCACTACCACAAGCTGCACCTGTTCTGCTCGGAATGCGGGGACCCCTTCATCGACCCGAAGAGCCTCGAGGAGCGCTCGCGCATCTCCCGCGCCTCGGCCCCGGCCCCCCTCCCCCAGGACCACCACATCTCTCCGCCCCCCGCCGATCCCAAACCGTTCGTGATGTTCAACGGCTTCCCCTACTGCGAGAAATGCGACATCCGACTCCATCGCCCCAAATGCTTCGCGTGCAAAGCCCCAATCGTCGCCGACTTCGTCAACGCCCTCAACAAGCTCTTCCACTCCCACTGCTTCGTCTGCTTCGTACGTCTTCCCTCTCTCTCTCTCGCGATGGATTTGGGTGACTGATGGCAATCACTGCAAAATAGGAATGCACCCAGCCGTTCTCCAATAACCAGTTCTTTTTGGTCCCCCTATCAGCCGTTGATCCCGCGCTCGATCCGAAATCCAAACGCGGCGCCCAGCAAGTGCCCATCTGTCTCAACTGCTACTCTTGAACTTCCTTCTCTTCCTCTCAGACTCGTTTTTTTTTTTTTTTTTTGTTGTTGGTCATCGGGTAGTTTTCTCTATCGTTCATCTTGCAAACATTCCATTCTCAACAAGTTGCTTTGATTAATTGTCATTTTTTTTGTCATTTATGAATCGTGTATACATACGTCTCTTGACACACTACCACGGTTGTCAAAAGTCTCTTATATCCAAACGACGCTTCCCCTCCAACATGGCAAGCACAGACAGCAGAAAGTAACTCTCTTGAGCTCTCACTGGGTGGGACCTGTTAAAAGACTGAGCTCTCACTGGGTGGGACCTGTTAAAAGACTGCTCTCGATCTCGAGAGAAACTAGAGAGCGCCTGTTTGTTCTGCTCTTGCCATACAGGTGCAAAATTAACTTGCTCTGGATACACTCAACCTTTTGCGGAGAGACAACATACTAAAATAGTTAGCATCGGAATGTCCCATGATGTCTTCCCGTGCGGCTAAAAGAAATGCGTTGTAGGGGAGTCGAACCCCTGACGAGGCCACACAACCATGGCAAGGCCCCAGTTTACCGCTAGCCTAACAACGCTGACGTCACTCCGCAAATTGAGCATAGTTATCGACAGAGCAAGAAATGACAATTTGCTTTCCCACTCTTTCTGCTTGCTTGGGAGATCCACATTCTGATCATTTGTGTTCTGTGTACATAAATTCCCCCGCCGCTACCGCGTCAAGTCTTGGAGGCCACATTTCTTGACACATCTGTCTGCCTCCAAAACGTGCTGGCCCAAATCGCGGAAGGCCGAGCGGTTTTCAACAAGATTGACTCTCACAGCAAGTGTATATTTTATAATAGTTCATCCAATTCTGGGACCCTTGCAGTTGTGGATGTAGACCCAAAAAGGCGAGATTTCTGCAGGGAAATATAGCTTTTGGGGCTTCAGATCACTTCTGGGAGGTCCTCAGATCTCAACGGAAAGGCACCCAATGGCGGTCAGACTGCACATTCAAGTTTCAAAATCGCTTTGAGATTCACCAAGAAGACAACTTGTAATTTGACATCAAATGACATGATTGGTAGCAGATTCTTGGCGACCAGGGTTGTGGTGTGGGCCCAGGCAACCAATAAGCAATCAAAACGGTAGATAGATCGCTCCAGGATCTTACTGGAATAAAGGATTTTTTTTTGGTTGTACATTTACCTAGAGATGCCCAAATGATAGTGGTAAATTTTGTAAGAATTTTTTTATTTCTGTAGTTGTAGTTAATGTAGAGTTACACATTGGGGACATGAACATGTTAAAGGCGGTGAAGCCGCCTCTGAACTGTAGTAAGGTCTCTAGCATGATAAGCCAAAAAAATGCCTGTTTATCCCGGTTGATTATTTGATTTGAAGAATGGTGAAGACAAAAAAAAAAAAACGTGGTGCAAATTTTGATTTAAGAATTATTGGTCCAAAGTTCGAATTTATACATAAAAGACCCTTCAACAATAAGCTGATCGAAGCAAAACTTGATGGCTTGATTTTGAGCATCACTTGTAGTAGTATTAGTGCTGTTGGGAAGTAAAAAGAATTTGCGTTGTTCGTTCAAACTTTGAGACTTATTCCAATGATGATGGGACCTAAATTCGGGAAAAAATGAATCCAAGTTGCGTTCGATGTGAGGATGATCGGACAAGATTCTAGTGATCAAGATATTCGAAGCTTTGAAGATTTTATTACTCTCTTCTGATGATTGGAGGACTGTTTTATATATCTCTGAGCCTCCTATCACAAACACTTTATTGATCGGCTTCGACTTTCCTACTTTGTGGGTCGTTTCGTTCGATCTTTCTTCAACTTTCTGTTGTGGAGTATGTTGATCATCATGAGTGTCAAGAGAAGAAGAGTTGAGCCTGTGGATCAGTTGACAGGCCGAATCGATCGAATTAACCAGATAGCTATCCTGTCCTTGATCACTTGAAAAAAGACCGCAAAATTACTCTAGTCAATACATATATACTTTTTTGTTGAGTAGTGAAGAGAAAGTAGAAGAAAGACTAACATTCCGAGTTCGGGGGGATCAACATGCTGACGACTGACAACAATGTTAATCCTATTCGCAAGAGGCCTGAATTTTGCAGGGATACTAAGCCAAGTTTTGCGGCCCATGATGACGACGTTTGCGTGGTTTGGAGGGGCGAGGGTGGTGACGAATTTGAAGAAGTTCATGTCTTCTTTGAGGCGCCAGGGTAATCGTCCAGCTTGTCCGATCCCGTTCGATTTCGTCGCACAAACTATCAGATTTAGGCTGATCATCCTCGAGTATCTTGCACAATTGTCTTTGTCGTCCCCGTGGTCGTTCTTTTTGGTCGTTTCCTGGGTAATTGCAGGGCATCACGCGTCGGCGGAAACCCGCGCTAGCGAAGAGCTTCCCGGGTGAAAAACGCGCGCCACCATTGAAGGCGCAGGGGTGCTCCTGGACCCGGTCGCGTCCCTCGACGAGCTTATGTAACAAGCCTCCCTGTGAGAGCCCCGAAGGGCGAACTTGACAAAGTCCCTCGAGAGTTCGGGCCCCCGGGGGGGAAGGCTGAACACGCGAAGAGTCTGCGTCGGAGGGACTCCACTGTACCTCCCCGGACCCCAAGTTGCGAACTTATCAAAGTCCTCGTCCCCGCTGCGGCCGGAGGGGCACCCATTTGGCCTGGTCGAGATGCATAGCATCGAGATCTCTCCCGCAGGGAGAGGACTTAGGACTAATCAGGACATTTGGCCTGAAAGAATCTGCAAAGTTTGGTGGTGAACAATGTCATCACCACCTGCAGACCACAGTTTTGGTCCAGTTTTTTTTTGCCTTGGTGGTTTGAAGCTTGTATTTTTCTGAATCAAACTGTCTATTCAGAATATTGGGAATCCATTGATTGCCCTTGTGCCCCAAAAAATATCAAAAGTTGAGATGCTTGGCGGCTTACGGGCAAAGGAGGTGTGTTTTTAATTAAGATTTAATTTAGGGAGGAGATAAAACTGTAAAATTTGGACAAGTCTTCAAGAAGTCACTATTCTCAAAAAAAGATAGAAAAAAATGAGAAAACTTGGGAGGAAGCTACCTATGTAGTATGTAGCATTGGAGCTAAGATGCTAGCGCTCAGCTGGGATAAAGTAAGGAGTGCGGAAAGTTAATTGAATATTTTAAAAGAGAGGAATATAGAACTAACAGGCGCAGAGATTCTTTGCAAAGAACAGCAAGTGGAGTTAGTGCAAAACACAAGACTGAGTTGAGACAACTAGCAAGCACACCTTTGCAAAGACCAGCAAGTGGAGCTAGTACAAAACACAAGACTGAGTTGAGACAACTAGCAAGCACACCTGATGTGCAAGAGGAGTTGAAACAGAAATGAGTAACTGAATGAAGAAAAAGAGCAATAGAAAGGGGTACAAGATTACTATTTAGGCTAACATTCAGATATGTTTCATTTAGGTTTACAACTCTGATTATCACTACGTGACTGGTTGAAGAGTATTCTACTACTGAGAACTCAATAAGCAAGAAGAAATGCTATGGGTATTTTTGAGAATCTCGTTGTAGTTGTCGGCCCCGCTTGCACCTACGGTTCTGCGGTGCCGCGGGCTTTGTTACGCTTGCCCAAGTTGGTGAACAGAGAATGGATTTTTCATGCCTCTTTTCACTTTCTTTATTTTACACTTTTCATAGGACAACTTTTCTGTTTTTTTGGCTGCTTGTCAGTGCAGGATGTTATTCAAGAGCCTTGTATTTCTTTATATTTATGTACTGCCACACATATTCTTTGAGAAATTAAACAAGCCAAACTAGTTGCAAAAAAGTAACCAACTCTTCAGGGGAGATCTGTAAATTTTTCATTTTACTAGAGCACAGTGTGGAACTCCTACTGTGCAAGGAGGTAGGCAGATCGTCTGTTGATTCTACCCTTGTGGGTGGTCTGTATAATGAGAGATGAGGATCAAAAATGTGATAGCGTTGGGGGGGATTTTTAGAGACAATGGGGATGGAATGCTGTTGACAGTGGTTGGTTTGTTGAGGATTGGATGATGATAAGGAATCATGATCAGGGATAAAGGATCAGGAATAATTCTGGGGAT
This sequence comes from Puccinia triticina, assembly GCF_026914185.1. NCBI lineage: Eukaryota > Fungi > Basidiomycota > Pucciniomycetes > Pucciniales > Pucciniaceae > Puccinia > Puccinia triticina. Next base: position 795,000 of record NC_070567.1, on the reverse strand, counting down.
ACTTCAAGCGGATCAGATACACCATGGGCTGAATGGGTCATCCCAAGGATTCATGTGGGGACCTCATTTGGATGCACCTCCTGTGGTGTGGCAAAAAGAATCCTCAAGATCTGAATAGTCAAACTACACCGGAGACATCTTTTCAAAATCATCCTCAGGCTATCTACCAGGTGTAAAAATGATATCCTCAAAATGATATCCTCAGGATGCATTCCTGCACACCAAGATCATCAAAAACAATCCTGGAGCCACCAGGGTCAAACCCCCCACCTTGAGCATCTACCAGGGCCACCAATCACCCTGTGATGCTGCCCTAACAGTCTGTCAGCACTTACGCACGTGCAAGAAAGTTATGCAGGTAGGATACCCGGGGACATGAGCACCTCAACCATGCAGCAGGTATCAGCAGCAAGAGGTAATGAAGTGGTTGAGCTTACCAACTTGACTAATAACATTCATAGTGAAGCCACATGTTTAGTTGTTCATTATCCACCCAGATCCACAAACTTCTGGAAGCAATCCTTGGGATACCTTGATGAAGAGTGTCCTGAGGATGGGTTTTCAAAACCATCATCATGACAACTTTCCCAAAATTATCCTAAGGACCATTTTTGACAAGATGAAAACAAATCCTTAGGATGCTGTTGGGGCAGATGGGTCCTCAGGATGCTTGTGAGGGGATCATTGGGACCAATGGTGACATGGTTTTCCTCAGGACAGGTTGAAGCTGTCCCGGGGTTACTTTTCAACAAAGAGGCCAAACCTTAGATACAGGTCCTGTGGTGCAGGTGATGAAATTTCTTTTGGATCAGAGCAAGTCCCATGCCTTCCCCTGCTCCAAGTTTGGACTTGAACTTAGACTCTGGGGAAGTGACATGTCATAGCACATGTCATCACATCCTTGACTAGAAAACAAAACCACAAGGAAAGAAAAGAAAAGAAAACACAACACAACACCAGGGGAGAATTTGACAAACTCTCCAGAGAGTGCCTGACTGTAATTTTATGTTGTTGTGGGTCTGATGTCAGTCAGATGTGTATTAGGAAATGATTGATAAATTACTAAGAAGTCAATGGGAAGTCTGTTACAATTTATGAGGAAGTATCACAGGACCTCATGCAATTTTGTATAGAACTGTTCCATTCTTTAAGGATAAACCAATTAAAACCTATACGGACCTACTTTGTGCAGCAGCAAAAAACTCTTCGCGCACAGAATCAACCGTCCCCCAACGTCAAGCCCGCTGTGCGTGCAAGCCGAAAAATACTTTGCGCACAGCGACTTCCCCCAAAAGAAGGAGGGGATTTTTCTCAATTTTTTTTTGATTAATCAAAAGAGGGGGTCTTAACTGCCCTCTTCAAAAAATGTTGGATTTTTTGGAGGTGTCCTTGTCATGTAAAAAAAAACATAATTAATATAAAAAAAGGCACCCGATACCCCAATAGCCCACCCCGGGGACTTTTCACCTGCTAAGACTTAAGCGGTCGGGTACCCAGCCCCTCAAAAAGAAAGTTCGAGGGGCAGCAGCTCCGGGCCCGGCTATCCCCCAGCCGCCGTGCCGATGGCCGGCACAGGCCATTGAGCGGAGTTGCACACTCCCCCGATAACCGGCCGGCCAGCACACATGTGTGCATCTAGCACTATTTACCGGTCATCGAGGGGATTGTGTACTCCTCTCGATGGCCACTCTGTCCCGGTCATCGAGTGGAGTACATACTTCCCTCGATGACCGGGTCCGTTCCGGTCATCGAGGGGAGTGTTCACTCCTCTCGATGACCGGAGCAATCTGGTCATCGGGGGAGTATGTACTCCTCTCGATGACCGGGTCCATGCCGGTCATCGAGAGGAGTACATCCTTCCCTCGATGACCGGGTCCGTTCCGGTCATCGAGAGGAGTACATCCTTCCCTCGATGACCGGGTGCGTTCCGGTCATCGAGAGGAATGTTCACTCCTCTCGACGACCGGAGTAATCGGGTCACCGAGGGGAATGTACTCCTCACGAGAGGAGTACATCATCCTTCCCTCGATGACCGAGTCCGTTCCGGTCATCGAGGGGAGTGTTCACTCCTCTCGCCAACCGGAGCAACCAGGTCACCAAGCTCCGGTCGTCGAGAGGAGTGAACATTCCTCTCGATGACCGGAACGGACCCGGTCATCGAGGGAAGGATGTACTCCTCTCGATGACCGGCATGGACTCGGTCATCGAGAGGAGTACATACTCCCCCGATGACCAGATTGCTCCGGTCATCGAGAGGAGTGAACACTCCCCTCGATGACCGGAACGGACCCGGTCATCGAGGGAAGTATGTACTCCACTCGATGACCGGAACGGACCCGGTCATCGAGGGAAGTATGTACTCCACTCGATGACCGGGATAGATTGGCCATCGAGAGGAGTAAATAATCCCCTCAATGACCGGTAATTTGTGCCACATGCACGCATGTGCTGGCCGGTCATCGGGGGAGTGTGCAACTCCGCTCGATGGCCTGTGCCGGCCATCGGCACGGCGGCTGGGGGATAGCCGGGCCCGGAGCTGCTGCCCCTCGAACTTTCTTTTCGAGGGGCTGGGTACCCGACCGCTTAAGTTTGAGCAGGTACAAAGTCCCCGGGGTGGGCTATCGGGGTAGCGGGTGCCTTTTTTTGGATTAATATTATGATTTTTTTTTTGCATCACAAGGACACCTTCAAAAAATCCAATATTTTTTGGAGGGGGCAAGTAAGACCCCCTCTTTTGATCAATCAAAAAAAAATCCGGAAAAATCACCTCCTTCTTTTGGGGGAAGTCACTGTGCGCAAAGTATTTTTTGGCTTGCGCGCACAGCGGGCTCAACATTGGGGGACGGTTGATTCTGTGCGCAAAGAGTTTTCTGCTGCTGCGCGAAGTAGGTCCGAACCTATAATGAAATGATATTTACTCAATGCCCAATTATCAATCATTTATGGTGAATTTATGTTGATCAATTTCTCTATGTGCAAGCGGTTTCACACAACATAAATGTGACTAGCTGGGGCTCTAATGGATTTCTGACCAGTTTTTACTTGTCATGGAGCTGTAAACGGCCCCGCCGGTTATCTGTCACCCCAATGTACGCGCGTACACCACGGGGTGCCTTTTTGGAAAAGGCTGACATCCCGCGGATGCTTTGGGCTGAAAAGTGTCTGCATGATGTCTGGGGAGCATCCAGCAGATGCCAGGTGCACTGAGCATCACTTGGACGCTTTTGGATGCGTCCAAGTGATGTTCAGCCCTCAAAGACATCATCTGGACATCCTGAGGGTCAACATCCATTGGACACTCTGGCTGGAGTGTCCGATGGATGTCAGCCCAGTGTGCACTCAATATGAACCACTGTGCTCCTGTCCAGTACACATGCCCCCTGCTGTAGTGGGGAAGGGCAGCCCTCTCCGGGACCTCTGATGCTACAGGTTGGGTGTTCAACACCCAGTCTCATCGACCACTGAGGCACTTGGGCCCGATAACCCCCGCAACCCAATCGCACTGCCTCTGCCCCCCGCTTCTCAGCGCACGCCTCACGGGGCCTGGTGCTTGCTGCAGGAGTGCGCTGGCCAGCACACCTGGACAAATATTTTTCCCGTCTGAGGACGGTTTGTGATATCTGGCGGATGCTCCAAGACCATCCAGTGGATACTCAGTTGGGATACATCTGTATCCGTCATGAAGAGTAACATCCCTCGGATGTTTCCTGCCCTGCAAGAGCCGGATGTCCAGGGACATCTCCAAAAGGGTGTCCCATGGACATCCGGCACAACCTGTGGTGTACACAAAGGTTAAAAGGTCAAAATGGTAAACATCTCACATGTATGTGCATGGAGACATTGGAAAACAAAAAACCATCAAGACAACTCACAAGCTTATATGGCTGGATTCACTTTGCACACGGAGGGAAACTCGTTGTGCACTGGAATTTTGGTTGGCTTGACATCACTTGACATCAGGCCCCCCTTGGTGCGGGCCACCGGCTCCCCTAAATAAACTCTCTGCACATGGGAGGTGCCCACAGGTGGCCAGGTTGAGAAACACCAGCCATCCGGAGGACACCACCTCTCAATGACTGGAAAGAACGGCACCTGTGGCACTATAATTTTTTGGCTTTTAGCCGAAGAAAAATGTGCATTTTTCTTTGGCTAAAAGCCAAAGGAGCGCTGGAGCTGGCCGGGCTGGCGGAGCTGAGTTCATAGGAATCTAGCCACAAAACCTGGGCAGTGCAACCAATGGTTGTTAGCCTAGTGGTTTGCAGCGCAGCTGCAAACCTCCTTACAGAAAGGTTGCTGGTTCAATTCCCACTGCCCCCATACCCCATTTGGGGGTTAGGGGGCAGGTTAGGGGGCGGGTTTTTGGGGTTAGGGCAGTTTTTTTTTAAAAAAATGTGGCAAGGTGTATAGTACATTGTATTGGTATATATTGGATACATATTGGATATGTATTGGATACGTATTGGTATGTATCGGATACGTATTGGTATGTATTTTTAGTACACTGTAAAGGTATGTATCAGATATGTATTGGTATGTATTGGATACAGCAATACATTGTATTGGTATGTATCGGATATACCAATACAATGTATGCCAGCTCATCCAGCACCAGCCAGCGCGCCAGCTCCAGTGGAGCTGGCCCGGCCAGCTCCGCTGTCCTTTGGCTTTTAGCCAAAGAAAAATGCTTTATTTTCTTCGGCTAATAGCCTAAGAAAAAAAGGGACAAAACTCAAGAACGGTCATCAAGAGGACACATCCCTCTTGATGACTGGCTTAGTCCGTTCATTGAGAAAACACATCCCTCTCAAGGACCTGCACAGACTGGTCACATACCTCTCAATGACCAGCACATACAGGTCATCCAGAGGGCATCAAGAGTGATGTGCCCTCATGATGACCGCTCTATTCCGGTCATTGAAAGGGCATCAAGAGGAATCAATCCTCTCAATTACTGGTATAGACAGGTCATCAAAAGGACACCACGCTCTCAATGACTGGAACAGACCGGCCACCAAGAGGGCATCAAGAGGCATGTACCCTCTCAATGGCTGTCTATTCCGGTCATTGTGAAGAGTCAATCCTCTCAATGACCGATCTGTTCTGGTCATCAAGAGCATGGATTCTTTTTCATGCCCTCACCGGTCATCAAGAGGGTGAGAGAATCACCACCTCAATGACTGGTCAGTTCCAATCATTGAGAGGGTGGTGTCCTCTCAATGACTGTTCTGTAGAGGTCATTGAGATTCAGGGTGTAAACACATCGGGTTCGGTTCAAAAAACAGCGCCCAAACCCAACCCAACATTTAGCCCGGGTCGGGCTGGGTTGGGGCAGATTTTAGAATATGCTTCCCAAACCCAACCCGATGTCATACTATTTTGGGTTGGGTCCAGGTTGGGTTGGTTTGGGTCTTGGGTCAACCCGACCTCATAGGCGCCAAGAGCCCCCAACTTGACTGTTGGAGGCATCATAGCCGGGTTGCAGGCTGACCCAATTGGGAAATAGGCTGCCCAAAACCAACCCGAAAATTTTACAAGTTGGGTTGGGTTGGGTTTGGGTCATGTCATTTTCTTCAAGAATGTGCCCAAACCCGACGGGTCTCGGGTTGGTTTTGGATTGGCCCGCCCGATTATCATCCCTAATTGAGATACATCCTCTCAATGACCGCTACAGACCAGTCATCACAAGGAAACCACCCTCTTGATGACAGGAACTGACCGGTCACCAAGATAATACATGCCTCTTGATGCCTTCTTGGTGACCGGTCTGTTCCGGCCATTGAGAGGGTGGTGTCCTCTTGATGACCGGTCTGTACTGGTCATTGAGAGGATTTATTCCTATCAATGCCCTCTGTATGACTGTTCTGTGACGGTTTTCAAGAGTGATGTGACCTCTCAATGAACGGTCTGTGCCAGTCATTGAGAGAGATGTGTCCTCTTGATGACCGCTCTGTGCCGGTCATTGGGAGGGATGTGTCCTCTTGATGACCACTCTGTGCCAGTCATAAAGAGTGATGTGTTCTCTTTATGACCGGCCTGTGCCGGTCATCAAGAGGGATCTGACCTCTCCATGGCCGGTCTGTTTGGGTCATTGAGAGGGATGTGTCCTCTCAACGGTCTTTCTGGTCATTGAGAGGTGGTGCCCTCTAGATGGCTGGTGTTTCTCAAACCAAACACCTGTGGGCACCTCCCGTTTGCAGAGAGTTTATTGAAGGGAGCCGGTGGCGCGCACCGAGGGGGGCCTGACGTCAAGTGACGTTGAGCCAACCGGAATTCCCGTGTGCAACAAGTTTCCCTCCATGTGCAAAGTAAATCAGTATATGTTTTAAGAAACCAGGTTTTCTAGCTGAAATCTGGTACCACAAAACTCTAAGCTTGACTTGACACATACTTTCACCCTATTTTCATCCTTTTTTGGCTCAATAATAGATGATACATGCATTTTTGTTAGGTAAATATGGCAATTCAGGTGGGCCTTTCACATCATTCTAACCGGTGTACGGGTTGTTGATCTGAAAGAGGCCCAGCCTGCAATTTGTAACAACTTTTCATGCACACACATGAGGGAAAAATTAGCAAAGTGAAAACAATGAACACCTTCATGAGAATGTGAACAATGTGAATTGAACCCCAAGAAATCATCCCAATCAACAAACAGGTCAAATTGAGTTATGATTTAACTGTGGCCATTGTGTCTTAGTGGTTTCAACTGTGTTCTGATTGAGTTCCAGTTGAGTTCGGCATGACTTCTTGATGATTTATGAATAAATCTAGGATTGGTTTCAGAACAGTTTTGGATGATTTCAAGAATTGTTCATTATTTCTTACACTAATTTCACCAAATGAATCAAGCACAGTTCTGGAAAAAGGGTAAGGTATGGCACTCTCTGGAGAGTGTGTCAAAATCTCCCCTGGTGCAAAAAACAACCAACAGAAGAGAAGAAACAAAACAATCACAAGAGAAAAAATCCCACATGTATAAATGTGTTAGGATCATGAAAATGGAGGGATGAGAATAAAAATGAGAAGAAATAATAAATGAACAAATAAATAACAAACAAACATATTAAAAATTATGATTCAAAGAAATGAGGGTCTTGAAGTCTTGAGTCTGGAGTATCTTCAGCTTTAGGGTATGATCTTGAGAGTCTTTCTGAAGTTTAATATCTTGATTAATTGAGTCCCTGCACCCATCTGGTCACCACAATGGGCCCTCATTCACTTGATTACTCCAGCTTAACTCAGGTGTAGCTAGTTTGGGGACTGTGCTGATCACTGTGTTGGTGAGCAGAGAACTGAGATGGATGAAGGCAAGGCAACACCCAAACAAGCATTAGAGACCACTCTTTTTTCTCAGTATTTCCAACAGAAAATCAGCCTCAGATTTTGCCAAAGAGCACCCTTCAGCCAGTGATGAACCAGACCCATGACCTACTGCACTGTTGAGTATGTTACTCAGGTGTTGTCATTTATTTTTCTTCTCTCTTCTTCACCCATGTCAACCACATTTCACAAAGATTTTACATGTTGTATGTGGTCCATCTGAGGCAGCAGGCGTGGAAAGACCCTTTCATCATCCTTCCACAACCCTTGAAAACCTCCTGTACCGTTGTAGTGGTAAATCCGCGCCAGGGACTCGAATTGACCAAACAGATTTGCGGAGGATGTGGACCGCAGTTCTGCAAGGCCGGCGCGGAGCGGCACAGCGCAGAGGATGTATTTGAGGCGGAGCGCGGAGTTATTGTACACGGCGCGGTGGCGGCGGAGCTGTACTTGACTTAAGAAGGCGGGCGCAGGCTGGCTAGTGTGGCTAGTAGCGGCGGTGACCGGGGGGGCGTGGCACTGGCAGCCAAAGCAGGCTACGTCAACGGGCATAGCTGGGGCAGAGGAAGCGTGTGGGATCCTGGCATTGTAGGCTAGACAGGGGCGGGGAAGATAAGGCAAGAGGAGTTCAATGGCGGGTAATGACGTGCGGAGATGTTGACAAGAGATCTGTGTGAGAGTGGAGTGGACAAGTGACCTGCGTAGTTGTGAGAGCGTCGTGGAACTCTGACCAGTGCTGGGCAGTTGGCAGTTACTGGAATGGAGAGTGTGCCGTAGCGCTGCCTTTGTGGTGGTCCTGAGGTTTAAGAGTCTGGGGAATTGAGTGGTAGTGGAAGTTGGAGGGGGGTATTTGTTGAGAGACAACAAGACGTGGATTCTTGTTGGCAGTATTTTGTTGTTGAGAATTTGATAGAGAAGTCCGGCAAAGAGACCGGGGAATGTGATCTAAAAAAGGGGATTTGGAAGATTCAGACTCAAAGTGGCTGTGAGTTGAAACTCAAAAGACCGGGATCAAGATTCTTTAAGATTCTGATGAGAATGATCTGAGAAGGTTCAGACAAAGTCCCATACCACCCCATCATCTGAGTTCTGAGCTGAACTCAGACTTTGGGGTTTGTGATATGCTGTGGGACAGGTCATCATACACCTGCGCAACAACAAGAAGAAAAGAAAGGGAACAAAACAAACAAAACAACCTGAGACAGAATAGAAACAAAATCAACCCTCCACATAACAAAAGCTTCTCCAACACGTGCATGTAGAAACAAAACAAAATAAGTCAGAGTAAACTAAAAGAAACAAAACAAACAGATGTCCTGACGCGCCATTGTGGCTGAAAAAAACATGGGGGTTCTTGATCCTGATACATCTTGAGGATTCCGCCGCGCGCACAGCGCGTTGATTGATCTTGATGATCTGTGACTTGACATCTTGATGACCTTAAATAAAATCCTCTGCGCCTCAGGTGCCACGAAAATGGTCTCCCCAGTGTGGCTTGGTGGATTGTAGGCGGAGGAGTATGGTTTCTTTCTCTCATGTTGTTTTTCCTTTTCTATGGAGGGGGGAGGGAGTTTCCCCCCCCCCCATCATATCATATCACTTGTGCGTACTTTGATTCATTCTTATGATTATTCTTGTACTGATTCCTTACATGCAGAGCTTTACTTTTTACTTGCAGCGGTGGTATTTAGACTTGCGGAGTTTTCCCTTATTGACTTGCGGAGTTTCCCCTTATTGACTTGCAGAGTTTTCCATTATTATACGGCAGAGGATTACTGTATTTTGCGGTGGCTTTCTATGTGTTTTCGCAGTTATTTATACTTATTTTCCTTGCGTCATTGTGGCTATTATTGCGCCTCACTATTCCTTTGCAGAGCGGCAATGAGTTTTTTGGACCACTCGACTATACTCAGGAATCATCTTGGAGCGGCGGTGTCCTGTCAATTCTACGCAGTGACCACTTTTGTTCACCACACTGTACCTGCTGTCCTCAGGTTAGTTTCTTTTTATCTTGTCTTCTTTCTCTTTTTTTTGTGTTTCTTTCCTTTTCTCTCATTCTGATGCAATATCATCATTCCAAAACTCTTGAACAAGGCCCGTAACATGCCTGCTGTCTTCATCCCTCTCTTGCTCATCACTAGTGGTGGCATCAATCAAGCTCTCTTGATATTGCTACTCAAATTCCTTTTGCATATCACATCATAATTAATTGATGAATTTTTTTAAGACTTAACAAGAAGTTGTTTTTCTGATTCATGCAAAATACCTTAGCAGCGTGGAGTGGTTAGCCAGTTGAGTTTCTGCACCTAGAGGGTTCCCCAAAGGAAGGGGGATCATTTTTCTCTCCTCTTCTGGACAGTAAAAAAGCCGCACCAGTCATCACACACTCCCAAGCTTCATAGAGATTTTGATGAGGTTTTTAAAAATTGTGTTGGTGACTTCCCAATCTGGAAGTGGCTTTCTAGAATCTAAAAACAAACTGACTCTGCTTCGCTGTCCTGCAGCTGTGTTCAAGAAAGTAATTAGAATAGTTCAATTGTAATGGTGGTATACGAGTCTGTAATGGGTACGTATGTACATGTCAAGAACAATAATTATGATAAACAGCATAACTTGCAAGATAAAACCTTTTAAAAAACAATTTGTTTTGCGAGAACAACTAGGATAAATTTGACAGGATTGAGGCCGAGGGACATATTATTGGGAGGATGTCGGAAATCGGCTTAGAACGGACGGAAGAAACTATTTTGAAGGCGAGGGTGGGTGAGGCGTCAAGTCGATTGGACAGACCGCGGAGAATAGGAGGTCTGGCCTGGGCTGGAGGGCTTCGGGCGGTGTGGTGTGCAGGTTCCTACTGCATTTCCGCCACGGATCTAACTTACATCTCCTCCCCAACACCCGCCAGGGTGCTTGGAGTAGGAGTATTGGATGATGCCAGAGGTGGGCTATCATTGTTTTTAGCATGCAATGATGGTAACGCGTAAATTCGATCTAGAGGAGTTGCTGGTGCTGTTGCTGGGTCGCATGAAACTCCGCGCGTGGTTTTACCTTCCAGCCGGCGATCTCTGTAAGGGCGCTCCCGGTCTGAGATGCGCGCATAAGGATGGTAGCTATGACTGTTACTGCTCCCCAACATACTAGGATGGGTGGCTAAGGGATGTGTTATGGGTGCCGATATTCTTTTTTCAGTTCTGTCGCGGTCCAGTTCATCACCCCAGACCCCCAAAGCAGATATACTCGAAGTATTCGGACTGTTGAGTCCCGAGGCGATGGGAGTGGTAGTGGTAACGCTAGGGTATGAAACAGACTCGGATGTGGCAGCGGAGGTTCCTGTATTTGCTTCCCAGGTTGATAAGTTCGGTGGAAAAGATTCCCATCGGGTCGAATCAGACGGCATTGTTTGTCTGTCGGTGACGCTGGGCGCCAGGGATTGAGGGTAAAACGAGCTGTAGTAGTCAGGCTGGTGCCCATACTTGAACTCGCTGGAACCTCTCGTATCTGAAAGCGAGCGCGCAGTGTGCAGATGTGATACTCCAGAGAGGGGAGGACGGTGATAAGACAACTCGCCCAGCTGTGTCGGAGTAGCGGGATGGAGATGGGGAGTGTCTAGAGAGGATGTCACGGATTCCAGCGAGCTAGATGAAGGAATAGAATGTGAAGTTTCAAAGGAGCCGACAGAACTGCGGGGGAGCCGACTAGATCGTTGGCGATCCCTGGTGGCTTGGTCTTCAACACCTCCGGTTGCTCGATGATCCGGATAGACACCAGTAGGCACCACAATTGACCGTAGGTTATCGTCCCCGGTTGGTGTACGTAACTGCCTGGAGTCCAACGCGGACTTCGAGTAGTACGCGATCAAGTGCAGTCGGTCTCCATCTAGAGTAGTGGAGGAAAAGGATTGTTTGAGCAGCGGGTCCGAAACGTGTGTGTGCGAATCGCGAGTTGCAGCAGAAAGAAGCTCTGAGTAAACCAAAAATGCGCCTGATACTCTGGATGCTGAGAGATAAGGGAATATGTCGTAAATCAGCACTTGAATTTTGTCACTCCCAAAAAAAATTACTGACGACTCCATCGGACATGGTCTGTCCAGCGTTTAATGCCGGCCTCTTTTTCCTCCCACACAAAGACAGCGCCAGGACGAATGATCTGACTACGCTCCAAGTCAGTTAACCGCCGAGTAATTCGGTGCAACTTCCCGACACGGCAAGCCTCCAACAGTAAGTAGGCATCGCGTGGTGTTTGAACCAAGCCAAACCAAGTCTCTGACATCATAGTGAACGAGGGGGGCTAGGATAAAGAGCGGAAAAGGAAACAATCAGGTGTTGGCGGCGACTCCATCGAGTAGAAAACAGTTCTCTGAATCGAGCTGCGTATGATGGTTCATGACGCAGCAGTACAAGAAGATTTTCAGGGACTAGAATAATAACTCACTAATGAAGCCACTTGATGAGAGAGCTGTTCTTGATGTTGACGTTGGTGCTGATGAGCACACTCCTGCTCGTTCCTATATTCGTGATTGGAAGGAGCGCACCGGAATGATGGCAGTAAAGTGGTCGTATTAGTAGCGTTAGTTGAGAGGCGCTGCTGAGAATGTTGGTGATGGTATGAGGGGGGTATCAAAGCGAGCGGGGAGGAGAGCATGTGTGAAGAGGAAGTTGGACATGCTGGAACGCCACTGGATTCGGCGTAAGGAATGGGGGGCGCAAGGTTTGGGGGGAGCTGGTAGGCCCAACTCGTTCGATCACGCCGATCATGCATCACTTTCGTATTGAATGTGTTGTCCTTTTTTACGGCGAGTTAAAGCCTGGACAGATAGGCCGTATTTGGTGCATGCATGATGGTGAGTGTGGATGGTGGAGTACGATAAATATGGCGGAGTGCAAATAAAAGCAGAAGTGGCAATCAATGGATCAGTCATCATTCAGCGGCGAAACTTTAAATCACACCAGGCCACGAAAGGAACAGAGGAAAGCTAGGGAGGGAAAGCAAGAAAGTGGTTAAAGCCGCCAAAGCGATGAGATATTTGCTTCCAAACCTGTCCCTTTTTCGTTGAGAAGAGAGAGCATAAAAGGAAGACTAGAGAAGCAGTGTGATAGCGCTTTGGGAAAGCTTCTTTCCAGGCCAATGATTCAAACCCATGGAGAGAGTCCCGCCGCAGGGAAAAGATTCTGCCTCTGGTCGGTCAACGATAGGGCAAACATATTTGGGTTTGACGATGATGTTGTGGGGAGGTCAGGATTTAGAAGTTTTACTTGTGTGTAATATGAAGATTGATCCTTGCCGGGGCCAGAATGAATCCTCCGTTCAGATACCGATCGGGGAGAAACCCAGCAGAGAGAAGGGGACAGGGGAAAGAAGGAAGGCAATCAATGGGTTAACAGGCGCGACGGTGGAAGCATCTCTGAAGTTAATCTGAGTCAATCTCCTATGGTGATATTACCACCTCATGCTACCCCCGCGCCGCTCGCGCCCCTCCTACTCTTCCATGTAAAGAGAGAAACAAGATCATAGACAAACTGCCTTTGCCGCGGGCGGTAAGCAATGACTTACGAGGTGTTTTCTGGTCGGGTGAATGAGGGGTGTCGGGGGCGAATGTGTAAACTGTGATAAAAGTGTATGTATCCTACCTATTTCTTCTATATAAGATGGCGCGTTAGCTCCCATCAGAAACCTTCCTAGTAGAAAGCGATATTGAACATGAAACTGACCGATTGACTATGTAGCAGACCAACCAGATTCCTCTGTGCGAGAAGAATGCTGAGGGAAGGGAGCTAAAGTTGGAGATATTGGACTTTATCAGTACATCGCAGTTTCATAGAGCAGTTCAGAAGGCATGCAGAGATTAAGGCAAAAAAGAGCAAGAAAGAATAGATCAATGAAACCATGAGGTATGGTTGAGAAAAAATGGTGCCAGCCGGGAAACTTGTGCAATCGGCATCGAGCTAGCGAATGCTTGGTTAAGGCTCGAGTGAAGCCCGGAATTGTAGCCAGCATATCGGGCCAAGCCACTTCACAAGATCAGTCAAGCACACGAAAACATCTGTTGCGGATGGGCCAGCCAGCATCATCGAAGACCAATCTGCCTTGAATCCCCTCATCAGGTCATGAGAGCAATCTTAAGTCTGCGGATGTTATGATCAAGATGTCGAGTGGCCATTTTCGAAAAACTGGCGAATACACAAGCCCGTTGGTGATCAAGTGCCTTCGAGCAAGACAAGCATTGTCAGAGGCCCAATTTGACAATCATGGCTAGCATATTGGGAACGATTATCAAGAGCGTAGTGGGTGAATCTTCTATCGTCGCTGCTATTATGCCATCGGGAGAGTAGGAAAGACTCTTCCTAGTTTCAATCAACAATAGTACGACTACGAGGCGCTTTTCTCGGAAGGTCGAGCAGTCAGTTCATATCTTGATCCCAGAAATTGCTTCCAAGGCAACATTGTGATTTTACTGAAGTTCGGCGGATATTGCCGCCTGAAATATTCGTGCCATGCACAAAGATGAGCGAGCCTAACTAGCCCAGAGGAACTTTAACCTTGCGTCCGTTTGGATAATGGATAAGTGCAAGTCTTGTATGTGGGGGAATTTGGCTTTATACTAGAAAGCGATTTATTCACAGCGAGCACCCCAGAACGTTTCCAAGAAAATGAAACCAACCTAATTCGCTGCTGCTCGAAGGATTGAAACGTATGACGTGCTCCTAGGGTTTCTGGAATAAGCAGGATGAACACGGTTGTTCACGTCGCCGGTAGACAAAGGTATGTGGCCACCGTCAAGTGTTTAGGAACCACTTTCTTCTGCGGAATTTGAATATGAACGGGTGGGGAAGACTTGGAAGGAATAATCTTTGACGGCGTTTTTAGTTGGGTGGGTACGGTCGTGGAGAAGATGGATCGATGTGCCGGGGGGCAAACGGACTAGAAGGCGAAAGCGAGCTATAAAAGTTGAATGATGGAGGGCTGATGACGACGTGCAACCGGGTTCTTTTGTAAGCGATGCTGGCTAGTCGAAACACTGGCAGATGAAGATTGCTCGATATTCTAGAAATCTACGAAGGCACCTACCAGTTCAAACACTGGTCCACTACGGGGAGCTACCTAGCCTTCGGAATGTTAGACTCGGAGAAGTTATGAAAGAGGAGAAGAACTACTGACGATTTGCCAGGCTTCAGCAGAATAGAGCAGAGGCCAACCGTTAAGTCGATGGCAAGTTTGCACACGCAAACTAAGTTAGATATGTTTTTTTTAATGGTGGTATATTTTTCGGGGAGAGATCGTCACCAGAAGCGCCAGCCTAGTCTATATTCAACAACGCATTATAGGTCCTTGGATGTGGTGCTCCGGAGACAATTTGTTCAGATGAGTTTAAGAAACTGACGGGTGTACAAAGTAGCCCGAAATTAGGCTAGGTGATGTCTCAATGTTTACTCTCTCCCTTCCTGTGTGCTAAGAGACATGAGTATTTATGTAATGGGATCATTTGCGAAGGCTTTATGTACCAGCTGGAAGGGTTGGCGCGTCGGGCGCGTCACCGGAAGTCAAGTGCTGGACCAATGGGTCTTGATTCTTGATGTGCTTTGACTTGAAGGATCCAGGAAATGTCCCCCTGTTCGGCATTTTTGACAGCTGGGCTCCAAAATGCTTTCACAATTGTGGAACCAAGAGCGTGACAAGCAATGAAAAATGTATGCCGCGTGGCCACCTGACTGAAGGTCTTGACTGATGAGAATCCAGCCAAACAAGCAGCCAAGCCAGTGTTTCATACACGTTCATTCGATCTCATGCGACTCTTGTGGTCAAAATGATAGATGCACATTGAGACTCAACAGGGAGTCGACGGCGTGGCGGGCCCCCAGCGCTCACTGAAGTGCACTGTGCACAAGTTTCAAACTTTCACCTGGATTTGCACATGATGTTTGCTCACCCATATGTAATACATCGGACCAAAACTCGTTCCCGGAGTCCACATCTCTTCTTGAAAGACAACTGGTTCATCACTCATGTCGTTATTTAGTGGGGGTTGGCGCAGTCAACTCCGAAGTTATCGGGAAGAAGTCCACCTCCAAGAAATTGTTCGCACTCGAAAGTTCGTAGTTTAGACAATCGACCACACGCCTCTCGATGCCGACAACAACCAGCTCCATCACAACTCTCCTCCAAAGTGGCACCAAGAGAGTAGCATGGCATTTTTATTTGGTGCTACAAGCGGGCAACTTGAATTGGTCATCCCTGGTCATCCACTACAAACTACTGCACCAGTCTGGGCTAATACGAGGAAGCCGCTGACGGATTGAAACCCTTGGACTTCTACAAACTTACATATTATGTACACGCCTACCAATTTCCACTTTCGATTCTAACGAGTGAGAGACGCGCGACTGGGGCATTTCTTGCAGATCTTCAACGGCTACTGCTTCTCGGGCGTAGGCGGTCCAACAGTTTGCATAGCCTTCCGGCTCATCCCCATCAGTAGATCAAGACGCCGTGTAAACAGATCCGTAAGCAGTTGTAGAGCCCTTTTCCCTCCCGGTAACAATCGCCTCGCCCGTGCTGATGGTGAATCAGCTTTCAATTTCATCTCACCACACCGCTTTCGTCAAAACAAATCTCCACCTGCGCAATACGTGTAAACCAATACCGGTGGGGGTCAACCGTCCGTTGACATTCTGCTACGGCGTCATCCGAATGTATCTTCCTGCTCCAGAGGCTAACGTCCCGACGCTGTCAGAAATTTCCACAAAATATAAGGTTGACGACGTTCAACAATGTATCCTCACGGAGAGGAGCGTACAGGTCAAGGGGTCCCTCTGATTTGTTGACTGATTACTTTAGCGAGGCTGATCTCACGCGTCTGCGCACCGGAAGAGCGTCAAGGAATCCAGATTTCAACGCTGAGAGATTGGTCGAACAGGAGCAATTTGTCCCGGTCAAGAAGGCTGTACACTCACGGTAGACGCAGATGTGCGGTCCTGTCGACCAAAAGGGATTCATCCCAATCAACAAGGTTGTCAACTCTTGTTGACTGGGAGAGTACATACGACCTTGCCAACTCGACTGCAGGAATTTCTCCTGGTCGATGAGGTTGTACATACAAGGTTAACCTTGTTAACCCGAATGCCCGACGAGACTGCACAGCCTCGTTGAACGGGAAAATTGCACCCTCGGCGCCGATGAGTCCCTGGACGGGTGGGATTCCTCCCGGCGGGTCTTGTCGATCAGGAGGGCTGCCTCCGGGTGGATGGGCCACAATGAAGTCGCATTGACACGGGCGAGTTAAATCAAGGCAAGCTGTTAAAACAGTTAACTAAATATATTGGCCTAGGCTGAATTTAGGTCGGCCCGAGGGCCAAGGGTACATACATATTTAGTTCGTGGTGGTGGCCGATGGTCTTAGCTGATGCATAGAAATGAAGATGTGTATCTGGATATCGAACCCTTCAGCCGGTGGCTCAGACCTTCCGGGCCGGGCCATGATTCAAGCCTTTCCGCCTTATGAGTAACAGCCCTGGGAGAGGCCCGAGGTCGTTGAGCCACCCATCGGGCGCCCGGCCCCGAGCTTGGCTAAGTTCCTGGGCGTGAAGCGCCCGCCTCCCCTCCTTCGGAGGCGGGCGGACTTTTAGTTAAGTTCGGCCCGGCCCGCTGTTGATGCGACAGTCCCCCCGATGGCCGGTGGCCCGTTACCCGTCCGGTCGTCGTCCCACCCTTGATGGCCGGTAGCTCTTGATAGCTCGCGATGGCTGGTGGCTCTTGGTGGTCGGTAGCTCTCGACGGCCGGAGCGAACTGGTCATCAAGTACACAGCCGTCACAACATGTTTACAAGAAAGAATTTCCAGGGTTACTGGAAGAACACCGTACATGGTCATTGGAAGAACAATTTTTGTGAAACAAGGGGTTTCTCTTGCAGTCGGGAAAACTGACAAATTCTTTCTCCTCTCTGTAATTCTTTCTCCTCTCTGTTTGCAGCTTTCCTTTCTTCTACTTTGAAAAAAAAAAGTACTTGCTGACCATTTTGATTTCCTGTGTATTCTTCCTGAACATACTTGCACAAGTCTCTAATTGTGAGGCATTAACCTAACTAGGTACATCAAGACTTTCCGCTGAGACTTCGTGAGCATTTGTGTCATGGATGCTTGACGGTGTCGAGATACCGAAGCGGTGTACATAGTCCTATGTACACGCCCTGAATCACATCAGTCTTGTCGCCTCTTGAGACGATTAAACTTCACCAGTGACCGATCTACAGCTCATGGAGGATGTTTCAACTGGATCTTGCCCCTGTTTCTGGTCATGTATCCGTTCTTGAAGCAGAATAAGTACATCCACATGAGCCGCATTTGGCCCTCCAACTTCAAATAACCATCTTCCTGCCACTGCTTGCCTTGCGGAACATCATCGTTCAGAAAAACCTCTCCCGCGCGCTCATCAAGTCAATCGTTCTTTTGTATATCCGAAGCGGTTTGCTCACATCCCTTCGACTGAACCCTCCTTTTAAATCCAGTTCTGCTCAGCTTTACTCTCGACGAGAATCACAGCATGCATTTCCATCGTTTCTGTGGCGTTATTACCGCAATAGCCCTCTCTTGGGTGCCCGAGACGCTCTGTCGACAAGAAAACCCGAAGCCATCAACATGCGATGGTGTCCTGATGGTGCAAGGGGAGATACCAGAAATCTTGGGGGTAGAGTTCAGTCCATTTTCCATTTTTCCTACGGCTTTCCCGATATGTTCAGCTGTTACTAATCCACATGTGCTTCGCATATCGCTGGGTTTTCACAGCGGGAAGCCATTCAATCAATTTGTAGGCAACTTGACATACTCCCTCGGAATGGATGGGGCACTCTCGCTCAATAGCACGTCGTGAGTTGATTCTTGCCTCTTCCCTGCGGCGCCGATGGCATGTGCATGACTCAATTTCAGCTCGCGGCTTTCAATGTACTCTATCACAGGCCGACATGGCATTGCGACCCAATCAAAGCTAAAACAAACTCCACAAATACCATGCGAACTCTAAAAAACGTGTTCGGTTCCGCACAGATGTAAGGCCTACTTTTCCTGTCTCATTTCAACATCACAGTACCTTAGTTTTTCTGCATTTCTTTCTTATCGAACCAAAATTTGACCCGTTCTGGCAGGTCGTGCAAAGCAGATGTTCAGGATGTTGAATCATCTTGGGTTACTCAATGGACAAAAGTTACGTTTGCCGGGCAGCTCTATGTCAGGTATGTTCTCTATCCTTCAAAAACTGACAACCAAACCTCACAAATGTAATGACACATTATCCTCTCGCCAAAGTATCATTGTCCATGATGGAATCTGCGGTGCACCCACTACCTTACTGGGTTCCGGTACCACATGCTACTATAGTGCAACGACTGATGGTGGACTCAAAGGTAATGCCGAATGCAGGTGAGCGAGAAATCAATCAGAATCTGGGAACGAAAATAAATCATTTGATCTCTTGACCGAATTTTTATTTCTCTTTTCGGAACAGGTGGAAAACAATCGATCAGCCACACCACCAAGGTGACAATGCGGATGACGGGGGCCAAGGCGGTGGCGAGTGATTTCAGCATTTTTATCTCGACATTTTGGAACTAGCTTGATTCATCCTCAGAGAAGGGACATGTGCAGCAACAAACTGGCATCCCCTCACAAGGAAAGATGTATGAATTTTGTTTTCCGTTTTGTGAACGCTGCGATACATTGGGTGTGTTGAGACCTGTAATTTAGCCGAGAAATTGATCAAAAACATATGAGATGGTTTGTTCCAACAAGCCGCCAAAAATATCAAGCAGGGAGGCGCTGATCTTGCATTTTTGTTTTTGAGATCTGCGTTGGGTTGGATTGGGAAACCTTGCCCTCAAGTCCAAGGAAGGTAACGATCAGCTGGTGCTTTGTTGGTCTAAAAAAAAAAAAAAAAAAAACACCTCAAAAAAAAGGGTTTATGTGTGGTTGATGTGTAACAGCATTTATCAACATGAAATGTTGCAAGGACCAAAAGTACGCATGTGTATACAGTATTCTGCCGTACATCATGTGTCAGAGATGATTAGTCTCCACTCTAAGAGCAATCTTGCCAAATGAGAAGGATCTAAATCCAGGATCAGGTTGAAAAAATAAATTCAGAATTTGAAATCAGGTGTTAGTGTAAATTTTCAAACATCACCCAAATCCATTTCTTGTGGGTTTACAGCATAATGCAACAAGGCACTTTTTGAGCACAACAATCTAACCATTCCTCTGAATGAAATATCAGGTAGTATAAAGAAAAATTGCTTGACTGGGGTGAGAACTCCTTGGGGATGTATTGGCAGTCCTTTAAGGTGAAATAACAATATGATATTCCAGCTAAGTAATACTACTGTTACAGGCAAACTTAGTCAGTCCTCCCTTCTGAGTTGGCAGGCTGGCGCCCCTTTCACAAAGTGCAAGGACTTGGGAGTAAGCGGGGAAATTTGGCGTGAGCGCTGAGGACCTCCTCCAACCATTTGGCTGGTGTCAAACTTTGACACCACGCTAAAATTGCCTCCTGCGGGCCAATCAGGCCGCCCTGGTACCAGATTGAAAGCCTGCATCTCGCCTTCAATCCTAAATAGATCACATGTCATTAACCTGAACGGTCTTGAAGTTACAAAGCTTGTAACATCATCTTACCAAGATTCTTGGATTGTTGGTACATTTTTACATGTGATGCAAGTACATACACCACCCCAAAAGGGATGGCAATGAGTGTACATTGCCATGCTCTAACATTGCTCTAACACAACTCTTATATGTATCTTACTTCCCTCAAAAACACCTCTAACTTTCCTGAAACAACCCTCTTACTTTCCTCAAACACCCGGCACCACCCCAAAAAGAAAGGCAATGTGTGCTTATGGTCATGCTCTAAAGCTTCTCTTACTTTGATAATTCCAGTGTAGAGCCAGGTTGCTCAGTAGTGATTTTAGATGATCATCCAAAATCACTTCCAGGATGTATGTGCAATATGAGTAGGGAGGAGTTAACCAAGTGAAAACAAGTTTAAATCTCAGTTACATGATTGTATCACAAGTTTATAGGTGGTAAGACCGGGTAAGACCTATGTAATAGCAATGTATTGATCATGGCAATGTGTGCACATTGCCATACTTTTTGGGGTGTTGATAAGAGCTAAATACACATGCCAAAGTGTACAGCTATGGTGGCTTCTGTAATATGTTTTTGTTACAGTACAGGTAGGATACAGCAAGTTTATTGAATATTGGATTGTACAGGGTGAAAAAAAACAAGAGTTTGACTTTTGGAAAACAGTTCATTGTGTTTTTTGAAAGGATGTCTAGCACTGCTCTGGGGCAATAGATGATGGATGGATGGATGGCTACATAAGAAGCCAGGCTACAAGGCCATGCTACTCATGACCTTTTATGTTGCGTGAAAAATGTGTAGGTATTGATTTAGTGGAATTTGGGTGCTGGCCAGGACTACGGTCTGTCAGCTCTTGCGCCAGAATTTGCCGCTTGGGGGCAAGCCTCTCTGTGAGACAGAGACCCTGTGGGGCTCTCCTCCAGAGAGGCTTGATTAAGCTTGTGTTACAGGTGGTTTGAAAGACCTGCCCCTCTATAATCACCAGGGGAGATTTTGACGCACTCTCCAGAGAGTGCCATACTGTACCCTTTTTCCGCAACTGTGCTGGATGCCTTTGATGAAAGTAGTGCAAGAATTAATGAAAAATTCTGGAACTAATCCACAAATGATTTGAAACTGATCCTGGATTCAGGCATATACCATCCAGAAGTCATGCAGAAGTCAACTGGAAAACAACTGGAATGCGGTTGAAACCACTAAGACACAATGGCCACAATCAAAGCATAATTCCATTTGAAGTGTTTGGTAATTAAGATGAATGATTGGGTTTCAATTCATATTATTTATATGCGCATGAAGGTGGTAATTGTTTTCACTTTTCTAATGTAACTGTCATGTGCGCGTGTGTAAGTTTGTTAGAAATTACAGGTTGGGCCTCCTGCGGTTCAACAACATGTACATCCCTGTTAGAATGATGTGAAAGGCCCATCTGAATTTGCATATTTCCCTAAATAAGGCCAGTATGATCTAGAATTGAGCCAAAAAAGGATGAAAGTAGGGTGAAAATATGAGTCAAGTCAAGCTTGGAGGTGTGTGGTCCCAGATTTCAGATAGACATCCTGGCTTCTTAACATACATAAGGTTGTGAGTTGTTTTTGTGTTTGTTTGTTTTCCAATGTCTCCATGCACATGCATGTGAGTTTTTTCCCACTTTGCCAATGTCACCTTCGTGTACGCGCGTACATTAGGGTGACAGATCACTGGAGGCGCCTTTCACAGCTCCATTACAAGTAAAAACTGGTCAGAAAGCCATGAAAGCCCCCGCAGGTCACCTTTACGTTGTTTGGAACCCCTTTGACATAGAGAAATTGATCAACAGAAATTCACCATAAATGAGTAATAGTTGGGCATTGATTAACTATGATTTCATGAAATATTGTAATTAAATTATACTTAGAAAATTAAGTGGTTCTATAAAACATTGCACAAGGTCCTGTGATAATTCCGCATCACTTCTGACACACTTCCCATTGACTTCTGAAGAATTTATCAATCATTTCCTAATCCACATCAGACTCACATCAGACCCAGAACAACATAAAATTAGACTCTGGCACTCCCTGGAGAGTGCGTCAAAGTCTCCCCTGGTGAATATTATACTGTATGAATCCTGGCAACAATTTTTTTCATTGTTGTGGTGGATGAAAGAGAAAAATTTGTAGTATATATTCTGTACCAAACCTAGATCAATCTTTATCAAAGTGCCAGATGGTTATCCAAACTTGTCAGAAACCAAAATGTAAGTTGTGCACTATGGGATTCAAACCCATGTCTTCAAACTTCATGAGTGATGCTTTTTACCAACTAACACAACAGGCAATTGGATTTCGCACGCAGCCCGCAGCAACACCCGAGTAAAGGAGGTCCCCTTGGCTTGGGTGTCGCTGCGGGCTGCGTGCAACATCCAATTTCCCACTGTGTAAGCTAAGTGTGCTGTTGCATCTGGTGCTCAATTCACTTTACAGTTACCAAAGTTTGTGCATTTGACATATATCCTGGGATCAAGTCTTACATGTGTTTACATTGCTTGTCATGTTACCAGGGTCAAGCTCAGTTGCCTTTGGGTGACAGGCTGCATAAGAGCAGAATTAATTATAACAAAACTTTAAAAGGTGGAGATAAGTGAGGAATATTATTATAACTAGGTACAACTGCTAGCGTGACAATCTTCTAAACTAACAGAGCTAGCTGGTTAGTTGAAGTAATTGAATAGGGTTAAGCTGGTATGTAGAGTCTATTTATGTAATAATATTCTCATGCATGCATTTTTTTAAGTTTTAAGCTGAGGTTTTGGAATTTTTGTTGCACAAAACAGATCTCAATCACCACACCAGGCAAAATAAAAATCTTCAAGCCAATAATGTGACCAATAGCTCTGTTTGTAACAATTGCATTTCATCTTGAAAAATTCTGATTGAAGCTAGGCTGGAATAACTTCTAGTAACTTCTAAGAAAAATCAGTGGTCTAATCAGAGTTACTCTTGGTGGGCTCCACCCATTTCGGTTTTTTTTTTGTGGTGAAATTTTGTGCTAATTTGGACTCACTATTAATTTACTGCACTTATTCAATTCCGGATTAATTGATTAGATTTATCAACCCCACCAGCTCCCCCCCCCCCCTCCTCATTTCTTTCAATATTACAAACAAATGTAGTCAGGATCCTTAAAAGCCAAAATGATAACAGAAGACCTCCAAGGCAAAAAAATGGACTGATTATGAAGGAATTCAACTGATATTTTAGTCAATATGGGAACTTTTGATTGTACCACTACCATTTTATCTGAACAATTATGCAAAATTGAACAGCTTTTGAGCTGGCTTCAAAATCTTGTCAATTTTTATTGTGGACTTCTGTCATCAAATGAGTGGAATAGAAGAAACAAAAGGATTCATTTGCCAGCTAAGTGAGCCTGATCTTGGAATTGTGCATGAGCAGCACTCATCCATTCCCAGCACTTGCAAAATAATATTGGGAATTTATAAATGCACACCTGATTTTGGAGGAAGAAACCATGCACACCCTTTTGCAGATCAACAAATACAACAGAAAGGTGTGTTTGGATACACATCCATATTTAAGTAGGCTCCCAGAAATAATTTCTTGGAATAGTTGATAGTGCTGAGGACATTTATTTGGGAGAGGGTGATACCCACATTTCTGTGTTGGTTTGGCAGCTAACTTGAAACAATTAGTCCCTCAAGGAAACACTCTGATAGCTCATCCAGATAGAATTGCCTGTATCTGGCATGAGAATTTTTCATCTTCAGTGATCCAATTTTGATGTGAAAACTATGTCCATACATATAACAAAAACACCAAGATTATTTTGAGCAGACATCCCTGTGTCTTGGTTATTTTGATATAATACTGAGGTTTCACCCCCTCGACACTGGGCCAGCTCCCCTAAAAGTAGCACTGGTGTGTTAAAATGTTTCAAAAATATTCTAGCACATTTCCACCTACTCTGTAGTATGTACTAATGCTACATTGTGGTAAGCCTAATAAAAACTTTGTTGTGTGCACATAGAGGAATCAGCACCAGCCAAGCAATAACACTTCAATCCATCAGTCGCAATTCAGGATGCAAGTGGGTTGGGTCAACCCAACAGAGACCCAAGACCCAACGGGTCTTTCCGACTCTTGGGTTGGGTTTGAGTAGCCTAATAGTCATAAACCCAATTTCCTACTTGACCCGGCAAGACCCAATTGTTAATTGGGTTTGGGTTTGGGCGGGAAAATTCCTTTTTGGGTGGGCCTGATGACCCAACCCTGACCCAATCAAGTCCAATGTAATCAGGATATCAGATATCCCCCCACCCATCCAACATTGGCATCCACTAGCCCAGCCCCATCCTATGGTCCGATTCCTACCCCAACAATGCAACGGTCCAAGAGAAAACAACCCGCCGCCATGATTCCCAGTTTGTCTGACAAAGCAAAAGATTCCTTGGCCTCCATCGTGGTTTCTCAAGTCACCAGTACAGCAAATACCACCCAGGGTCCTGGTCAGACATCTCAGCCCAATGCAAAAACAAAACCGGACCATGAAGCATCCAGCGTGCAAGAATCTAGACTCAATCAACCAATCAAGCTTTGAAAAAACAAAAGACAACCAGCAACATCTGGGAGCAATTCACCAAGAAAGTAACCGGCAAGTCTACTAATTTCTTTTTTTTTCTTTGAAGTCATGTGTTCATAACGTCATTCTGTTAAATGCCAATCATAACCTTTCTTTGTTTTAATTTTTTAGGTCAAGGCCCAAAGGCTTATTGTCATTAATGTTGAGTACAACTCAAAGGTAAGAGCAGCAATGGGACCAAGCATTTATGGCATCACCTCAAACGTTGCAGCTCCTTCCTCACCTCCAGCAAGCAAACAATGTTGAAACTGTCAGCCAGCACGGAAGGATCAAACACATCCAATTGGATATTCTCTCAGACCGCCTCACGCAAGCTTCTAACCAAAATGATTATCACACACAAACTGCCCTTTGTCTTTGTTGAAAAACCTTTATTCTGCGCCTTTGTTGCCTCATTACAACCCACGTTGAAGTTTTTTACTCATACAACCCTCAAGACCAATATCATGACAATGTACAATACAATGAAAGAATTTCTAGCGGTCAAGATTTCTGGGGTTGATCAAATCACCTTAACTACTGATCTCTGGACTTTGTCTAACCAAACACCGTATATGGTTGTTTTGGCTCATTTTATTACATCCAACTGGCATCTGAAGAATCACATCATCTCGTTCAAAGAGCTTCTGACTCCCCACACCGTGTCACTATTGCTGATCAACTTGTAAGCACCATGGTTGAATGGAAAATTTTGGAAAAGGTGGCATCAATCACCGTTGACACCGGAAGCAACAACTTGTGATCACTCGAGTGTATCTGTCATTTCAGCTCAGAGCACTGTTCCCCTTGATATGAATGGAAATTATTTACATGTTTGGTGCCTTGCACACGTTATCAATTTGGTCGTGAAGGGCAGCCTGAAGATCTTCTCCAAAGCTATCAATAAGATTTGGGACAGTGTTTGTTACACCAAGAGCACCCCTTTGCGTAAGCAGTCCTTCAAGGAGGCAATTGATATCATTGGAATGGACCAGCAAGACCTTCCATCTGTGGATTTTCCGACCCGCTGGAACCCCACTTTTCTCATGATTGATTCTTATGGCAGAAACAATCTGGGGGTGTTTGGAGCACCGTAGCTAAGGATTTGGCAGATTGCCTTTGTAAGAAATCCGCCAAATCAACCCCTGGCTACATAAGGTGTCCCTGAGGTGTGCTAATTCCATGAAGCTCAACATATGTTTCAAAGAGTTTATTTTTATGGCAGAGAAAAATTGGCGCCATTTGGAGCACCATAGATGAGGTTTTGGGGTTTGCCTTAGTAGGAAATCTGCCAAATTAACCCCTTTCTGATGGTTTCTAATGCTGTAAATCTCAACATATTGTCTAGACAGTGTATCTAGATGGCTGTAAATATTTGGGAGCATTTGGGTGCTTCAGTGAGGAGATATGATTTTTTATTTATTTTGTGGGATTTTTCGTACAATTAAAATCCCGACTCCCTTTTGGGATTGTAGAATTACAATTCCGACTCCCAAAACGCCCCCGGGTCAAAATTCGGTCATGAGGAACCGGGGGAGATGTCTCAAAGCGGTCCGTGCAACGTAAACTCCGTTTGGGAGTTGATTTTGTAATTTATGGGAGTCAATTTCTCAACCCCCTATATTTTAGGCCCCGTTTGGCACCGACATAATTATAGGTGATATAATCGCTGATTAATTCAATAAAAAATACAAAATTCAACATAAAGCCTCCAATTTTTTTTTGTAGGCAACCTACAGTGCTGGTCTCTTCAACTGTGAACCCAGAATCAACTTATCCAGCCATCTTCAGCACCATAATACCATTATATCACTTCATATTGGTCAAAAGTGATATAATGGTATTATGGTGCTGAAGATGGCTGAATCAGTTGAATCTGATTTCAAAGTTGAAGAGACCAGCACTGTAGGTTGCCTACAAAAAAAATTTGGAGGCTTTATGTTGAATTTTCTATTTTTTATTGAATTAATCAGCGATTATATCACCTATAATTATATCGGTGCCAAACGGGGCCTTAACCCATCAATTTGACTAGAAAGCACTTTTCCCATTAATTAATCATCCCCACTTTTCTTTAAGAGTCCATACTCTTATTCTTGTCCCATATTACCCTCACTTCCAGATATTCAGCCCTTCAAGAATCCATCCCTCTCACAGCTTTATTCCCTTAGAGTATTGCTACAACACGCACATGCCGCAAGATAGAGCCTGCTACACTGGGATAGAGAGGTTTGTAGTGGTTTTTTACTGGTGTGGAATGATGTAGGACAGCAGTGCTAAAAGTGTGCTCATGCTACAGGTTCACAGGGCTGCGGTGAGGGTTGCAACACTATCACTACAGGGTCCTGTAGCATCTAGCCTAACTAATCCTCTCAAGAGGGGTATGCGGTGATATGGGGGTTAGAAGGATTTTTTCAACATTTGGCTGGGCAGCCTCAAGCCAAATGTTGGACAGGCACAAGTCCCTCCGGCAATTGCTCGCGCTCCGCGAGCACAGGGAGGGACTTGTGTTTTTGGCTAAGAAGCGCGGAGCCCAGATCGACGCCACTCCGCCGTTTGGTGGACTGGAAAGCCTTGCGGATACATAAAACCGAAAGCGAACCACCGAGGAGCTCAGCAGAGAAGCGCGAGAACCATCCAAGCCAGTACTATAGTACGCTATAGCACGACACAAAACAAGCACATCGTTGCTCCAGAGGACATTGGACTTACAACAGGCCAAATCGTGGGATGAGTTTATAGAAAAATGGTTGCCTATCTCTTCGCTGGAAAAATTCATCCCATGGACAGTTGATTCGGTAATTGACAGCTTCAATCGACACGACCGAAGAAATAAAGCCTTCTTTGGGTCCCAAAGTTGGAGGAGATCAGCTGAGACACGGCGAGAATCTGAGCTATTGCGTTAGCGTTGCCAACAGCAACACTATCGTCAGTCAAAATTGTTGTACTGGGCATCATCTGAGTGCTTTGTTCTTCTGTACACCAACCGGAAAGTTGGTTTTCCACCTTGCAAGGCCAGCTCCGATTTGGGCTATAAATAGACTAGGTCTTTGGAGCCAAAATCCCATCCATCAGAGCAATCCTCCAGCAGCAGTTTGGGTAATCATCGAAGCCTCTTTTTAGTTACTCCGGATATTATTTTTTTGAAGTTGTTGGGATCAAATCAACATCATGCGTTCATCTAACTTCCTCAAGCTTGCATGCCTTCTTTCTGTTATTGGAGGCTCAATTTCTCGGCCCCAAGGTGCACCCGAAGCGGCCTCGGAAGAGGTAAAGAATTCACTCACCCGGACTTGTTAATTATGCAAATGACTGACTGCAAATGTGGTTACAGAGTTCCCTCTCTTTGGCTGCCACCGCGCCGACACCTGCTCCTAACACCACACCAGGCGAAGATGGAACGACCCCACCTGGAGCCGAAGGAGAAAAGCCTCCGACTCCCCCTACCAAATCTAAACGTCCAGGTGGAGGAAAGAAGGCCGGTCCTCCGGGGAAAGATGCTAAGAATGTGGGTCCGCCGGGTCCCCCAGGGCCCAAGCCTGACGGTCCAGGAGATGATGCCGGGCCATCGCCTGTTGATCCTCCGGCACCAGGATCGGTAGGAGGCCCCGAAGCCCCCCCTCCACCACCACCGGCAGCAGCCCCCGGAGCACCTCCACCACCGCCGGCAGCAGCCCCCGGAGCACCTCCACCAGCACCGGTGGCAGCCCCCGGTGCTCCCCCTCCACCAGCCCCCGGAGTTCCTCCGCCTCCAGGACCAACGACTCCCGGAAAGGACGCCGGTCCACCCGGGAAGCACGCTGGCCCGCCTGGGAAGGATGCCGGTCCGCCTGGGAAGAACGCTGGTCCACCTGGAAAAGACGCTGGTCCACCTGGAAAGGAAGCTGGTCCACCTGGAAAGGACGCTGGCCCCCCCGGGAAGAACGCTGGTCCACCCGGAAAAGACGCTGGTCCCGGCAAGGGCGCTGGCCCGGTTGGTCCACCTCCACCGAATGGAGCCATCCCACCACCTCCGACAAAGGATGACCCAGCGCACAAAAACCCAGATCCTAAGAAGCCCGACGGTCCTCGACCTCCTCCTGATGGAAAGAAAGGAGACGACAAGGGACCTGGTGATAGGGTTCGTTAGACTTGTCTTCCTCCTCCTTTCACCGCTCTCGTGCTGATTGGCTTAATTTTTGTACCCGAAATTTGCGTCTGCAGTCTTCGGCTTCTGAGCTCTCAGGCTCAGTATTAACACCGGGATTAGTCGGATTTTTAGCCGGGGTATTGACTCTCATTGCTTAGGTTGTATTTATTTCTTGGATTTCTGTCTGGATAAACTGTGTGGCTTTCGGGTTTGGATATACTATGCCTCTTACTTTCAAAATTGTAATTCTCTTGGAATATCATATCAACATAAAAACACGACGCGGATCAAAGAGTTGTGTTGGTAAAAGTAATGTGAGGCGAGTGCTTAAGGGTCAAGCAACACGCTTGCAATCTGCTTTTTGATGCTTAGTGGATTAGTTCTTTGGTGATAACTCAGTGATGGTTTGGCACTCAAGTGAACTGGTAGGCTCGACTTCTCTTCTCGCAGAAAGCCAAATAGAAGTTGGCAGGTTTCAGGTGTCACAGCGGAACGAAGCAATTGAAATTGAAAATTAAACATTGGTGAAATCTGATAAGGCGAAGGACGATTGCCCATGAACAAATTGATGGGGAAAAAGATGTGTACAACGACTGTTCAAAAAGAATGTGGAGAACGAGTGTGTGGGATTTAAATAGGAAAACCAGAGAAAAAAAGCGTCGTCCACGGGTGAGTGAAGTCTGACAAGTTGCACTAGAGCGACAAAGACGAGAGAAAAGTCAGTGGGCATTTGGAAGCTCTTGGACATCGAAGAAAGTCAACAAACCTCGAATCAGGGCTTCGCGAAGATTTCGAAGGAGATGTCTTAGTAGCTGACGCAGTCAATGGAGGTGAGGGCATTGATGTTGGCGAGGGAGAAGCCAAGACTGTCGCCTTGGTTGCCACAGCTCATTTGGGAGGGAGCATAGCCGCCGCTGCCGCCACACCGAACGCTGGTCAGAGCATTCGCGTTGAGAAGCGCGTTGCCCTGGCTGGCGCAGCTGATTCCGGTGTCAGCTGGGCTGAAGAACGACGTTGTTGGTAGGACGGAAAGCGGGCCACCGAAGAGCTGAGCAGAGGCCGAGTTCAGAAGAGCCAGAGAGAAGGCTGCGGCGATGGCGGAACGCATTTTGAAAGCTTGACTAGAGTGTTGAAGCGTTTTGTTGGCGTTAGTTGAGTTTGGAGGTGGTGAGGCTGGGACTTTCCTGGATGTGGTGGTGAAGAGGTACATGCAAGTGGTCCAGAGGTGGCCATTTATATCCGACCACTTGAGGCTCCGCCAAATCTTACACTCACTCTACTGGGCGGTGGCAATGCATGTTGCTCATTTGAGATCACGTCTCCCTGTCGAGACGACTGAATGAGTCTTGACAGAGACAAGACAAGGAGTGGCTTTCGCCCTCCGAATAAATCCATCATCAGACCAAAGGAGTCCAAGCGGGCAACCTTACTTGCCAAAAGCAATGGAAAAAGAAAACCCATGACTCATGGAGGGATGAGCAACACCGATCCTCCATACGATCCGGTACCGGAATGGAGCCAACGTCAAACTCACGTTCCCAATTGAGAAAGCCGGTCTCGTCGTCGTGCCAATCAAACGTTGGGATTGTGATGTGACTTTGAGACCGAGCTCGACTCTAAAGGGTGGCGTGTCCCAGATGCCGTTGCCGCTGGGGCGCTGCGACCAAACTTATCCAAGTTGTATATTGCTGGTCTAGAAGATGAGCTTGCCTGCAATCAAAGCAGTAAAAGTAAAAATATTAGATTTACCAGTTGATGGAGCCATCAACTTTGCAGAATCGACTCAAATGCACCATGTCATGAAACAATGATATTTTCAACGTGCTGATGTATTTCTAGATGATGGGTTTCTATATACATGACATCCATAAGAGGCAGAGTGGCGCCGTTTTTGATTTTAGAGTTGACCAGGTTGTCGGAAAGACAACAACAAGGTGGCGGAAGATGAAGAGAGGGACAGATAGTGAGAAATGTCAACGAGATTGAGATTTCCCTACGAAGATTGATCCTTCGAGAAAGTAACGGCCCGATTAAAATCCAGAGCCTCCGCCGGGGCCGTTCTGGTACTGACTGGCGAAGTCGGAGAGGCGAGGGAATCCAGATTGTCCCATGGTTTGAGCAAAATTGGGGGGCAAGAGGGATTGAGCACCCACGCCAGCACCAGAGAACCGATCGAGGTTTGTTTGCAATGGCCCATCCAACTGGGAGATGGCTGGTGCGAGGAAATAGAGATATAAAGGGTCAACGACCGTTGAGAGAAAGATTTACAAGACATTTTGCTCACGTGAAACAAGCTGCTGGGCTTGTGGGCCATAGACTTCATTGGCAGTCTGTACGAGCGAATTCATCTCGGAGTATGCTTGGCTGGCAGAAGTGGTCAAAGTGGCCTGAAACAGCGAAGGTTGTGTGTCAGGAAAACACAAAATTAGCAAGCAGAGGGAGCGGCACTAACCGCTGATCCATTGTCAAAACAGCGCTGGCAGTTGTTAAGAGCCAAAACAGTCGAGCTTGTCTGGCTGGAGAGCGATTGGAATTGTTGCTGGGCACTCTGAAAGCTGACTTGTCCACCCGCGATGCTTTGGCGAAGGCTGCTGAACTCGCTGCTCATTTGTTGGTAAGAGCGACTGGCGGTCTGGACGGAATCGACATACTGACGAGCAACCAATTGTTCCCTGCGCAATCAAATTTGTTGACAAAAAATTAACACTATAGTCAGCTTCTGATTAGGAACTTTGGCATTCGAACACCTCGTACACACCTGACCGGGTGGGCCATAGCAGATGCGATAACTGCGAAAGAAGGTCACGTGGGTTAGTGTCACCGACACACAATTGGGAGGCTTTTGGAACTACAGCAAGTTGTTGAAGGAATGCAGTGTGACTCACCAATGGACAAGGTGGCAATAGCATTGAAGGCAACCATTTTGACTGAGATGTACAGGTGAACGAAGGGTGGCTACTGGGCTGATACGCTGGAAATGATTGTTGGATGGGAAATGGATGTGGACTGGGGTGATTCGAAGGCTGAAGGATGGGATTGAAGGGAATGAGGATGATTCTGATGCGGACAGCAGCTCCGTTTATAGCTGAAGGGGACTACATAGTACTACTGGAGGAATCTCCATCTTACCGGGACATGCGTGGATCTTGAGCCATCTTAGCATCCATCACTAACGGCGATGTGTCCACGGCCGGGTATGTATAGATTGACCTGATCACTGTCATTAGCAACAAAAACACGATCCCGCTGTTCACGGCCAATCTTACAATCATGAACGGTAACAATAGAAATTCAACAGCGTAATCGGCTACTTGCCGTTTACTCTTAAGCGGTTGCTACTATCAGCCTCCTCCGAATGTTGACGGAGTTGCCCAAGTGTTGAAAAGCCGAAAGTCTGCCTCGCCGTCTGCGTCAGATCTAATATAAAGCGCCCGGTGAGCACTTCAAATTGACCAGCTCTCCGAGGCGGGACTGAATGCGGCAACAAAAAGTCTAAGAAAAATGCATGCCTGACCTATCCCCCGCAAGGAGCATCTCCTTTGAGTAGGCTGTGGACCCGCCCGCCGAGATGGCATTCTCTTGCCCCAGAAGGTTGTTAAGCTGCTCATTAAGACCGAGCCATTTCGATGAGGTCGAGGAGAAGATGCCCGGGCCGAGCAGGTCCATGAACAGTTCGTCGAGAGGAATCTTCCTCGGAGAGTTGTTCAAGAAAAATCATGATTGAAAAAGATCCGTAACAAGACGGTCAAGGTGGTCGTGCTCGTGTTTAGCCGCGGGGAAGTGCCAAACCCCCGACCGGGTGGCAATCCGGGGGCGATATCTAGACCACAGCACCGCTTCGGCTGTTTCTGGCGGTCATGGATCCTTCAAGCAGCGGAACATCAGCCGGTCCCTCGCTCGACGGCTTGATTGCCACCCTGGCCTCCATCTTCGAGGACCGCGACTGCCGAGAACTCGAGGCCGCCCTACGGAAGCACGGCTCACAGCTGGAGCCAACAATCGATTACCTTATTCACACCACCGATCCAAGTCCAATAATCCCCAGAACGCGCCAGAGATCCCCTGCAGACGACTGGCCTACTCGCAAGAAGGGCAGACCGAGCTCCATCCAGTCTTGGCTGTCTCCAGCTCGACCCACTCCCAACCACACAGCTTGTAACCTGACGTCCGGTGCCGGTGATCAAAAAACACCGCAAACGAACGAACAACCGCAGACGCCCCGGCCCGGGTCTTCTGCAACACCCAACTTGGCGAAATTCAAACAAGCACCAGCACCCTTGCGACCGATCAACGAAGTACTGGCTCAACATCCTTCATCATCCAAACCAGCAAAGCGGGCGACTCTTCCGCCGTTATTTCTTTCGACCCCTCAGCAAGTCTCTGAACATCTGCCTTGCTGCAGCCTCCTCTATGGAATCCTTCCCAAGCGGCTAGCCTGGAATCTTTATGAGCGGATGATCGAAGACTGCAGCGGGGCTGGCACGAGCAAGAAGCCGTGGATTCGCAATCGCTGGTGGCTCGCTGATCGAGAAGTCCAAAGCCCACATTCAACCGCCTTCTTTATCGCCAGGCCTACCGCCTCGGAATCTCTCGTTGATGACTATAACGAAGTACGCCAAAGAGAGAGATAGAGAGAGAGAGCAACACATCCTTTGTTCTTAGCATCCATGCAGGCACACTAAAGATCCAAAGCTCATCAGGATCATTTTAATGTCCCAATTGTGTGCAGTCTGCTCAGTATTGGTACGCCGGAAAACCATTGGAGGCAGATGCTCAGCCGAGATACTTCCTAGAGGAGATGGACCAAGCAAGGAGCGCGATCGAATCAACCGTCAATCAACTATTGACCAACGACCCGGAGACTCTCCGGCGAGCCCAACGGAGCCCGACTTCGAATCCTATCATCCGACATGCTCAAGAGTGGGATGGTCCTTGGAGAGCCAACGTAGCTGCCTCAAACTGTTATCGAGGTAGCAAGGAAAACGTTGGGTGGCACGCAGACCAAGTTAAGCGCACATTCTTCTTTTCAGAATGAATAGTGTTACGCATCAAGTCTGATCAAGGTCGCCTCTCTGTACAGCTCACATATTTGGGACCGTATCCCACGATAGCCTCTCTTTCCTTGGGCACCACTCGCCAATTCAGGCTTCGCCCGGTGGCCAATATTCTTGAATCAGAGACAGAGCCACTGAGAACGTATTCGATCAGCTTGCCCCACAACTCGCTCTTAGTGATGCATGGGGGCTGCCAGGAACGGTACAAGCATTGCATCCCCCCTCAACCTTCTCTAGACGTCTTTAAAAATCCCAACCAACCAACGGATACTCGCATCGAACGGATCAACATCACCTTCAGGTTCTACCGACCAGACTTCCGACCCTCCAGATCGATCCCGATTCCCAATCCATCGTCATCAGACCCAAGCGTCATCCCACAAGAGTCCACTGAAGTCCGTGTGACACCTCGCTGCCGCTGCGGGATCCCCGCAATCCTTCGTGCCGACCAGAAGGGCAAAGTCGCAGCGTCCCGCTCCTCCCGTCGCCCCGATTCGTCGGGCCAGATCGCCCAGCCCGAGTTCCAGTTCTTTTGGCACTGTCAAGCCGGCCAACAGAACGCCGGCAAAGGCTGCAGTTTCTTCCAGATCTTGAACTTTCAAAATGAACGAAGGGGTCCTTGTCTTGGCGATAGAAAACAAACCACGATTGAGCAAGATCTGGAAGCGCGAGAAGAGCCCGTTTAGAGCTTCTCCACTGTTTTCACCCTTGCTTGTTCAGCCTCTTTTCTGCTCGAGTCTTTTATACATGTTCATTTTCAACTGGAAGATGTAAACCAGCTTGTAGTTTTCTATTCGTATGCATTGTGTACGTTCCAGTATTTGATAAGCGTGACTGGATCAGACTTGTTCGCTTTGTGGATTACCTTTTTCGTCAATCTCAACTTCACACTAAAAACAAAGGATGGTTAGATCTCGTGGGCCCTGGACAAGCCAGACAAAAAAGCAAGGAAGGCAATAGGCAAAATTCCAGATGAAGAGATGCTTGTCCCCACCCGGGCAATATTGCTGAATCAACACAACGATTTACCGCAACGCGTAGAAGTGGTATGCTGAGTACAGAAATAATCCCCGGATCATCCAGACGCGTGACGCGCTATTACCGGGTATGGCAACTACTCCCCCGCTGTAGCTGCTGGAGAACCAAAGCAGCAGAGAGGACAGCTGAGCATGATTTAAAGATGGGGTTCAGCTGCTGCACCCTTAGTCCCTCGAGTACTTAAATCAGCCAACCAGCCCGGCCGAAAGAAGCCTGAACCACACAAAACCCACCCAGAAGGAAAACCCCCAGCAGTGATCAAGATGGCCGAAGACAGAAAGAGCAGCCTACGATCCAGCAAACAGAATGTCATGGTGGTCATCCCAGCCCGCCCCGACCTAGACCGCACCAAGCCCAAGGCGATGGCCGCCCCAGCCCGGAGAGAGATCCGCCCCAAACCGAGCCGCGCAAAGGTCGTCTTCGACATCCCGTCGTCGCCTACAACTGAAGACTCGGAAACCGACGAGGAGCTCGACTGGACGATCACCAGCAAGAGTCGCCACCCAGGCTCGCCTACGCCCTCCTCCTCCAAAAGACTCAAAACTCACCACCCCTCCTCCTCTCCTCCCCCCAAGATCCTCCGCAAGCTCAAACCTTCCCTGCCCCGAGCCTCCGCGCCCCGCCAAAAACCGGCTAAGAAGCCCGTCAAATCCTCTCCTGCCATGCCCCTCCTCCCTAAATCCAAAGCCAGGCCTGCTGCCCCCCTTGCTCTTACAGATGTCAAGACACTCCGGGGAATGGACACAATCATGGAAGAGCAATCCGAATGAATCTGATGCCGATGTTGTGGCGCTCCGGCCCAGAATCTCCATGGGATTCTCTACCATTTAGGGGAGTCTATCTTACCCTCCAACCCCGGACACTTTCAATCATTCTTGTTGTACTTCATAATCATTCTGCATTACGTATATGTCGTGTATGATTATAAGTCTTCTTCATAAAATATGTTGTAACTCTTGTTTTATATGGTGTCTTATTGAGTACTGAGTGTAATGTACATTACGATGAGACAACCCACCATAGCCTGCTGTTTCTTGTTTTTTGACCCTCTAGTTGACTTTTGGCTGGTGTCAAGCAAGACAATTGATCATCCTTTGTTGGGTGGTGTGGGTTGGATCGATCGCCGGTCGGCTTAAGTTGCCAGAAATCGGCAATTTTAACACGACGAATGCGAATGCTCTGACTACCTGGTCGCTGAAGCCCTCCAGGCACGGCATAGGATAAATGTTTATAGAGCACATTCAACTCAAGAGCTCTAGCAGGTGTACTTTCGCAAACATGGCAGCCTGCGTGATATTACATCCCTTCGAAACATTTCCAGAGCATCATATTCATTGACTGTAGCGTAGCTATCCGTGATCCTGACCGCGCTGTCTACCATTTTTCCGCTTGCACAATTAATCCGAGAGTCAATACATCTGCAGATAAAAGTGAATGCAGAAGCCGTCTTTTTGACGACTTTTCCACCTGTTTTCGAAAGAGGAATGCGCGACTTCAATGATGCCTTAATAAGATTCACAAACTTTGTTCATCTTTCGAATGGGCCACCGAACCGCGCAGGCACAAAGGCTCAAGAGAAATCGAATATTTTGCCTTGGAGACAATTGCATCAGAAGAAAAACGTGCAACAGAAACGATATTTTGCGAGAAGTATTTTTTGGAAAGTGGCTTTTGGATGCATTCGGGCGGAAGATAAGCCCTATAGTGAGCTTTTTCCACTCGCCTTAATGTGAATTAGAAAATGCACCCGTTCCAAAACCAGACACACATGTGCATTGTGACGGCGCAGCATGGTCTCAGCTTCGGCGTGTCCTGGAGGCTATATAAGAGGTTGGTTTGTCCCTCCCAGGTTATCTCTTCATCTGCACCTCCACGTCCGGCAACAGCTCCACCTAACGTACCTCTTAAAACCAACCTCTTGATATCATAACAGCCCTTCAGCACAAGCCCTAGTCACGATCCTCAAAAAAATGGACCCAAACTCTAACCCCACCAACTCACAGCCTACTGAAGAGCAACCCGGACAAAGCCCCGGCGGCAGTCGTCCGGTTGAAGAACCTGTTGCGCCCCCTCCATCCCATCCAATGGCGCCCGAAGCCAGCGCTGAGCAGGCCGAAGAGGCCGCCACCCCGGCGGACGCTCCACCCCCTCATGCTGAGCATCAGGAGGGAGCAGGATGGGCAGAACTGCCTGCCGAATTCGGTGATCACTTCGCCGCCCTGTTTGACCTGCTCCGCGACGGACCGATGGTACTTGACTTCGAGGACGATGGAGTCGCCACAATCCAGGATCTTGAAGCAAATCCCGCACTTGCTGAAGAAGCTTTCGACTTGCTCCGCCACCTTGAAGCCCTGCCTGCGCCTAAGCATTGCACTCTGTGCCTAGATCAATACGTCGAGGGCGATGATATTTTGGTGCTACCCTGCCACCCATCGCACCATTTCCATCGGGCCTGCATCGACGTAAGGCCCTCTGATTTCGCTTTTCTCTCTCCAACCCGCGCTGACCTACCCTTCCCTTCCTACAGGACTGGTTGCAAGCCCACATTCCCGGGCCCAATGCTTGTCCAATTTGCAGGGCCCTTATCTAGCTCCCCACAGCACACTTGCCTGCCCCCCTGCTAGATTCGCGATCCGAGGCCACCTCAGGTGCAGATCCTGAAAAAAGCACAATTAATTCATGTCCTTAATCTTAATGTAAACTGACTATCTTGCTTGAAATACATGATAAATTTGATTGCTTCTTTCAATTTTCATTCTATTATGGGTCCTGCATCAGAGCCACACAGGCGAGCACACCCCATCCAAGCTTGCGATCTGGAACCGCCCGATCCGGTAGTATCAGATATAACGCCGGGTCGGTGTTGGATATCTGGGTGTGCAGAGGGAGGCATGAGGTAGAGAAAAAAGGGGCCTGAAACAGCCTTTTTTTGTATTTTAAACAAAACTAATGTGCAGCGCATATTTAAAAAAAGCATATGTCAATCAGAGGAGAGTCTGACGTCATCAACATTGATGGCATCAGATGGCATCCTGAACAAGCCAGTTTTCCAAGCAGATTAGCCTCCAGAGCTATCCAAAGCGTTGAAATTTAGCCAATGCCGGGTAGAGTCTTGGGTGTGACCCAGAGAGCAGGCTTGCTTGGTTGGATTCCCAGATCCAGCTTTCCTTGTTGGCATCTTGGCTCCTGCCCTCGGTCGGCGGCACGAGGCCTTGCTCACGTTGAGGTTGAGTAGCTGTATGCATAATTCATTTATGCAAGATGTGTCTATAAATAGACCCGCGTCTTCCCACTCGCCCCAGTCAGTTCCGGGCTACCAACGACGACGAAGAAGCAACAAAAACTGCCGAGGATGAATCGACCGACTTCCAAAAGGAAGAAACCCCCGGCTAGCCATGCGTTCAAGCTCGTCATCCCCTGCCGACCAGACCTAGACCGATTCAAACCCGCCGATGGAAAGATCTTCGATGACGTTTGCAGAGCCTCCGATGACCTTGGTGACCCCATCGAGATATCGAACACGGTCAAGAAGGACGAGCCAGACATCCCCAAAGCCTTCGCTTCCAGACCCTCCGATGAAATTGATGCCCCCGTCGAGATACTGGAAACGGCTAAGAAGAACGAGCCAGACTTTCCCAAACCCTCCTCCTCAAAAAAAATCAAATCCAATCAATCATCGCCTATCGCCGTCGTCAAACCAAAGCGCAGAGCAAGTTTACCGGAATCGTCTAAACCTGGGAAAAACTCAAAGCCGGTTAAAAAGCATCGTGCTCGATCTGTAAAGAAAAAATCTACGAATCCAGCCGAAGACCCAGATAGCGATGACCTCGATTACTCAGAAAAAGAAGAAGTGGATAGCCGACTGAGGCAGAAAGAACCGCCGGGGAGAAAGAAGTTTGCCAAGTTGCGGAAGTTACGCAGCCAATTTATCAAGAAGAAATCGATCAGCAAAGAAGTGAATTCGAAAAGGATTGTGCCCGATTCGGACATCGAAATCGAGTCGGGTCCAGGAAAAAGTACGGCGCAAGTTGATGATTCAGATGACGAGGATAGCGAGGATGACAGTAGCGGGAGTGGCAGTGGCGATAGCTCAAGCGAAACCGATGAGGAAGAGCGCAAGCGAAAAGAGGCCGAGTTCATTGTCGACGACTTGCGAACCAAAGCCCAAAAGAAACGGGCCCAGAGACAAATCGAAACTTTCATGCCTGATATCTTTAAGAATACCAAATTAGATAATCGCTCTCATTTCAGAGTCGTCTGTCAGTTCAATATACTTCCTCCCACCTCTCCGTTTACATATCCAACGCTTACCTGTCATGTGGCTTTTCGGTTTTTAGGCGAATATCTCATTTACCATAGCATCCTTCCTCAAATCGAGTGGAGGAAAAGTGAGTTTGATCTTCTTAAATTATCGGTGTGCATGACTTTCGGCTTCGAAAGAAATACAGTGATATTGACTTGCTTTGTATAGTCAAGAAAGATTTTGACAACAGTTGCAAACATCTAGACGATTATTTCAACTCGCACGGCGTACAAGCTCTAGAGTAAGCAACACTCTCAACCGAACTAGTGACACACTTCTCTTACCAATCTCTGCGCGCCCAACCGCTAATGAGAACCCATCTGGACCTATTTCTGTGCTGCTCTGTCATACAGCTCAGCAGGATGGACTCAAGTATTTAGGAATGAGTTGATGAGCCGGCCTTTCATAACTGAGCAACCCTTGCGACAAGCGCGTCTTGGATGTGCTGCTTGTCGCAACCGAACTAAATACAGTAAGAAAGTGATCCAATTACAAGTGGGCCTCTCCCCTTTGATATTTACAAAATGGTAATATTCTGGGTGAAGCAACCGACATTTATATTCTCGAACTAAAATCTCACAGGGAAAGCCGTACTCTCCAGACACTTTGAAACCTCTAAAGCCGAAACAAATCTCACGTGATTCCAGCTCGGATGGTGAGAGTGAAGAGGAAGAAGGTACCGATGAGAGCTCGGAGATCGAAGATGGAGAAGATGAAGGCAAACAACATAAATTCAAACTCAATCCAGATCTTATGCAAATCACTCCGGAATGTTCCACGCTGGCTTCTGGTGAAGATTGCGCGAAGCGGTCTAAAGAATATCATTTCTTTAAACGTTTGTTGGCTTACCCTCATCATCTTTTTTGTCCTTGTTTTGTTATCTTTTTGCTCCATCTTCGCTCTCGGAGGCTGACAGTCGTCCTTTTAACCTTCCAAACCGCCTGACTGATGCATTCCCTAACCTTGAACCGAAAATATGCAAACTTTTGATATGGACTGGATCGGCATAGATTGGAAGTTCTATCTCCTCAAGGACCTGAAGCCGATCCTCAAACCACACCGAGACAAGAACGCCATATTACGCAGAGAGTATCAACATTCTGATCCGGAACCGAACGACGGCCAGTTGGGATTGATAGAGCGAGAGATTCGGAAGGCCTTCCAAACGATCCAGGCTGATCAAACTCATCAAAACTTGGACAACCTGTTTCATCGTTTCAATACTCGTTTG
Source organism: Puccinia triticina (assembly GCF_026914185.1). NCBI lineage: Eukaryota > Fungi > Basidiomycota > Pucciniomycetes > Pucciniales > Pucciniaceae > Puccinia > Puccinia triticina. Next base: position 754,678 of record NC_070567.1, on the reverse strand, counting down.
AATCAAGCCAAGAAGACTTACGCAACTTAGCCTAGTTTATTTCTCTTCTTTCCCTGATGTACGTACTCACTCGAATGGCCGGTTCATTATCCATCCCAATGCTCACATCCAAACATATAAATGTTGAAGAGCTTCGCCGCACACAAAAAAACTATTACAACAGACCTAAAGCAAACATTACGACCACTGCTATATTTTAGGCTTATTTACCCACTCGAAAACATATCTACAACTCGCTAAAGAACTACATCAAATCCCTTACATTTAATTGTCTTATCAACAATTATCCAAACGAAACGTAAAAATGTACCCGGCGCTTTTTTTCTAACAACAATGCCTCTACTAGCTAAGCCCTTTTCATATTTCTTTGATGTGTAAATTCCAGTTCAATTTATTCCTGCTCCTGTCGAATTGTATGAAAATCAATGTGTACTTAAATATGTTTCCCATATATGTAAACAGTGATCTTTCACGACTGCGCCAGATTTCGGCTCCGGTTAGCCCGTTAGATTTAGCACAACTTATGTTGGCTTGAACAACTCTCACTTTTTTTTTCGAGCACGCATACATGATCACCGGCCATTTCTGTTGCCGCTGCTCGTTTGTTCCGAATGGGCCGCAATTAATGATAAGCATTACAGCTGTTGGATTTGGTGGGAATTTGACTGGGTGCCAGGTGGTGCGGGTGATGGTTAATCTGCCCGAGGAGAGCTTGCCAGTAGTGTCAACGCATAGATCTTTCTGGATAAACGCCGATGGCCAGCTGCCCGACCCACACCTCGCCGCATATTCAATCCTTATCCTTAAAGTTTATTCCTGTGGACGAGAAGAAAGGGATCTCGGGAAGTCTCCCGGGATACGTATTTATGTGAGGTGGAAATTCGTCAAAAAGATGTATCATTGGTGACCCGCTGAAGAAAACTTGAGAACTGGGCACGATTTACGCCCGTTAGTCTGTTTTTCGTCCCTAAAACCCGTCCTGCACATTATTAGCGAAGTACAAATCTTGCCAGGTCCAACACGATGGACTGTGCTGACTAGCAAGGAATCTGAGAACGGACGTGCAATCCTGCATGTCGGAGACTGTGGCTGAGCACGATAGCGCTCATTGGAAGACAAATAAAGATGGACGCTGGCAAACAGGAAGCAAAGATTTTCCAGTTAGAACCTCTCCTTACAGATTTCTAATAAACAACCATCGTTCATTCTTTCTTGAAAGCAGTGCTCGTATACCTTGAAAAATACCCTTTAGTCCCAGTCTCGCCAACAAACAACCTGAACAGTTATACACCACAAATAAGAATAATCATCCATACCAACATATCCATTTCGACGTTCATCTCATAAACGCGGCACCGACGCGGCCCTTGACATGTCCGACGTATACTTTCTGAGTGAATCCAGTGGAAGTAGGAAGTCATCGCTTGTAGAATCCCTGTTGTCAGTAAAGAATTTTGTGCAGAAATTGATTGGGAGCAGCACGGATGATTCGACTCCTAACTCCAATCCGCTTGGGTTTTAACTTTTCCTCCATTAGTAAACCAAACGAACCTTCGACTTTTCCACTGAGTCCCAAGCTCCGCCATGACCAGCTAATCGGTCTCAGTCATCGCCGGCTCGGCACCCGAGGATCTTCATTCTCGCGAGTGCATTCCTACCTCAGACAGCTGTCCAGCAGTGAACATGAAGAGAAAATAGCACTAGCACGAGGCTCGCCGGGACAAAACCTCCGTCGGCGATTGAGGCAGCCGAGATACCGGGCATTACTCCTGCTGCTGATAGGCTTCTTAGCTTACCAGTGCCTATCCCGATTGATCTGGGCGGTTACCCACTCGGCTAGTCCGCCAACATCCAACATCTTACCTGTACTCTCCCCCGACGATCCTCACCCACTTGGAAACATAATCCAGGACGCTCAAAAATCCTGGGAAATCATCCAAAAGCGCCAGAGTAAAACATATGAAGCAGCCGTTATAGAGTATCGACGCAGGTAAGCCTTTTTTTTTCTTCCTGGACGAAGGTGACTAAGATGATATTGACTCCAATCGTAACACACGTTCTCCTAATCAGGTACAAAATCAGTCCACCAAGCGGCTTCGACAAGTGGTTTTCATTTGCCAAAAGTTAGCCAGGTTTCCTTTTACTTTGAAGGGCCGAGGAAGATGTGCTGAATTTGTTTTCTTTAGGTCATGGACATGTCCTAACTGATGAGTACGACTCGATGATGGAGCAGCTCGCAAGTTTTCGGAAGATGGACCGAAATGACCTACACTCCCGAACGAATCAGGTAGGCAAGGGAGTAGGATTCGGTCTGATAGTCATGAAGAACGGACGGATAAATGCACAGATACCAAAAAATTTATCTTATTCGACTTACACCAACAATGACCATGAGAACCATGAATTTAATACCCAGGAGGGAAGGGTTTATACTCGTTGGGCAACCACTAATCGACCTGCACACAAAGAATTGAAACGAACTCAAACTTGGACGTTCTCCAAGTTGATCGAGAAAATCACCCGACTTGATCCGACGCTCTTTCAAGATATGAGTCTGGCTGTCAATGAGCATTTCGAACCTCGTGTTGTGATACCTTGGGAGACCCAAGAGAACTCAGACGAGGGTGCGTAGTCCAAAATAACAAGAAACAGGTGGGGTAAAACTTGTTATTTCAATGCCGTCGTGCTGACAAGAATTTTCTTTATTATGACAAGACTCTAACAAAAGCTGGAACCACAACAAATTTGAAGGCCATGATAATGCGTGGACCACCTTCCGAAAAAGCTGTCCTCCCAGCTCAAAAGCTCGCGAGCAAGAAGACGCGCTGGACTTCCCAGGATACACGAATTCTTCGATCGAAGGAAGGTGGGGTGATAGACTTCAAAAACCCGGACTAGGAAAATCTACTTCGGCCACCTCTGCCCCTATGCGATTTGTGACCGACTCACCCGCTCCGATCAAGGACATCTATTGCAATTCGCCTGAGCGTCGCATCGAGCAGGGCTTGTTCTTTAGCAACACCACAAAGATCTCAGGCTTGTTTCCTGTGTTCTCTCAATCGACCGCTCAGGGCTTTGGGGATATTGTCATACCAAGTTGTAAGTTGGATACTAGGATAACAGAAAATGACCATTTGACGAGTGAAACTGACAGCCTGCCTTTTCCTTTTTGGACAGACTTGTACATTCGCGATCCCTATAAAACGCGGGAGTATGCTAATGAGCCAGTGACCAAGAGAAGCAGAGGAAGGAGCTTCATAGCTGGTGGACAAGCAAGTCACCTGGATCCTAGTCAGTGGAAAGAATGGGATGTCACGTGGGAGAAGAAGAATAATCAAATCTATTGGAGAGGTCTTCTGCATGATGGTGGAGAGAATCCGGGCGGTTTTCAATCCAACTTCGGGTAACTGTCGTTTTTTCTTTCTTGTTTTCTCATAATTTTTTCTGGTTTTTCCTCCTCTCATAGCTAGAAAATGTTCTCCAATTTTAGTCGGCACCGATTAGTCAAACGATTCGGATCGTCTGCCCGCAGTCGGTCAGAAAGCTTGGTATGGGATTCAAGACCCACCAAAAAATCGATTTTTGGATCCAAGAACTCTGGGCTGAATTCCATGTTGGGTATAGGCACGCCCAACCCGAAGATGATCACCAAGGAAGGCTTAGACAGATCGTTCCTCAACCACAAAACTATGGATGTCGGATATTTGGCAGGAGACCACTGCAGAATTCATGAGCCTTGTCAAGAACTCTTGAAAGCGAACTACCGTCTCAAAATGTGGGAGCCATTTGGGGCTGCCAAATTTTTTAAATGGTCCCTTGACCTGGATGGTAGGTTTCTATTTTGTCTGCCTCCACCCGTGTCAGAGATCTTTCGTCACTCATCAGTCTACATTCATCCGGATTCTTTTTAGGTATTGGATTCTCCGCCAAATTTCTCAATTTACTTCAAGTTGGGACAGCGGTGGTTAAGCAGACAGTCTACCGAGAGTTTTACAGCGATTGGGTAAATTTTGTTCTTCTGAATTTTACTTGAAAGTTGATCGCGGCGGAGAAGAAAGCTGAACTAAGATGAATTTTGGACAATTTGAATTCAGATGGTTCCTTGGGTACATTACATTCCATTGAGTGTCGAGGGAGACGAGTTATACAATCTTTGGAATTACTTCCTCGGGAAGGATGACGGAGTTTTCATGGAGAAACAAAAACACCTTCGCAAGGAAGGCTGGAAGATAGTCAACCATGAAAATATTTTAAAGCAAATTGGACGTGATGGATCCAAATGGAGCAAAGCACATGTCCGCGAAATCGACTGGGAAATTTACTCTTATCGGGTCAGTAATTCTGATCCGGTTTTCCTGATCACACGACGTCAAATCAGGAAACTAATTTCTTCATTGCTTCCATCTTGGGTATTATTGCAATAAAAAAGCTTTTACTCGAATGGAACCGAATTTGGAATGGTTCTGAATAAACATCAGGATGTTGACGATGATAATATGTAGAAACCTTAGTGCAGTAAGGGTATTTTTTCCTAGTTTAGTGTTTCTTGAAACGTATATAAAATCGGTACAAAGAGAAGAGAAAATGTGCGCTATTCTTGTGAATTAATCCTGGTCTTGTTGTGTAACTATCAAAGGAATTGATGATATTTTCAGCAAAATATTATGCTTGATACACGCTGCTTTATCTGTTTGGTATGGCGTGGCACTGGCAGCATGAATGCGAAGTCCATTGTCCACAATATCCGTCACATAACCGTAAAGCCTCTCATACTTACTCCCATCACGGCCAGATCACAGATGTCGGACTGGCATGTAGAGTCCTCAGTTTGCCGTCTGCTGGCTGAGACTCAGAGGGGCACGTCTTTGGGGAGGCCTTCAACAGTTCAACGCGTGAATTTTTCCCAGTCAGCAGAAACGTGCTGAGGATTATGTAAGCCTGCCTCATGTTTGGGACAACCTGGGACAACCGAACTGGTCACAATAACACGAGGCTGTCACGTACGATACACGGGTGCTGCTGTTGAACTCCAGCAGGCCTACTCGATTCAGTCCCCCATCATCGTCACTCTCGATATATCATAGCGAACCCTATCACAATGTCCGACGCCGCTACCGTGAGTCGGGAGTGCTTCACTTGCTACGAGGTTTGGTGATTATTGACAGCCAACGTGTTTTTCTTCCTCTAGGCATCTGGTCCAGAACAACAGTACAAGTTCAATGTGGCTATGTCTTGCTCAGGTTGCTCCGGCGCGGTGGAGCGTGCCTTGAAGAAACAAGAAGGTATGATAAATCTAACAATGATCCGTTTGGTTGCCAGCTCAAAGACTGGATCTTTATCACAAACCTCGAATACAAGCTGACTCATTGTGATGGTTTCAATAACCGCTCTCTAGGCGTTTCGAAGATCGACATTTCTCTGGAAACTCAAACCGTCTTGGTTCATGCCCATCCCCCGGCCACATTCGATATCGTCCGAGAAAAGATTGCCAAGACAGGAAAAACAATCAATAGTAGTGAGGTTGTGGTTTCTTGAACTAAGATTTATGGGCGACCTGTGGACACTATGTAAATACATACTGTAGCAATGTACATAGACGGGGCCCTGTGTATGACTGCTAGAGGGGCTTCCTCACGAGTGGACGGGATCGCAACACCTCGGTGATGGAGTGGAGTAAGGAGAGCTCGAATCTCGGTAACAGTAAGGAACATATACTCAGTAATAGGAACGAACTGCCTGCTTGGTTAAATGCCGGAACCTCGCAGGCCGACGCCGATCGCGAGCATGCCTTGCCAAATTCCGGGGTGGAGGTGACTCCTCCAGCAGATACCACTTCTGAAGACAACGCCGAAGGCTCCATCGATGTCGAGATGCAGCCACCCGCCCATGCGATCCCGTTCCTATTGCTGAGTATATGTTCCTTACTGATACCAAGATTTGAGCTCTCCTTACTCCACTCCATCACCAAGGTGTTGCAATCCCGTCCACTTGTGAGAGGAAGCGCCTAATCGTGTGAACTATCTTTACGAGCATACCATCACCAATTTCGTTCGCTTCTGCCATGGTCTTCCTGTCACCGACCCCAATGTAATGGTCTGTTGCATTGCGTTGTTCAAGCACTACCTCATGGTTTTCTACGTTGCGACTGATCCTGCTTTTGTGAGTAAATTTTTCTTCCTCTTCTTTTCATCTTCTTATATTTATACTGATTCCTCCCTTCTTGCCACTTCCTTTGTTTTAGTGATTGTTCTTGAGTTTCTCCTGTTTTCCTCAAGAAAAATTTCAACCAATAGTAAAGTGAATCCGAAAGATTATGCCACCAAAAAACTTCTGAAAAAAATGATTAGTTGTTATTTTTATTTTGGGGGTTACTAAAAATACCTGGTTTTTCCGCGTTTGTACCCGGTTTTTTTATACCCCCTTTTCCGCATTCACACCCGGATTTTTTCTACTCATTTCGTCTGAACTTCCGCTTGAATTATTGTCTTCTTCCTCCAAAGAGTCTCATTGAGATGGATCCCCATCATGTTGAATGTCAGCAAGTTCCCTTCCTCAAGGATAAAATCGCTTGATATGAGAAGCTGCATAAGCCCTTTTAAGTTCAAAACCATTGAGTTGCTCCAAAACGTAGGATCCTTTTGGTAATTGTTTCCTGATCCAAAAAGGTCCGCTCCACCTATTTGCAAAGAGCTTCCCCCACTGGTCTTCCAGACTTTTGTTGTAGATCAAAACAAGTTTGCCGGGATTCAAGGGTTTCCTGAGCCTAGCCGCTATCCATCGATCCCAGTATCTGATTGACAATTGTCTGACTTTCATCAATTTTTTGTGAGCTATCCCCAGGACCTCTTCTTGTTTTTCCAGTTGCTTGGTCCGTGCTTCCATCACCATGGGAGTTTGCTTGGCACTTGCGTGCAAGTGGCATTTCACAATATTGTTTAAGAACCCTGTTAGATATATCCTGGAACTTGAGCCTCAATGTTTGCTGAATTCATGATGAATTGATGTTTAACTTATGTTCAATTGAGCTGAAGGCACTTTGGAAAGGAGTTGAATTCAATTGAGAACCACATCCAACTTGAATCTAGTTATTACCAGAACTATTTTAGAACACATTTTCAACTAGCTTGCAGCGCAATATCAAATACCTGGCAGAAACAAGGTATTTACCACAGGATTCATATATTTCTAGAGCTGGCCCCTATCATCTGTTGGCAGGTATGTTGGCGGGTACTTGGTACCCGCAGGCGGGTACCTGTGGAAGTGCGCAGGTATCCGCCGGGTGCGGGTGCGGCTGTCCAGTCTGGGTCCAAATTCAGGCAGGTACCTGCGCACAAATTGCCATTCTGCACAGCTCTGCTTGCCCCTAGTTCCCATTGATGGCGGGTACTAGGTACCTGCGCGTGGGTACCTGTGGAAGTATGCAGGTAACAGCCAGCAGGTGCGGGTGTCCATTCTGGGGCAAAATTCAGGAAGGTACCTGCACCTGCTGCGGGTACCCGGGAGCAAAGTGCCAGCTGTATATATTTCATTCTATCATGTGTTTATCATAAATCCCAAAAAGCTTGAGATATGTTAGTGGTACACAAAAAGATACATGTGTAAGTTTGTGTGACACATTCTTTAGTTGCTGAATTTTTTCACAAAATATTTGAAGTTCTGGGAAAAGTTGAGCGGAAAAAACCTCATATTAATCAGGAGTTGTGTACGACTTCAGAAAATATCCCCAAAATCATTTGTGTACATATGGCTGAACGTTATAAATAATTTTTGGAGGGTCCACCTAAGCCCCTGGCTCTGCATGAGCACTCAGGTTGGCATCACTTGGCTCAGTGATGAAACATGTGACACACCAGCACACATGTGTAAATTTGTGTGACACATTCTTCAGCTGCTGAATTTTTTCCCAAGGGAGTTAGAATTCTGGGACAAGTCCAGGGGAGCCTCAGATTACCCAGGGTTTGTGAATGAATTCAGAAAATCTCCTCAACAGGATTTCTATACTGATGGATGAAAATCAGATACAATTATTGAAGGATTCAACTAATTTGACCCTGGGATAGCGGGGAACTCATCTTGGAATGATATGACTGGGTGATGGTCTAAGTGTCACAACGATGGGAGGTTACGCTACCCGTAACGCTAGCGTAACAAAAACGTAATGGAATCCTTGCTGTTATTGTTACCATGACGGTGGCAAAGCTTCCGTTACGTTTTCTTGAAAAAAAATTCCCTCTCTTCCTAGCCTTGTTATGTTATCCCTCGCAATTATAGGAGGATAACCTGCGCAAAAAAGGGGAGTTTTCCCCCTTTTATGGCATTTTTACCTCTGGTAACGCAGTTAACGCGTTATCTCTGTTATTTTTCCGGGTATTGAGGGTGAAAACACCCTCTGTTACATTACCCACCGGCCCAAGGAGCAATGTTGCCAGATAACGGCAACACGCTATCTGGTAACGGTGGGAAGTTAAGTTACAAAAATCCCTCTGGATATCGTAACGTATGTAACTTCCCATTGTTGCGTGTCACACAAACGCGCGTGTATACGTTTGTGTGACACAATGTGTCACAGAAACCCACACAGGTTACATGGTTTTGTGACAGTTGGCCCCACAGCGCCAAACTCAAACCGTAGTACCAGAGAAAAATCAGACCTCCCACTAGAGCTGACACTTTGCACCTGGGTAAATGCGGCGGGTGTGGGTACCTGCCTGAATTTTGACCCAGAATGGACACCCACAACCATACCCAGCACCCGCTGGCAGTTACCTGCGTACTTCCATGGGTACCCGCCCACAGGGACCTAGTACCTGCCAATCAGCATTAGGGGCAAGCAGAGCTGTGCAGAATTGCAATTTGTGCGCAGGTAACTGCCTGAATTTGGACCCAGACTGGAAACCCGCACCCGCACCCGGCAGATACCTGCACACTTCCATGGGTACCCGCCCGTGTACCCGCCAACAGGTACTAAGGACCAGCTCTCCCTCCCACAGTATCACTACACTCCATCCAAATGTTTAACCATGTGTAATAGAAACAACTTAAAAAGAACTGGCAGCTTTTTGGTGTGTACCCTGAAAATAAATACCAACACTGTTTCAGAGAAACCTACTGGGTATGGGTTTCCAAAGAGGTCAAAAATTATGATGATTGAAATATGAGGAACTTTGGTCAAGCTTGAGGATCAAGTAAACCTTATCATCAAATTGGCCTGGTTTTCAGCATAGGTATGGCATACATTTTACACAGACATTGCACGCCACATTTGGTATGGTTCCAGTTCTTATAAACTTACTTTCTGGCAGACATGAAATTTCCTTCCAACCAGCATCTAACTGAGATCCAACCAAATCTATGACTGAGTTCAGAGATGACACTTGCACACAAGTGCTGAGGAAACTCCCATGGTGACTTTTATCACATTTTATCAAAAAAATTACAGAAATGTTTCAACCATCAGTAAAAATAATAAATTCTCAGTTTCAGAAGAATCTGACCAACTTAAAAAAATTGCAGATTTCTAATGCTAAATTGGATAAACATGAAGTGGTCTATTGTGGCTGGGGTGTCACTTGTGGGGTTCATGCCATGGAATGTCTTTCATTTGAAAATTAATACACAGCAGGCCAGATTGTCTAGTGAATTCTCCTCACATCTCTATCAGCTCTCCCATTAGCCAACACAAATTTTACCAGCAACATGCATTTGGCAAAGTATTAAAGTCTGTGTGGCATGAAACTACAAAGTTAGGGCAGAAAAACCCAGGGTTTGACTTCTAATTAGTTGCTCTTATGATGGCAGAAATGTGTTACTCCTTCCTAAGGAGGTACATTGGAGAGAAACTGGAGAATAAATTCTGGATATGTTTGGGGAGGATAATCAGGTAAACAGATGCAGATGCAGAGAGTAGATTATTATAAACAGAATCTCAACATGCTTTCATCAGGAGGCATGCATGCGTTCATAATTTCTTAAAGATCAATCCATCATATGTGTGACTCAAGTTAGCATTCAGTTCAAACCAGATTGCTGCTTACTTGCAAGTTGACATTGAATTGACTTCAGACAAGAAGAATGATAAAATTATGGTCTGGCACTCTCTGGAGAGTACAACAGATTCCTCCCTGGTGAAATCTAGGTCCCCAAAGGTCCCCATATGGTCCCGAGTTCCAGATTCCAGATTTCCCTGTGAAATCTGAAATTCCAGATTTATTCAAACTTGATGGGAAGTCTGATCAGTGGAGGACTTTCTGTTGATCTGGAAAGTCAGATCTGACAGGCCAGATTTCAGATTTTGCAGGGAAATCTAGGTCCCTGAAGATCCCTGAAGTGATCCAGAGTTCCAGATTTCAGATTTCCCCGCAAAATCTGAAATTCCAGATCTGTCCAAAAGTGGATGACTTCCTGTGGGTTGAAAAGCTAGAGGGCAAGGTTAAACCTTACTGGCTGGTGAAAATTGACTGAGATTGAGTTTTCCCCAGCAAACAAGGTTTGGTGCCTCTCACTAATAAGGGTGTTCCCCGGGGTTTGGGAGGGGGCATGAGGGTCATCCCGAACCCCACACCCCGACTATGCCCCGGGTCATGACAGTTTTTTTTGCACCACTGAAAAATCCGTGGTATTGGGCTGTATTGGGACAGTCAAAGCACTTGCAAAAATGCCTTGGCCTCTGGAACTGCCTACCAACCCCACCAATTGAGGGGATTGAAGCCAAGATCACTTGCTACGTGAGGATCCTGAACCACAGCAAAGCAAGATCCCCCCGTCTATTAGGCCAGTCAACAGAACTGAAAACTGATGCCACCATTCACAAATGGATTATGGCACATAATCTTCTCTCAATCCCCATGGCTTGCGCAGCTTCCAAATATTTTTCCTTGGGGTTCTCACTTGCCTGTCCAACTTGTCTGCTTTTCTCTCAGTCCACCCGTTTCCTGGGGGTTTTTGCTTGCGCATCTCAACTTGTCTCCTTTTGTCTCTCTTGCTTGGTGTCTCATTTTTTCCCTCAAGGTCATGCTAAAACCAACCTGTACATACTTGATGGCCACTGGAATGACAAAAAAAGGATAAAATCCCAAAAAAAGACATCACATCCCCCAGGTAATCCTCCCTTCCAAAGAAAATCATATGCCCCGGGGTTCGGGGCATTTTCAAGGCCAATCCCAATGCCCCGTACCCCGGGGCATGCCCCGAACCCCGCTTTCGGGGCACAGCCTTACTCACTAAATCTAGCCAATTAGGCTATGGGAAGTCATCCAGGATTCCAGTGATGGGAAGTCCTCCAGTCTGTTTACGAAAGGGAAATTAGCATTTATGAATTTATGCAGTTCAACTGTGAACACTATAAACTAGTTTTGTTTAGTGCTCTTTCTTCTAATCAGCCTCCAAGACCCTGTGAGCCAAAAACTGGAACCCCAACAGGCCATCTGGGCCCTCAAAAACCGTGAAATGGGATGCCAAAAATTTTAGCACACAATACACCGTGTGTATGTGGGCTGACAGGATGACGGCAATCCTCCGGCAAACTCTCACGCATCGCCGGCTATCGCGGGGGATTTCAAATCCTGTCCGAGTTGATCATCTCTCCCCCAATTTTTCCTCAGCCACGGCCAAAGGGCCGCCATGTACATATTTTTATCATCCCTTTTCCGGCCAAAAAGAAGTAACCATCTTTTCCAAGTCGGATGGACCGCTAGTCTCGCCGCCCGAATGGAACCGGAACGATCAAGGGTGTTTTATTTGCACACACATAAAATGTACATAAATATCGATATATGCAACCCATCTCAGTATCCACACATTCCTTAGGAGGAGATCCCGCTGATTTCAGTCTATCGGATGGTGAAGGATGGTGATGTGTGATCGGTGCGGAGCGTGACGAAGATCAGCCGCTTTCGGGCAGCCTCGGGCCATCAGCTGCCCGATCCGGGCTCGGCCATGAAACTCCTCGGCATCAATCGCCTCAGAGGCCTCGCAATGGACCGGCCCCTCCCGTTAGTCGCTCTCAGCTTTCATCAATCGCCACTTTGTCCACCACCATCCGCCCAGATGCCGTTCTGCTGTTGTTACGTCCATAGCGAGCCACGGCCAGTCTGAACAGAACCCCTCCCCCCAAGGGAAGCCGCAAGAAGAATATCTGCCAGGACAAGTGAGTATCAAAACAAACCATCACGCAAACGTCTTCCCCTCTTCTCCTTGATGCCCGCGTGTATGTACCTCCTCGTACACACAATTCTCAGAAATACATACCTGTCCTTTTGGTCTATTTACACCCCAAGCGTGTCACCCTAACCCTTTCTCTCGATTCCCCGGTTGGCTTGCCGGCCTCTTGCCCCTTTTCCACCGGACAATTTTGGGACTGCTACTCCGCTTTACACCTCCTGCGACCTCACTGACACTGATGTAAATATGTATCTCCCTCCGCCCAGATCATCCCACCAAGAGCCCGTGGACCTATTGTCTCCTCTTCCGTGAAGCACGGATACTCGGCTCGGTCCACATAACCAGCTCTTCCAACCCCAATCCTTGCCCTTGCTGAGCAGTAGTCACTCGGATTATTTTTGTTGTGGCCTTGCCCCGACATCTGCATTACTCGAGCAGGTTCTTGACAACCAACACGGATACAGTAGTACCCCGCAACCACACATTCCTTCAAGTTTTCCGTCTCCCCTGCGACGCTTCGCCAATAACCCTATCCCAAACGACCGATGGATAGTTAATGTCAGACCTCCAGCTTGGCCATACCCCTAGTCGCTTTCCACTGCGGTTAGGCCGGCATCGCTCAGGATTTCTGGGCTTTAGACCCCTGACTCCCTATTGTCACAGCTTATAACACTCATCTTAATTAGCTTATATACAAAACCCCTTGAGGCCTTGATAGGATAGACATTGGCGCAATCGATCGGGCTGGCTCCTGCTGGCTTCTAAAAAGACTCCTTGGTCGAACCTTGGAGCTCACTGCTTATCAGTGCTTGCTCACGATATTCCCGCACATCCGAAGACATATACAACAGACATTGATTGATACACATCTCCACGAGAACAGTTGTTGGGCTCACGATTGAATTCTGAGCTTATCCCATCAAGTAGCCAGACTGCTCTACATAGTAACTACCGTAGTCATCCCCAGCTCGATTACTGCGACGGACACGAAGAATCTAGCTAGCTCGTTTTCTTCCTCTTTTTTTTGCAACCGATTCCAAGGCATTCGGATCTTCTTCTAAATCCAAATAGCATCAGACGATGTCTTATGGCCGACCATCACCTCGCCCAGGCGAGCTTTACAACCAATATGGACCTCCCAGGCCACCAATGGGCAATGCCTATGGCTACTCGAGAAGTGAGGCAGGTGGGACCAGGCCGGGCCGACCACCTCAACGTTACCCAGCGGCTGAGCCCTACTCCCGGGCTGCAAGCTCACGCCCAGCTCAGCGTACGCCTGACTATGCTGGCTCATCCTACGAAGCTCGAGGGCCACCGCCACCTGGAAGACGGTATAACAACGAGCCCTCGAGAGGATACCGCGATCAAGAATCGGATTATCATTCATCCTACTCAAGGCCCAGTGCCATGACCGACGTTCGAAAGCCCCCATCCTCCGCCACTCGACGTCCTGATGCTCGGGATCATCATCAACACAACCCAGATTTCCGCAACGGGCCACCCAGGCGTGGCAACCGTCCGATTACTCCCGAAGAGTACTACTCGGATCCTGGGGAGGCTGACCAAGCACAGCCTCCCACTCAAGCCTCTACAGAGGCCGAAGGTTCTTGGAGCTGGAACAATCTCAAGAAGACTGTCTGGGGTAACTCTACGACTGATGCTAGCCAACCTAGAGAAATGGCCCCATCTCCAGAACATGATCAAGCTCCTGGTGATCGCCAACAAGAACAACAAAGTCAGTCGAAAGTTAATGATACTCAACCTGTCTCAGATCCACTAAATCTTATCCTTTGATTATGACAGATACCATCTGGGCCAAGCTTGCCACCGTTGGTGCTACGTTCCAAAAAAAACTACATAACGATGAAGGTTACGCAAGCGACGCCTCAGACTACGAAGGAGAAAGCCATCTCATCCGGATTATGAAGAAGTGAGTGTCTTCAAAAGATCACGACGATAACAGACCAAACCGAAACTGATGATGATTGATGCATGCAGGCACCACATAGAAAAAGCGGAATCGGCGCGCGATTTACCGGACTGGCTCTTCAGCGACGCCGAGCTTAAGGAAGCACAATCGCGAGTGCAGGATTCGCAGTATACGAACCATGCAGGGAATCGGCCCGGGCGGTACGAGTCGCATGGGGAGGCAGGTTCACAGCGGCAGGGTGGCCGGGCGGGGCTGGACGACATCTTCGCGGCGGTAGACGAGGGCCGGGGCGGGCATGCCCGACAGGACTCGGGCTCGACCAAGCATTCGCAAGATTCGGGATACGGGAGCGCCGAGCCAGCTCGACGCCGGCGTGGACGGTACGAGGATGCAGCCGAGTATGCACCCAAGGCCCCGCCGGGCAGGAACCGGCTCGAACAGATGCCCAGCCGCCATCCGCCCCCCGCCCAGCGCGCCTACAATCCTCCCCCTCCCTCTCATCACTACGACGACAGGTCCAGGCAGTACCCCGACCCCCGCAGGTACGAGGGCTCTCGAAAACCTGCCCCAGCACCTCCCAGAGTTGCCCCACCAACAACGGTGGATTACTTTCCCCCTTCTGGACAAAACGATAGATATCCTACCCCCAGCAAGGCCAAATCTCCCTCCTATCCTTCCTCTTCTAGCACCGCCAGACGGTATGCTAGATAGATCTAGCCCCCGCCTCTCTCTCCCCCTTTAATTCCTCACCCACTCATACTTTTTTTTTTCTTTTTGTCAAGGCGGTGCTTGAGCGCCCTTTTTGCTTCATCTGTTCCATGATTTTTGCGTTTTTCTTGATTAGGTTTTTTTCTGCCTATCTGTGTTTCATTTTGTCATGTGTCTTTTTTACTCTGTCGTGTAGAAAAATATGGACAACATGATAACCATTTGCAGGAATGCGCATTTGCCCAACAGGAAGAGGTTGTGAGGGCTCCTCTTTTTTTGCTGGAAGTCGTTCATGAGGCCATGGAGGAAGAGGCTTTCGTCCTGTGCTGTCTACGATGCCATGACCCAGGCTTCGCTGCAAGGCAGAGGTGGGAGTTGCAGTTCAGCTTCGAGAACATTCTGCGGCCCACCTCGACTTCAGCCAACTCAACTTGGACCTTTCTCGAGCCAGCTCCAGCCTTCCTCAGCCAGCACTCTGCCAGCTACATACCTGAAACAACTCGTCTGTAAGTATCCTGTCGACTACATATCTAACTAACCTTCAAGGCTCCCTTGCCATGTTTCCGTCCAGCCAGAACGTCTCAAAAAGGCTTTTCTCAATCGTCACACTCACCAACCCTTAGGAAAGAAAACCGACGGCCAAGTGCACATCGTTGTAGAAAAACCAGAAGAATAGAAGAATGTTTCAAGACCCTCAGCCTAACTCGATGAACCCGACCCCACAGCAACAATCTGTCGATCCGCCTGTCTTTGGTTGCATCATTCCCTCCAGACCAGTGTGAGCCGAAATGCCTCCCTTTTTTTACGATCAGTCTCACACGTACCTGGTGTCGATTTCGCGTACTGACGATCGGAAAACGTGTTCGTGAACAGACAGACTAACTCCACACATCTGCCGCCCAATCGGTTCGTCTTCCAGTTTGAAGACCCCGGCTCAATCAACCATCTCGTCGTCTTCCTGACTGGCATCGGTAAGCGCACAAACATAGTCCAGTCTTAATCATGCCTTGCTGACTGTTGATGCAACTAAATCAAATCGTATGATGCATATTGATGTTCATAGTTCCTCTACCCGAGAACTATGGGGCCTCGATTCATTTCCAGTTTCCCAATAAGCCGGATTGGCAACTACTCGGAATGTACATGTCTCTCCGCTCGTTTAGATCCACAGTAAAGAGATGAAGGCAGTCCAAGCTAATGTGGTTCTTTTTTTATACATATATCTTGACTTGGATCGGCAGGTTAAGTGGAACGAAGCCGTCCGCAGTATTCCGACTGAAGGGGACGATGGTACCATCACAGCTAGACTGGGCGAGCTCGGCGATGGCGGGGATGCCCACGGCGACGGCCACGCTGGGCATCCTAGTTGGGCCCCTTGCCGAGATCGAGGCAGAGTGTGGCGTGCTGAATAACGCCCTTGCGGTCCGGACCCCATCCGCCCAGTCCCCAGCCAGTCTGCCCCAGCTCGCCAAGGCCATCGGCCTTAACCTGTTCAGATACCTCGCCTCGTTCTCGAGTACCACCTTCGACAATCAGACTTGGATCCCGATCTCGGTCCTCGAGAAATGGTGGAAACAGTTCGAACTCAAGCTCACCAACTCATCGAACCCTGAGCGATGGCTACTGGAATCCGCCTCGGCTGGCTAACCCCTTCCCCCCGCCATATCCAAGATGTCGGCCCATCCTTCGTATATATAGATCCGTATTTACCCCTTCCCGTTAACCGGACAAGGAAGAAGAAAAAGGTTGTTGACCAGAAGAAGAGGATACTGACTCTGACAAGATGTCGATCCGTGGTGTGGACCTACGGCTGATCACATGTCGTGTGAGATGATTGGTTTATGATGTAACATACATACATTTCTCTTTTTCAACTGATCCACAGACTGTGTATTTGAAGGCTATATAACTACCCAAGCAAAATAAAATCTTCGTGGTGCTCTATTCTGATAGACAGGTAGAGAAGGAGGTTGGCACTCATAAGATTGTGGTCACATGAACCAACTAAAAAGTCCCCAACGGACTTGACTTTACCACAACAAGTCGATTTTTGCATTGCATCTTTAGAGAATAACCCACGGCACCCCAAAGACCATTGTTTCCAACTGCGGAAGTGTATTCATATCTCAAATCACCTGCAAATTGTGTAACTGACTGGGAATCTGCCTCCACACAGATTGATGGCCAATCGGAGTGTCAGCGGTGGCAATACCAAGACTACTGTCTTCTAGCTACGCCGGCTGCAGAGATTATTTATGAGGATATTTAGGTAGAGAAGGGTAGGGTGATTGGTAGATACTAATCACTGGTGGAAGCTTCAGAAAATAATTTTTATCTATTTTTCTTACGGAGGGACTTGACTTAGTGAAAAGTCAAGGGTACTCAAGTGCCCTCTGTTTAGAATTTCAGGGCCTGCAGGGCAGGGGTGTTTTGGATTGCCTGAAGCAGCGGGGGCCTGAGTTACAGGTGTGGTTTACTGGGATAACCCTGTCTGGAATCTGGGAAGATTCCAGAAGATAATTAAGGAAAGGGGAACTCACTTGTAATACCCAAGTCCTCTTCCTTAGAGTAACGAAAAGAAATGCATCAAAAGGGCATGCACTGGGAAATGTTGTGAAGGTTAGAACTTCAATCTGATACTGGCTTCTGAAACGGTATAGGTTTGTTGAGGTAAGAGTCAAGGAACAGATAGTACGGTGTCAGGAGTCAGGGTGGATGAAGATGCTTTTTTTTCTTTTAGCGGAAAGAGTTTGTGCTTTTTATATTCTATGGTCTGGGTCTTTTTTACCGTAGAGATCTAAGTCTCTAGGGCTAGTCAGTGACTTTTACTGGAGCTCATCTTCCTGTCATGCTTTCAGTCACAAAGATGAGCTCTTCTCTGACGGGGGCTCATTGTATTGAAATAAATTACTAAGATGAGCGCTTCATGGTTACACATGTACAAGTGGTTGGTGCGCTTGGTAGCCCTTCCATGTCACAACTGCGCATGTGCACCATAACTCTCATTGAGTTGCGGGACCCAATCGTAATTTGTTGAGTCGCGGGACCCAATCGTAATTCATTGAGTCGCAGGACCCAATCATAATTCATTGAGTCGCAGGACCCAATCGTAATTCATTGAGTCGCGGGACTCAATAGTTTACACACTTGGCAGATTAGACCTATTTCATGGAGTCGCAGGACTCAATTGGAGGAACTTAGAACTTGTAGATCAATGTTGTGCTCCAATAATTTGAGATGTAGAAAAGGTGGTATTTTTAGGTCAGCTTCACTGACTCTAAGGCTGACAGGTTGTAACTTGTGATCATAGTTGCAGACCTTCAACTTTTTGGATTATGTAATCTTTCAATTTTGTAGTTGCACCTCCTTATTACCTTGTTCAAGGAGGCGCGTCCTTTCTTTTAAGTAGTTTTCTTATTTATTCTTAGATTTTTTATACGCGTAAATGAAACACTTTTTTATGTGTTTTTTATTTGTTCAGCTAGCTCTGATACAGTAGATAGATGAAACTGAGATTGCAAAAAGTGGTGGAACAGTATCTCCGCCACTTTGTGTGCTACCGGCAAGATGACTGGGCACCACTACTAGCAATGGCGGAGTTTGTGTACAACAATAACGGCCATATGTCCACTGGAGTTTCCCCCTTCAAAGCAAACTACAGTTTCAATCCTTCTTACAGCGGAATCCCATTGGTGGAGCAGTGTGTACCAGCAGTGAGGGAGAGCCTCTGCCGGCTAGAAGATGTTCAGTTGCAGCTCAAACACTTTCTAGATGCGGCGCAAGAGGCAATGAAGGGGCAATTTGACAAAAATGTGTGGAATAATACCAAATGGAAGAGTGGAGACAAGTTTTGGCTGGACAGATGCAACATCTCAACCACCCACCCCAGTCCCAAACTAGAACACCGCTGGCTAGGACCATTCCTAATAGCTAGCCAAATATCTAAGTCCACTTACAAGCTGACCCTTCCGCTTTCTATGCAGGGGGTCCATCCGGTTTTTCACCTCTCCGTCCTCTGCAAGCACAAACCCGATGAAGTAGCAGAGCGGCGGAGGAGGACTCCGGAGCCAGTAATAGTGGAAGGCGGTGACAAATGGGAGGTGGCAGAGGTACTTTAATGTTGGCGGAGAGGAAGGACACTCCAATACCTTGTTAGTTGGAAGGGATTTGGGCTGGATGAAAACTTGTGGGAGCCAGCGGAGAACCTGAAAAACTGTGGAGATCTACTAGCGGACTTCAACATCAAGTCCCCGGAGGTGGCAGCCAAACACTGACGGTCCCGGAGAAGAAAGTGAGAAGGCAAGCTTTTTCCCATGGGGGTTTTTAATGCTATCTGGGGATAGAATGCAGAGCCAAAAGAGGAGGATTTTTTTTATTCTCATTTGTTTAAACAGAAAAGGGGGCGGCTTGGGCATTAAAGGGGGGATAATGTTATGAGCTGTAGTGCGGGCTCCGCAGCGCAGGACTTCATGTACATAGCTTACATGTACATGTCAAAGGCGGCACTCTCAAGGTTTGAGAGCCTGGAGATCCTGGACTGCTCCTCATCCTGAAATTAACCATATAGCACCCAGACTCCTCTTCCTCTCCACAGAACAGACCATAACACGCGCCCTTTTTGCCAAAATCAGGCACCCAACACCGCTGGGTGGGTAGCAATGGTCTTTTTGGCGGGTACTGGCGGTACCCGCCATTTTTGTTTTTCATTGTAACTCACTCTCAAGCCCCAAAGGGGGTGCAGAATGACTTACTACCCTCTGGATGGCCAGCACAGACTGGTCATCAAGGTGCCTGGTCATTGGCAGGGCCATCAAGAGAGTGTGTCCTCTTGATGACCAGCTAGAGAGGAGTATGGGTTAGGTCGCTCCCTCAATGGCCTGCAGCTTTAGCGGCTCTCCAAGATGCTCTCATTGGCCAAATGACCGGCCATTGAGGAACTGTGTTGGTCCTTACCACCCTATTGGTGGCTGGACAGGTGGTATTGGGGTACGGCACCACTTTTTGCCAAAAAATGGGCATGTGGCACCACCTGGCGGGTGCAGGCCCCACCCACGGGCGCCAGGTACCAATCAAAATTCTCTAAACCTGGATGGAATTTTGCAGTGGTGTATCCCCACTGAAGTCTGGTTATTGTGACAATTAAAAAAATATAGTTTTATTTGTTATGGGTGCATAGAAACAGGCTAATAAAATAAAAAAGAAGCTATATAGGGTGCAGGCTTTTCTTTTCATTTGTAAATTATTTTGCTTCACATATTAAAACCAAAATGTGTTTTTTATAAGTTTCAGTGTCCAGGGAAATGCCCTCTTTTGGTAGCTGAGCCTTGAACCAAATTTCCATCAAGTCAAGAGCAAGAGCAAATGCTCGCACTATGTTCATAGGACCATCCAAGTTGATATATTGTTGAATGAGAACTTGTCCATCATCAAATTCTTTGCTCTTTAGTCCTTGGAGGGGATGAATTGTACCCAGAAGAGGAGGATGTTTGCCATTTTCCATGAAGATTAGATTGTAAAACCATTCCAGAATTACCTCGTGATTATCTTCCAAGTTTTTCAAAAGGATTGTATTCAGTCCATGAAGAGAGACAAAGTTGTGGCAAGAGTGTAAAGCCTCTCCAATCTTGTGTATTTTTCTGATCATACTGAGACTATTTCTACTTGCTGACATAGTTGGATTTGATAAAAACCTGATTTGATTTGTTTGATCAGTGATGTAATGGGCAAAATTATTTGAATTATTTCTTGAAAGTATCTGTAATCCTGGAGTTCTATTAGGAAGTCTGTATAATTTCTCAATTAATTCATGTTTTCCAGCAAGTCTTTCATCCAATTTCTTCCATTTGCAGAAATTGGCAACACTCTGCCTTCTAAGGGAAGTCGCCACCTTTTTTATGATAATTTTCATTGGATCACCCTCACCCAAGTATCTATTGTCTGATCCCACTAGTTTATGATAAATTAACCTCTGATATCTTGTAGCTTGATATTCCATCTGTGAGCGTAAATCTTGTAACATGTTAGACTTGACACAATTCATCCCTTTTGTTTTAAATGACCATGGGATTGATGTATTCTCAGTGAAAGTTGGTAGTTGTGTAACACCCAAATCACAGTTAGATTTTTCCCTTATTCCATGATGATGAAGGCATAGGGGAACTGCCACCTTATGTGTATTATCAATTCCTAGATATCCAAATGGATCCCTCAGTGAGTAATAATTTTGTTTAGTTGAAATCATCATGAAAAAAGCTGACCTTTCTGTCCCATTCCGCTGATATTCCCAGAATTAGGAATTTTTTTGGTGCAGTGGGTTACTTCACAATTCAATGTGCCTCCTTCTCCCCTGCAAGGGGCAACAGCTTCCTCAGCCAAATAATGAATTTTTTCTATGTTATCAGAGTAAAACACAGATGCATGATTAGCCAGGTTTGAATAGTTATCTGCAGCAAAAGTTTTCATATCCATCCTAACCTTTTTCATTGGATGTGTTCTTGGTCAAATACCAGGTGCTGGAGCTTTCATCAATTTGGGGAAAATATTCAAATGGGATCTGGAATTCTGCTTCATTCCCCCAAAATGATTTGGCATCCTTATCAATGCAATTGAAATCTATTCAATTGCAGTAAGATTAGCTGATTATCACAGAAAAATTTGGATACATATATTTCTCTGAGGATTGAGCATAAAATCAACCAACTTTTATCCATGATTCCATTATTTATATTGCAACCAGATGTTGATGATACTGACCCACTCATTTCTGCATCATCAAAAAACTGAGGAACACATTTGGGAATGAACATTCCAAATTGGCTTAAAAAAACTGAAAATAACTTATAAGCATCAGTACCCATTACTGCCAATCAATATTCTTATAGCTTATAAATCTCACCATCTGAATCAGATCCATCTTCAAATGAGTCTTCCATCAGGTTGGAAGAAGTGAATCCTGATGTTTTTTTCTGTTTTTGAGGTCTCCAGTTCTGAGCAGGAAAATCAGAAAGGTCTTGAAATTTGTTTGGATGAGTCTTGGGAGTGATAGAATCAGCAGATTTCAGTTTTCTGGTAAAACCTGAAGTTGCAAATTTGGGGTGATAAATGGTGATAATTGCCAGTAAGGCTGATGATAACCAATTCATATTGAACTATAATATTGAGTTGTTTTTTTTATTGAAAATAAAGTAAAAGAATTATTGAGCAGAAAAGATGGGATGTTTTTTTTTCCTGGATACACTACACCAGTTCTTGCCTTCTATGGCAGATTTGACCCCTGTCCTTTTTATGTCTCAGAAAATCATACAGACATGAATTTATGTGAGATTACACAAAGAATCCTACATTTTCATATTACAAGAAGCTACAGATTATGCTTCAAACTATTGATCTTACCTGTCCCATCAAAGAAAAAAAGCCACATAATTTTGTGCCAAATAAGTTAACAATGTCCTACATGGGTTTCAGAGCAAAACAAGTACCAAAATATACACACCAGATGTCTTGAAATCAAAAATTGCAAGCTCAAACTTCATTCCAAGGGGTTTGAAAGTTGGCACTACAAACCATCCACAGAAATTTTCACAACCTTTCCACACCAGCACCTAGATGACCTCCAATCAAGTCATAAATCAGCATCAAATTATTCAAAAAGATTCACTGACAGGGATGCTTCAGAATTCTGAGCCTCTTTTCTGCTCACAGCCTCTCATCTCTTTTAAAAAACTTTCTATCACTCTGTGTGTGGGATGTCTATTTTATGTTCCATCTCAAGTGGTCTTTCCATCCCAAATGGGATGTCTTTCCATCTCAAGTGAGATTTCTTTCCATCACAAATGGGATGTCTCCCCATCTCAAGTGAGATGCATCTTCTCTCCATCACAAGTGTGATGTGTACTGTCCATCTCAAGTGAGATTTCTCCTTCCTGTCTTCTTTCAATCACTTAAGGCCCCCTTTGGATCTTGCAAGGGGGATCTCTAGTTGTCTCTATATATTTCTACTCCTGATATTTGAAATACAAGCATTGATTCAGAGCTTCTTCCAATCTTGCCACCTTGGGCAGCTCCTTGGTCCTATCCTTTGTTTCTTCAGGATAGCCCCCCTTTCCTTGTCTTCTTTTCTCCAAGAAAAATCTCAACAGGATGGATAGTTATTTTTTATTAGAGCCATAGTACATAGCTATTTTAATGTATGAGTAGAATCCAACTGCATTATTTATCAGTTTGGATTTTGAAAGTATTATTTTCAGAAAAATGTTCATTCTTACCTTTTTCTTGAATGTGTTCTTCATCATCAAAATATTGAGAATCAAATTTTGGAATGAACATTCCAAATTGGCTTAAAGAAATCACATTAGCATTCACATTTTAGTTTGTTATCTTCACAGACTGAATCAGCTTGCCAGCCTTAGAGTCAACGCAGCTGACCTAAAACTGCCTTTTATCTCCATTTTATACCTAAATGTGTTTATATCTTTTTAACCTTAACACTTAAGGTTTTTTTCACTTCAGATTCTTATTTGTCATGTAATTTTGACCCTAGTTGAAACTTACCACTTCTTTGTAACTCTACTCCTTCCCTGAGTTATTGAGTTGTGGCGCGCATGTGCAGTTGTGACGTGTAAGTGCTACCAGGTGTGCCAACCAAATGCACATATGTAATTACATAATCAAACTTTGAAAATTTTTGAATTCAGGATCTCCCTTGCATCAGGAGGATACACAGACTTCAGCAGACCAGAACCACACCTCCAGACAACCCAGGATCACCAAAACAAGTCCACTACACTCCCAGTATCACCAACAGGAATATTGACAGTTATTCCCCTTTTCATTGACCCTTGATTATCTCAGAGGAGTTCCTCTCTGTCTCTTTGACTGCTTTCTCTCCTCTCTTGTTTGCTTCTCTCCTCTTTGATCACAGGTACGTATACCTCTAGACATCTACTCTCAATGACAAGGATCAATCCATTGCATATCCTTCTTTTTATGTGGTTTTTGTCAGTAACAAACCACATAGGGATCCCTTTAAAGAACCTTGAATATCCACAGAGAAGTCTAAAAAAATTGTGGCTGATTAGACCTGTCTAATTCAGATACCTTCCACGTTTCCATTGTGAGAAGAGGCTGTTGCAATCTCTGGCACAGCTTGGCAGCACTCCCTTGAGGTATAGCATTGCTAGTGGATGTTAGTTCCCACCTACAGGTCAACATAACCTTGATTATCATCTCTCAGATCATCTCTTTCTTTCTCTCTCTTTTTCTCTTACTGTTTGTTATTTCTTTATCCCAAGAAATCCAAGCAGTGCCCACCCATTTTTCTTGTGTCCTGCTGTAACATAAGAGATACAGGCTCACACAGATATCTCTGGAAAAGAAAGAAGTAGTGATCACAATACACAGGATGCTTTGCTTTTATATTGACTGAATTTGCCAGTGTAAGCTTTTTACAGGAGAATATTTGTGAGAGAATGCTGAATAATTTTTAGCAATTGTGCTCCAACCTATTAATATCACTTGTTCCACCAAAGAGAAAAGAACAGAAAGCTGCACTAAATCAGCATAAATATGGTCTACATAATCAGTTCCAAAATCCAGGGTCACAAAAATACACATTCTTTCACAAACTCATCTAAGTCCCTCCTGCGGACAGCCCTTCGCGCTTCCCTCAGAGGGACTTACACCTAAGAGGTGAAAGTTGGTGTGGCAGGAAAATGTTTCAAGCCTCATGCAAGCAAGGAAAAAGGTTACATGTGTTCTCCCTCTGAGAGTTGGGCAAGTTGCTCCCTTGATTATACCAAGAAGAAACTGAATAAATAAATTTTTGCAAAGCTGGCGCTGTCTGCAACATGGGGATCCTTGATTTTATCAAAAAAAGAAAGAATCTGATATGATGAGGGAGAAAATGGCATATTATGGAAAATTTTGTGAATTTTGCAAAAAAAAAAAAAAAAAAAAAAGTTCCTTGTGTGCCAACATTCACCACTTGCCTCTCGGAGGGACTGCGTTAAGTTTGGCTCCTTCATGTTTCTGAGATGAAGCCCCAACTGCTGGGGAGGCCCTCTCTGATGTCAGGCTTTGCGTCGTAGTGAAGTCAGACGTGAGAAGATGTTTTTAGCGCAGTTTGATTTGACATTGCGCACTATAAAGTACCATCAGAACGGGCGGACCTACCGCCGACACTATAAGATGCCCTAACGGGCTACAAATTTTCCGACACAAGATCCAAAGAAGAAAATAGGCTTAGACTAGAGAAAGGGAAGGGAGAGAGACAATGGAGAAGATAGGGAAAAATGAAAAAGATGATATGACAGCCAATCGTTTGTGAGGATGTACATATTTATGCAGAGTGTGTTTATGCTAGTCATATCCAGCCCAGCGTGGGAATAGCAGAGGTTGAAGAAGCTGTCCATATCTATCGTAAGATGAAAACTGAACGGGATTATCTGCTTTATGTCTTACCACCACTAGCACCTGCACCAGCATCAGATCCAGTAGGCGAAGAAGGTCGTTCTGAGCAGAAGGGCGGATTGTGCTGGCTCACTTTTCCTGAGCGACCGCAACCAGGCCGACAAGAAGACCGAGGGGCTGCCGCCGGCGGAGACGGCTCGGCGGCGAATGGGGCGGGTGACGAGCACTTCCCGGAGTTCCATTCCGCCCCACCATCCCACCAGATCCTCAACATCGTCCGAGAGAACTTCGTGCCCTTCTTACAACCGCAAGGCCCATCGAGGTCCAACGAACGATGGATGGTTATGTGGAATGACCGAGCTGGACAAGGGCTTGCGAAGACATGGCTCGATCGGATCGTCTTGCCTATCCTCGACTTCGTCGGCACCCCCGCCTCTGATATCCGGGTCTACGAATCCCGGCAATCTGGCTGGGAAGACGATCTTATGAAGAAGACTGACGAGAAGCGCCCGACGAAGGTGATCATCCTCGGCGGCGATGGGACAATCTCAGATTTCTTGAGCCAGGCCTATGCTAATCACCAGGAACGAAAGAAGAGTGATCCAAGTGGCTGCATGGACCAGCTTCACTTCGACCTGGTCATCCTTCCCCTCGGCACAGCGAATGCGATGTTCTTCAATACCCATCCCAAAGTGAAAGAGCTGTCTAGGCCGAAAGACATCCTGGCGGGTCTGTTGGACGCTGTACTGGAGCCCACTCGGCGGGCCGATGGAGTGCCCGAGCTTGCACCGTCCAGGGCGACATTGACGGAGGTCCAGACGCTCGATCGCAGCAAAACGCTCGTCCAAGAATTGGTCGCATTCGTCGTCACCTCCACAGCCTTACATGCCTCGATCCTCGAGACTGCCAACCGATTGGTCCTCCAACCAGACTACCAGCCTGCAGGAACTGAGGTGTTCCAACGAGCGTTTCTGAGCAACGTTTCGCGGACCTGGAATGCCACCGTGAGCCTCCTTCCGTCTGCGCTCGATGGTACGATCCAAAGATACGATCCGACGACCGAGAGACTCTTGCCGGTCAGCATGGATGGAGGAGGAGATGGTATTGGAGCAACTCCCGAGGTCCGATTGGAGGGCCCGTTTAGTTACTTCACGGGGTGTTTAGTCGACCGGTTAGAGAGCAAATTCATCATTGCTCCTCTAAGGAATCCCGACCGACTGCCACCATCCCAACAGCGTTCCAGAGCTTCGACGATCGACCTGGTCATCCTCAGACCGACCCGTGACGCCAGGCTCAAATCCATCCTTCAGGACCCTCAGTCTACTGGCCCTGTTCGCGACGATGCTCTCACTAAATTCGTCAGCCTCGTCTTACAAACCGCGTATCATGAAGGCGACCACATCAACCTGTTGTCTGATGATGGGCTCCCAATCGTTGAATATTATCGCTGCGGGGGCTGGATTTGGACTTCCGTAAGCACTTCCTTCCCTAATTCACGTTGTTTGACTATCATCCAACTTTGTCTTCCCTCCAGAAAAGTTAGTTGTAAAACTAATGCGATCTCTATTAACCTAATGATCTCTGTACCCTGATGAGACAGACTGATCAAGACCAGACTCATCAAGTCTGTATTGATGGCAAGGTGGTCGAAATCCCCCCTGATGGTGGTTCAGTAAAAGTTGAGGTCTTGTCCCCGGATCATACCAACATCACAGTTTATTAAAAACACATAGGATACCGAACTGTAATCTAGTCCATCAAGACAGAGTTACATTTTTTTTAGCTCTTGCAACTCAAAAAGGCTTTTATCCATCTTCAACTCGCGCTCATCATTCAACAAGTACCAAAAATATCTACCTACCCAACAAGAAGTCATATATTGTATTAGAACAACAGGCAAAATAGATGAACGTTCGAAGACCCCCAGCAATTTAATCAACCCAACCCAGCAACAATGTTGACCCCCCTGTCTTTGGTTGCATCATTCCCTTCAGACCAGTGTACGCCAAAATTCATAACCTTTTTTATGATCAGCTTCAACTCGGCTGGTGGTGATTTTGTGTACTGACAATTAGAGGAGCTACTTGAGAATCCTTGATTGGTGGAAAGCCAATGGGAGAGAACTGCCTCACCCCTCTGAACTAGTCACCAGACACCCAGCACTGACAGTCAAGATGGCTTCATCACCGGGTACCCGGTACCCCCGCCCATGCCAGGTGCGGGTGTATATATTTGGCAAAAAAAAAAGATGGGTACCAACCCTGTTGAACTCAACACAAGTCTCTACATGCTTGTGGCGCACAAGCACCCACCTGTCAGGGAGGAACAAGTCTAATGTCCAACATATGCCTTGAGGCTGTTCAGTTTTTTGGCTGAAATTGCATTCTATTGCACTTATCACCCTCTACCCTGGACGGGCCTGGTTGTGTTGTTGCCTTGGGCACTATTGGAATCAGCTTCATTGTGGACACAATATCACATATCTCACAAAACCTATAATATCCCCATCGCTTGGAAGTTAGTGTGATGCAAAAGAGTGGCCTGTGAAGCATTGTATGGCTCAAAACAAGAGAAAAGAGTCCCACCTTGTCCTGCAAATAGCCCAGTGGGTCCACTGCATTACCCAGCCTTCACAGTATTGCCCCATAGGTGAGCTCTTTGAGAAAGGGGATTACAGTCTCTCTCCATGGACTTTAACTATATCTTATGTGCTCTGGTAACTCCTAATAAATGCAAGAATTGAGATTTCAATTTTATTAAAAATGATTTGACAGGCTAACAAATTGTGAATCTCTCAATTGTCAGAAGAGTGAAGGTCCAGGGAGATTATATTCACAGCATCCATGATGGTATTTTAAGCTGTTTCTGGCTAGCCTGTCAAGGGTAAAGAGGATTAAAATAGCGGGGGGGCAGCTGAACCTTTGATTTGCAGCTGCAAAGCTGTCTTGAACTCCAGTAGACTTGTCTGCATGCATTGGCACTAAAACTTAATGTCTGGGTATGTGAAAGCAAAATTTGATCTGCATGGTTGAGGCCATCAATAAGTGATTTGGTATTTTGAAATTTCCTTGGACAAAAGCAAAAGTAATTTTCTGAGCTGAACCCCTTCAAGTGCACTGTGCAGTGGTGTAGCCACCTTGAAGTACAATCATCATGAAAAAGATAGGTTTAATTTTTTCATTAATGTGTAAACAGACAATTAAATTAAAAAATGAATCTATTGATGGCGCAGGCTCCATTTGGTATTTGTATATTCTTGAGCTTTCTGGATTATCAAAAGAATGTTTTCTCTATAATTTTCAGTTTCCAAGGAAGCACCTTCTTTGGATGGCTGATTTTTGTACCAAATTTCTATCAATTCAAGAGCAAGAGAGAATGCTCCAACTATGTTCATAGAATCTTCCAAGTTGATATGTTGCAGAATAAGGACTTGTCCATCATGAAATGTTTGGCTCTTTGGTAGCTGGAGCTTGAAGGTATTGATTGTACCTAGAAGAGGAGGATGCTCTCGATTTTCCATGAAGATTAGATTGTAAAACCATTTGAGAAGTGTCTTGTGATTTTCTTCTATGTTTTTCAAAAAATTTGTGTCCAAACCATGCAGAGAAAACAAGATGTGACAAGAGTGTAAAGCCTCTCCTACTTTCTATATTTTTTTGATTAAAACTGTACTAATTCTACTTGCTGACATATTTGAATTTGCGGAAATCCTGATTTTATTTGTTTGATCAGTGATAGAATAGACAAAATTATTGGAATGTTTTTTCTCAAGGATCTTCAATTGTGGATTTGTCTTTCGAAGCGCGTATAAATCTTTAATCAATTCATAATTTCCTTTAATTTTTTCTTCCAATTTCTTCCATTCACTGAAATCCAGAATACTTTGCCTTCTGAGGGCTGTTATTACCTTTCTGATTATACTTCTCATTGAATAACCATTACTTAAGTATTTTTTGTCTGATCCTTCAGGGTTTTTCTGAATTAAATTCTGATATCTACCAGCTTGATTATGCATTTGTGACTCCAAATCATTCATCATCTTAGACTTGACACGCTTTTTCCCTTTTATTTTTCTGAGAAAGGGAACTGATGACTTCTGAGCAGCTTCTTTTGGTTGCACAACATCCAACTGTTGGTGAAAATCTTCCCTTTCTGCATGAAGGCTGAGTGGAGCTGCCTCCTTGTTTGCATGAGAAACGTCTAGACATTGAAATGGACCATCACTAAGTGAGAATTGGTTTTAGGTAAAATCTTTGTAACCAAGCTCACCCTTCTGTCCCAATCTACCACAATTTTCCACAGAAATAGATTCACTTGATTGGATTGGTTCACAATGCAAGGTACCTCCTTCTCCCCAAAGAGGAACATCTGAATCAGATAAATATAAGTCAGGAAGGTTTCCTGTATGATAATAGTAGAATCCAGATGTATTATTTATCAGTTTTGCAGGATTATTGTCAGTAAAAATTATCAAATTGATTAGTACCATTCTGGTTATATGTGGTTTTGATGCAAGGGCTAGAGCTTTCATGAAGCTGTGGATAAACTTCCACCTCCCTCTGCCATTCTTCTTCATTCACCCAAAGTAAGTTGGCATTATGATCTATGCAATTGGACTCTGGATGATTGTAGGAAAATCAGATGAGTATTTCATAAATCTTTGAAATTATGAATTTTGCAGATGATTGAGCATAAAATCAACCAACGTTTATCCATGATTCCACCATTGGTATTAGAGCCAGATGTTGATACTGATCCACTCAATTCCACATCATCAAAAAATTGAGGAACAAACTTGGGAATGAACATTCCAAATTGGCTTAAAAAAACTGAACATAACTTATGAGCATCCATTAATTTTGATCAATATTGTAACTTTTTAATCTCACCAACTGAATCAGATCCATCTTCACTTGATTCTTCCATCAGGGAGCAAGGAGAATATCCTGAGGTTTTTTGCTGTTTTTGAGGTCTCCAATTCTGATCAGGAAGATCAGCAATGTTTTTCAATGTGTTTGAATCAGTGATAGATTCAGCAGAGTTTAGTTTTCTGGTAAAACCTGCAGATGCAAATTTGATGTGATGAAGGGTGATCATTTCCACAAAGGCTACTCTGCACCATTTCATATTTGGATTGTACTGATTATAAGTCTTGTTTTTCCCAAAAGTAAAGAATCAGTCAGCAGAAAAGATGGGATGTTTGATTTTGCATTGATACACTGTGCCATTTCATTTCTTTTATTCTACCCCTGTCTACCCCTGCGGTTTTTGTGTCCCAGCAAGTAATCCAGACATCAATTCATTTGAAAATATGTAAGCAATTCTGTATAAGACAAGCTGCTACCAATTTTGATTCAATCCATTGATCTTACCTGTTCTACCAAAGAGAACAAAAAAATACAGAATGCTGTACCAAATCAGTTTGAATATGGTGCATAAAATTTTCAGAGCAACAATACTATCACAATTATACACATCAGATGTCTTGAAAAAAATGTAGTAAGAAATTGCAGCTAAAAGCCATGCACACCAGAACCTAGATGATTCCCAATCAAGTCATAAATCAGCATTAAGGTATTCAGAAATATTGACTGGCATTGATGGCTATATACTGGGTCTTAGAGCCATAGTAGATATTTTATTCTTAGTAGCTAGACTGTGTTGCCCCATTCAAAATGATCAGAATTGTCAGGAAACAAATGGCTCCACCAGGAATCAAACCTGGGTTGGGCTAACTCTAGGTTAGGAAAATCTGCCATTGTGTATAGGACAGTCACCCCGATCTACTCCACAAAAGCAAACTTACATAACATCAGGCTATCAGCACTGTCAGCATCATTTATGGTGTTCAAAGTTTGTTTGCATAATTTTATCCCACTTTCTTAAATCCACAAAATCCTAGACCTTTGGATCTAAGTTTTGGGGTGTTTTTTTCTCACAAAATGTCATAAACAGCTTACAAATCTCACAGTACACGTTGAAATCCCCAAAGGCCCAAAGGCCCTATGGATGACCCTCCAGCTGTGCCAAAGCAACAAGCAAAAGTGGGCCTGTTGTTACTTTAGAGTAGTCCAGGAAGGCCCTAATCAAGTGATTAGTGAGCTCCCAGGGAGGGGATAGGACCAAACCGGATCCCCTGGGGGGACATACCTGTGCAAGTTGCTCTCCTTTAAATAAGCACTCCGGTGAGTTTGCAACAAGCACTGATCACCGCACACCGTGCCACAAGTTGCCAATGCCTTGTTCTTTACCAGTAGCCACTGCTACCGTCACCCTACCCACCCAGCGCCTTCCAACCACTGTGGCAACCAACTCAGCTATACCTCCATTTACGCCTGGTTCATTTCTCACCACAAGACACCGCCTGCCTCACCCGTCATCACCCCACCCATGGCTCATTACTAATTCTCCACAATTGTCTTACGTGCCCTCGAGTCCACTCGCCAATACCTTGCAGATGCACAAGTCCGAACCTCACTGCTCCTTTTCCACCCTGACACATGTCTTGCTACTCCGTTGGTTCACCCACCAAATCCTCCGCCCTCAAACTGTTCACTTCTAAAGCCCTGCTCTCCTTGCTTTTTGATAAGGCCCCTCAAACAGCCTCCCTCCCATGCTCCTTAGTCAACGATGGAATCACCTGAAAAACCATCAACCCGCGCTCATACTCTGTGATCACCAAATATTGCAACTTGGACTCATTCTTCATCCACTCCTCCGCTGGCTCCGGTGCTTACGGGATCATCAAACATCCCCAGGAGAAGTGCGCAGACGGACAGCCAGTCTGCTCGCCGCTGGTGATCAAGTACATCATCAAACAATGAATCCTTGCCGACTGTTGGAAGCCCCACAAAGTACTTGGTCCGGTCCCGATCCAGATCCATGTTGTGGACCATCTCAGGAGAGCCAACCATTGCACATCCATCATACCCATGGCCACACAGTACATGTAAGCCAGAGAATCCAAAGGCAATAGTACGCCTGTTGAAACAGTCCCTAACCGGACTGACCTTATTCAGCTTTGTGCAAAGTACAACACCAGCAGAGGCACTCTGTCACAACCCCACCAACAAGCCGGACACCCAAACATCTGTGGGATCTTGGACTAATTCGAGGACTGGGACTGCTATTATCTGGTCATGCCCCAATTCAGGGACATGAAAGATCTATTCGAACATCTCGAGCTGGACCCCGATGGCCTGCCAACTGCCGAGGTGCGCAGGATCTTTGGCCAGAATGGCCTGCCAATCTCCAAGGTGCGCGGGATCTTTGGCCAGATTGTCAACGGCTTCTCCTTCTTGCACAAATGTAACATCGTCCATCAGGATCTTAAAGACAAGAATATCATCCTCCACCGGCATGGTAGTGCCCAACTGATTGATTTCGGAATTGCTGCCTACGTCAGAGAGGGCAGAAAGTTTGAGATGTTTTTGGGTAAATTAGAGTGAACATCAATTCCCAGGTTTTTTTAGTAGGCACATCTTTCTGGATAATTGTTTACAGTATATAATTCCTTCTTGAATATAAAAGCTTTGTTGCTCCAGAGGTCCTCAAAGGGGTCCCAAACTGCGGAAAATAGATTGATATGTACGGGCATTGGGGGTGATTTTATTTCTGCTGATCACCATAGAATGTTTGTTTTAGAACACCAAGGAAGCGGCAAAGTGGATTGGTGAGGGCAGTCAAGGGTGGCCAAAGCTCAAGACGCAACTGGACAGCATTTGTTTTTCATAATGTTCTTGAGCTCTGCGTTCATACTTGGTGATGCCCCTTCCTCTGCAGAAATTCATTGGAATCTGCGCAGTTGTCATGCAATTCAGCTTCTCAAGGTGCTTCTCTGTTGGCTTAATCTGATCCTTAACTGAATTGTGGTGTGTCATTGATAGTTCAGTTACTCTCCTGGAGCCACTCAGCTCTTGACAGTTATTCAAACTCTTTGAAATTAAGTTCACTTTTTTGTACAAGCTCAACTTAGCCTAAGCTGTTTCTTCATTATCAACAAAACTACAATCTTGCACTTTATTTTAGATTTTATTTACATCCTTGGACTATTGTACTGGCCAGATCCTTTCTGCAAGGATCAGTAAAGCCCTTCCAATAATTGGGACCTTGATATTTTATGGGTCAAGCTACAATAAACTGAGCTATGCTTCCTTGTTTTTCTTGATCCCTGGAGCCTATACCAGTTTGCCATCACCTTCCTTGGTTTGAAAAATCATGCTGTCAAAAACACTGCATAAAATTTTGCCCTATTGTACAAAACAATCTTCTTGGCCCCATTTGCATTAAGTGCTGCAGCGGTGCAGCTGCCTTGAACTCTAGTGTTGTATCACATAATCAGACAGTCATATCCCCTGCAAAAAAGATTTTATGATGTATGCATGCATAAAATTATGCAAACTAACTTTGAACACCTTAATTGGCTTGAACGGGGTTGAGGTTATCACAGTCAAACTGGAATTCATGCAACATCTCAGCCAAGCTAACATTGGTTAGGCCCCATTTTCCAGAAGTATATCATATATGGCCAGTGTAATGATTTAAACTATTGTGAAACCCGATCCATTTTTGGTGGAATTGATTGGATCTTATCACACATGATGTTATGCAAAAGTTACATTATTATGCTCACAATATATCAATGAAAAACAGGACTCTCATATCATTCACTCCTTTATACTCATCATGATATCATTCAAATTTGCAACACTTCCTTCTGATCTTCTTGTGGCTGTCTGCTGGGTCATGTCTCTGAAGGTTCAAATCCTAAACATGTAACAACTTCATCAAGAAAACAGTGGGGAGAATAAGCCAAGATAATTAGGGTGTTCAAAGTTGACTTACATAAAATCATAACACCATTAAATCATAAAATCTAAGCTGAAGAAAATATGTAGCACCCAAACACTCAAATTAGAGCAACACTTCTAAAATGGTACATATAAAATCATCATTTGAATTTTTTTTTGATTTTATGATTTTATGATTTCAAATTTGAACACCTTAAACAGTTTTGTGGACCAATTGGCAGAGAAAATGGCAACAGTCCACACTGAGTCTGGAGCAGCACAGCAGCTCTTGCAGCTTTATGTCTTTTTTTTTTTGATGGAAGAACTTGATTAACTTGAAAGATGGTGCTTGTTTGCTGATCAAAATCAGAAGACTGAGATGAGTAACCTAATTTCTGCCACTCCCTTATCACAACGGCATCTGAGGCTTTGAGCTGATCGGCAGCAGGAATGCAAAGTTGCATAGATAAAGGCTTTTGCATGTATTCAGTGTCACACGGGGTGCCCTGCAGGCTGCTGGTTTGATGATCTTCCTCTTGCGCCCGAAAGGTTAATTTGCTATGTATGTATACATATTTATGTAAATATGTCGCTGATACACATTCATGGTGCATGTATCCAACTGATGAATGGTTTGAGATGTGCGACAGGCTGTATGCGTCGCTGTAGCTGCATATAAGCATTTCCAGTGATGGGTATCCTTGTAGGCCGGGGCTGTCTCCACCTCCGAGCCCCCTGCCAACCGTGTCACCACCCCCCGGGGCCGAGCTCAGATATAAAAGGCTGCCCGCCCTCGGCCTGCCTCGCCACCCCTGCTGTACCACATCCGCTCCTGACCATCCATCGCCCGCTCGCCCAAGCCGAACAGCCCTGGGCCAATACATACATCATACACCCTCCCATCGATCGTCTCCAGCTGAACTTGCCTTGCGCAGCTCTTACCTAGCCATCCAGCCAACCTCCTTCCCCTCCTGCTTGCCCCAACACAACCAACCCATCTCCCCTTGTCCATCAGACACTCCCACCCGACCATGTCTACCGCTATGAACCTCGACCGACCTCTCGATGACATGTGAGCTATCAATCACCAACAGTCACACCCATTCCTCACATCAGTCGCTCACCACCAACCCCACCCCGATCCTCTTCTGCCCTTGTAGCATCTCTGACAAGCGCAAGCAGCACAAACGCTCCGGTGGCGTTGCTCGCCGTGGAGGCAGGACCAATGGTACAGGTCCAGTGTACGCCTTCTGGCTATCCCCATCGTTATCCCACTCCCTGCTAGCACTTACTTACCCACCATCCCGTTCGTCGCCCGCAGCCGTAATGGCCGCACGCCTCGGGCTCAACCTGCCGTCGCACCCGTCCCAGTCGCCAAATCTCTGCAGCTTCCCCCACAGATGGGGCAAGGAAGCAAGATCATTGTTTCCAACTTGCCTCCAGATGTGACTGAGAATCAGATCCGGGAACTCTTCTACACCACCGTCGGTCAAGTGACCCGAGTCACCCTCAGCTACGACAGCCGTGGCGCCTCGAAGGGTATCGCACAAGTCGAGTTTAAACGGAACGAGGATGCTACCAAGGCATTTCAACAGTACAACAAGGTTACTTACAAAGCACCCATTCTTCATTGTCTCGGCTGGCCTGTCTTTCCTGCGTACTTTAGTTTCCGAGACATCAACTGACACCTCTTCCTACGATCTCTCAGCGTCTCATTGACCAGAGTTCGTTATTTCGTTCTTTTTTCATGAGCTTTTTCCTTTAGGCTGCCCCTTCATCAGTCGCACTTGAGCTTGTCCCAATCCGAGCCGCACGGCCGATGGTCTTCTGCGCTGCTCGTTCCGAGCGAACCGAGGATCCGGCAACCTCAGCCCCTTGTGGGCAGATGGATTTCACCTGTTCCAACACGGTCCTTGGATGGAGCTGGCTCTCTGAAAAAAACCTCGGTTTCTTGAGGCGACCGCCAGTCTTCCATCCTGGCTGTCAACTACAGTGGTTCATGGCATCAGCAGACACTCGTCACAGTAGTGGTAGATCCAGTTGGCGTTGCTAAAGCTCCTTCGAACGGCAGTCGCAACTTCGAGCAATCTCTTGCCTCCGCTCTTGAATACCTGCAGCCAGTCGCATTAAGACCAGCCACAGGACACTGATGTCACTCTCCATCTTTCTCGTCCAATCTACCAACCTCACAAAACATCTGCCCGAAAATCACTCTTCGCCCTTGTATCGATTCAATTCTTGATTCTCACAACTCTCAGACCGACCCATGAAAGTTGAAATCGTTGTCGATCCAAGTCGTATCCCACCCCCACCGCTCTCAACAAGGGTCGCTCCTGCAAACAAGCAAACCGCTCCTGCAAGGTGATTACCGTCTCATGCTTTTGAAAGATCCAGGCCGTCTTGATCCCACATCGACCCGTATGATGGAATGATCGCGCCTTGGACGGTTGAGAGTAAAATACTGAAGACCCGATTGACTTATGCTGCCTACGTGTCTACCTCTTCGCATTCACATTCGAAATCCAATATTCTATCCAAATCCGGCACAATCGTCATCCTCTGCAACTTCCGATCATCATCATCATCATCATCATCATCATCATCATCATCATCATCATCATCATCACAGTGCTGGAGCAAATGGCCAAACGGTCACCAATGGCACCAATCGACGATCTGGTCGTGGACGAGGCAAAGGTGGTAACAAGGGCCCCCAGAAAAGCGCTGCTGAGTTGGATGCAGAGGTACGTCGTCGTTCTGGTATCTCTACAGAACATTCCCTTGGCTAATGCTCGTTTCTTGTCACATCAGATGGAAGATTACCAGAAGGCCAACGAGTAATTGTGAGGTGCTCCTAACTGCCATCGTTTAGTATCAGAAACTCGAAGACTGCAAAACATTTCTCAACAAAAAAACTTAATGGTTGTATTCCTATCTGAGCGTCGAATTGAGTCGTATCTGATAGCCCCCCACAGTGTGTGATCAAACACGGGGAACTGTTACAGTTTTTCTTAACTATTCCGGTTGAATTCTCGTCTATTTTAAATTTGTTCTCTCCCTCCCCTCCTCTCACCATGGAATCTACGCTCCAATATCGTGCAATTCTAGTTTGTTGTCCAAAAAAAATTCAGTCAAAAAATTGCTACATTTCCTCCTTTTTACTGTGTTGTTTTCGTCTCATTGCCATGATAAAGCTTGCCCCGTTCAGTTTGATTGGTTCGAAGGGGTTGCCTATGCGTATCAACTTTCTGAGAGATGGCTCCACGCGCTACTGATCATCTGCTTCGCCTTTTCGCCATCCGCTCAGTAATTTAAGCTTATCTTCCGACTTAGGCCCCGTTTGGAGCCAATATAGGTGATATAATCATTTGTAAATTCAATAAAAAATACAAAACTCAACATAAAGAATCCATTTTTTTTTTTTGTAGGAAACCTACAGTACTGGTCTCATCAACTATGAAGTCAGATTTAACTGATTCAGCCATCTTCAGCACCATAATACCATTATATTGCTTTGTTTTGGTCAAAAGCGATATAATGGTACTGCAGTATTGAATATGGCTGAATCAGTTGAATCTGACTTCATAATTGAAGAGACCAGTATTGTAGGTTGCCTAGAAAAAATATTTGGAGGCTTTATGTTGAATTTTGTAGTTTTCATTGAATTAACCAATGATTATATCACCTATATGGGTTATCAACATTGTGAACTTTTGTTCTTTCTATTTCTATTATTGTATATTCTATTGCCATACCTTTCTATTTGTTTCCTCACTCTGTTATTCCATATACCCATATGCCATAGAACCCAGTCTATATATCACCACAGGTGCACTAAAAGTTTTCTGATGGGGTCCAGAAATAATCTACAGGCTTTTGGAAATATTCAGGGAGATTGTTGAGAGAATATATTCCCAGTGTGGAGGCGCTGGACCAACAAAAACGGCCAAGTTTGTGTTTTTTTTGTGAAATGCCAGTGAATCCACAACAAAATGGACAAATGAACCAACAAAGCGGCCATTGTTATGCTTTCAGAGCAACAATCCGGCCACTTTGGTGTTGGTCTGACGGCGCCTCTGGCGCAACAAAACAGCCACCATGGCTCTGAGCCAACATTCCTAGCCAAACATGGTGCCTGAGCCGACACTCCTAGACATAAATGGCTCTGAACCAGATATTCTGGTCAGTCACGTTTCATGTTTTGAATCTAGCCATCTTTCCTTGCTTCCGCTTTGAGCATCCGCCAAACATGTGGGATCAGTATCAGTCTGTATCAGTGTATGTATACAATGGTAGCAGTACTCAGACACATGTCAGTGTCAGGATTGGTTATAAATCCTGTAATAGTACAAGTACCTTGCCAGGCAGGAGAGCAGCCTGATTCCTATATATACCTCTTCTGTTTTAACCCGCTCCAACCCCCCCCCATCATTCTTGGCAACTTCTTTATCACTCAACAGGGGGTTGGTTAGGTGCCCTGAAGAGTTGGTCAACTGTTTACATGCTGCCTTTTATGCTCTCTCTATCATGCTCCTCTCTGACTTGATTGGGGGTCAGTTAGGTGCCCAGGAGAGTCAGAACAGCATTTCAGAGCATATAAGCTGAGGAATTGAGACCACCTCTTCCTTTTATTCCAGCAAAAAAATCATTATTGACTGGATAAGAAGAAAAATGGTTGTCAAGTGATTTGCCAACTTACACCAGACTCTCTTCGGAGGGCCTGGTGCAGCCTGGCTGACGCAAAGTACCCCTTGCAAAGGGAGCCTCCGCAAATCACTCTAACTTAACTGAGTCAACGGGCCCTGTCCTGCAAGGACCCAAGTCCACTCAACAAGCCGTTAACCTCTGCAAGGACATCCAGCAAGCTGTAAGACTCGCAGGACATCCTCAGATGGCCTTTGTGTTTGGTAAAGGCATTGCTTTTGTACCCATGTGGTGCAGAAAGTAGGTACAGTTGCCACAATAGCCCTTATGTACATATTTATGTACATATTGGTCTGTATATGTAGCTGTGGCACAGTGTAAATCAATAACCCAATAGCTTCTGGCCATCTTGGAGAATCAATTTGTATAAAAAAAATGCCAATGCAAAAAAATTCAAGACCCTGCAAAAAACAAAAAGCTGTCCGACATGTTGGTCCAGCGCCTCCATATCCCAGTCCCTTTGTACATATTTCCTCCAATTTTTTTTTTTGAAATGGAATATTTCCCACAATATCTATGCAAAAGAAAATATTTCCTTCAAATGTTTCCAAAAGTCACAGGAAATATTTTCTTTCCTCTGGAAGTTCAAGCAAATATTTCCTTGCACCTACAAAAGTCCCCAGAAATATTTTCCATGACTCTGGAAAGTTGAAATAAATATTTCCACTAATTTTCACTCTTCATGCTGGGATAACTGGCCCAGTTCTCTCCCACAGAACACAACAGTTGGGTCTAATTGTGGTGAAAAACCTGCTGAAGTGCTGCAGGTTGCGCAGCTGTGACCATCTCCTTCTGACCGGAGTTTTGAATTGTGAGCCAAGCGCTCAGAGTCCTCCCTGTTGTGACCTGACACAGAAGGTCACAATCTGTGACACTTGCCCACCCTCAAGAACGGTTATTAGCGGGAAACTAGCTGCAGAGCTAGTTTCACTACTTGCATTATCATTCTCACTGTTCTGGTCATCTCACTCCTGCTCCAGCAGTACCCAATAACTTCCATCTCCTTGCTTCTACCACCAGCTGATCTCTTTAGAGATCCGCCCTCGAATCTTTCCATTTTTCCATTGGGCAGTCAACCGGTTGGAACACTTATTCAATTGTGCGGCCCACACACAGCAATCTCCTCGCCATCTCCGGCGGCGGCTACTAGCCTGCGCCCCTTGCGCTCCTCAAAAGACAGCTACTCGCCTCCTCCTCATTCTCCTTTGTTGCTCTAGGTGCCGCGCGCAGATTGCATCAATTGGTTGGAGCCGTCATATGAGCTTGGATCGCTACTCACTAGGGTAGTTGATGTATGCTGACTATTGATTGATGGGGGTACAGAAAAAAAAGTCTTACTTGGTCGTTGACAAACAGTCTGAGGCAGGTGAGTTAGCATTGACTGACTAACTTCAAGGTCTGGGGAGTCCCCACAACAATGGTCAGTGGAAGATGCGCCTCTAGCAATCACCAGTAATCTAAATTTGCCCACGATTTTATTTCCAGATGCAATGCAAATGGTTAGGAGAACAAGTAGCCACACCGTTGTTGAAGCTAGCACTGCACAAGCAAGAAGCGGGCAACTGGGGCCCAAATGCAACGCTCAAGTTCTCGGAGCATGGGGGCACAGGTGCAATCTGGAAAGCGGTCAGCCAATACATCCCGCAAGACCGGTTCCGATTCGGCCGCCAACTTGGGTCCATTGACGGCCAGAAACGTGTCCCATCCTTTGACAACAGCTTCCAAGTCTTGTACAAGAACATGATCAGCTCAGTCCCTTTGGACCTCTTCTGCGACTTGATCAACCAGGAGAAACAGGTCACTGCACCCTCCCTGAACACTTCTACCAACGGAACGTGTCAAGCATCAAGTCCTCCCCTTCCTTTGGATCCATCTGCTTGGCCTACCGATTACCCGCACTTCTGGTGGTGGTAGCAGTATGAAGGTGCTGGACCGACAAAAACAGCCAAATTCGTGTTTTTTTTGTGAAATGCCGGTGAATCCACAACAAAATGGACAAATGAACCGACAAAGCGGCCATTGTTATGCTTTCAGAGTGACAATCCGGCCACTTTGGTATTGGTCTGACGGCGCCTCTGGCGCGACAAAACAGCCACCATGGCTCTGAGCCGACATTCCTAGCCAAACATGGTGCCTGAGCCAACACTCCTAGACAAAAATGGCTCTGAACCAGAAATTCTGGTCAATCACGTTTCATGTTTCTAATCTAGCCATCCTTCCTTGCTTCCGCTTTGAGCATCCACCAAACATGTGGGATCAGTATCAGTCTGTATCAGTGTATGTATACAATGGTAGCAGTACTCAAACACGTGTCAGTGTCAGGATTGGTTATAAATCCTGTAATAGTACAAGTACCTCACCAGGCAGGAGAGCAGCCTGGTTCCTATATATACTGCTTCTGTTTTCACCGGCTCCAACCCCCCCATCATTCTTGGCAACTTCTTTATCACTCAACAGGGGGTTGGTTAGGTGCCCTGAAGAGTTGGTCAAGCTGTTTACATGCTGCCTTTTGTGCTCTCTCTATCATGCTCCTCTCTGACTTGATTGAGGGTTGGTTAGGTGCCCAGGAGAGTCAGAACAGCATTTCAGAGCATATAAGCTGAGGAATTGAGACCACCTCTTCCTTTTATTCCAGCAAAAAAATCATTATCGACTGGATCAGAAGAATAATGGTTGTCAAGTGATTTGCCAACTTACACCAGACTCTCTTTGGAGGGCCTGGTGCAGCCTGGCTGAGGCGAAGTACCCCTTGCAAAGGGAGCCTCCGCAAATCACTCTAACTTAACTGAGTTGACAGGCCTCTTCCCGCAGGGACCCAAGTCCACTCAACAAGCCGTTAACCTCTGCAAGGACATCCAGCAAGCTTTACGACTCGTAGGACATCCTCAGATGGCCTTTGTGTATGGTTCAAGGCATTGCTTTTGTACCCATGCGGTGCAGAAAGTAGGTAGAGTTGCCACAATAGCCCTTATGTACATATTTATATACAGTGCCCGGAAGAAAGTTTTCATTAAATTTCTTTTGACAAGAACACATACAAACCATGCCTGCTAATTTCTGATTTATTAGGAGGATGGACAGAAAGGTTCCAAAAGAATGAATATAAGTAATGTTTTTGGAAAAAATAAGTGCATACTAGCTGAAAATATTTTTTTCATTAAATGATAATTTTGGAAAATCTTTAATACTATTCCAAAAAAATTGTGAATAATCAGAATCAATAGACTGACATGTGACGTGAATGATAATAAATGAAAAAAATGAATCCCAAAATCCATCCTAAATTTTTGTGGGCAGGGAAAGTACCTCAAAAATTGCAAATTTGCACTGCAGGTAACAAAAAAACAGTGTCTGAGGTGTTTTCACTGCCAACTAAAATTTAGGATGGATTTTGGGATTCATTTTTTTCATTTATTATCATTCACGTCACATGTCAGTCTATTGATTCTGCTTATTCACAATTTTTTTGGAATAGTATTAAAGATTTTCCAAAATTATCATTTAATGAAAAAAATATTTTCAGCTAGTATGCACTTATTTTTTCCAAAAACATTACTTATGTTCATTCTTTTGGAACCTTTCTGTCCATCCTCCTAATAAATCAGAAATTAACAGGCATGGTTTGTATGTGTTCTTGTCAAAAGAAATTTAATGAAAACTTTCTTCCAGGCACTGTACATATTGGTCTGTATATGTGGTTGTGGCACAGTGGAAACCAATAATCCAATAGCTTCTGGCCATCTTGGAGAATGAATTTGTATAAAAAAAAGATGCCAATGCAAAAAAATTCAAGACACTGCAAAAAACAAAAAGCTGTCCAACATGTCGGTCCAGCGCCTCCATTGTACTTTCTGCCTGATTTGTCTTCCTTGTTGTAACCTCACCCTCCCTGAAAACTGCCGCAAAATATTTTACGCAATAAATTTGGTTCTCTTGAATATCTTGTGCAATAAAATATGGATATCAGAATATTTTGCACAATAAAAAGGGTTTATCAGTATATTTTGTCCAATAAAATTTGGTTAACAAAATATTTTGCCGGATATATGGTGGGATTGGAGATATTTTCCCAAATATTTTGGATTTTTCATCAAGAATATCTTCAAAAAAATTGTAAAAACCACTCTGAGTGGTTTCTGAGATATTTTCAAAATATTTGGCGGGAAATGGATGACTTCCCGTCAAGATCTGG
Source organism: Puccinia triticina (assembly GCF_026914185.1). Classification (NCBI taxonomy): domain Eukaryota; kingdom Fungi; phylum Basidiomycota; class Pucciniomycetes; order Pucciniales; family Pucciniaceae; genus Puccinia; species Puccinia triticina. The sequence continues at coordinate 711,789 of NC_070567.1, read as the reverse complement.
GAGTCTCCCAGAAACAATCTAGAGCCCAAAAAGTAGATTTCCCTGCAAAAATCTAGACTTTTCGGGTCTAAAGCGGCATCTTGGAGGGTGCCAGATCCCACGGGAAGTCACCCAATGGAGGACTTCCCGTTGAGTCTGGGAGCCTCCCAGATCTCAATTTACACACCCAAATCCTTAATTTTTGACAAAAAGGGAAATGTTTTCCTAGCCCTACAGTTCATTACTTTCATGTGCACTGGTTGAGTTTTTGATGGGTGTCTTAATTTAGGATTTAGAGAGGCATCTAGAGCTCTCTAAATGATGACAGGAAGTCATCCAATATCCCAGAGAATATTTCCTAAATTTATGCAGAACATTGGAGGACTTCCCGTCGAGTCTGGGAGCCTCCCAGATCTCAATTTACATACCCAGACTCATAATTTTTGGTAGAAGGGAAAATGATTTCCTAACCCTACAGCTCATGACTTTCATGTGCACTGATTGTTGATTTGGTAGGGGTCTTAATTTAGGAGTTAGAGGGGCATCTAGAGCTCTCTAAATGCCGACGGGAAGTCCTCCATTGGAGGACTTCCCGTCGAGTCTGGGAGCCTCTCAGATCTCAATTTACACACCCAAATCCTTAATTTTTGATAAAAAGGGAAATGTTTTCCTAGCCCTACAGTTCATTACTTTCATGTGCACTGGTTGAGTTTTTGATAGGTGTCTTAATTTAGGATTTAGAGAGGCATCTAGAGCTCTCTAAATGATGACGGGAAGTCATCCAATGGACGACTTCCCGTCGAGTCTGGGAGCCTCCCAGATCTCAATTTACACACCCAAATTCTTAATTTTTGACAAAAAGAGAAGTGTTTTCCCAACCCTACAATTTATTGATTTCATGTGCACTGGAGGACTTCCCGTCGAGTCTGGGAGCCTCCCAGATCTCAATTTACAAACCCAAATTCTTAATTTTTGACCAAAAGGAAAATGTTTTCCTAACCCTAGAGTTCATTAACTTCATGTGCACTGGTTGAGTTTTTGATAGCTGTCTTATTTAAGGATTTAGAGGGGCATCTAGAGCTCTCTAAACAACGACGGGAAGTCATATTCCATTTCAGAAACCACTTTGAGTGGTTTCTGAGATACATATTCTCAAATCACAAACGCGGATGCTGTGACTCGTTCCTGGCGACGTCCGTTCTGAATGAACTGGAAAATATTTTGGTGCAGCTTGTACCCGCGGCTGGATGTATGAGTTTCCTCATCTCTCTTGGCTCATCCATCCAGTCGCGGACCATTAACATTTGTCCGACTCCTTACACCCCTCGCTGCCCGTCACCCGCCCGCTCGCATCCACTGCGCAACAGTCTGCAACAGTCCCTCCCCTATGTGCATATATGTACACATGTATGTAGAATGTGTATACACATACGGTCGTTTCCAGTCTACAGGGGTGCGCATACATACCCGCTGGTCCAAAGGAAACTATTATTTATTTTTGGAATGGAATTCCAGGAACCCCGGGGGAGGGAAGCGGACCTGAGGGACTGAATGACTCGCCGTCCTACATTCGGCAGCCGACCGGCCAGGTACTCCGGTTGCACCTGAGTTTTCAGGCTCAATCGAAATCGGTATCAGGCAGCGGACAAGACGGCCCAATCACTCGTCTGGGGCCTCATGCCCTGGATATAAATACTGAGAAGCTCCTCCTGGGGTGCCCCAACTTTTTGCATCGTTCCCACTTTTCTATCATCATCCTTGAAAAATTGCTTCACCATCATTCCAGTTCTGTCCCTACAATTCTCCTTCTGTCTATCTGTCATCCGTCCTTCGTCCAAAAACAACCCATCCTCCAGCCTTCTCCTCACCTGCGAACATCTACATCGAGGCAGCCCGGCTCTCACAAAACCCTCCTAACGTCCTTCAATATGACGACCGCTTCTGCCACATCTCCATCGTGCTATATGTCGGATACATCCAAGCAGGATGACTTCCAGAACAACTCGAGCCCGCCAACGTCGCTACTTAGCCTGGATTCAACGGATCCATTTGAGCATAGCATGAGCGCTGACACCTTCCTTGATTCAGACTTTGGAAGTCAAGGACGAAGCCCAGCTGGAAGCATACACTCCAGCCTATACTTGGATAACCAAGTCTTGTACCAAGATTACTTGATACTGGATTTGTTGGCCTACGGCCTTCCAGCCATTGAAGTAGATGCGCCATTGCCGACTCAGATGCTCCCCTACCCAAAATCTACACCACTAATCACATTGGGAACAGGTGGCCATCAAGTGCAAACGCTTGATGAAACTCCTCAATTAGATGTCCAGACATCCCTCAATGTGCTTGCACAAAGAGCTCCTGATGCTTACCTCCAATCTCAAGCCATCAAGGACTGGTCCGGGGCGTGTTCCACCGCTCTGTCGACTGAGAGTGCTCCATCACCCAATTCGTCGCTACCACAAGAATCGCAACACATGAGAGCTAGTGCTTCTATGGATCATCCGCCCCCAGCCACCTCCTCCCACGACTGGAGCACGAAGAACAAGCTCAACCTGACTGTTAATACGAATATGTCAGCTTTCAACGCCACCGACCGACTCTCTCCGAATTGCCTCAATCCGTTAACTCCTTATTCGGATTCATCCGCTTCTTACGTCTCGCCATCGGCCCCCTCGTTCTACTTTGAGCCTCAACATTCCAACCATGCCTCCCACCTGGCGCCCACGCCTCCGAGCATCGTTAACTGGCTACACACCAGTATCAATGCGCCCCAATCTGACCCGGGTGTGAGCTACTTCGGGGGCCTTCCGACGCCGTCCTCTGCGACGTTCTCGGCGGTACCTACTCCTACGGGAATGAGCTTCCCAACACATTGTTCTCATCTTCCCCTCAAGGAAAACCCCGCCATGGACTTCAACGTCAACCAAGGAAGGATTTCCCTTCAGCCACCCATCCAATCGAATGCCCTTCTTTCCCCCACAAACATTGACCTCACCTACGGATTGGGCTACCTTCCTGCTACCGGGGCAATTCCTCAGATGTCCTATGGTCAATATGAGAGCAGTGTCAATCAGTTTGTCAATAGCCCTGCCAGCTACACTAGTGCCTTGGATGGCCAGACGGATTACTTTACCCGTCGGCCTCAATTATCTTCAAATACTTCCAATTCACCATTCGACCACGCTTCCACCTTTGGACATCTGATATCCGGGCCGGGCTTCTGTGGCCGATTCGGACAAGGTCCTGCAAGTATTGACTCCGTGTCGATGGCTGAGCCCCACAGCGTGCCAATGTCACTCAACAACTCAGAGCATCTCAACCGTTCTGAGCAGGGCAAACGAGGTCTCTCGCAGCATACAGACTCGGAGGAGTACCCTGCCTACAAGAGACGCTGTTCCGCCACGAGCTCCAACTCGGCCAACGAAAACGTTAACCCCTACCAGGCTGGCGGATTGAGTTCCCTCATCAAGCGTGCCCCGCTCGTAGGCTCGCGGCTCAAGCCGGGGCCAAAGTCGAAGTCGACACTCGTCCAGCACCCCCCACCGGGAGCAAACGTCATCGGGTTGAACCCGTCCAGAGAGGCCAGTGGGATACCCAAGGATATCCTCAAGTGCCTTTACGACACCATCTGCTACCCCGCCGAGTCCGCAGATGGGTCAATTGCAAAGCGCTACGTCTGTAAGCTCCACGGCTGTGGCCGCTCGTTCCCCCGCAAGACGGCCATTGAGAGCCATATCCAAACCCATCTTGAGGACAAACCGTTCATATGTTCTGTCACTAACTGGTACACCATCTCGTACACTATTCATGCATTGCTTAATGAGTATCCTCACATCCTGATTATTCTCTTATTTCTCCTTTCCCCCAGTAACGCCGCCTTTGTGCGTCAACATGACCTCCGTCGCCATGAGAAGATCCACGCAAAGAGCAAACCCTTCAACTGTATTTGGTAGGCTTTTCATCTGAAAACTCTCAAACACCATTCCACGACTGACTTGTCTTCTCTACCCAGTGGCAAAGGTTTTGCCCGAGGAGATGCATTAATGCGACATCGCCAACGTGGTATTTGTGATGGAAGTCTTGTTCCCAGACGAACCTGAGAACCATCATAAGCTCAATCAAAGACAATCATTTCTCCTGGTAACTTTTATTTTGTTGAATTCATTCCTGTTTTTCATTATCTCTCTCTGTTACGGACCACATTTGTTGTTTTGTTTTTGTGATTGTCATGAGTGATTGCGACTGTTGGAGTTGCTCATCTCTTACCTCTTTTCCTTTCTTGGCAGTTTTATATCCTTGATTTTAATGCTTGTTTCACAAGTTTACAATTTTACAATTGTGAATCCCAGTATTCATATTGTACTGGATCAAGGCAATCAATGGTCTTCATGGTACTGATTGTCTTGCTACACAGCAGCCATGCTACAGGTTTGCGCAGCAGCTTCAACATCGCTGGGTTGTCAAGCTGCGTTTTTTCGCAGAAAAACGGTGTTTTTTAAGGTGTTGTTATTTGTTGAATTACATTCATTATGGCCCGAGGACCCCGGTCGGTGCAAATTCTCCAAACCCCGCGGGTTCCTCACTGCAGTTTACTATTGCCTCGACGTCCCCTTCCCTTTCCGCTGGGCAAAACCGACGCCACGCTCTCCGACTTTTACCACTTGAGGGTCTACTTTTCGAACTTCAATAGCATATTCAACTACTTACACTTATTTTAATAGGTTGCTGAGCAAAGGTAACTACAAGGTAGCGAAGGAAATCTTTCCAAAAAACAACAACTTTACCATCCTTTTCAAAGATGTTCGATGTGTTTCCGATCATGAAGACAACAACCCAAATTGCCCTCCGGTACGAAATTTTCACCAAAGTTTTACATCAGTTGGACGAGGTAGCGATCCTACTTCCAAAGAATCCAAGAAGTTGGTCTAATGGGTACAATCTACTCCGCCGAGGTGGTGCTAAGCTCGAGTCGACCAAAGCCAAAAAACCGATGGATGCCCCTTAAAAACTTCCACGTGATTGCTATAATGAAGAATACTTAGATGGAATCCTGCCCATCAAACACCGTCACCTTGAAATGAAAGACCCGATCAATCATCAAGACTTCCTTATTTCACTCTATCGATAAACGGTATGTGGTTACAAGAATCCGGACCAATCAAATGCTGCAAGTCAGGGTAAAAACACTGTTGAGGTGGGGAACTCGGGCCTGAAAGGTAATCATGGAGAATCAAATGTTTCTGGAGGCTCTACCATGCAAACCGATTGAACCGCTTTTCCTCTCACACTCCAATGATCCAAATTTTGAAAATAAATAAAAAAGGTTCTCAACATTCTGATTCAACTCCTGATCATTTTTATTTGCGCCAACAGAAATATTGAGACACTATCTGTAACTGCCGTCTATATATCAAGACACTATTTGTAAATAGATGTAAATAGCCTTATATGCCTTATTTTAATCTGAGGTCATAGAAGTCAAGCAATTGGGACCAAATATTACACCTCCTCATTTGAATTCAACAGTGGCATCCAGGCAATTTTTGCATCTTCTACTGCAACAACACCCTAACGTCCTTGAGCACTACTGGCTCAAGTTTTTTTTCTGATGAGAGAGATTTTCAGCATTGAGATGGATGGCTTTCATGTCAACAAGAGATCTTGTAAAATCTTTTTCTTCTGCAAAGACCTTGGCAGAGAAAGGTGAATAGAAAGTCTGGTTGTTGAGGTCAAGAGGCTGGGTCAGCAACTGGACTACTCTGCTTCAGGTCACCAACTGGAGGACTTCCTGCCACTGGAGAAAGCTGTGTATTTTGTTTTTTCTATTTCTATTTTATATTTTTGGTCAGAGGAGCTGCTTGAGAATATAAAATATCATTTTTCTGGCGTCCCAAAACCAAAGGGAAGTCCTTCACTGTATTGGGCGGAATTGGTCACACCAACCAGATTGTCAGGTTTGAGCTTTTGCCTCTGGCAGAAGCAGTATAAATCCTGACCCTCTACACACATCATTTGGTTAACCCTGAGGTTCTCAGAGTTTGTGCATATGCCTCCTCCAGAAGCAGCATGCAACACACAGCATTTTGTTTTCCCTGAGTTAACAAAATTGGTTGATATATAAGCATGTTTTTATTTTTTTGTTTTTGCATATTTGTTTACTGGATAGTGCAAGAGTCCCCTGGTACTCCTGAATAGTGCCTCTGGCACTATGAGGAGTCCCCTGGTACTCCTGAATAGTGCCTCTGGCACTATGAGGAGTCCCCTGGTACTCCTGAATAGTGCCTCTGGCACTATGAGGAGTCCCCTGGTACTCCTGAATAGTGCCTCTGGCACTATGAGGAGTCCCCTGGTACTCCTGAATAGTGCCTCTGGCACTATGAGGAGTCCCCTGGTACTCCTGAATAGTGCCTCTGGCACTATGAAGAGTCCCCCAGTACTCCTGAATAGTGCCTCTGGCACTATGAAGATTCCCCCAGTACTCCTGAATAGTGCCTCTGGCACTATGAAGAGTCCCCCGGTACTCCTGAATAGTGCCTCTGGCACTATGAGGAGTCCCCTGGTACTCCTGAATAGTGCCTCTGGCACTATTAAGAGTCCCCCGGTACTCCTGAATAGTGCCTCTGGCACTATAGTTCCTCTAATAGACTATAGTGCCCTGACAATTGTCTCAAAAATCATGGGTTTTCTGCCATGTCACCATTACTTTTAGAAGGTTTACAGTCACAGTAGAATTAGGGATGGCATGTGGCACCCGGTTAAATTTTGCAGGTACAGGTACCCCCCCCCCCCCCAAACAATTTCACTCATGCTTGAAATTCACACCCGCCGGTGGGTACCTGCAACAACAGACAGGTACCTGCCTACAGGCGCCCCGCGCCAGGTACCCGCCAGCTATTACCCAGGGCCATCCCTAGCCTGTATGGGAGGCATTTTGACCGCAGGTAACTGACAGCACCTGCCTCAAATTTCACTCAGACTGGAAACCCGCACCCACACCCGCTACCTGTCTGCAGGTACCTGTCAGTGCGGGTGGTAACCGCCCACAGGTTCCAGGTAGCCGCAAACAGGTACCTTTGTGCCATCCCTAAGTAGAATCAAGATTGATAAAGACAACTTTTTAAAAACCATGAGGGAAGAATATGGAATCTTGGGGTGGTGCCAGTCCCAGGTCCTTTGGATTCATTCCCCCATTTTTGCCCAAATTTACATTTGTCTACCATCCCTTAGGCTTAACCATTGAACATTTTCACCTGCAGGGATCTTCAAACGCAAATCAATACTTCAATTGGGGTTGAAATTAATTTTTCACAAGGGTATTTGCTTGACTTCTTTTGAACGGTTCCATGATCAATGGTTCTTCACCCCACCTGAAGATGCAATTGTGGACCCATACTATGAGTCCATTGGACGTGGTATCATCCATTCTTTGGTTCACCCTGACCTTACAGCCATGTTAGAAAAGCTTGCTTTTGGGCTGCTGATTCCAGCCTCAAAGCCTGTATGGCTCCTGTATGTCAGGAATGCCATTGGAAGAAAAAACCTAGTTTCTTTTTTTTTTCCACTTTGGGGCCTTGAGGGCCCCACCATTGGATTCCTGGAGCAATTTTACTTCAATCCATCATCCGGCCCTTCGCCGCCCCTGCCTCCCTCGCCCCTCGCCCGGCCCGGCACCCATGTCAAGCAAAACCGGCTGCACGAACGGGTTTTGTCTGCCTGTACAGTGAAGCTGTACAGGCCTGTGGCTGAAACGCTGAAATCGTTTCAGCCACACGAGCCGGCAAGCTTTTCTAACATGGCTGTACCTACAACTTGGTGAAATTCCAGTTGTCAGCAGAAGTGTACAAACACCTCCAATCAAAGTTTTGCATCATCAATTGTACAAAGCAGCTCCAAACTTGGGAAGACATGAAGAAAATATCTCTCAGCGACTATAATAGCTGCGCCAAAGCAATTGCGGCAGTCAACCAGTGTGCAAGAACTTTCCATGAACAAGGTGTTGAGCTGACTTGAGACACAATCATAGGCTTCCTTTTCCAAGGAAACCTTTGTGACCAAATTGGAAAGGTTGTTAACCAGAAGGTTGACCTTTTCATGGAAACCCATGAGTCTGAATTACTGATGTCCGGAGATATTCTCAGGTTTTGCGAGGCAGCCTGCACTGAACACCGGCTAGCAACGGAAACAGGACAATCAGAGCCATCTGCAATGGCATTGAATCTAGCTAGTCAGAACTGATATAACGTTTCAGGAGCCGCTTTGGGACCTGTTCCTGGACCCGTTTCAGGAACTGAAGATAATGAAAGTGTCTCTGTGTTGGCATTTAGCAAACCGCCAACCTGCTACATTTGCAAGCAGCTTGGCCACATGGCCAAAAACTTTCCATCAAGCCGGAAGAACAACCTTGCCCCCTGCACAATGTTGCAACGTCCCAACGGTCAACAAAACTTTCCCCCTTGCTTGGTCACATACAACTTTTACAGCATACCCTACGTGAAGCCAATCCAACCTGATTTGAGAGTTCCCAGTGGTCCCAGACAAGTGAACCATGCGTACAAAAAACGGGAAACAACCAAAGCAGTTGATACTTGCCAAATTGGTCCAGTCAGCTTCAGGTTCAATCTTCAAGATCAGCCCTCAAGATCAAGACTCAAGCCTCAAGACTCATCTTCCCAAGCCCTCTCATCTCCCCTTCCTTTTTCCTGCCTCATCTTCTCTTTCTTGGTCCTAACACAGACCTGTCTGTGGGTTTATTCCTAGTTGTTGTCTTTTTCTGGTTTTTGTTTCTTCCTTGTCTTTTTCAGTCATGCTTATTTCCATTTCTCCTGGTTCCTTTCTCATTTCTTATGGTTCTTATTGGTTCATGTTTTCAGCTCTTGGTTCTATTTCTCTTCCTTTTTCCTTCTTTGTGTTGTCTTTTTCTTTCTTTTTCTCTGTTGTCTGTTGTGTGTGCGCGGGCATGGCGCGTGAGGAGATGATGACATGCTTGTGACAGGCCTCCTGGAATCCAAGTTCCGGGCAAACTTGGAGGATGGGAGGCCATAGCATCCTGTTCTGATCCAAGTCAGGGGTTATCAAAATTATTGATCTTTTTCTGAATCTGAGTCCCAAGAATCCCCAGAGTCCCTTTCCATAATCCTTTTTCCCAAACCAACACAACCACCGCCGAGGATCCAAACCCCAGCAAAAAAACTTCAAAACCACTTCCACAACGCTATCCATTTGAATCTCTACGGCTTATCTACCGGACCATCCGTGAGGGCAGTCACTCGACACCATTCCCCTCCCAGCGCTGCTGCCGGCCTAGCACCAAGCGGAGCTCCATAACGTTAGCTACTGTATCATCACTTTCAAAACAGGGCGGCTGAGAGGTACAACAGGACTGTTTCCGACAAGGGATGCAGAATTCTCTACAATAGCAAACTAGGGAAAGAATTCTGGGGGTATGCTTTCTTGTGGGAGGCTTGGACACTCAATTGCATTCCAAACCGTGTTAGGGACCCCATACAAATTCTTCTTTGGTGACAAACCACAACTTGAATGCACGCGTATGTCTTGGTGGCTCCGGAGAAACAGAAGAAATTGGATAACAGGGCAGTTGAAGGTCTAGTAGTGTTGCGAGTGGTGGCACCTGTAGGGTGGAACAGTCAATCAAATAGATCACCCACACCGTTATTCACTTGAATATCTCCGGAGCCGGCTGGAGCTGAGTGGTTGTTTTTACCAGGGGGTGCAGAGCTCCTGCTTAAGTGATTGGAAATCACTGGGTTACCACTATGTTTGGACTGGAAAAAATTAAGAAGAGAAGTTTGACGGGCCAACACTGCAGGACGTACGGCTTACTGGTGACACTAAGCAAGTAATTTAAATGGAACCGTGGTGAAGAAAAACTGCACCACCAAGTTTTCTGTCAAAGAAAACTAGGAGAAACAAAACAGAGTGTCAGTTTATAGACGCTTGTTGGGTCTGGGAAAACTTTTTCCCGATGAGGCCCCCAAATGTCAGGGTGTGTCTCTAAAGCGGTGAAGCCCTGAATAGAAATGAACAAGATGTGAGTTCCTGAAGAGAAAAACACGCTCAACTCAACCGCGGTGCGGGAGAAGAAAGCCGCGCCTCCTGTGGAGGGGCTGGTAGAGCTGAGTCGTACCTGAACCTGAGAAGGTTTGTATAAAGGAGCTCTAGCTTACCGGGTACGGTAGCAAGCAGAAAGAAGCAGAAAGAAAGGATAGCGGGTAACGGCGGAGGTGATGGTGGAGGCGGAGGTGACGAAGGCAAAGAAGAAGGGTCTTTGAAGGTATGAGAAGAAGTTAGATGTAGCTAGATGAAAAGCCCCAGTAGTTTTAAAACAAGGGTGACGGGCTTCGTAATCCAAAAATAATCTGCTGGACCTCCAGTGGGGCGGAGGTCCCAGGCCCTTTATAGCCTAAGAGAATGGCAACTCGTAGAATCCATGTACTCACGGTATTCTTTCTTGAATTCAATCCACACGTGGAACATTTGCATGGATTATGCTCACTCAAGCATGACAACCAGTGAATTGTGATGGTTACCCAGCCAAGTATGAGGCTTAATGGCAGGTGTTCACACGCGGTTGAATCCTCCGCTCAGTAGCGCTGGCGCGCGCACGCGTTGTCCTGGATGCGTGCTGTGCCCTGGGCGGCATTATGCGCACACAAGTCCCCAGGTGTGCGCGCCGTGTCAGTATTGGCGCTTTCAGGACTAGCCAATGGCTGACAATGCGCCCACCCCTTCATCTTGCATTTTTTATAGAGGGCGCGTACACCCCATCTCTGGCCATCAGACTATACATGCATGACTGTACATAGCTAATCTGTCTGCCTTCTAACATGTATCTGTTGGCCTAGTTATGCCACCCACACTGGGTCTGAGCACCTCTTGGGACCGTTGTTGTTGTTTCATTAATGTTCATCCTCTTTTCCCATGTCCGAACTCCCACCTTGCTTTTCCCGTTATTACTTTTTTTCATCTCCATCTTTGTCCCACCTTGCTACACCTTGGCCATAATAACATTGAGTCACTTTCCACATTGCATTGCCCACCCCATCAAACCTTAACAATGCCAACCTACACAATATCAAGCAACAAGTACAACACAGTTGTCCTGAAGTCCGTTTGGCCTAAGAAAACCGTGTCAATCAAACTGGCCCTCCAAGAAGACTGCGGCTGGTTTAGCAACATCGGTGTGGTATGCTTTATGGTTACCCATCTAGCCCATTTCAAAATTTCCTTTTTTCTCATATGTACACTCTCAAATCAACCCATACGGCTACACCACTGGATTCTACGGCCAAAACTACACAGGACACCATGGACAACGCACCTTACACCCCTCTGGATCAGAAGATACAATCCCTTCAAGACATTATCATTCAGTTACATACACACAAAATACCATACTCAGGTCATGTAATCCGTTACATGAACCACACTTACCCAGGACATGTAATCAGTTACATGTACCACCCTGACAGTTTTTCTACCCTTTACATATACTTTACCTCATCAGCTGCACCGATTACATTGTGCTATGCACATGTCATGCAGTGTCATGCAGTGTTATGCACACTTGATGCAGGCTTATGCAGTCTTATGCAGGTGCATGCAGACTAGTGTAATAGGAGCTGCAGTCTGACAGTTGACAGATGACATCATGCAGGTGTCAAGATAGCAAAAACCCCTCATGCAGCTTGCAGATGACATCAGTTGACAGGCCAGGCCAGCTAAAATATCTCACCTCCTATTTCTCACTAGCTCAATTCCCTCATATGACATCATGACCTCATGTGACCTGTCAACCCCCAGCCAAAATACCTCATTGTAGTCTTCAGGGCAGCTAAAACCCCACATTCTCTTATTCCCCTGGAGCTAAAATGTCTCACTCTTTTCTATTTAAGGAGGCTCTCCTCCCCCCCAGTTGTAATTTCTCTCAGCAAACTACTTGCACTCAGCTTACCCCATAACAGTACAATACTTGCTCACTCTACAGTATTAGCCCACTCTATATTGTGGTTTTACACCCTTACATATAATTTACAACCTCATTACCACACTTACACATCAGCTACATTACCATAACCCTTAAGCCACCTGCTCAAAGTAGGCTATCTTTTGATACACCTCCACTATCACTACATAAACCTTCCAATCGTAGATTGGGGGGCTTGTTTTAGTGTCTAGTGACCCAGGAAAGGCAGAGGTAACCTCATTCATCCCTTTCCGCACTCAGCAAAAGGTTCTCAGGAACAATTTTGAGCTTTACATCGGCCCTAACAGTTTTTTCCTTATGCACAGTGGGCAGAAGATATACACCCCTGAGAGCATCCGCATCCGTGGATAGATTAGCCTGGGCTAACTAGCTCGGATTATGATTGGAATAGGCTAATCCAATTGGCCATCCGCATGGGTGGGGATTAGCGGGTCCGAGGCTGTTGGAGGTTATGTGTTTAGGTGCCTATATGTTATGTGTTTGGCACCTAAACACGTAAAGTTCATGCTAACAAGCATGATGAATATTCATTTTGGGATTCTCTGTGCCGTTGTTGGCGATGATTTGCACGTAGCCTTCTCCTATTGATTCAAGGTGGTTACTGTCTGCAAGTGAAATCTGAGTCGACCTGCTGCAGTAGTTGGTGAAGCGCTTCTTATTGCTGAACATGTGGTGGCTGGTGCCACTGTTGAGAAAACAGATGTTGTCGGTCTGAACCGCAGATAGAGCCTTGCGAATGCAGAGAAGTCCACTGCTCGTGGTGCTGATTGAGGAGGTATCAGCGGCGTCGTCGTCGCCGCTGACTGATTGTTTAGAGGTTGCTGCTTTAGAAGTTGGCTTCTTCTTCTTGAGAGCCTTGCAATCGGCTGCCAAGTGCTTAGTCGCCGGGTTGTGAGTCCCGGGGGCACAGAATAGAGGTGTGGTGGTGGCCGACATCGCCGACTCTTGTTTGATAACCGGAGCTGCCCCAATCAAGGTGGTGTGGTGAGAGACCAATAATGACCCGGTGCGTTTGTTTTCAAGAGCTGTTTTGATCAAGTCAAGGGTGATTGGACGTTGATTGAACAAACTTGCCTTGAGATGCTTGTAGTCTTCAGGTAGTTTTTTGAGGATGATTTTGCAGAGCAGAGACTTTTTGAGATTGGCTTTTTCTGGTTGGCCAATGATGAGACCAACCGAAGCCACTCGGCTCAGACCGGCGTTGAGATTGTCAATGAAGGTGGACACGCTGCCCCTGTATGGAAAGGTGCAGAAGTCGAGGTAGACAACCGACTGGTTCTGGGCCGAATGGGATTTGTAGTACCCCACGAGTAGAGCCCAGATGAGGTTTGGTTTCTTCTCATTCTGCGGTGTGACAAACCATTGGTGATTGATTTTTCCAATGGATTGGTGGAGGATACCAGCGACCTGTTCTTCTTTATCGAGATGATCAGCCCGGAATAGCACAGCCCTTGAGGTATTTGGCCAGCTTGTGCTGCATGCAGTAGCCGCGGATTTTGAGCTTCCAGGCATCCCAGTTGGTGTCGTTGAGGATTGGAAATGACTTGTTGTCAGACATGATTGGCGTTATGATTTGGCAAGAGCTAAATGGAGCGCGGGCTCATAACCTAATGCACGACAAAGGGGAGTGCAACTGAAGCAGCGCAGAGGCTGTGAGTAACACAAACACGCTGATGAAAAGCTCAGATAGGTGGAGGCACACCTGAAGCAGCGCAGAGGCTGTGAGTAACACGAACACGCTGATGAAAAGCTCAGAGAGGTGGAGGCACACCTAAGACCGAGTGAGAGATGTTTGAGTGAGTTGATTGATGTTGGAAACAATGATGAAGATGAAGGAAAACAACTATACAAACCTGAAGCAGCGCAGAGGCTGTGAGTAACACGAACACACTGATGAAAAGCTCAGAGAGGTGGAGGCACACCTGAGATGAAAGACAGTGAAGATGTGAGACCACGACAAAGTGAGTAGAATGAAGGAGAGCATACCTAAGACCAAGTGAGAGATGTTTGAGTGAGTTGATTGATGTTGGAAACAATAATGAAGATAAAGGAAAACAACTGATGGGAGTAACGGTTGAAATACTAAGTCTACCATTAGGTTTCACAGTCTCATCAACTAGGTTTGAACTCAGTTGGTCTAACTCCGCAGCACGGCGCATGAGAGGATGCCCGGCCTATGCCTCAATAACAAGAACTTGAAAGATCTGGGCCCAGCCGGGCGCTTTCGAGCTATCGGCACAGCACGCCGGCTGTCCGCCAGAGTTATCTCCGCAAGTTTAACCAGCTGATCTTTTCGAATGCCGAAGACCTGGGCCCGCTGATTGTGACGGAGACTCTCCGTCACAGGGAGAGCAGGAAGAGCTGGAAGGATGCGCTGGGCGAGGTGAACTGTGCGGCAAGCTTTGTGGACTGGTTCGTCGAGGAGGCTCTTCGGACCGACGGGATCATCGTCCCCAGCTCTACCCCTGCCGTCAGAAATCTCGTCATCAAACAGCCCATCGGTGTCGTCGCTGCTCTATGTCCCTGGAACTTCCCGGCGGCTAATATCACCCGCAAGGTTGCGCGCACTGCGTGCACAATACGACCTCCAGCAATGGCACCTCAAGCGGCCCGGCTTCCTCGCCCGCCGCTCCCACCACTCGGGCTCCGACTCGGCGACCCAGACCGAGCCCCGCAAAAGCAGCAGCGGGGCAAGGAGAAGCCGGGGCCGTCGTCCCGGACACGCCCAGTGGTCGCCGGCTCCGCGACCAGTCCTAGCCTTGACAGACTCTGGGAGATGTACGGGGCCCGGACGGTGGAGATGGGGATCCGCGGGAAAGAGTGCTTATTGCGCGCCAAGGAGTGTTTCAAGTGGGCATGTGCGTGTCTCCCTGGAAACAGCGGATTTTATTGATGTACTTTTGGTATGCAAAGGCATCATTTGGGTTTCACAAATTATATGATGGTTCCACTGTTGAATGTAATATTTCTGCAAAGTAAACAAAGTTGAAAATATCCTCTTCTTTTTTTGTCAGAGCTGTTCATTCAAATTACAAGCATTCCCAGTCACAAAGAGAGAAAGAAAATGTCAGCCAGTATTAGAGAAACTAACATGTTTTTGAAAAAAAAAAAAAAACATTCCAAATACCTTGGGGAAATATCCTGAAATATGGCCAGTAAAGGTGGTCAGTGAGCCTTCCCATAGCATATATTTTAGCTTTTGAAGAAGCTTTGATTTGGAGAAACCTCTTGGTGTAGTGAACATACTGAATCACCATTTCCCCCTTGATGACGGTGTGATAGAGATGGGGCGGTGCAAAGAGATGGGCACCTTGGTCAAATCTTACTGTTGATGGCACTGAGACCCATGCTTGGCCAATAATTGGTGGGCCATTGGGCTTGGGGCTCTAGATGGAACAAACTGAAACAGAGGAGAGATAGCAGTGAATGTTAGTTTTTTGTTGTGAGATTGGATTACAGACTATCCATGGCCTTTCCTGATTGATGATTGGATGTTATGCTAGGTTATATCTGGTTGTATTGGTATGAGATTCGAGAGCACATCAATGACAACCCTTTGACGGTTTGCAAGTGTTCAATAGTTGATCACTAATTACTGATTGATTGATCAAAACTTTGCTACATACTCCCTTTCAAAGAGCCTTGATCTTTGTTTAGGGTTGACCGTGGCTAGCAAGGCTCCCAAGCCTCATCTTTACATAATATGAAATCCTGTGTTGAGCTGAAATTTATCCCTGGAACTCTCTCCTAGCGCTCTATTGTTTTGACCCTGTAGTCAATTTAGGGACTTTTTAAGCAGTGCCCGGGGTTTTGTTTGCTACGGGCCATTTTATGGAGGCTGATAAACTTGGGGTCGCCTGCGGGCCTTGCGGCCACAGCAGAGGCCTTGTAAGACCTTAATGAATGTTAAATTTGTTGTGTGGCCCCTGTCTGTATGCCCTGCAGCGGCGCAGCCGCCTTGGCCTCTAGTAGATTATTCGAAACATGGAAGATATTTTCTTTTAGATGTCGTTTTTCTGAATTTTGCAAAAAAAAAAAAACATAGCTGATTATTAAAATTGAAGGCAACTAATTCAATTCATCTACTGAGTGAAGGGGCAAAGCAAAATCAGGAAGCAGGAAGCGGTTGTATGGCCTGACTGCTTGAGAGATCAACTGAAAATATCTTTCCTTAGAAAGTTTGAATTTATTTATTTTTCTGAATTCTTCTTCATACCAAAATTCCAACAAGTTTAAAGCTATTACACGGGCCTTTTCCTGCTCAACTATGCTTGAATCAGTCGTAACTCTTGCCAAATAGATCTGAGCATGGCTGAATGATTCTTTTGAGATGTTTTCTAAAGAGCTGACTTGGACCTCGCCTAGGAGAGGAAAATGCCCGTCTGTATTTTTGAATAAGAGACCTTCAAACCACTCAAGGCACTCTTTATGGTGATTTTCTGATTTTCCAAGGATTTCATCATCGAGACCATTTAAACTGACCAGATTGTGAATAGAGTTCAAGCCCGCCCGAATTTTTCCAATTTTGTACTCATGATGCTGCTTCCTCCTAACTCTCCCCCACTTGTTCAGCAAATCATATTCAATGAGCCTGATCCAGGTATTTTGATGGTGATCATCATCAGGAGATTCTTTCAGTGCCCCAACCAACACAGGTAAACCTTCGATTTGTCGCGAAGATGCCATGGCGCACGAAGATTCAAACAGCTGCTCCACGTTCTTGAATTTCTCAGCCAGGCAAATTTGAAGCTGTTTGCTTGCTTCTGCATCCTCCGAAGCCTGCCTGGAAAGGGCTCTTTTTGCGCGGCTAGTGATCAGTTTCAGAACATCCGGCCCAAGGGCAAGCTGCAAATTTTTCCTCATTTTGCCTTCATGATTATGATTATCTGTTGCTCTATCATTGACATTTTCTGTGGTAAAAGCTCTCTCAGAATCCTTCTCGGATTCCTCTATAAATTCAGGCACCTGGGCTTCTTCCGTATTCAGTTTGTTATTTTGATCAACCTTGGCACTCTTATCAATTTGGTCTACTCGTTGTGACTTGGCAGTGCGACGTGTCCCTGAGTAGATTTCTATAAATCAAACACTTTTCAGCAGCCAATTCCAGGTTGTGTGAGGGTCTGATTCTGAAGGGGGGTGATCTGTTACCTTTTTCGCTAGATTCACGGCTTGAGATACAACTGTGCGTGGATTCATTATCTGGTTCTCTAGGGTGACTAAGTAAGGTATTTGCAACCAAATTTAAGCCTGCAAAATTAGCCCAAATGTCAATTGCCGGGAATTTCACGTCATGCGGCTTGCCTACTGGAGTATCTCACCATCCTGGTCGCAGTTATGTGAACGTCGGTTTGGGACAAAATAAGACTCGTCATCAATCAACTTGCGTTTGTGAGTTGGAGCCGGTGAGGGCAAATCTAAAAAATCGAAACCGAAGTCTTCGAAATTGTATTCGAATAGCTCATGGGTATCGTTCCATAAAGTTGCCGCTAATTCGTCTTCAGGAGTATTGGCAATCGCTAATTTGAAGGAACAAGCAGCTACCTTCAAGCAGAAGAATCCGCGCCGCCGCCAAGTCATAATCGGATCGCAAGAATCAGGCTAGGGAGATCTGCAGGCAATTCCTGTTAAAAGCAAAAAGTGCCCATGGGTACGCTTCAAGTCTCTATATACATACAATAGTACAATATACATACAATAGCACAAGCCCTCGGCGTAGGTCTACCCTATCAGGGCAGCGTGATTTTTTCGACCACTTGACTGCTACCAGTTCCAGAGTTGAAATCTTTCTTCGCTGATGTTGACCAGCTGTAAATACACAACATAATACTGTGTAGCCGCGCTCTTTTGTTGAAGCAACATTCTGATTCATTTCTGAATGATCTTGAATGCTGTCAGAGAAACGTACAAACCAGGATACAGGGCAAAAATTCAAGTTAGATAGCAATACTGAGGAAAAGCTGGACATGAAGTTCCAGCTGGGTCGATGAAGAGGTTAGAATCAAGTCAACTTGTACCTGACAAAGATGAAAATGGAAAAAATGTTGTTTGCTGTCAGCTGGCTACTATGTCAGAACCACCATGACATAATATCAAAAGCAAACAAGAAATATCATTACATAAGAAAGAGACATTATTACTGCTATTACTTATAATTACACATACTAGAGTCCAAGGCGGCTACGCCGCTGCACTCACAGGGACCAAAATAAAAGTCACCCACTCCAGGCCACCACCCCGCCGCGCGCCCCTGTCTGCCCAATGTAAAGATGCAAAGAGTACCTGGAATTTCCTCAGCAATGGAGGATATTGAGCTCTCAATTTGTTTGTAGAGTCCAAAAGTATAAGTATCAAATTTGTCAAACAAGAGTAAATAAAAAATGAAAACATGATAAACCCCATGAAGACAAAACCAACCAAGACTAAAGACACTGGAGTCTTTATAACAAATGATACAACAGTTCTTACTCAAACATTTCTTGACAAATCCTCACAACTGAGTTTGTAACAAAAAAGGAACTACTCTAACAATCCTCAATTTGTAACAAAAGAGCTACTGTACTGTTTAAACAAATGTGTAAAGAATAACTACACTGTCTGAATTTAAATACCAGAGTCCAAGGCCACTACGCCACGGTACTCCCAGCGTAGCTGCAGAAATTCACCAAAGCAAATAACCTTGTAGCTCCCAGCCCACCCTCAACTTGAGAGCACAAAAATTTTTCAAACTCAAGTGCTGCCAACTTGCAACACAAAGGGAAATTGCCAATCTAAATCCTACTCATGCTGCGCATACAAACTTTTCCCGAGTCAAGAATGCAACAAGAAAGATGTTGTCTGAAGAAAATTTTCAATTGAAACTCGTCCCAAGTAGACGGAGTAATCCCTATACACATCCAATTGCGGTCCCTACACCAGAAGAATTGATCATGGAAATCATACACATAAAACCACCACCCGTTTACTCCTAGGAGTGTTGAGAAAAGAGCCGCCGTCAAAATTGGACATCAAGTCAGCTTGAGGTCCCATCGGAATCATTGTCCAGCACATTGTTGGACAAAACCACAGCATGGGTTATAGAGCTGGCCCCTAGTACCCATTGACGGGTACTAGGCACCCGTGGGCAGGTACCTGTCGAGGTGCACAGGTACCCGCCAGCGGGTGCCAGGTGCGGGTGCGGGTGTCTGGTTTTACCCCCAAAAAATGGGCAGGTACCCGTCCAGGTACCCGCCAGATACCCGCCCAGCTCACTGGGGAATACAGCTAGCTGCGCGTCTTGCCTCCTACGGAAATTTTCCGGTCTCAGCACGGGGGAAAAGCAAGCCCGCCACCACCCCAATCCATTGGGACCTCTGCTCACAGCCTCGCCCGATTGAAACACCTCACCTCGTCATGGCGAGAAGCAAGAAGCAATCTCACCCCTCACCTCGATCCCCGGAATCGAGTGAATCTCGCGTCCTCAGCACACATCCTCGCCATCAAAAAAAGAAAACTAAAACAGTTGACGATTTAGTGGACGATTCCGAATCCGACGAAAGCAACAAACAAGCAGCCCCCACTGAACTTTGCAGCACCAATCCTGGAAGCACTCAAGCAACATTGTCTTCTGGAGATGTTTCTGATGAACAAGAGCTGGGTAAGTGTTTCTGAAATTCTGTCTTCCTACATGCAATTACTGAAAAAAATTGGCACCTTTTAGCAAAGGCGCGGAAATTGCATCAGAATCAACTCAGCTCCAGCTATTTGTATTACGACAGCCCCCAGCTTTCCGACCAACTAGACAAAAATGGGCGGAAGATGATTGCATTTCCATGCAAAGCGTGAGTCATTTTCCTGTCACTTTTTTTCTTTTTTTTTTTTGATTGACTACCAATCATTTCTTGTTTTTAAATTTCAAGCTGTGGCACCAGGATTCACCGCCCTACGTATGACACTTCTCCAACAAATCTCTCAAAGCACGTTGCAAATTGCCTCAAGAAACAACAACAGGTCAACCAAACTAAGAATCTTGCCGCGCTGGGGGTATCCGGAACCGGCGATATTGATCCACCTGAGGTAAGTGTGATTTGCTTAATTTTTCAATTCAGTCTACTGAAATTTTAATGTAAAAAGGTGGCCCAGCTATGTGCAATCTGGTGCGCCGAAGCAGCTCGCCCTTTTTCGGCTCTTGGTGAACAGGCGCATCGCGGCATTCTGCACCCGACAGTCTTGAAAAATCTGCCCACACGCAAGGCAGTTTCACGTGACATAAACATCCTACATACCGCCGTTCAGGACTCGTACATCAAATCACTTGAGGTTTGTTTTTTTTTGCTCTTGATTTCAAATTAACCATTTCGTTTTCTGAGGTTATTTTTGAGCTAGGATCATAAGGGAGCGATGTATTTGGGACTTGATGCCTGGCAGTCGCCCAACGGCTACGATATTTTAGGAACGGTTATATACCGATTGATTCAGCACGAAGGTAATGTTTTTGAGTTAGAGGCAATGCCCCTTGACTTCTTCAGGTTGAAGGAAAGACACACCGGTGTGTATTTGGCGGAAACAGTCCGAGTGATTGTCGAGAAATTCCAAGTGCAGAATAAGGTAAAAATTTCAGTTTCACTTTTGCTCGGGACCATTTTTGGATCTTTTTTAATTATTGCTCTCTCAGATTTGTGGCATTGTAACAGACAACGCCACAAACAACCAGAAAATGATCCAGCAGATTGCGACTTTCAGATGGCCTTGATTCACAGGCGAGGCGCAATGGGTTCAATGCTTTGCCCATATCTTGAACCTGATCGTTCAAGTAATTCTACGACCTTTCGGAAGCCACAACGCGCAGAAAAACATCAACTGCCAAGATGCAGAATGCAACTCTGACTCCGACGAGGACTCAGATCCAGAGGACCCACAGAATCAGATCCAAAGGTATAAATTTTTATCTCTGTTGCAATATTGAAATCTGCTGATAATTACATGATTCGACCTAGGTTTAACGAAGATACACAATATTCTGAAGATGAAGAGACAGATTGTGATACAGGCGAAGATCGAAACATCGCAGGCGAACTGATCAATGACAAAGAGCTGGAACTGGAGACTGATGATATCAACGATCTGAGCGATGAAGAGGATGATGATATATATACTACCAAATCCTGCAAAGAGACATTGGCCAAGGTAAGCAATCATCCCCCACTCTTGAATAATCAAACAATTGCTGACAATCTAAGCAATTAGTTCAGGGCCATTGCTCGGAAGCTCAACAAGTCGCCGACTTCAAAGACTCTTTTTGTTGAACTCTGTCGGGAGAATGATTGTTCTAGGCCGCATTCGATCGAGCGTGATGTCAGGACAAGATGGAATTCCACACTGGTACAACTTTTGAGCATCCAACGATGTTCAAAAGCGATGTGAGTCAATATTTACCCCCTTCCAGAAATCAAACCGGTGGTTAACAATCTCTTTTCAGTCTTGAATGGCAGAAAGATAAGCGCCACGAAACTCGTCGATCATATCACATCAACAAGGCTGATCTCGACCTAGCTGGCCACATGATTGACATACTACAACCTTTTCACGACATAACCCTCCAAGTATCAACTCGCGGAGGTGCTCAAGTAGCCCAGGTGGTTGTCTTCATCGATCAGATCACCAGTCATTTGTCGACTGCCATTTCTGATCGACGAGATGTCTACCCCCCGGCCTTGAGAAACGCATGCCGCGCTGGGCTTCAACTAACAAATAAATACTACACTCTAACAGACTGCTCACCATTATATCGAGTTGCTATGGGTGAGCTTCCTTCATAAATTCATATCGATTAATTTAAATAGATGCTTACTCCTTTTCCGTAGTGCTACATCCTTCATTTAAAGACAAATATTTCAAACTAGCAAAGTGGAAAACTGAATGGATTGAAGAATCCATCAGACTAACCCGTGAGATGTGGGAGAACCACTACAAGCCCGATTCTCAGCCAACCATAACAAAACAGACAACTTCGCGTCCAAAGGTAAGTGGAATCGCGAACTCTTTTCTTTTTCTGTCTACCTTCGTTGAGGCTCAAACTCTGCCAACTAGGCACAGATTGGTGTGCTTGCTTGACTCAGCAGCGCTTCTCAAGCTCGTTCGGGAGGTAGCACAAATGATCCGCTCAATGCATGGCTTGCAGGAGGATTGGCTTTGGATGATGATGGCCAGCCAGTCAACCCTCTCAAGTGGTGGACTCAACAAGGGCGGGCAGGTAATGACCACGGCGGTCTGCTCCAGATGGCACTTGATGTGCTAAGTTGTCCGGGTGTGTTTTCTTTCAATCTTATTTTTTTAGTTTTTTATGAACCCTAACCAAATTTTTCTGCAACAGCAACAACCGTTGACGTCGAGTGATCTTTCAACTTTGGGAGGGACTATGTGTCATCCAAGAGACACAGTCTCAGCGCTTCATCTGTCAGTCAAGGGATGACAGTTGCTTTTTACTCGAAGAACGGAAAAATTCCAAGTGGAATTCTGCGGAAGTGGAAGATAAAGCGGAACAGCGCCAACAAAAAGGGTAAAAGGAACTAGATTTTGTTCCTATTTATATATGAAATGCATCCAAGCACGATTTTTGCAGAGAAAAATCAATAAAAGTGCCTCACACCCGCGGGTACCTGCCACCTGCACCCGGGTACCTGCCTGTGCGGGTGCGGGTGCGGGTGCGGGTGTCCAGTTTGAGGGAAAATTCAGGCTGGTACCCGCACCCGCCACAGGTACCCGCGTGCAAAGTGCCAGCTCTAATGGGTTACCTGCAGCGGACAAAGTTCAAGTTCAAAGCACATCACCTTGGACTCGCTTGACACAAAGGGCACACCCTTTTTTTCCTATGCCCGCCCATACATTCCCATTGTTGGGCGTGGGCGTGGGAGTGCGGGGGCAAGTTGGGTCAAGCTTAACACAGCCCCTCTGGAGGAGAGCCCCGCAGGGTCTCTGTTTCACAGAGAGGCTTGCCTCCAAGCCGCCAATTCTGGCGTGAGAGCTGACGGGCCTGGGGCCCGGCCAACCCCCCATTTTCACTTTATTCACAAACAGACATTGCTCTTTTGCAAAATTGATTCATGAGTGGTACGGCCTTATAGCCTACCTTCTTGCGCAGCCAGCCATCCATCCAGCAGCCATCAATCCCCCCTTAGTGCTGCAGGACATCCTTTCAAAAACCATAATGATTTCTTTTCCAAAACCCAAATCAGGGGTTATTTCACCCCTGTACACCGGCAATTTATCAACAAATTGGCTGTATACATCCTTTGGGGTGACAAACAAAATAATTTTACAAGCTTTGTAACTTCATAACCGTTTGAGTTAAAAATGGGTGGCCTATGTAGGATTGAAGGCAAGATCCAGGCCTTCAATCTGGCACCAGGGCGGCCTGATTGGCCCACAGGACGCAATTTTGGTGTGGTGTCAAAGTTTGACACCAGCCAATTGCCGAGAGGGACTCTCCTCTGGGTCGAACCGGTCATCCAGAGCAATACACATCCTCTTGATGACCGGTCAAACAGGCCATCAAGAGGGGAACACACCCCCTCCATGGCCGGCTTGGCCGGACATCAAGAGGAATCCTCTCAATGGCCGGCTTGACCGGACATCAAGAGGAATCCTTTTGATGGCCAATCAAACCAGTCATTGAGAGGAATATAACAACCTCATGATGCCCAGTTTGACCGGCCATCTTGAGGAGAAATGTCAGCCTACATGATGCCAAGGATATTATCCTTCTAGCTACACGTGGTGCAAAGCTAAAGATTAGAGTTATAAAACTCTAAGACAAGGTTATAAGGGATAATTCCAACGTAATTGTTGGGAATTATGGCGTAAGAAATAAGGCAATTTGGGCCAATTTGGGCCAATTTGACGTAATAAAATGAATATAATTAATTTTAAGAGGGGCCTGATAAATCAGGGGTGTTTAATCCCTCTAGAATGAAGAACTGGGGCCTGTAAACAGGTGTGGTTTAAATCCCAGAAAGAAATGGCAGAGAATCTCAAGAGAAGGGGCTTTAAACTTACTAGTATAAGACCCTAGAGGCACTTGAGGTTCTTCAGGCGTGAAGTTGGGCAGTTGGAGGCGCTCAGAGGAGGTAATCTTGAGGGCAGGGTGGTTACTGGGCAGCTTCAGGGCGGAAATTGGGGCTAAAAATCACGAAAGTAGGTATTTTACCTGGCAAATCACAGGCTAATGAGGCTGTTGAAGGCGGGTGAAATTCTAATAGGTAATGTAAAGCTGGGGAATCTCCTTTTGGGCGGAGAAAGGGCCCTTTATATAGCCTAGGCAGGCCTCCAGGGGCGCCCAGGGGACATGGGGACACTTGTGGGCGCATTCTGAGGCAATTTGGTTGCGCTAGAAGGCGCTGTGGGTCGTGGAACCTTGGGGCTTGGATACAAGGGTTGCCAAGGACCTTTTACAGAGGTTCTGCGTGATTTTACACGTGCCTTACACGTCATGGGGGCTGGTTTGGGGGTTCTGTGACGCTCATTTCCGTGAAAATGTGCCACAGAAGGTACTAGAACTGGCTTCTGTGTACTAGTACACGTGTAAGCAGTGCTTTATACATGTTCTGGAGGCGCTTATTGATTGCTCCAGTTTATTTGACCCCTTCTACATATTTACTACAGTTGTAATTTACGTGTAGTGAGGCTTGGGAGAAGCTGGGGCGCTTTCTAGTGTCTCCTGTGCACGCTGCAAGAGCTCTTTTCAGTCTAGAATGTTTTTATATTGAATGACGTGGTAATTACATCTTGTTTGGTGATTAATTACATGTGTACAAGCCCTATAACACATGTAATATTGTTATTGGGGCGTATTCTGGCCCATTCTTACTTATTGGTAACCTGAGCGCTTTGGTTGCGGGCTAGTTTATGCATTATGCATATATTTACACTAGGAGCGCGGGCTTGAGCTCTAGGCAACAAAGCACGCGGGCTTGGGTGCGCCACGCAACAAATAAAGCTATCTTTTGAACTGTACACAACACCTCAGTTACGTCACTGAAAATGGTTGTAAATATATGTACTTATATATATATGTGCATACAAGTGCATCCACGCGGGGCGTGATGCACTTGCGTAAACTTTGAAGTTAGTTTACACAAGGAAGGGATAATAATTAAGGGTACATGTAAGTGAGGTACCCTAGGTTATTTTACCCGTAGAATCAGAATCTTTCATAACATTTTACTTATTAATTACACAAAGCTAAGTAATTAATTATTTATAAGTGTTTTTAATGTTTTTTGCATAGTTTTACATATGTAAGAGTAATAATGTCTCTTTCATATGTAAAACTACTTTTCATATTTTATTTGTATATTTTTATGTCACAGTGGCTCTGCCATAGTAGCCAGCTGACAAGAAAACATCCTATTGATGGTTGGTTTCACGGGTCATCAAGAGTATATTGTATTCCTCTTGATGACCCTCAATGACCGGTTGACCCGCTGGTCATGAAGAAGATGTGTCCATCAAGATGGCCAGTTTGACAGGTCATTGAGAGGGTGTTTTCTCCTCATGATGACCGGTCAAAATGGTCATTGTTAGGATGTGTATTCCTCTTGATGACCAGTTTCATGATTGGCCATCAAAAGGATTCCTCTCAATGTCCAGTCAAGCCGGCCATGGAGGGGGTGTGCTTGCCTCTTGATGGCTGGTTTCACCGTTCATCAAGAGGATGTGTATTCCAATTGATCACCGGTGCAATCAGCCATTGAGAGGATATTGTATTCCTCTTGGTGACTGGTTTGACTGGCCATTGAGGGGATGTGTTCCCCTCTTGATGGCTGGTTTGACCGGTCATCAAGAGGATGTGTATTCCTTGTGATGACCGGTTTGACCGGCCATCAATGGGATGAGAGGGGGTGTAGGCTGGAGTCTTGTAGTGAGGGGTGTTTTTTTGGTTTTCTTGGAGTCCGAGCTGAGAATGAGATCCTGAAGCTTGTGTGAGACTAAAGCAGCCCAAAAAGAGTGGTCTTGCGACCGTTTCCAGAAGGGTTGCACGCATGCGCTCCTGTTTGAAGGGCGCATTGAAACAGGAGCCGCTGAAACTGTGCATTGGGAGGACGGTCTGAAACGGGAGACGCTGGTTCCCGAATTGGGCAAACCACACCAAATGCAGGTTTACATGCTCCTGCAGCGAGTTTCCCGCCGGAGTAAGTAAACAAATATATAATGACCCCCCCTCACCAACTGTTTTCCCCTCCACGGGTTGAGCTCTGCTGTTGCATTTGCACAGTTTGAGCAGACCTTGTCCTCTCCCCCTCCGCCTTTGAATTTGCATTGGGCCCGGGGGGGACATAACCCCTTTTACTGCCCTGTCGCGTTTGCACAGGTTTTCAGCCCCTTCCCCATCATTTGCAGTTGCAATTGACCAAGGGAGGTTCTTTTACTCATTTTGGTTGGCGCTGGGCGCATTTAACTTTTGCCCCCCTCCTGCCCTTGCATTTGCAACAGGCACAAGGGGGTTGAATCCTCCCCCTTTTCATTTCTGGTTCAGGAATTGGGGGGCAAGTCCAAGGCATTTATGTTTGGAGACTTTAAATTAATTTTCTTGCGGTATTCAGCGTAATATGCTGATACCTGAGAAAATTGGAGGTTGGAGGCAAGTGCCAATTTTCCATTTGCGCACAGGGGGCTCAATTTTAAGCCCCTTTTCAGAATATTGCAGGGGAAACCCTTGGTCCCAATTTCCACGAAAGTGTGGATTTAATATACTTAGATAAAACCTGGAATATTATTCCATATTCTGAATCTAAGCCTAATTTAACCTAGGGTACCTCACTTCAAGGTACCCTTAATTGTTATTCCTTCCTTGTGTAAATTGACTTCAAAGTTTAACAGGTGCACCACGTCCCGTGTGAGTGCACCTATATGCTTATAAAAATAAGCACATATGCTTTTAACCCAGTTTCAGTGACAAAACTGAGGTGTTGTGTATAGTTTAGACACCTATGACACTGGAGAGCTGAAATCTAAAAGGCGGGCTCACAGATGTCTGGGAAGGCACGTTTTAGATGCCCTTCTCAGAATTGGTGGGCGGCTTAGAGCCGCTCAAGCTGCACGGAGCGCGCCTGCGAAATCCCAGCTGCCCCTCCAGACTCCATTCCTGCGCCACCAGCCCCTTCCCCACCGGACACCTGACACTCCAAACTTGATGTAAATAGTACACCCTGAAACAAGGGGCGGGGGATAGCCAACTTGTGCATGGTGTTATTCTGGCGCCTGGCTTGTTTGGCCGAACTCACCTACGGGTTGGATGAGGGGCCGATTCAGTCAGATCAGTCCCTGCTGTCATTGGATGTCTTGTTCTTGACAGATGCTGCTCTGCCACCGTTACGCCCCACGCGGCGAAGACGCCTCTGCCTGGTAATCCTCAGCTGCTCATTTTGAACAAACAATGGAACATACTTTGCCCAGTTGCAGCAATATTGGGTCAGCTACGTGAGACAGGGGATGAACCAATGTCTTTGTTGGGATACAATGAGGCAAGTACTTGGCATCAAGAAGGAAAACCACCGCATTTTAGGCCATAGCTTTAGAGTATGTGGCGCGTCCTTCAGGCACTCTTGAGGGATGAGCAAGGAAGAAGCCTGCTGGTAGGGTTGCTGGGTTTTGTCCAACAAAGAGCAGCACCAGCACCAAGGGTGGGCAGTTACATTATGGTACGTTACGGAGGGCTAATTGGATACCGTAACTTTTTTTTAGTTATCCAAATTAGCCATTTGGGTAACGTAATGTAAAGTAACTTTTTTTATTTTTGAGTTTTGGAGGTTTTGGATAACGTAACTTTTTTGGGGTGGAAAGTTTTTGTTAAATACTTTCCAAAAAATTGTTCATTTGAATAATGAAGTTAGCATAATGGTTAGTGCTTGCGTCTTGTATGTTTTGCAACATTCAGGTTGCGGGTTCAATCCTCACTGTTCACCTATTTTGACCTCACACCCTGGGCAGAAACTGGCATCAGTGGCTGTTTTACATCAACTTGAGCCCAATATGTACTCATATTGAACAAAAAAAACCCACAGATAGTCATTTCTCTTGGCAAGTTACGGCAAAGTTACCCAAATTTGGGCAAACCTGTAACATCACCCATTTTGTTGAAAACTTTTGGATAACGTAACTAGAAAATAAACAGCCCTTTTTCTGCGGCAGATATTGTAACTAAAATCAAGGTATCTGTAACTACTGGGTAACGTAACTTTAAAAGTTATGTTACAGTTACGTTCCCAATTATGGGTAACGTAACGGCCCACCCTTGCCAGCACTCAAATGAGCACACACAATCTTGCCCATGCAGAACTGCCAATCACAGCATCACTAGAATCATTTAAGAAGGACTCTATGGTGTTGGGATTCTTGGGACTCATCATCATCATTGACTTGTTTAGGTCCAATTGGTAGTATTTATCTGTTTGCATTCCTTTTTAAATATATCTCCCAGTTGCTTTTTTATGATGTGAGCTCAGATCAGTAAATCTTGGCAATTGAAATGTGTAGAATTTTACTGCAGAAACTCTGTTACACATTCACCTGTACTGCTAGCTGCACATAGGTTTGATAGCAAATTTGGATGTCATGAATAGGTGTAGATCACATTGAAGTTTTTGTTCACATGGTGGTTCAACTGTCAACACCAACTTGGGAAATCTTCAAGATTCATTTCTATTTGAAGAAAAGTTTGTTTTTACAGCCTTTCTGATTTTCTATTAGGTGAGATAAGAGTTTGTAAATTTACAAGCCAAATAGCATATGAAATAATATGCCTCCATGTGAACTGGGAGTGGTTAATCATCACTGAGTAATTCCAAAACAAGGAGTTATGATTTTTATATCTATGAAAGATCAACTAATACTTTTGCATGAATCATCTATATTTGTTCACTCTCAAGTAAAAATTAGATCACTGTAAGTAGTGCACACTTAGTTTAATGGAAACCCAATGTAACTCCGGTGTGAACCAAGAAAGCTGGGGAGTCAGGACATTTTTTTGTTCACTCCCAAAGTGCAATGAATATATGTTCAGCATCAAATGAAATTTGCACTAGATTTTCTGGAAGAACTTATTTGTTATCATTTCATTTTTATAATACCTGAAAATAGTTTGAACAGCTCACTATGTTGGGTTACCCTCAATTAACATGTGGTTACCATTGAATTATGAGTACACCATTTACCAGGGCCTCATGCCACTTACTAGTAAACCAACATTGGTATGTCATTAAAAAGCATGATTAATTAAATTTTGGATAAAGAAACAATAAATGATCTCTTCTATATTTCTCATTTTTGTTGGTTCACTGTCAAATAAGGCTGATTCAAGTAGAGTGAATTAGTCATTCAAAATATAATTTTTGAATGTTTTATAGCTACACAAATGAAAATTCATTGCTTTGTAATTTCTCAGCTATTTGTATCACTCCCACCTACTCCCACACATGGGTTCATATTATTTCATGTGCTACATATTTAGGGAGGACCCTGGCACGCGCGGCCAGAGGGTACGCACGAAAATGTATGAATGTTTCAAGCCACTTTGGCTCATAACCAAAAATGATAAATGTATTCTGAAAAGATGGGCACATGTACGCTTAAAGGGAGAATAATGTACTGCTAATTTCTCCTCAAAATGTGGTGAAAGTTGGCAAGAAAAGCCGAAAATATTAAAAACAGATAATTGCGTGGATATGACTTTTTTTTTTTTTTTGGCAGCAGTCTCCCTATGGAAGCTCCAACCAAAAAAAGTCAAATATCAACGCAATCACCTGTCTGAAGGCACAATTGCAGGGGAGACGATAATTTGGTCAGAGCCAATCAATACACCCCAGCGGCCTTGGGATATTGCTGGTCTGTGTCGCCTCCTTTTATGTCATTTGAAAATGCGCTCAGCATGCCCGTGTCATCTCGCCGCCACACAATCTGTTGCATTCTTCCTAAGTCCGGTACCTGGCTTTTGGTGCTGTTCAGTTTCCTTTTGTGCGTTGTGCATTTCCACCTGCTAAAACAGGCAGTTCACACTTCCTTTTTTTCTGTTATCTAAAGAGTTGATGCTCCCAGTCACCAATCAAATTTCCTAAATAATAACCTCTTTTTCCCTACATCCTGAAAGCCTGATCTCTTCATTATTCACATTTCTTTATATGGCTTGGCCTCAGTTGCTTTGCCAGTGCTTTCGTCCGCCCATAAGAAATACTAGCTATTTTTGTGTTCATGAACTCATGCTGCATTTGCTTTATTTGTCCCGGTACTGTCTGCTCCATTTGCTTTATTTGGCCCGGTACTGTTCGCTTTTGCAGTAGTGCTCGTGAATTATGCCTATGGGCTTTTGTTTTGATCTCCTCAAGAGAGCGGGTGCCATTTCTTTTCCCGGTTCCTTGATCTGCATAAGTCAAGATACTTCTGGTGCTTTTCAATCTATAACCTCGGCTGTCCATGTGACCGAAGCTACATATCCTTGCGGGGGAACAAGCTGGGCACCAAGAGTTCCCCTCTGTCCATTGAGGCAGCTAAGTGGGTGGCCCTGAGTAATTGAAGCTGGGTAGGGCTCGGACCGACACAACGGAGCCCGACTCATATATTTACCGTTGCTTGTTGTCCCTTTGTATCACATCCTCGTTTTTACTCTTTGTGTCTCTATTACGTTCAGCATTTACATTTGTTCCTCGTTGTCCTTATGCCACTCGCGCCATGGCACTCAATCCCTCAAGCTCTCTGTTTCCCTTCTCAAAGATAATGGAATTCTTATCAAACGGGTCCATGCCCCACACCCCATCACTAGTAGACCTCGTGATGCTTGGGGGCTGGAAAGAAGCGACAATTGTGCAATAAATGAATTCTTCAAATTCTGTGACTCTTGCGACGGGCCCCTCGGCACACTCCCCACCTCGGCAGAAACTCTTGAACGATTTTGTGTGGGGCAGGTCACAACTACTACATAAAGAACGGTGGAAATATTGAAATCCTCATCGTTGCGCAATTAAATATCCGGCCTCAAGGCCTGGCACATCTTCCACTCTGCGACGTTCCCGACTTGGAACAAAGCCCGGATTGAACTAATTCTTAAGTCGTCGGCACGGGTCGACACCACGTTGACCAAAAGGGCAACAAAACCCCCTGTCATATTGTGGCAGCTTATTGCCATAGCAAACATCCGTTTTGGGAGTAGCAATTTCGACCGTGCCGTGGCAGATTTGGCCTTTGTAGCATTCTGGGGCTTGGCCCGCCTGGGAGAGCTGACATACGCAAAGCAACACGGCCAGCTCTCCCGGGCGACGTCTCTACTGACGACGGAAGTCACCTTTTTGGTAGACGACGCCGCGGGAGAAGTAGCAACCCTCACTTTGCGTTCGGCGAAAACGGCCAAGCCAGAGACGCTGCAACTCATTGTCCTCGCCAAACAGGCAGGTATTATGCGCCGGGAAGTTGGTTCCCCGAGAACC
The DNA here is from genome assembly GCF_026914185.1 of Puccinia triticina. Classification (NCBI taxonomy): domain Eukaryota; kingdom Fungi; phylum Basidiomycota; class Pucciniomycetes; order Pucciniales; family Pucciniaceae; genus Puccinia; species Puccinia triticina. The sequence goes on along the minus strand of NC_070567.1, from coordinate 680,352 downwards.
TTCCTGTTTGGCTACCAAAAAGGCCAACTGTGCCTCCACCTCACCAGATGCAAAGTCCTCGCCCACATCCAGGCCGCTCCCATGGCAAGTGGGCACTTGAGCGTCCTAGGCCACATTTTCCGAGTAGGCAGAGCTTCCCCAAGGCACCCGTTGGGCATGACGGCGGAAGAAATTTGTGCCCTAGGCCGCTGGAATTTCAGATGTTACAAGTTGTATATACGGCCATATGGGCCGTGGGATCTGAAACGCACATGTTGTGTTCTCGCAAACTTCAAGGGAGATGGGTTGGAGATTGCTGGTTTTTGGCGCCTTCTTTTCATTCCTGCAGCATTTTTTCCGGAGTTTGTGGGTTCATGCGCGGCTCAGGCTCCCTCAAAATCCCTGAGTGGTGGGTGAACACCTGAAACCCAATCCTTTCCTTTGTTGCAGTAGGTATGCTGGTGGTATGCCACAAAAGCCTGACAAAAGGGACAGGCCTGTGCAATGGGACTTGACTGCTGGTTACCAGCGTTCAACCACATGTTTTAAAATTTCATACATGACGGGCCTAACTGCAGGGATTGGAAATTGCTCTGCCAAAATTCACCATCATCCATGAACCGGATGAGGTGTTTGCTACCAACTTTTCACAATATCAGTTCCTGGTGGCCCTGGCTTTTGCAATGACTTTAAACAAGGCTCAGGGTCAGACCCTTGGGTGTGTTGGAGTATTCTTGCCAAGTCCAGTGTTTGCACATGGCCAGTTAAATTTTGCTTTGTCAAGACCACCAAACCTTCAAGGTTTAATGGTAGTCTTAGTTGAGACAAAGCCAAATTATATTTAACCTCAAATTTCATTCATTTGGAACTTTTCAATGATGCAGTTAGGAGATTGGTTTGGTATGTGAGAATGGCCCTAGCGTGAACAGGTGTGGGGGCATTTCATTATTTGTGGTAGAATTTTGTTGACTTGAGTTTTTTTTACTGTATTTGTACTCTTGTTTTGTGAGGTTTTTCTGTGAACTTTAGCTATATGCATTTGCAATTGGTGTGCACTGGAAAGAGTGCGGCTTGGGTGTGGCCCGCGGCGGAGCCGCGAGTTCCCTAGTCTTTTAAAAATGTATGAATCCCACGATTTTTGAATTGATTTTCGTGCGTACCCTCTGGCTGCGCGTGCCAGGGTCCTATTTAGGGTGTTCAAAGTTGGCTTGCATAAAATCATAACACCATAAAATCATGAAATTCTGAGGTGAAAAAAATATGTACACCCAAACACTCAAATTAGAGCAAAATTTTGAAAATGGTACATATGAAATTATCATTTGAAAGTTTTATGATTCTATGACTTTATGTAATGAAAATTTTATGATTTCAACTTTGAACACCTTAATTATTTCATGTGCTACATATTTATTTTGCCTACAAATCCACAATACCAATATATCACATGATACATATTCAACAACTTGAAAAAGGCTGAGGAAGCCCAGTTTTTATCAAAAAAGAAATAAATCATCCATCTACATTCCCCACTAAATTATTTTCCAATCCTGACATTGGCCAAGACCACAAATTCCAAATCCCAAATGCCAAAAGGTCTCAGGTAATCAGAATCAACCCCTGACATCACGAAGCTATCTCAGTTCTGTCTCTTGATACTGATCAATATTTCTTCTACATCATCCAATTAGAATGATCTGTAGCCAGATAGTACTCAGAAACATTGGGCAGATTCAGATCTTGGGTTTTATACCCTGCTTGTTAGACCATCAACTTTAAGTGTCTGCAATGCTGCCATCTCATCCTCAAGTGTTGTCCGCATGATATGCTGCTATCTAATCCTTAGCTTCATGTTTCTTTGTGATTTGGTATTGCTTTTTTATGGCTACATCCATACTACACTCACTAAGGGTGTTCAAAGTTGAAATCATAAAATTTTCAATGCATAAAATCATAAAATCATAAAACTTTCAAGTGATGATTTCATATGTACCATTCTAGAAATGTTGCTCTAATTTGAGTGCTTGGATGCAACATATTTTTTCAGCTTAGAATTTTATGATTTATGGTGTTATGATTTTATGCAAGTCAACTTTGAACACCCTAACTGCATAAACCAACTGGCCGGACAGGACTGCCCGACCAGTGACCAGTTGTCGTACAGAGTCTGTCCGACGAGTTCCGCAAGCAGACCTGGAAAATCGCGGAACTTGTTGGACAATTGTTCAAAATCGCCGGCCTAATCTCGAGTTACTGTTGAGACGCACCACACTCCTGGTCCTTACTCAAACAGTAGCGAGGGAAGCTCAGGACAAGCTTGCTTCACAAGAGATCTCTCAATATCTCTTTCTGCCCACCCCCGGAGCCGCATACAGCCGAGTAGAGCAGATTTTCAGGCAGTTTTACGGTCAGAACATGGGCTTCCAAGTACCCCCACGTTCCAGAGTACTATCCATCCTATGACGAACTCGTTGGCAACTTCCGCAAGATATTTGACTTGGATAAAAACGACAACACCGCTTATGTGGAGTCTATTCTAGGCTCTTGCCAGCTTCAGGCCAACAATCCATCCAGGTCTCTGACATACAGCTTTCACACCAATGATGGCTTGTTGAAAAGCATACTGTTAAATGCTCTCAGCACTCCCGCAGGGTACGCACCTCTGCATCGGGATTGTTTCCAAGGAAGACGTTCAACGTGTTCAAGTCATTTAAGAGCATCCATTCTTGCTTAATCTTGCCAACTCTTCTCCCTCCCGAGTATCTGATTCAAGTACAAAGAGACAACCACTTTTATCGCCTCCCATCTACCAGCCTCATCTCTCTAGCGATTATTCGATTCAAACACAGACAGACAATTACTTTTATCACCCCCCCACTCAGTTCTGGTCTCTCTACTCAGTCTCCCTCTGTAGCTGAGTTCTTTTGATAGTTCTCACTCTTGTCTCTCTGACTGTTGTTTCTTCTTTTGATTTCAATTCTCAGTTTTGGCCTCAATTCCTTTTCTCTATCTTAATCTCTCTTGCTATCTCGGCCGAGTTATCTTATCTCATCTCAATTCAATTGTTATCACACTCATCTTTCTCTATCACAATGTTACTTTTCTTTTCATAATTTGATCACTCACACTTTCATCGCTCAATTTTAGTACGTCGAAAAATATTGAACACAGAAAAGTAAATGTGATTGTCAAAGGAAAGATGTGTGATAATGTAAATAGAGGGCTGATAAATAAACAAGTTTCTAATAACTGAGAAGGAAAGAGAGGACAGCAAGTGCAGGTATCGCGGAGAAAAGGGAAAAAAATGTTGTCACAAGATCAGTATAAAGATACATAGTCTTCTCAAGCGGTACAGATGAATAAAGCGCAGGCCGAAAGAGCAGAAGATGGGAGACGAGAAACCGACCAAGAAACAAAAAAGAAGGAAGCAAGGTACACATGATAAATTAATAACAAGAATTGTAAGTGTGAAGGTAAGAAAAGAAAGATGAATGTATCTAATCAACCAAGTTACTCATTGAACTAGACTTTTTAATAGCAAGGTCGATTCTCCCGGTAGTAGACCTCCTCCTTTTCTGCTCAGAGTGTTTGAGCTGACGATGAAAAGTATGATGAGTGAGCACCTCGAGTTTCCTGAATTCTTTGAGCCAGTTCTTCCAGTCCTTTTCGGCGCCGAGGGAGCTAGGGGCCGAGGGTGCGAGGGTGCCCCAGATCATCGGCGATGAGTGGGGGGCTGGGCCGCTGCTCAGATAGATCGAGTGCTCTTGGGCTCGAATCGTCTCTTCCTGGCACGCGCTTGGCGTCAGTCTCCTTTGGATCTCTGCGCGTGGGATTCCTCCCAGCGGCTTCAGATCCAGCTTGACCAGGTCGTCGAACTCTCCTGTAGAAGCAAAGACAGGGAATACGCGTTAAGGACAGGTCACTCGGTTAATGTTGAGCGGATTGTGCTTACCCAACTGACCCCCCAGGTCTTCAACGCAGGTCAACCGGCTTAACCCAATACCGTCGATGATGCGGAAGCGGTCAAGATCTTCAGGCTTGCGCGAGCTGGACCTCCAATTCTTCTTGGGTGGTGCTTCGCGCGTGCATAGGATGAGCATGTCGGTGAGGAGGATTACCTCGACGGGCTCGGTGGGAATCCCGCGTGACTTTCTGAGCTTATGGCTGCTTCGTTTGGACTGCAGAGAGCGCGGAGGCTTGAGCTTGATTGGATCGGGGTCGTTGGACGGCTCGGAACGGGGGGCACTCTGAGTGCTGCAGCCCGAGAACGACCTGGGTTGGTGGGAAATTTCGGATACCAGGGGCTGGGGTGAACTGGTCGCGTCAAAAGTAGTTTCGGTATTCATCGAATGGAAACTCGAGCGAGAATGGGTCGTTTCGCTGGTCTCGCTCGAGTCTGAGACTGGCGAGAGTGACCTGATGATCCCTTTGGTGGTGATCCTGCTGTTGAAATCACTGCGCAAACCGAGACTAGAAAGGTGCGAAGAGCTTGACATCCTTCGACACGTCGGCGCCATCTCGCCGAATGTCTCCCTCTTGGGGTCGGGAGCGGTGAGCGAAAGCTTCAAGATATCTTTGTGCGATGGGTAAACCATTTGCAGCGTGCCTCGGATTACGATCTTCCTCCTCCGATTGGCGAGCACCAATCCCTCAGGTAGGCCCAGAAGTTGTTCTTCCAAACCTCTGAGTGACTCATGATCATCCTCAAGGCCTTTGATGTCCTGCATTGACCGGATGATGCCATCTGTTGCTTTCCAAAGGTTGGAAGTAGACTGATGATCCGGATGACCCAGAGGTGTAGTCTCGCACAATTGCTGTCGGAGAAGAAAGGTAGAGCAAGATGAGATTCGGATTATATTTGCTTTCGGTGTACGTAGAAATCTGACTTACTCGAAAAAACAAAGGATACTTCATCAGACGCTGGATAGGTTTGAGGAGATGACTTGTCAATGTCATGGCACCGAAACCGGCAATGTGACTTTGCATCCTGACGAAGGAGCCAAAGGGATCGGCTGGGTCGATCGAGAGACGGTCGATCAGCTGAGAAACACGTTCGAAGCACACTAGATAGCGCTCATAAATCCGCAACCGAGGAACGAAGCCGGCCATCATGTCCGCGAACTTCATCACCACCGGAGCTTTGTTGCGCTTCTTCTCGCACATGCGATTGTAGCTCATTCCCATTACTATCTCCGAATGGAAGTTTGCAATTTGATCGAGATCGCCAAACAACTTTTGGACTGGTTCGGGCACGCCAACCACCCATGTTCCGTACTGACTCTCCTCTCTCAAAGGGATGATGAAAAGATCCAATACAGCAGCGATGCTATCGAGAAAGGCGGTCTCCGTTTGGCAAAGCTCCCAGATCAACTGCTGGCGATGAATTTCCGTAGGACCCCATGTCTCGAGGATGTGCCGGTATTCACGGTCCGAAAGTGTAGTCCGCCAGTTGATGATTGCCATTGGTGCCGCGCTCGGTTTCTGAGAGCTGATGACCTGTGGCGTGCCAAGCGCCGTAGATGAAAGTTGGCGCGATGGCACCTCGGAGGACGCCTCGGAAGATAGGCCAGTTGAAGACATCGGTCTGGCTTCCATGGGAGGTGATGGGATTTTGGATTTCGAAGAGCTCGCGGGAGTATACTTAAGGGTAGGAGATGGAGTAAGAAGCTGAGCAAGTCGACTAAGGTGAGTTCGCACCGACTTGCGAGGGGGTGAATTACCACCAGTCGACTTGATGGGCTTGCTAGCTAATTCCGCCTGCAATGAAACACCTGATAGGTGGAATGCAGCGGTCGGGCGGAAGTTCAGGCCGGGTGTGGATGAGCCTGCACGCTGGTGCATCTCATGCGCCGGCCGTTTGCCCATCGCACTTTGGCTTCGGTTACCGCTCAAGGATTTCTTGTGATATTGTCCAGCCATGAACGGCTGGGAGGAGGAAGAGCGTAGAGGAGGAGCAGAGTGAGCGGGTACACCACGGTGATCAAGTAGGGATTCGACCTCGTGCTCAGCATCTAGCATGTTGAGCGGTGGAGCAGGGTCGTTCGTAGGGGCCTGAAGGTTGTCAGAAGTATAACTAAAGGGAATAGAGCGATAACAGCCAACAGTTGTAGACGACTGATCAATCTCAGTCTGGCACAGTGGCGCTGCACTAGAGTACACGGAAGGAGCACTGGAGGGGTGTTTATGTGCGGATAGTAGCGATGAGGACCAGGAATGGGAAATCGAGCGGCGGGCGGTTTTTTGAATCTTTGACTTGACAAAATCCGTGAACCTGGTGGGAGGCGAGGTGACGGGGTGCTGGGAAGGGAAGGGCACAAGCTCAGAGGGGCATGGATGATATTCATGAAAATCAGGCAGTTCAGAGGGGGGATTGGAAAGAGGGACCGGTTGATGAGAAGAGCTATTGTCCAAGGGTGATGAGGTGAGTGGGGTGACTGAGCGAGACTGCGAATTGCTGGAGTGATGTTGGTGAGCAGGATGACGAGACTGAAAGCCAGTGTTCTGTTTGGTAAAATGGAGCGATTGATAACTCCTCAGAGGAGTTGAAAACCTAGAAGATCGACGACTCGACGAGGGGTATTGAGGGGGTATGGATGGAGCAACCTCATCTGCTAGGGAAGAGCACGAGGAGGCGGATGATGCAGAGGAGATGGGCGAGAAGGAATTCGCCGGGGGCGGGCAAGGAGCCGGAACAGGGGGGCGGCGATAGGTGGATTGAGTGCCGCGATGCCTGATGGAATGAGAGGAACGTGCCTTCTTCAGATGGTGCTGGTGCTGAGGCTGAGGCTGATGCTGATTCTGATGAGAGCCAGCGCCACGCCCAGCACTTGAAGTCGAGGGGATGGGACGACGAGTAAATTTAGCAGATAGCGAAGAAGCATATGAACCGGGCAGCTCGTGGTTGGCCGCCCGAGCCGAGTCGGAAGTCTGATCATCCTCAACATCATCCAAAGCTTTGAAATTCTCGGAGGTGGTACCACTGTTCGGATCCAAAGCCAAAGCCAAAGCAGGGGAGGAAGTAAAGGAGGGCAGGGTTGACCTGGAGGAGGGTTGACGGGTGTGAAGAGGTCGAATGGTGTCAAAGTCGGTTTCGCAAAAGTTCCGCTGTTGATCCGAGTCGAACGAGCCAGCAGCCCCGATCAGGGTGATACCCAGGCCAGAGGCAAGCAAGAATCTGGGCTGGCCCTGAGTCCGACGGCCATATCGGTGTTCTTGGTGGTGGCGAGGAGACCAGGTGCGGGCAAAGGTTTGATTGCGGAGAACAGGCTGGAGGGCTACCTGGTTTGAATGGCTGATATCTGACGCGTGGAAAGATTGAGAAGGTTTTTTGATGGGAAACAAAGAGCTGGTCAGCGACTCACTCAACCAGGATAGCAGGAGACCTCTGAGCCGAGTTCTCTCTCTCTCTCTCCTTCTCAGCTCGTCCATCGACACAAAGCCACCAAGGCTCTGATGGCAATCTCATAGCAGAGCGGCCTCAGGCCAGCCAGCCAAAGGATGCCGACTTCCAAGAAGGGAACGAACGATCAGGAGAGGAAGATTGACTGACCATGGTTGAGGATGGCTCTGAGTAATGAGCCGGGAAATAATCTTGCGGACATGGTTGAAGGATTTTGAGGAGGATGAGGGAAATATGTATGCAGTCCCCAATTAGTGGGAAGGAGAGGTGCTGGTGAGGAGTGAGACAGATATATTCAAATGAGTCAAAAATAGGAGGGCGCATCGCGGCACCCACCCTTAGAAGCAGTGGGTCCAAAAGCAGACAGCCTGGATCAATACTGTGAGAAAAAAGAAACTTACACGGTACTAGCGCTTGGGTGTTTGGAGCTGATTATGATTATCGAATGAGAGTAGGTCGTAAACCGCCCAGAGGTTGAATAGTTCGTTTAGTGTTCATCTAATTATGGGAGGGGACTCTATGGCAAGCAGAGGGCTGTCGACTCTGTCTTGAGCTGATGGGGGCAGCGGGATGGATGGTTGAGGTTTGTGAATGCGGGCTGATTAGGAAGCAGTCTGATAGAGCCGTAGAATACAAATCCAATCTTAGTGCTTCCCAAATAGAATCGGCGGCAGCGTGCGTCAAGACACAAAAAAATCAAAATCTCCGACCCGCGAGATGGTGAGGAGGTGGCGGGAGAGGGACGGGGTGGGTAAGAAACGGGGCCTCTGTTCAAGAGAAGATCTAGGACAAGCAAGCCAGAGTGCTACAGCAAGAAGACCTTGGGAAGAAGGGTCGAGGTAACAGACGCGCCGATTGGATGTTAGCCAGAACTCCAAACTCCAACAACTATAGGTGGGTGTAGATGGATACGGTGGGTTTCTAGTTAGTTACAAAGGATAGAAGACGAGCATTTGTATGTATGTACTTTAGCGACTGGAAGGCGAGCAGACTGTCTCATCTTTGAATCGCCGCCGACGGCTCACCAACTCTTAATGGCTTGAGACTGCAAGTCGTCCGAAAAAGATGATCAATAATTGGGTGCAAGGGACTCGAACAGTCGAGTCGAGCTTGGGAGGGGCCGGTGGGCCTCCGTGTTTTAGGGCTAGCTGGGAAGGATCTAAGTTGGACTAGAGGGAAGCATGATTGGCAATGCCATCGACAGCTTATCAGCAAGTTTCTAAATCTGGAAGGCCGCCTCCGGCCTAAACAAATTATGTGTGTGACGAAAGGCTGCCGAACATACATTACGATGCACTGGGACCCACCCCCAATGGGGATCGATGGGATGGGAGAGAATTCAGTGAATCTTCGATGGCCAGTGGGCAGCACTCCCTACAGCTTCGCAGAGAAAGAGGGGGACGACCGGGTGTGCAGCTTGAGGATGGCAGCGCCTGGGAGGGACAAAACAATAAAAGGGCTGGGTAACGGGATGGGCACCGGAGTCGAGTGGGGTGATGTGAGGCGGGGGGTGGTTGATTCACTTGGGGAGCGAGCATACATCCAGCCGGCAACTGATTGCAGCAAATCAATTGGCGAGCTAAGCGACTCACAAAACTGCCCGCTTCCGGCACCAAGCTCGAGGGAATACCACGCAGTGCACCCAAGGTGTGGGAGCGATTCCTTAGCGCAGAGTTTCGGCCCAGGGGGCACACGGCATTCCAGAACACCAGAAGACCGACTGTGAAAGACTCCAAAAGGCGTGCTCCCGTGGGGTCCTGGGCTCCCGGTTGACTGAAGATCCAGCCGGTTTCATATGAAAGCCACCCGTGTCATGGCCACGACTGCAGAGCCGAAGCCATCCCGCTTGTCCTCAACTCAACCACCCAACACGTCGTCAGCCAATAATTATGCAGCTGTTGTGGGTACATCATGCATGTATGCGCTGGTCTCCTTGGCTCTTCAGGAGCCTCCGGTCCCCATTGAACTCCAGTGGGAAGCCGCGTGGGAAGCAGACTGACTTCATATCCACGGCCTTCACACAAGGGAAAATACGTCAGGCTTTAATCTGCGATTCTGCGTTGATCGGAAACATAACCTTGATGGAAGGTGCTGTATGCTTCTATAAGTCTCAAATTATGCCTATGCAACCTCTTTGGTGGTGCGCCCCTGGGGGACAATTGTACACCACACCCTGATTCGTCGTCGAAATTCTGGGAGCCACCAAGCCCGAGACCCGCCTGAGGGGGAAATGGCCCTTAAGGCTCGGGTGGTGAGCGGGTTGCGACGAGGGGTTGCGAGCCGGCTTGACCGCCGTGCAAGTTTTTGTTGGCTTGACCTAACCGTCCGACACCGGCTTGCCAAAAGCGTGTTGGACACCAAAACCGCCGGCTCGACCTCCACGTCGGCCTCAGTCATTTTCTTCAGAACAAGCACAGATTGCTGCTACCTGCAAAGCCTGCAGAACTGCTGACGACTCCTGTGCCAATCTCATGACACACTTTTGCATCCGCTGAATTGCACAATCAGGGCAAAAAAAGGAAACATTTTCATGCATTGGTTTGGAATCAGATGGAATTGATGATGATGATGATGATGATGAAGACTGCGAAACAAAGCAAGATCAAGAAAGGAGAGAGAGAAAGACAATGCGACGACAGAGAAAAACACAAGCCAAAGAATAAAAAAGAATAAAACCCAGCAGGGATTTATTTCTTGTTTTTCTTCGCGCCAGCGGCGGTCATTTTGACAGACTGGGAAGAAGACCCGAGGCCACCGGAAGTCCAGCCTTCATCTGTAGGCTCGAGCTCCTTAAACCGGGTGCTATTCTGGTCTTCCTGGGCCGACTTCTTGGACTTCTTGTCGTCTTCCTTACTGGGCTCGTCCTCTTCCTTCTTGTCATCATCCTCTCCATCCTCCCATCGCCAATACTCCTGTGTGTCTCCCTTGAGGATGGCTAACAGAAGAACACTTCCGGTACATGCGGGACTCAAATACCTAGTGTTGTGATGTTAGCTTGTTTTTTTTTTTTTTTGAGTGACAGGCCAGCGCAGAGGAAGGGAGATACTAACAATAGAGCAGGTTGGGCGGCCTTGAAGATGTGCATGACAGTCATGGTGATGCCTAGACCGAGGACATACGAAGCCATGCAAGCGTAGAAGTACGGTCTAGGGAAATTGCTGGCAGGTGATAGAACCGTCTTCTTGTTGATAGGCCCGGTGGTCGACTTGACGATTTTGTCATAGGCTTTCTTGTAATCATATCGCAGCGAAAGGGCGACGAAGATTCCTGGCATGACGATGTCACCTGTTAGGAAGGAAAAAAAAAGTTAGCTTCCTTGTTGGCCACTCTTATCTGAGGTCGCAAAAATTCTTTGGGATTCTCTGGATCTGTGGAGACCAAAGCTGACCTAATCCCAACATAGCAAATTTCTTCTCGTCGTTTGAAAAGATATCGGCGATCGCACGAGGCCAAGTAATCTTGATAGGAGCGGCTAATCAATCATAAAAAAAACATGATTGATAAACCGAGCGGATCGCACTGCTAGTAGTGTTTGAAAAGGGTGAGACTTACCAAAGTTCTTGGCGACGCTAACCATGACACTTTCACCGAAAGCATGGGACGATCCGAAAACCCACCAAACATCATATCTAGAGGGACGAGGTTCGTCAATTAGTTGCATGCTTGACTGAGACAAAAAAAGCGGTGGAAATAACTGACATGAACAGACCAGCAAGTAAGACGGTACCAGTTTTGAAGCTGTCAAGCTTCAATAGCGTGATAGCGTTGAAGGCGAAGCTGAGAGCGAACAAGTTGGAAAGCATCCATTGTTTGGTGTACCATTTGACCGCGGAGAGGATGACGGAGATGGCGATGAAGCCGATGTGCCAGTTGGTGAACCGGAGACTGAACAAGACATCCGCCGTATTCCGGGTCAATCTGAACTTGTATTTTGTCTGTTTCGCCCAGGTCGTCGGGCCGAGATTCGTCTTGGCGATCGTCACCAACATCGTCGCTAGCGCTCCCGAGCCCATCAGCGAGAAATATCCGGCGAACAGGGCATTGATGAGGTCTTTGTTCAGGTACTTGAACACGAGATACAATCCTAATAACGCGCCCGAGCCCCTGATCATCGAATTTCAGATGTAAAAATAGATATGCAGGGAATACGTTAGATTGGCGGAAGGAGTGGATAGCATGGGATGTGCGAAATGACTTACAAGACCGGAAACCAGTAAGCGTCTTCACTGGTCATTCGCTCGATAGCTTCCTCTTCCTCATCGGACGATTCAATGGAATCAGCAGAATTTTTTCCTCCCTTTTTCTTCAACACGATTGGAGCCTAAGTCAAAGCAGAATGATGAGATCAGCTCGGTGTTCGGGGTCGGATTTTATGCTCGATGTCTGACTGACTTTTACTGATGCATGAGAGGCATACCAGATGGGGATGACGGCTGAAATCTGATGGTGGAGAGAGGATGTAATCGTGGAGTTAGTTTTCAAAGGTGTTCATTTTTTTGAGTTAGTACCAAGAGAGGAAGAACTGACCCCCAAGGCCAAATAGGCCTGAATGATTGGGTCCATCGGAGTGTGAGGTGGGCGAGTGAGGGGTAATACGGGGCGTGGTGTGTGGTGGTTGTTCGGCAACACTTCCTAGGTTAAATCCAGATGGCCGACAACGTGGAGCAAGTCGTGTCAACTTCCAAGTCACCAACCACGACGTGTCAAGTGTCTCGACTCCGCTACCTGTATTAATATGTACACTGCCATAGTCATACCAACAGTGAGCATATACTGATCCTAAGACTCGACATGACTATGAACATGCTGCAAGTCGCAACCAAGGTGATCCCCCAAGTTCGCGTCGTAGCTGGCCCTACGCACTTGGGTGACTTCCTGTCGAGATCTGAGAGCCTCCCAGATCTCAATTTGTGCACCTAAACTCAATTTTTAGTAAAAATGAAAATGTTTTCCTAAGCCTGGGGTTCATTGGAGGACTTCCTGCCGATCTGGAAACCCAGATTTTCCCAGATTTCGCAGGGAAATCTGGGAAGATCTAGGATTTGGGAAGATCGAGCCCAGATTTCCCCGCAAAATCTGGAAAAATCTGGGTTCCCAGATTGACGGGAAGTCCTCCATTGCTTTCATGGGCAATGTTTGTTGTTTTGGTAGGTGTTTTAATTTAGGAGCTAGAGGGGCATCTAGAGCTCTCTAAATGCCAACGGGAAGTCATTCACTTGAAGGACTTCCAGTTGGCTAAAACACTTGATCTGGAGGAAAAGGCTAAACCTTCCTGGAGGACTTCCTGTCAATCTGGGAACCCCTTCCAGATCCAGACCTGAGCCAAATTTTTCAGGGAAATCTAGGCTTTGGGACTCTGGGAGGCTATTGATCCCAGATTGCAACGGGAAGTCCAATTTCCTGTCATGCAATGGAGGACTTCCCGTCAATCTGGGAGCTCAGATTTTTCCAGATATTGTGGGGAAATCTGGGCTTGATTATCCCAAATCCTAGATCTGCCTAGATTCCCCTGCAAAATCTGGGAAAATCTGGGTTTCCAGATTGGCAGGAAGTCCTCCAATGGAGGACTTCCCGTCAATCTGGGAACCCCTTCCAGACCCAGATCTGAGCCCAATTTCGCAGGGAAATTTAGGCTTTGAGACTCTGGGAGGCTCTCAGATTGCTCCCAGATTGCGACGGGAAGTCCTCCAATGGAGGACTTCCCGTCGATCTGGGAACCCAGATTTTTCCAGATTTTGCGGGGAAATCTGGGCTTGATCTTCCCAGATTTCCCTGCGAAATCTGGGAAAATCTGGGTTTCCAGATCGGCGGGAAGTCCTCCAATCCGTGACCCCCACAGATGTTGGTTTAGACCCAAAAAGTCTAGATATTTGCAGGGAAATCTACCTTTTTGGGCTCTAGATCACTTCTGGGAGGCCAGACAAGAAGTCATCCAGTGGTGCTTTGTAATCAAGCCACAAAAGCAAGTCAGGGGTCAATTCACCAGGGGAGATATGTTCCCACTCCCCAGGGAGTGCCAGAGCTGAATTTTATGTGAGTTTTGGTTGGATGTGGGCCTGATGTGAATTAGTAACTCATCCCTAAATGAATTTTAAAGTGGATGGAGAAGTGATTCAAAATTCAGTCATAACTAGGGAAATTGCGGCTGCGCCGCGGAACATAGATCACAACTGTACAACGAGAACAGTCCTCAACAATCGACGGGAACATAATTTACTGTTGCTATCATAGCTGAACAGCCAAGCACCTGTCAGGATGAGGTTGTTCCCTGGTCTGGTAATGTGACCCAATTTGTTTTGGAGTTGTGATTCTTAGATTCAACGGTGAACATAACTTTCTGTATGATGCCGGCCTGCCGCCCTGCAATGGGGACAATTCCTGTTTACTGAGAAATCAACAACCAAGTCACGAATTAAGCCAAAACCTTTTATGGTGCATTATCTACCCAATAAATGTATGTACGTTGTTTAAGAGCCGTGCATATTGCCTGATCGCTGTGTTGAACAAACAGGGAACAGTCCAAATATACTATGACAACACCACGGTGTTGGAGGGGAACAGGGGTCCTCAACTGGAAGCTTCTCCGTTTTTCCTGATTTGTGTTACTTCTGAACAGGAGGAATGGTGCTAACTCATCCATCAGACTCGACGTCAGGGCCAGTTCCAGAACACGTAGCCTATTCCCTTTGCATGACAGGTCCCACACTGACTCCATCCGGCCAAACTGGGCAACTGAAACCTGTGAAGCCCTGGAGTCGGTTCAAAACAAGATCCTTCTTAGGCCCTGTCTCAGACAGTTTTGCTTTCCTATAGGGCCTCACAGGGAAAGATTGTATTTCATCTTCCAAGCAAAGGTAGACAAATACACTCCGCATCGAGATGAAGATTCAAGGCTGTGAAATATTAGAAAACATAAAGTACATTCCTTCAAATCAAACATATGTCTTAACTGTTCCAAAACAAACTCGGCGCAACAGTGATGGGAAGTTTCTAGAATACCAATCCCCAGAATACGATTTAATCTTCCACTGCAAAAATGAGCTTGGAGTCAAACCAAAGCGGAGCACTTGGATTTCCTACAGTGGAGAGTTGTTTACAAAGCTTGACAGTCGACCGATTACTGTTCTAGCTCATGTGGTCCATATCTCTGACGGACCGCCACCCAATTTCGTCGAGTACTCCACCGCTGGGCCTACGCTTCAAGGAGAGATGAGATATTTGTGCAGCGGCATACCTCCTTTTGATGCGATGCTTGAGAAACCCAATGTGAGTCGGGACCGTTATGTATAAAAATATTCCTGCTTGATGCAACTAACAAGAATAATTTACCAGGCCGGAACACTCTTCCTGAAAATTCCAAAGGTTGTATTGGACTTCCACAAGAATCCAATACCATTTGAATCAATGGTCTTCCTCCGGGAAAAGCTCATTGATGTCGAGCAAAACCTTGATATAATACCAGTCTTGGTTAGTGACAGTCCCAGAATCAGGTCTTGTTCGGTCTTGTTGATTAACCCTAATTTGTGTCAGTGTGATTCTATCTTACCAACAAACACTTGAGGCTCAGGTTATAATCAATGCTTCTTCCGGATATTGGCAAAGGCAAAAGCTCTGAAATAGAACTGTCATCACTTTTTTTGCTTTGCTTCATTACAAGCCTCTTCATCAAAACTTTTACAGGTCTACGACCCATTGTATAGATTGAGTCAACCACGTGTATCAGGCACTTGGTTAGGATCCAGTCAATAATTATTATTCATTGGATATGGTTGTTTTGTATTGGTGCTGCACCTGTCTGTTGAACCTGCAAATCATAATTGAAATTACAGTGCACTAACATTTTACCACCTAAGGCTTTTTCATAGGACAGATAAAAGTCTCTGCGATAAAACTAAAATGAATCCTTCAATGTTCACGGCATATTTATCGGTTGAGATCCTGAAACAAAAAATTTCCTTATGGCCTGTCACACTGTCATCAGTGTACCCGAACTCACCATTCTATGCTTGTAAATAATTGTAGAAAGGGGGGGAGTCAGACAGGGCTGATTCAAGATGTGTAGACCAAAGAGGAACTATCCTGAGCTCAGGTTGCACAGGGATGGTCTTGATAGAGGATGATTTGGCCACCTGCCTCCCTTTCGGTGATGAGTAGATTTTTATTTTTTTGCATTGGGATTTGTATATAGTACAACGAATGTGAAAGCTACACTTTTGGAAACAACGGGCAGTTAAAATAGTCGAGGGAAATGAAGGAAATAATATCTCTGGGACTGATTGATGGTATAGAGGTCTTGTGCTATAATTCAAATGCTATGTTACAGGAGTTGAAGGACACATTGTGTGTTTATGAAGAATGGGGCCGAAGATTGTAAGAATGAGGGGCCTGAAAGTTAGAATAGAGGTGTATGGAATGGACCTAAAAAAGCAGGTAACGCATAGATGAGTCCGATGAGTGGTTCCAAGAATATATGAATAGGTCATGGGTAGATTTGTAAATACATACTATGATGTGGAGGCTTCGTCCAACGTCACCGGCGATGATTCAGGTGATATTGATGAGGTTAGCGGGCTCAAGTTGAATCGTAGTGTTGTGAATAACTTCGGGGCCAAGGTGGAGGACAAATCGGGGACCTTTCATAGAGAGGATGTAGAGTTGTTGTTGTGGAGGGGTGAGTATTGGCTGCAGATTTGGCATATAGAAATAAGAGGGATTGGGATTGGGAGTAGACGTGGCGGAGGGAAGACAGAGGAAGGATAGCGCTAATGGTAGGTGGAGAAATCTGTGGCGTAATCGGCATAGCTGTGTGGAGTTTGGCAATGGAAAACAATGATTGTACGTGCAGGTTCAAATAATCCTTAGACGTTTGGGATTTATGCGGGGAGAGAATAAATTGTGCGACTTTTAGAATTAGAGGCGGGTAATCAGCAATAAATTGAGTGTCAAGTAGTTTGCCTGGAAGGTTGGCCGGAGGAGAGTCGGAAGATGAAGCGGAAGGCTTGAGATGTGGAATTTGAGGGTGAGTATTAGAACAGTTTCCATCCCAGTCATGATTGGGAGAGAGTCTACGGAGGTACAGTTGAGTTTAACGGTAATTGTTTGAACGTGGAATGAAGAATTTCCAGTCCTGGTTTTGAAACGGAGGAGAATTCCGGTCGGAGGAGGGATGAATTACTATGGCCGGTTGGAATCGGAAGCGGGAGAGAGTCAGATATCCGACTATAGGGTGTGAAACCTGTTGGTTTTAGCTATAATGGTTGGTGACAATGAGTGAAACGGCTTCGAAGTCGGGAAAGGAATACGCTGCATTATTTTAAGCTGAAAATTGTTGGATCAGGAAATGATATGTAATGAAAATGTCAGGAGGAATTTGAATCGGATACATTTCACAATAAAATATACTAAAATCGGTTTGAATCGGGTGAAGCTTGCGGGCAATAAACAAATGTATGTTTAAAGAACAATAAACAGAACAAAGAACTGGGGCGGACAAAAGAGATGAAAGCGCAATAGTAGATGTGATCAGGTGCAGCGATGTGGTTTTGAAAGGTATAAATAGAGGGCCTTGATGAGGAGATATGGACCAAGGCTCCGGAGTTTCAGACTCGCTATGGAAGCCTTCAGTATGGGGAAATGCTGCAATTTTTTTTTTTCAAAAACTGGGAAATCTCTGTTTGGGATTTATTTGGGACTCAACATAATGTTATGTAGAATTCCCTTGTTTTCTAGGTACAACTGTAGGAAAAAATATGATGAAATGATATTTCACCCAAATCCAACTCATCAATTGCTCCTGTTTACTGATGTTGAAGGATAGCAAAGCAAAATTGACATTCTCAAATGTAATTCCTCTGAAAAAATGGGTTTCTTGTAATTCACATAATATGCCCTCATGTACAAAATTAAAGTAAAATTCAACTTGGTACTATTGGATTTAGAATTTTGGAATGTGGTAATGTTGCAGTAAAATTAGTGAAACCCATTTTCTTTGAAATGTGGGAATTAATTTGAATTTGGCTCAAAAAAATGGTGAAAAACTTTTTTAATAGGGTGAAACTCTAAGTTAAGTCAAGGTTGGACTGCGGTGCCACTCCAGTTTGGCCAGATATCCTTGCCTCCTCACAAAAATGATCTGGTGAATTTTGCTTTTCAAAATTCACATGTGCACATGCAAGTGAACTTTTTTGCACTTTGCTAATAGTCACCCTGATGTATGCGCATACATTTATGTGGAAATACCACAGGATGGGCCTTTCACGGCCACATGAAAAGTGAAACCTTTGTGTTGAGACACCATTTGTCCCCCTGATCTACGCAAGTACATGAGGGGGACAATATCACAGGCTGGGCCTTTCACATCTCCATGAAAAGGACACACTGGTCATGGAGCCAAGAAATGCCTATATTCTGGATGAGTTCTGGATGAATTCTAGATGAGTTCTGTATTATTTCTTGGCAAGTTATGGTTTATTTCAGGCTGATTTACAACTGATTTCCACAGCTGACTTCCATTCTTTTTCATACCTATCCAATTTTCATTTACCAAAGGCCTCCAGCACAGTTATGGAAAAAAGTTACGGTAGGGCACTCCCTGGGGAGTGGGAAAATATCTCCCCTGGTGATTGGGGTTATAAGTTGGATGACATAAAATCCTGGCATCATACACTCTTTGAAAGGCCTTTTTAGACACCCCATTGGTTATATTAGAGGGGTCCACAATTGAAGTTGACAAATATTTGGAGGTCAATTTGAGGCTTTTATGAACAAAATTTTAACATTTTGGCAAGCTGTCCAGGATGGGGTGTTGCTCATCAATCAGTGCAGTTTAACAGTTTTTTTTTTTTAAAAAAAAAAAACATAAACAGGTTAAAATGTGTCCGGAAAATTTCAATTGTGAACTGCCCTATTCAACACCCCATCCTGGGCAGCTTGCAAAAATGTTAAACTTTTGTTCATAAAGGCCTTAAATTGACCTCCAAATATGGCAATGTCAAAAAGTTATGGATGAAACTGTTGCTGCTGGTGACTTGCTAACCTGAATAAAATTACAGATAATTTTTTACATCAGTTTGCTGATGTGGAATCAGCAGAGTTGCCAAAAAATCAGACATAAACTATCCTACTTAGTACTGGGTGGGTTCAGGAGATGATTTTACAAACCCTTAGAGCCAATTTTAAGGCCCTAATTATCATCAATGTTTTGAAAAAATGACAAGAGAGTCAGACTTGGGCATTTCTTAGCAATCAGAACAAGTGCTTCATTTTGTATATAGCTGTTGATAAACACCTTCAAATCTAACAAACTTAATTTCCTGAGTGGGGACTTTCTTAAGTTAGCCTTAATATGGGCTTTAGGCCCATTTTGGATGCACTGCTATACATCATCAATGGGCAAATTTATGAAACATTAACACAAACCCCAGGGTTTTCAAAAATTTGGTAGAAACAGGAGGCAAAATTTGGGTTGTGCATCATAAATTTACCATTTTTATGACATATGACAGTGTGTCCAAACAAGGACTTAAATCTTTATAGATTGGACTGCGCACCCGGCACCGGTTGATGGGTACTGCCTGCACCCGTACAGGTGTCTGTTTCTTTGGGTAAAATGGGTGCAATACCTCAGTCCCCTTCTGGGTTCCCGCTCCAGAAGGATCCCTTTGGGTTGATAGGTTTTTTGTACGCAAGGGATAACTCATGGGCTCCCTAAGGAATCCCTTCTGGGAGACAAGACTGTCAATCCTTGTTGTCCCAAAGGGATCTCTTCCACAAGATGAGGCCGTAAAACCTTGTTGTTACCAACGGTGGGCCGCTACGCTACATTTAGTCCGTAGTTCAGCGCAGCGTAGCGGATCTAAACTACAAATGACAGGGTTTTCCGTTAGCGGGCAGTGATTGCCCGCTACCGCTAACAGGCACCCCTTGAAACTACAGGGCCTCTATCGCCGCTATCAGCGCTAGCAGTGCTATTCAACCGCTAAAAAAGCTGATAGCGCTGTTAGCGCCCGTTAGCGTAGCGCAGCGGCCCGTAGCGGGCGCTACAACTAACGGCAATGTGTCAGGAACTACGCAACGCTAAACTAGCGGATAGCGCACGCTACGGATAGTTTAGCGTAGCGGCCCACCGTTGTTGTTACCAAAGGAATCCCTTCTGGGAGACAAGGCTGTATAACCTTGTTGTTCAGAAGGAAAACCATCTGGACAAAAGGTAGTCTAGCCTTGTTGCCCAGAGGAGATTCCTTCTGGAAAATGAGGTGTTTTCCAGAGAGAACCTCTTCCCAGGTATGAGGTTTCATAACCTTTTTGTCTGGAAGCCTTGATCTGGAAGGAATCTCTTCTGGGTAAGGAGGTTTCATAACATCTTTTTATAGAAGGGATCCTCTCCAGGAAACAAGGCTATAGTATATTCCCTTGTTTTCTGCAAGGTATTCCCTTTGGGTGAAAAGGCCAAAGTACCACTGGTACACCACCACCCAGAATGGGTACAGGTTCATGTTTTTTGGTGAAAACGGGTGCAGCACCCAAGTTCCTCTTGCACCCAGGTCCACAGCCACATTCTCTACCCCCTGAAGATTTGTCCCTATCACTACCAAGGAACTTTTATTGGTTACAACCCCTGCAATAAGGTTAACTTGAGGAAAAAGATGTAATATTGGTCCCCCAGACCAATATTATATTGGTTGCCTCTGGTTGACCTTCCTGTGGGGGGCTGTAACCAATACATCCACTTCCATTGTGTATTGGATTTTCAAAAGTGAACATGCACTCATAAGGCTTGCAATTTGTATGTTTTGAAATTTGAGGACGACAATTGTGGACCAAGCCTTTCCAGCACAAGTCCCAAATTGGTGGCTGTTTCTGTTCATGACTTTAGTTTTGCTGATTATTTTTGTGTTTTTTGTTCTCTTGACCCTGTTTTCATCATTTTGTTAACTTTTTCCCTGTCTTTTTGCATCTGTTTTTTTTTTTTTACTTTTTCCACTATAAACACAATTGGCACTGTGCTAAACCACTTTATCCAAGAAAATGCTAAAGGAAGGGGGAAAACCCCTTGTTATTTGGATTTTTTCCACATGTATGCCTGGATGGATAATGTGACTTGGAAAAGAAAAAAAGAAACAGGAATCATAAATGAAACACTGTGCCAGTTATTAATAGGGGGTTGAGAAATCGACTCCCAAAAATTAAAAAATCGACTCCCAAATTGAGTTTACGTCGCGCGGACCTCCGCGCGACGTCTGTCCCGGGTCCCCATGACCCAATTTTGACCAGGGGGCATTTTGGGAGTCGATTTTGTAATTCTGTGATCCCAAACGGGAGTCGGAATTTTAATTTTGCAAAAAATGCCGGAAAATAAAGAAAAATTTATACCTCCGCACTGGGGCACCCAAAGCCCCCCAAAATTTTACAGCACTCTAAATACACTCTTTAGAGAATATTGTGAGCTTCACAGAATTATTAATCCTCAGGGAAACCCTGTGTAGTCAGGGGGCGGATTTGGCGGATTTCCCACTAAGGCAAACCCCCAAAACCTTATCTAAGGTGCTCCAAACAGCCCCAAATTTTTTCTGCTATAAGGATAAGCTCTTTAAAACATATGTTAAGCTTCATGGCATTAGCACACCTCAGGGAGACCCTGTGTAGCTGGGGGCGGATTTGGCGGATTTCCTACTAACGCAATGCGCCATGTCCTGAGATACGGTGATCCAAATGCCCCCAAAGTTTTTCTGCCACATAAATACACTCTCTAGAGCATATTTTGAGCTTCATGGCATTAGCACACCTCAGGGAGACCCTGTGTAGCCGGGGGGGGCGGATTTGGCGGATTTCCTACTACTTATCCTCACTTGAACCCTCTATATCTTCTGATCAAGAAGCGATACAAAGAAACAGAGGCTGCTCAAAAGATTCCCTGACCTCTTATCCACAATGAGCGATACAGACCGCAAAAATATTCCTAACGGCGTAGGACGGCGCAGAGGAAGAAAACTACGACAATTGCCTTAGTAGGAAATCCGCCTAATCTGCCCCCGGCTACACAGGATTTCCCTGATGTGTAATACACCCGTAAATCTCAAAATATGTTCTAGAGACTGTATTTATGTGTCAGAAATATTCTGGGGGCATTTGGATCACCATATCTCAGGATATGGCGCATTGCGGTAGTAGGAAATCCGCCAAATCCGCCCCCGGCTACACAGGGTCTCCCTGAGGTGTGCTAATGCCATGAAGCTTGAAATATGCTCTAGAGAGTGTATTTATGTGGCAGAAAAATTTTGGGGGCATTCGGATCACCGTATCTCAGGATATGGCGCTTTGCAGTAGTAGGAAATCCGCCAAATCCGCCCCCGGCTACACAGGGTCTCCCTGAGGTGCGCTAATGCCGTGAAGCTTAACATATGTTTTAAAGAGCTTATCCTTATAGCAGAAAAAATTTGGGGCTGTTTGGAGCACTGTAGATAAGGTTTTGGGGGTTTGCCTTAGTGGGAAATCCCCCAAATCCGCCCCCTGACTACACAGGGTTTCCCTGAGGAGTGATAATGCTGTGAAGCTCACAATATTCACTAAAGAGTGTATTTAGAGTGCTGTAAAATTTTGGGGGGCTTTGGGTGCCCCAGTGCGGAGGTATAAATTTTTCTTTATTTTCCGGCATTTTTTGCAAAATTAAAATTCCGACTCCCGTTTGGGATTGCGGAATTACAAAATTGACTCCCAAAATGCCCCCGGGTCAAAATTGGGTCATGGGGACCCAGGACAGACGTCGCCCGGCGGTCCGCGCGACGTAAACTCAATTTGGGAGGCAATTTTTTAATTTTGGGAGTCGATTTCTCAACCCCCTATTAATAATAACCAAAAACCTGCGCCAGTTATTGTAATATTATAGGTACACATTCACCCTGAGCTTTTGCTACAGGTATTGTAACTTGCCATTGTTTGGCCAGATGAAGACCTTGAAAGGGGGGGGGGCAGAATATAATTTATTAGGGCCAGTGGGATGTGCTGCACGACATGCTGAGACTCAGAGCATTTCCACCGCGGGCGGTATTTTTGGGGCGCTAAAATTTGATCTCTGGCAGTGCGCAGCCAGTTTTAGCGCCCCAAACTGCTGCGGCATACACCGCGAGAGTCTGTAAAAAGTCATGAAAGGCATGCGTCGCCCCCGGTCCACTCCCCCGTCAAATCCACCCGGTTATCGAAGGGAGTTCTCTTGTTGATGATCGGAACAAAGCGGGTCGTTCCGGTCATCGTGCGGAGTATATACCCCTCTCGATAACTGGAACGAACCAGCCATCGAGGGGAGTAAATATGTACCTCCCTCGATGAGGTCGGAACAATCCGGGCTGTTCCGGTCATCGTGGGGAGTATATACTCCCCTCGATAATTGGAACGAACCGGCCAACTCCCCTCGATGATCAGAACAGACCAGTTTGTTCCAGTCATCATGGGGAGTATCCTCTTGATGACCGAAAGGAACCGGACATCAAGGGGAGTATGTACTCCTCTCGATGACCGGAGGAACCGGCCATCAAAGGGAGTATGTACTCCTCTCGATGACCGGAAGGAACCGGCCATCGAGGGGAGAATGTACTCCTCTCGATGACCGGAACAAACGGGCCATCGAGGGGAGTACCTCTTGATGGCCGGCCTGCCTTGGCCTGTGAAGGGATTGTACATTCGGGGGTGTGAGCTGTAGTTTCACGAGGAGTTTGGTGTGTGAAAGGGAGTTGAGGTGGGGATGAATGAGTCCCTAGTGAGTCCCTCGGAGTCCCTACATGTAGGGGCTCGAGTTCGATATTTAGGGACGGTCGTAAATTTTCGACACAAATAGCGCCCGCGGTGGGTCGGGTTGAGGCGGTAAACTCCTGAAATTTCCAACTAGGGCCCCGATTTAGGGCCCGCGGTGGAAATGCTCTCAAGGGTGACAAGATTTAAAAGCTGGAGTATTTAGAACTAAGGGGCAAAACCCCAATCTTCCGGAATTGAATTACAAGCTTGGATGGCATTATGCGTAGATTGGTAAAACAAAGTGATCCAAGTAACCAACCAAGTTTTGAGAGAATTTCGAGCCGAACAGCCGTTGATGTCTGTACAGCTAGGTATAATGTAAATGTCTACAAGCACCAAACATTGTTGGAAATGGGTTAAAAGGCCGGTGAGCTCATCGCTAATAGTACCAGGAGATGAATGGTGTGCGTGCCCGGCAATACTAGGCAAGCAAGAATGTAAACCAGAGAGAACATCTCGGATATCTCCAACGTATTCTCCCAATTTGCCGAGTTGCTCAGACGACATATCTGTTGAGAGTGGCAACTTTCTCTTGGCCATTACATCGGTTGTCATTTTGTGGAAAAATATCTTGGCTAACTTGACGACTGGTATAAACGTGTGAGCGAGCTCGATGATTGGTCTCGGATAAGGTGAATTTTTCGCGTCCACCACGTGCAACAGGCCGTCCACTTCGGTACTCATTTCTTCGATTTTCGATTTCCAATCATCTACAATTTCATGTAATTCAGATTCCGATGACCATTTGACGACGGACTCGATCGACCGCAGAAGGTGAACAACGGATTGAGCTTGTGCGCGAGCTTGATGGTCGGCTGGGGTCATGAGCGTTTCAACAACCCGTCGGCATTCCAAAAAAAACGAACCGAGGGCATCTTTTAATTCTTGCCTAATCGAATTATCCAAACGGACGATTCTATAGCGTTTGAATTCTTTGAAGTGCTGGTCGTCTGTGTTCTCTGTTCCGTATATGTTTGAGGGGATGATATCATTGATGACACAAATTATCCGATCCAAAGTCAGCTCAAGTTTTTGTTGGATCTCAATCACCAGCTTCAGGGTGGAGGCCGGGCCTATCTGCAGCCTGTTGGGTCCCCACAGAGCTTGCCAAAGACTGATGATATGGTTTCGTAGTAGAGGTATCAGGGTCGAGTGTAACTCAGTTAAGAGATATTTCTTCCGGCGCAGTCTTTCGATAGGCAGATCATCCGTTATGACAAGCCTACCATCTACTAGAACGGTTTCATGCAGACGGTATTTGTACTCGGCCAGACGTCCGAAGAACTTGGCTGCGAAGTCTGGATGATATTTTGCGCCAAGTCAGCTCATTCTTTTTGCAAGTTCAGTTTGATGATTCTGATGGTAAGTTACCTGCTTGATTCCGAAGCCGATGCGTTTCTAGTGTGGGTTCCTCCGTGTCTTCAAGCGCATCCATCGTTTCCGACCTGTGCTTTGGTGTGGTGTGAGTGTGTCGATGGATCGTTGAAGGCAGAAGGGCTTGACCAGTGCTTGCAAGTTGCCACACCCAACGGCTACCTAACTTAACACAAGTCCCCCACTTCGGAGGGCCCTGGTACAGCCTGGGCTGGCGCGAAGCGCCCTCGCGCGAAGCGCCCTCGCGCGAAGCGCCCTCGCGCGAAGCGCCCTCGCGCGAAGCGCCCTCGCGCGAAGCGCCCTCGCGCGAAGCGCCCTCGCGCGAAGCGCGACCTCCGAAGGAGGGACTTGGGACTAATGTCCACATTTTGGCCTGAGGGATTCCGATCTTCCAAATTTTTGCTTTTCAATTTTTGACCCTGTTCCCAAAGGGCCCCATGCATGCCCTTTGGATCATGAACCTCTTCTCACTCTTCTCTATCTTTTGCCCCTACACACGTTCCTGGAAGTCCAAGTATTCTCCTCCCATGACCCTCCAAACTTATGGACTTTCAGGTTTCTTGAGCTGTATGACCTGTGCGGATTGAACTGACCACGGAAAACAGTCAATTCAATTACACATGAACCAGGCTCCCGAGTCCCCATGCTCTGGTTAAGATGCATTGGCCACTGCAGCCCCTGCATCCAATCACAAGGACAGGGACATGAAGCCAAGATGTTCAGCTATCTTGACCCTTCAGGGCTCCAGCAGAGGCTGCCTTGTTTTTTCTGTGTGAAGGGAGAAAGGAAAGAATGGCACAAAAAGCCACAAAAGCCCCAATCTCTCAGGCAAGAAGTGTGGCATAAGTCATAAGTCCCTCCTACGGAGGTTACTTTTCTCCCCCAAGGAGGGACTTAGTTAAGTTAGAACAGCTACACGTTGCGCCTAAAGTGCCTCTTGTAGCAAACTTAACTAAGTCCACAGGTGGGGGCGCAAAGCGCTTCTACCAGGCCTTTGGCCTCCCTCGGGAGGTACTAGGACTTCCTGTTGATCTGGGAACCCAGATTTCTCCAGATTTTGCAGGGAAATCTGGGCTCGACGTTCCCAAATCCTAGATCTGCCTAGATTTCCCTGCAAAATCTGGGAAAATCTGGGTTCCCAGAGCTGCAGGAAGTCCTCCACTTAGTCAAGTCAGCTCTTGTAGCTGAGTCCCTCAATTGGAGGCGCGCTACATATCAAAAGAGGAGGGACTTGAGCCTAACCGGGCTTGCAATAGGATGAAAATAAACCTTGACCTTTTCAAAAATTTGGCAAGATGTACAGGATTGGGTGTCCCCAGCCAACTAGAACAAATCCTTCATTTTTTGAAAGATTGCTCATAAAGGTCTAAAAATTGGATTCAAGGCCTTCTTTGGACCGGATATAATTGCATACTATGTGTATATTTCCTGGATTATAGTGGCTCCAAACAAGGCCTAAAGTTTCACTTTTATCCTATTGTGAGCTATTGTGAGCACCCCTAGTACTAGTAGGCAGCAAAACTCTGGTTTGCTCCTTTTTCACCATTCTTTCTGTAGAGCCTATACCATCACATTCAAGGCCACATGAGCTGGTCCATGGAATGGCCAAGCAGCATTGCTCCCCCCCCCCCCCCCCCCCCCCCCTCATTTTATTTATTTATTTTTAGCACCAAATCCTGGCTCTTAGACAACTACCAAAGATCAGCCTAACTTGGACAAGCATCCAAAGTATGGTCTTCCCAAGGACATGTTTGAACTACCCCTCCAAAAACCCATAGATTCCCCTTCTTTTTATTTTGGGATTCAAGGGAGCTTCTGAAGGTATTTGACCCCAAGGAACAGGCAGTTGGGTGGGCTGAGGGAGGCCAACAGTTGTCCCTACTCATATTTCTGGAATCTGACACCTTGTACCTGAGCTGAGATGTCAAGAGGTGAATGTTTTGAAAAGGTTCCCCAGCCAAATGGGGTTTATGCTGCCTAAGGCTACTGTTTTATGAGGTTGGTTGTAAGTCCCTCCTTTGGAGGGTTGCTCTGCAACAGTGCTTGCACACCTCCAATTGAGGGACTTAGCTAAGTTTGATTCCCTCTATTTAAAGGGGGACAACACCACATAGAAGGCCCTCCTTTGGAGGTTGCTTTGCACCCCTGAACTTAGTAGGACCCAGGAACCCCCCGACAAATGACCATACAGTAAACCCCAGAATTCTGCTGAAACTCATCCATTTTTTGACCTCATTCATCATACCCACTTTGTGCGTAGCCAACTTTACATACGTTCTTCATGCGTACCATTGCTCCCAAGGGTGGGGGGGGCAAAAAAAAATGGCTGCGCCTGGGACAGGGTGTGTTGCCTAAGGGGGTATGTACTGTGCTGCAGAAACATGCAAGAATTCAATGCAGGCCAAACCCAAGTGGATTTTCGCCAAGCGCTATCAACGGGGGGGGGCAAAAAAAAATGGCTGCGCCTGGGACAGGGTGTGTTGCCTAAGGGGGTGTGTACTGTGCTGGATGCACATGCAAACACATGCAAGAATTCAATGCAGGCCAAACCCAAGTGGATTTTCGCCAAGTGCTATCAACCGGGGCCGGATGGCAGGGGCGTACAAAAGAGTGCAGAAAGGTCAAGCTAGGGGTCACAGGGGTCAGCTGCCGGGGGGGGGGGGGGGGGGGCAGACGGACGCAGGGCCTTGTCCAGATGCGCCCAAGAACGTTCTAGCGGGAAGGAAAGGAAAGATGAAGCCGACATGGAAGCGTAATTGTTTGGGTCGGATCGGAAGCGAATGGTATATGTGTGTGTGTGTCTAAGAAGAAGAGAAAAGAGATCATCGTAGAATTCATCACTCAAAAAACCAAAAAAAAAAAAAAAACATCATCATCAGAGGGAAGGAGGAGACCATGAGTGGTGGAGTATCGCGCCCGATGCTGCCACCGCACCCGTAATCATCATCATAAAAAAAGGAACCCAGCCGGGTAACAGAGCAAGGAGGAAGAGCCTTGGCGCATAAGGAGGGCCAAGAAAAAGGAGAGGCCACCACGCCCTCTGTCTATGGTTACGAGGGAGAATGGTGGTTTTTTTAGTTTTTGGGCTCGTTCACGGGGTCGGAGTCGGCGTCCGCAGAGCCAGCGACTTCCTCGACGGACGGACAGGTACAAAAGATGTTCATGTCGCCTACGGAGCACAACAAGGGGGGGGGGTCAGGGGGACAGGAGGGGGAGTGGGAATGGAGGGGAGGAGGACGGACCGTATGTGTCGTCGACGCGGGCGACGGAGGGCCAGAACTTGTTCTTCTTGAGGGTGTCGACGGGGTAGATAGCCTGATTGACGATCTGGGCGCGGTCGGCGGTGGCGTCTTTTGCCTGGTCGAGGAGGGCGGAAGGATGGGCGCCGGCGGCGAGGTTGAAGGCGGAGTCGAGGTCGAAGGGCGCGGCCTTGATGAAGACCCGGCCGCGCTCCGAGTCGAGCTCCTTGCGGATCGAGATCAGGGCGGCCAGGAACCGGTCGAGCTCCGCCTTGGACTCCGACTCCGTAGGCTCGATCAGCATCGACGTCGACAGCGGCCACGAACACGTCGGCGGATGGAAGCCGTAGTCGATCAGCCGTTTCGCGATGTCCATCACTTTGATCCCGTACTTCTTCTCAAACTCCGAGAAATCAATCCTGTCATTCCCGGCCTCGTTAGTCTCATGAACACGGGCGTCTCTCTTAAAGATCCACAGAAGAAAGAAAGGGGAGGAACGGACAAGAATTCGTGGGCGCAAAGCCCGTGCTGGTTTTTGAATTTAAGGTCGAAATGGTTCTTGAGCGAATGGGCCAAATAATTAGCGTTAAGGAGGGCGATTTTAGAGGAAAGAGTGAGTCCAGCGCCGCCGAGCAACTTGATATAAGACCACGAGATGGAGAGGATAGAAGCGGACCCCCAGGGGGCGGAGGAGACGGGCTGGATAGCCGTCGCGGTCTTCCCGCCACAGTTATACTTGTCGGTCCGACTGTCGATCATCGGATGGCTGGGCAGGAACTCGGCCAGGTGGGCCGCCACGCCGATCGGACCCACCCCGGGCCCCCCTCCTCCGTGCGGGATCCCGAAGGTTTTGTGCAGGTTTAGGTGGCAGACATCGGCGCCACATTTGGCCGGATTGGTCAGGCCGATCTGGGCGTTCATGTTGGCGCCTGTATTCCTGATCGTCAGATCCAAGTTGGACGGTGATAGAGATAGAGAGAGAGAGAGAGAGATAAGACCGACCATCCAGATAGACCTGGCCTCCATGTCGATGGATGATCTCGCACGCCTCTTGGACATGGGGCTCGAAGACCCCGTAGGTCGACGGGTAAGTGATCATGATCGCCGCCAATTGGTCCTGGTACTTGGCCGCCTTGGTCGACAGATCCTCGAGGTCCAGCGAGCCGTCCTTCGTCGTCTTGACCGGGATGACCTTCATGCCTGCCATCACTGCCGAGGCCGGGTTGGTCCCATGCTAATACAAAAAAAAAAACCCACCACCATCAGACACAACCAGAAAAAAAACTTCCCCTTTGTTTTGCTTGCAGGACACTCACCGCACTGACGGGCACCAGACATACATCCCGCTTCTGGTCTCCTCGCGAATGGTGGTAGGCGCGGATGACTGATAGACCTGCGTATTCACCCTGGGCGCCCGAGTTGGGCTGCAAACTGATAGCAGGAAAGCCGGTGATTTTGCTCAGATCGGCCTCCAATTCCTTGAATGAAAAGAGGCTGAGTGAGTGAGGCATAGCTAGCATACGAGATTGACTGCAGAGAAACAGACCTTGATCATTTCCATGTACCCGGCGGCCTGTTCTTGCGGGGCGAAGGGATGGATCGAGCTGAAGGCTTTCCAGCTCAGCGGGTTCATCGAGGTGGCCGAGTTGAGTTTCATGGTGCACGATCCGAGCGGGATCATGGCGTCGACGAGCGACAGGTCTTTCTTCTGGAGCGAGGCGATGTAGCGCATGAGTTCGGTCTCTGAATGGTACCTGTTGAAGACGGGGTGCTCGAGGAAGCTGGTCTGCCGGGAGAGGTTTGTGGGGATCTTCATGGAGGGTGAAGTTTGAGTGTCTGAGGTAGAGGAGGAGGAGGAGGAGGGGTCGGTGGAGGAGACGAGGGACTGGTCGGAGAGGGGCTCGATGACCGGCTTGAGGTTGAGACTGTCGGCGAGGGCGAGGAGGGATTCGCGGGAGTAGTGGTGATCGGGGCCGAGCCGACGGTTGAACTTGAGCTCGTTGAGGTCGACGAAGAGGTTGAGGAGGGCGAGGACGTCGTCGATGGAGTGGGTCTCATCCAGCGTGATGCCGACGTGGAAGTCGTCGGCGTGGCGGAGGTTGATCTGGCGGTTCTTGGCCTCGGAGAGCACGACGGAGATGGCGAGGCCGGAGGTGTTGACGGTGAGCCGGTCGAAGTAGGTCTGGTTGACGACCTCGTAGCTGAGCTTGTCGAGGCCGGCAGCCAGCACCTGGGTCATCCCGTGGACGCGATCGGCTATCCGACGGAGGCCGTGTGGGCCATGGTAGACGGCGTAGAAGGCGGCCAGGTTGGCGAGGAGTGCCTGGGCGGTGCAGACGTTGGAGAGGGCCTTATCCCGCCTGATGTGCTGTTCGCGGGTCTGGAGGGCCAGTCGGTAGGCCGGCTTGCCGTTGGAGTCCTTGGAGAGGCCGATGAGCCGGCCGGGGATCTTGCGGGTCAGGGATTCCTTGACGGCAAAGAAGGCGGCATGGGGCCCGCCGTAGCCGAGGGGGACGCCGAAGCGGGCGCTGTTTCCGAGGGCGATATCGGCGCCCCATTCGCCGGGCGGCTTGATCTTGGTGAGTGCGAGCAGATCGGTTGCGCAGCTGAGCAGGCCTCCGTTCTTGTGGACGGCGTCGGCGAGCCTGGACCAGTCGGTGAGGTCGCCGCGGCGCTCGGGGTACTGGACGAGGACGCCGAAGCAGTCCGGGGGGAGGTCGCGGTGCTCGTGGAGGTACTTGTTGATGTTGGTGACGAGGAGGTTGATGCCGGCGGGGGCGGCGCGGTTGCGGAGGACGGCGATGGACTGGGGGAAGACGGAGCGGTCGACGATGAAGGTCTTGCGGCTCTGGGACTTGGACTGGTTGTAGGAGAGCGTCATGGCCTCGGCGGCGGCGGTGGCCTCGTCGAGGAGGGACGCATTGGCGATGGGCAGGCCGGTGAGCGAGCTGATCATCGTCTGGAAGTTGATCAGGGACTCGAGCCGGCCCTGGGAGATCTCGGCCTGGTAGGGCGTGTAGCTGGTGTACCAGGCGGGGTTTTGGAGGACCTGCGGGCGGAGGAGTCAGCATCTGCGGACGGGCTTCTGGGGCAGCGGGAGAGCGCGTACGTTGGTGGCGACTGCGGCGGGCATGCGTGCGTTGGCGTAGCCCATGCCGATGAAGTTGCGTGCGAGGGTGTTCTTGCTGGCGAGCTGGCGGGCGCGCTGGGTGAGCTCGGCCTCGGCGTGGGGCTGGATGGCCTGGTTGGAGAGCGGCGGGGTGCGGATGGCGGGGGGGATGACCTTGTCGACGAACTGGTCGAGCGAGCGGAAGCCGAGGGCGGCGAGCATGGCCTGGATGTCATGGTCGCGCGGGCCGAGGTGTCTGGAGGGGAAGCTGTCGAGGGGGCTGAAGAGGGAGTGGGTGGAGAGCGGGCGGCTGGGCCGGGGCAGGCCGCGGAGCCGTCTGGCGAGCATCGTGCGGCTGGGGGCGGAGAGGGGAGGGGTGGGGGTGGGCGGAGTGGGGGCTGGCTGGGGTTTATGTGTCGGCGGCCTCAGCTGCGAACTCCGATCGCCGGCCGCACACGGGCTGTATCCGAATATCCTTATCGCACTGCAGTCGCCCTCAGACACCGGCACACATCTTCTTCTGGGTTGAGAAGTGGGTCATCCAACCCACTGCGCCGCACTCCCCGGCACCCCAACTGGGCCACGGCGAGCTTCATTGCCCCAAGGCTCTCAGCTCTTGCCTGTGTCTGTGTGTCCCGCAGTCCAAAACTCATCCGACTCAAGAAAAACTCATCGACCATTAATATTGTTCTCTTGCCTACCTCTCTCTACCGTTTCTATCCACAATCTGAGTACTCTGCAGGCCACATAGGCTCAAGCTGATCAAATTATGAGATGTGTGGGGTTATACATACATAAGCTTATCCAAGTGGTTGAGTTGTCTTGTACAATTTATCACTGTAAATAGGGGGTTTCAAAGTTAATCAGATGCAACTTGCATGCACTTTTGCAAGTTGGTGTTCAAGTTCATTCTTGAACACCGAGTTGCAAAAGTGCATGCAAGCCACACTGTACTACACCCCCTAAGCCTGCTTGAATGTATTTTTTGAAATTTGGTGTTCAATAAAAGCCTTGAACACCAACTTGCAAAATTGCATGCAAGTTGTGCATGGCCAACTTTGAATCCCCCTAATATTTTCCAAGGCTTGCGTTGGTGGAGCTAGTAAACCAGGGTTTCCTTTTCTCTCTTTGTTTCCTGTTTTACTGTGCTACATAGATTTCACTTCTCTGTCACTCTCATCTCACATATAAATTGTAGAATACCTGAGACAATGTCAGCAGGTGTGCATGGATCTTTTCCTAATCCTTCCACACCATCTCCCACTTGCCCTGCATTGTCTTCCTGTTCTCAGGCCTAGTTTATCACATCATTGTTTCTGCAAAAAATGAAAATTGGAGGACCTCCTGTCAAATTTGAATTAGGGGGTTACTAAACGTACCCGGGTATTTCCGCGTTTGTACCCGGTTTTTGCGTACCCCCTTTTTGCGTACCCCCTTTTCCGCGTACGTACCCGGTTTTTTTCTATTCATTTCTACGCAATGCAAATAGGATTAAAATTCATCTAAAATCCTGAAAAGAATTATGATACATTCAAAATTCCAAAAAAGCAACTTTAAATGATTTAATTAATTTTTTGCATACCCCCTTTTCCCAAGTGTGTACTAAGGGAATATCTTTTTTGTTACATGTACCAGGGTTCCAAAAAATTAAGAGAACATTCAAACATGCATTTGAAGCTTCCTTTGAAATTTTTGAGAGAAAAAAATAGGTACATGGCGAGTACGTGGTGTGCTCAATAGAAAAATGACTGCTACATGTATAACTTTTTTGTTACACATTTAAAGAGTCTAAAAATTTCAGAAATGTTTCTATGGTGTATATTCTGTGCGCCGTTAAATTTTATAGCAATGGGGTAAACACCAAACATGAGATGTAGGGGGGCCAGGCAGCCTTAATAGGAACAATCTGCCTAATTATTGAATATTTTTTTTGATAAATTTCCCAGAAGTCTAAGGACTTAAGGGGTTATAGAATGATGCATATTCTCTGCGCTCTGAAGCTTTTGGCAATATTGGTACCTCAGAACATGAAATATAAGGGGTGTGTGTTAGTCATATTGCCTTACTGCGCACCCCTTATATCTGATGTTCTGAGGTACCAATATTGCCAAAAGCTTCAGAGCGCAGAGAATATGCATCATTCTATAACCCCTTAAGTCCTTAGACTTCTGGGAAATTTATCAAAAAAAATATTCAATAATTAGGCAGATTGTTCCTATTAAGGCTGCCTGGCCCCCCTACATCTCATGTTTGGTGTTTACCCCATTGCTATAAATTTAACGGCGCACAGAATATACACCATAGAAACATTTCTGAAATTTTTAGACTCTTTAAATGTGTAACAAAAAAATTATACATGTAGCAGTCATTTTTCTATTGAGCACACCACGTACCCGCCACGTACCTATTTTTTTCTCTCAAAAATTTCAAAGGAAGCTTCAAATGCATGTTTGAATGTTCCCTCAATTTTTTGGAACCCTGCTACATGTAAAAAAAAAGATATTTCCTTGGTACACACTTGGGAAAAGGGGGTATGCAAAAAATTAATTAAATCATTTAATATTGCTTTTTTGGAATTTTGAATGCATCATAATTATTTTCAGGAATTTAGATGAATTTTAAGCCTATTTGCGCTGCGTAGAAATGAGTAGAAAAAAACCGGGTACATACGCGGAAAAGGGGGTACGCAAAAACCGGGTACAAACGCGGAAATACCCGGGTACGTTTAGTAACCCCCTTGAATTAATCTGGAATTTTGGATTTTGCAGGGAAATCTGAAATCTGGAACTCTGGATCACTTTGGGGATCTTTGGGGACCTAGATTTCCCTGCAAAATCTGAAATCTGTTGGCTCAGATCTGACTTTCCAGGCAAGTCCTCCATTAAAATGGGTGATTACATATCAGCTCAAAACATGTATACATTCAGCATTCAAAAACACAAACACAAAAACTACCACCACTGAGCAAAGCCAATACTTCTGCTGAGCAAAAAAATCACTGTTGCTGAGTAATCAAAAAGTGTGGAGCTGGGCATGCAGGCTCTTCAGCTGCAAAGCTGCCTTGGGATCTAGTGGTGTTCCATTATTTTACATCACAAACTGTATTTCAGGCTAGGAGATGCACACTGACATCTACTGGCCAAAATTTGATTTATGAATTTATGTAAACAGGTGTGGAGTTGTGTCTTGTGCACAAGTAGATGGCTTGGCTGATGAGCTAAGGTTTTCTAGATGTAGCAACAGCTAGCTGAATTTGTAGCTACAAGTCAATTTAGCTGGGCTTAGGTCAGCCCGTTTCAGTTGAATTTGCTGGCTAACTAGCTATATTCAGACCAAACTAGACCCCAGTGAAGATGATCTAAGATGAAGTATGAAAAAATGTGGAATAGCACTATTTCCCAATTCCAAAAAAAAAAAAAAAATTAGAAGTCTGCACTTATTGAGGTTTCTGACTTAGATATCTTGGAATATGTTGGATAACTGTGGGCCTTTTATAAGTCTTTTGTTCAGTTTTTCCGCAGAGAATTTGAAAACAGTGTTGAAGAACATTTTAAAGCCTCTTTTTTCTTCCTTTTTAATCACATCAAAAGCAAGATGATATAAGTCATTCCTTTGTTTTGATTTTTTAATCCAGAAATAGAGGTAGTGCCAAATTAGGCCAGGAGCTAAATTGCCTACTTTCTTGTATTGGTATGTTTCTGAAGTGAGTTTGAAGTCCTCAAATGTGTCCATTGCTTCTCTGAACAAATCTCCTTTTCTCATCACTTCATTTTTTTCAGAATTAAATAGAGCTTGATGAATTGGTGGGATGATAGTATCTATCATATCAACATAGAATAAACAGTACTGAACTAAACTCTTTTCATTTTCTTCTTTTCTTAGCAGTTCATCTGCGATATTGATCCTAGTTCTTCTTTCCCAAAACTTGAACCATTGATCTTGATTACATTTTATTTTATGGAGCATTCTCCTTATGAAGGATTCAGAGTAACTTCTGACATAATCACATGTATTCTTGTCAAGATGATAAATTGAATCCAATTGTTTGAAAACATATTGAGATTTTTTATCATCCAAAATGATATTTTTTCCCTTTTCTGCTATTAATGATTTAAATAGTTGTTCCAATTTCTTTTTGATATTCAGAGATGCATCTTTAACATCAATTGTAGCTTGATTAAAATCTAAACTTTTTATTGTCAGCTCTGTATCTAAAAGGAATGTGTTTTTCAATTTCCTAGGTTGACCTTGGGAATGAATTTGATGGGAAGCTCCATTTATTCTGCTGGGTGGATTTCTTTGATATTTACTACCAGGAATAAGTGTTTTGTGATTTATTGAGCTTCCCATGGATCTCTGTTCTGGATTTTTGTCTAAAAGATCACTTCTGTCAGGCTGGTCTTCATTTCCAGTTTCTGCACTAGATCTTGGAATTTCTTTACTCAATCTTGCCTTCTTGTGATTGTACTCATCAACTGAGCACAAATTTTTGTTGTCAACAGTATGGCTGGAGATTTTAATCCAACTTGATGGCCTCTTTGGCCCAGAATTACTCTCAGAGGAGCAATATTCACTGGGAATTTCAAAATGCTTGATGTATCTTGGTTGTTTATGTGAGGATCCCTGAAATTTTCCCAGAAAATCAATAGGTTTTCTTGTATTATTGGGTTCAAATTCCATTGTGGTAGGTTCAGAAAAGGAATTTGGTGTTCTCATGGTGGAAATTTGAAGTGGAAGATGATAATCATCATGGTCAAGAATAATGGATGATTCACCCTGACATATATCTTTGAGAGGTTTGTTTGGATTTGAATTTCCCAAATCATGTGGATAGGAGGGGATAGTAGGAAAAAATTGAGAAACTTGATAGTCTGTTGAGTGCCAAGTACCAAGGTCTTTTGGAACAGTAAAATCTGTTTGAGCTTGAAATCCATCAGTTAAAGCATCAGCAAGGGTAACTTCATGGGCTAAATCTCGAATCTCTTTTAGTGAGGTCATGCTGTTGTCATTTTTAAGATTAATGAGAGGTGATAGAGTGTGATCTGTCTCTTTTGGAGAGTCATGATGGCTTGAGGTTTTGGGTGAGCCAATTGAAAGGCTCAATTCAAGAGTTGGATTTCCATGTAAGGGATCAAAGGATTTGTCCCAAATTTTTTGAGTGGATGAATGAATGGTAAAATCATGTAAAGAGTCTTGTATTGCATTGCAGGTCAGAAAAATCCTGCAAATAGTGAAGAGGTAGAATTTGATCATCTTTGGTTTCTATATGTTCCACAGGTTATTAGTTGGAAATCAAGTCTTCAGATCCAACATGGGGCTAGGATTTGACTCTCTTTGATAAAACATGTTGTTGAGGCTGCTGTACATATGTAAGTGCATGTTTCAGCAACTAACACCACATTTTTTGTGTTTTTTGTACAGATTAATTGGGCCACATTTGAACAACAAAGTTTAATTTTGTGTAAAACACTGTTTTATGTGATAAACTTGGACCCTGGTAAGCCCCCCAAAAGGGGGGTGTTTAAAATGTTATGGCAAGTTGGAAAAAACCTACAAAAGGTACGAAAACACCAGAGCACCCCTTCTGTTCCACTCTCTTGTTGCCCATTTAAAATCCCAGACCACCAATGTGCTGATTTAGAACAAGAATCTCATATCAATACTCACCTTAACTGGCTGTTTGAGGAAGCTTGGGCCCACACTTTTTGCAGTCAAAGAAGCTCATAAATTCTCATTCCATGTAATCTACACAACAGGCAAGTTAAAAACCCCTGTGAAGTGTTTAGATAAAACTCTTGGGGTCCTCAACATCACCCATTCCATGTTTGACTGCAATTGTGGATTGGCTTTTGAGAGATGAGGTTTGGGGGTTCTGGATCCTAGTTGGTAGATTTCAGGATGAGGAAGGAGCTTAGATCTGCTTGGATCTCCAACCTCTCAAACCCTGAGACTTCAACGCTGGGTTGCTACGCTAACCATAGCGGTTAGCGTAGCGTAGCGCAGCGCAAATGCGCTATTTTTTAGCGTAGCGTTAGCGCAATTGCACGCATATGCGCTAACGCTACGCGCACGCGGTGCGCAGCTATTTTAGCTGATAGCGTAGCGTTAGCGCAGATGCGCGCAATTGCGCTAACGCTACACATGCAGGCAACACTGGGCAGTTACGATAGCCGTAACGGTAACGTAGCGGAATCGTATTGAATTTTACTGCGTTACTGCTGTCGTTACTGGTAACGGGCCTGCGTTACGCTATTTGTCAGGCTGTCTGGTTTTATTTTGGGGCTCGTTGCGATTTTTATTTTGGGCGGAAATGTTAATTTTTATCGTTACGGTACCGGGCAAGAGGCCCGTTACTCATTGGGATAACAAAAAATATAGAAATGTAACAAGGGGCGATGATCAGGCGCCCATTTTCTTCTTGGGCGCAGGCACAAGGGCTGCCAAAACATTGCCCGCCTCCTCAAAATCACCGGTGAGTGGTACCTGCTCCCGCAACCACATCAAGCTGCTCACGCAGCGAGACATGGTTGATGGGTGCAAGCCACCTCTCCTGCTGCTGCAGACATCGGAAGCTGCAGAGAAAAGCCGCTCCACTGCACATGAGCTCCCGGAGCAACCTAAGTATGCGCGCGCAATCCGCGAGAGTGATGGGTAGGTCGCACAATTGGCCTTCCACCACTTTAAGGGAGTGGATTTGTCCTTTATTTCCTTGCTGGTGAAGGTGAGGTTGGCCTTTAGATAGGTTTCTACTTCATCTTCATGCGGGGTCGACGGCTTCTGAGTCAGACGGGATGCCAACTTATCCATGAGTGATTCTGGCTTGCTCTCTCGTCCTTGTTCAATGACAGTGATCTCTGATTGAAATTTGTGAAAGTCCAAGTTGATGCTAGAATTGGCCGGTTTTCCCTTGTATTCCAAGAATCTCCGATTGAGTAATTCCTTGCATTTCTTGACCTCCCGGCTTGTGGATTCATAAACGAGCTCAAACATATGCATCCGGTAGCACGGGTGAAGAATGGTGGCGAGTATGAGTGTCTCGCAGTCCATGGCTTCGGCCAAGTACTTCTCAACGCGCTGAAGCATTGAGTAGTACATGGGATACAAGGTGTCCGTCTCTTCGGAGCGGTCAATTTTTGCCGAGAGCTGATCCTTAAGCTCTAGATACTTTGGGATTACGTGTGCTCCGGTCGCATGATTCCCTTCCATTTCGGAGGTGAGTTCAACAAAAACCTAGCAATTTAATTTCGTCAGGCTTGCTATGGCAGGCTCAGTGGATTGAAAATACACACACCTCAAGCTCCCTGTTCAAACAATCAAGCTCTTTCCAGTCACGTGGAGTAAACAGCACATCGTTGAAAACTCCAGGCTCTTTCTGTTGTTGATCTTCCTTTAGAAGTTGATCAATAACTTCTCGGGCATCGATTGCTTTTCGATGGCTCTGGTAGCGAATATTCCATCGAATGCCGTAACCGGCAATCAATGGGGCAACCTTCACCCCCAACTTCGTCGCCATCCGGTTAAAACTTGCTCTCTGCGCAGCAGATCTTGTGATCTGTTTAATAACAGTATCAAGCTTTGCTATGAGGGCTTGAAGCTTGGTGGTATTTTTGTGCTTTTTCAAACGTTGAGGTGAAACAGTCTCGCTCTCATTGTCTGAGCTTTCACTGTTCGTGATCTCGTCATCCGCATTCCCGTAATCGCTGTCCGAAG
The DNA here is from genome assembly GCF_026914185.1 of Puccinia triticina. Lineage (NCBI taxonomy): Eukaryota > Fungi > Basidiomycota > Pucciniomycetes > Pucciniales > Pucciniaceae > Puccinia > Puccinia triticina. Next base: position 641,756 of record NC_070567.1, on the reverse strand, counting down.
CAATAGCATCATCATCATCCAATGGAGTTGTATTATCGGACGGTACTCCAACCGCTGTTGTCTCCAAAGGAACCCCCAAACAAGTTGCGCCAACAGGCGCCTCTTCATCCTCCTCGGTAATTCTTCCAAGAACTGGGAAGAAACCCAGAACTGACTCCTTCAGTTTTTCTGGAGGAAGGGTCTTTAGAGATAAAGCGTTGAGGCCGGCATTAACAATCAATGCCAGCTTATGACAGAAGCACCGTATGTGCATAGTCATCGGATCCCACGAGTCGGCGTCTGGTGGCTCGTTGGCGTAAATTAAGCTGTACATTTCTTCAGCCATAGTCTTGTTGTTCGAGCCCGAGTCGGTAGTCTGTGCAAGCATTTTTTGGAACAGATTTTTCTTGTTGAGGAGGCTAGCAATAGGCCGCGCGAGTAAATGGCCGAGATGCTTCCATGGAATCATCTTAAGGATCAAGTGGCGGACCGTATACACCCAGTTGGCATTGATGTAAGCCACTGTGGCACCAATAAAAGCAAATATGTTTCCCTTTGTAGTCCATACATCATGGATAAGGGTAAACTTTGTGTCCAAGTTCTTCAAAAAGATGAGAAATAAGTACATATCAAAAAAAATGCATAATATTAAAATAGAGGCGGACATACATTCAACTCATCAAAGACATTTTTTTTCAGCATTGAGTACATCTTTTTGGACTCATTCGCTGACCATTTGCGTCCGAACAGAGTAGCTTTTGCGTTTGCATACTGAAAAGCCGCACGAAGGGTTGGATCTTCGATCCGTGACCATGGAAGAGCCTGTCGGATCTGCCAGATCATGATGATCTGGTTGAGAACACGATTTACAAATGTCGTCTTTGGCTGAAGAAATCCACTAATTACTGTTTGCTTCGGATCACCCCCTCCATTTGCTTGGGCAAGGTTGCATTCAGCAACGGAAGGGGGTAGTTTTGCACCTGCGTTCTTGGCTTTCTCCCGGTTCGCACACCCGTGGCTCTTCTTCTCGGACTGGGTGGAACCATCGCGGTGGACCTTCAAGTTCCCTCTGGATGTCGCGTGCGCACGGTAAGTTTCTCCGCACCATTTACACTTATAATTGACCCGAGTGTTAGGCTTGTCGCCTTTCTTCCAAAATGGCTCCTCAAAGAAGTCTAGTATGTCATCAAATTGTTTTTCTTCTTTTTTTTTAGCTTCCCTCGGCGTGATTTCAATAGATTCGTCGGTGTCCTGACTGAAATCATACGCGTCGGCGTTTAAGTTGGTCTAGGTGCAAAAAAAACAAAAAAACATCGGTTTATTTCAAACCATGCTTCTAAAATAATATAAATACCCATGTACACCACGTACCTGACCTTCGGCAAGCTTTTTGGCCGCCTTTTTAGGCTTTCTCTTCTTTTTGAGGACAATCGCCGGGGCAGATTCGTTTGCAGAAGAATCCGGTTCTATGACCCTTTTTTTTTGGGCCTGCCTCTGCCAGATGGTGCAATTGATCGGCCAGAGTCCGATGAAGGTGCCCCCGGCTCTTTAGCTTGCTTGGTTAAACTGACTCGGGAGTCTGGGGCAGTTGGAACCATGTTGGGTTCCATAACCACGGATGGAGCTCTGCTTGAACGGCGGGGTTGAGACCGGTCCGTTGTGTATCCACTTGCGTCCACGTCTTGGGAACCATTGCCTACGGGTGTTTTTGGTGCCATTATGGATTGATATTGATCAAAGCTATTAGATGGAGCAAAAGGAGAGCAGTGGCGAAGAGGGGATTCAAAGCAATAAAAAAAAAAAGGCAGGTTGCGTTGCAACGAGGAATTTCCAAGCAATCCCTTGGGTGCACTGAAACCCAAGGGATTTCAATTACTTGGGGAGAAATTCTACCAATACTGGCCCCTGTACACTCCGGTTTCTTAAAAGAAACAGGCGCCGATGAAACACAGGAGCACAGGGGTCAACTCAAGCACGTTACAGGGCGTTATTGCCGTTATGAGCCGTTGCGATGGCCATTATAAAAATAAAATAAAAAAAACACTTCGATTCGATAAACCTGGGCCACAGAATTCATCGTTACTGCCAACGGTAACGGCTTAGATAGGTAACGCCGTACGATTCAATACGAAATTGAGCTCAATATCGTATCGAATCGTATCGGTCCAGTGTTGATGCAGGGCGCAAAAGAGCGCGCGCTACGCTGCGCTACAGCGCCTTTAGCGGGAAAAAAGGGCTTTTTTTCCGCTAAAAGCGCTGTAGGGCAGCGTAGCGTAGCGACTGTAGCGGCGCGCTAACGCTAACAAATAATTGGCGCGCTGTTAGCGCCGCTGAAAATTAGCGCAGCGTAGCGGCGCTAACAGTGCGCTAACGCTATGCAAAATAGATGGGCGCTTTTTGCCGCTACGCTAACGCGTAGCGCTGAAATAGCGTAGCAACCCAGTGCTGCCTGAGTATGTGGTCTGTGACATGAGATATGTACATAGTGTAGGAATACAGGCCCAGACCCAGACCCGCACCAACCTTCACGGAAGCTTGCAACAGACCCAGACCCAGACCCGCCGCAACCTCCAAGGAAGCTAGCAAGGTTAGAAAAGACCCCAGACCCAGCTGCTCAGAAAGGTAAGTGTAAGCCCTTTTCGCAGTCCAAAGACCCAAAACCTAAACCAGGCAAAAACCTAATCTGTGTATTGCCTTGTCGACCACAGAAGCAAAAGCCCCAGCCACAACCTTATTAGCACTGCCAGAATATTTGTCTGGGTTGAAGTCATCCCAGTTTAACTGGGATGCACTCAACCAATTTAAACTTGGTTGATCTCAACAACGTTGTAACAGCTGCGCTGCTTTTAGCGCAGCAAAGCGGTTAGCGCAGCGGTTTTTTGTACCGCTGCGCTAAACGCTTTTTGTTTTCCTGGGAAAAAAAGATAATTTTAGCGCGCTAAAAAAAGCGGTCACATAGCGCTGAACCGCTGCGCTTCAGCAGTAGCGCAGCGGTTTGAAAAAGAAGAAAGAAAATGGTCTAAATCATGTTAAAAGAGGTTTAACGTGCAGTTAAATTCCGCTATCCGCTAAATTAGCGGATAGCGCAGCAGATTTCCACTTCCGCTGCGCTATTGCTAATTGACCTGGGTGGGTAGCGGTCAACCGCTGCGCGTAGCGAGTAGCGCAGCGGTTTTTTCAACAGCTTCCGCTACTTGCCTCTGGGACGTAGCCATGTGACCGCTGCGCTGCGCTAAATGACCGCTTTTTTTAGCGCAGCGCAGCGTTTACAACATTGATCTCAACCAATTAAATATAAAACCAAGGGGGGTACCTTGGATTTATATTTCATCAGTTGAGATCACCCAAGTTTGAATTGGTTGAGTGCATCCCAGTTTAACTGGGGTAGCCTCAGACCAGCCAATTATGCTGGCAGTGCAGTCAACAGGCAAAGAAACCCAAAGAGGCAGACGGAAACAAGTACTATGTGAGTACTTGAGACTAGATGTATGCAGACTTAACCTTAAGTACTGACACAAGTCCGGTTCCATTGCAGCACCCTTGCGGAATGCCTCAGAAACAAGAATCAAGCAGAACTGCTCAATAGGATCACAGAAGCTACTATAGATAACTTTAAGTACTAGAGAAGATTCACATAAATAGTGCAGACCAAGATCTAATGCACATCCAAACCTGTTTGTTGTGTAGCTCAAGAAACAGCAGATAATAGCTTATCCCAGGACAAGACCAAGTGACTGCAATAGCAAACGTATGCTTGTAAGCCAAGGCCTTGAAGTCTCAGAGAAATGACAGGAAGAAGCTTGCTTCAAGGATCGTGGCTTAGTGCACTGCAGTTGATGATCTACAACAACCACTGTCTTTTGCCCATCTCTCTACAAACTCACTCAAGACTGTGAGAATACAACCTCAGGTGAATGGCGCAGCGCTCATAAATTGAGAGAGCGGCCAGGAGCTACATCAGCTGCGGAACTTGGTAAGCAAAGCGAACCATTTCCGCAGTCCAAAAACGCAGCGCAGAGTCGTAAAACTGAAACTCCAAACTTGGTTTATGCAGGTCCGACTCCAGCGAGCAGAAAAATAAGACTCGTGGAAAATCCCGATCGTCAATCACTCGTAGACAGAATATCCGAAGCTAGCGCCATAGGTAAGCGGCCGAATAAGATTCTCATGAGTTGATCTAGATGTTGTGCTAACGCCGCATCCCAATACTGTCGCAGCTATAACCAAACAGGAAAATAACGCCCGAACTGATTCCAAGCAAAGAGCTGGAGAGCAAATCAGTAAGTGGTCTCATCAGAACGCAACAGAAGCAAAAGAGAAACAAAAAAGACTAAAGAGCAAAACTACTCGTTAAAATAAATACAGACGAAGTGGAAGCACTCATACGTCGTTTCGCGCACTCCCAGCAAGCTGGAAAAAAGAGCCTCACCGAGTAACTCAAGTAAGGATATAACCTTAGAAAAGAAAGAGACAAAGCGAGCTAATGAAGCGATCACCGCCACAGCACAAACATCTCCTCAACCTCAGAGAAAGAGAATCTTTCTTCTTTCTCTCGAATGCCCATCTTGCTTTATTTTCTTTATTGCAGAAAACAGCGGCCAACTCGCCTGCTTTTAGGTAAAAAACAAATTAGACTTTACTTCACATTCTGATGTACATACAATAGTCTAGAGCTCTAACAAGAAATAAATCTTTTGGTCCTCTGAAATCTTTCAGATTTACAGTCTCGACGCTTGAACGCAGCCTCACCCTCATTGGACTAGAAGCAGGACGGAAAAATGGCCGACTCCGAAAATGAATCGAGCGATTCCAGCTTTGGAGGAAAACCCACAATGAAAGTCCCAAAATTCTCCGGTGAAAATTTCGAGATCTGGGAGAAGAAGATACGTATGGTACTCGCCGAGTTCAACCTAGAACACTTCATCGACGAACCTCCGCTTCCGGACATGACGCAAAGAAGCAAGGCAAAGGCTCAAAAAGCGGCCAACTTACTCTGTTCGAATCTCACGGACGGTGTCTTCAACACCATCGTAAAAAAGAACAACTCAAGCAACCCGTATGAACTGTGGCAGATGTTTAAATCCGTATACGCATCTGACTCAATCCTTGCAAGCTACGAAGTCTGGGCGAAGTGGGAAGACACACAATTCAATGACGACATGGCGTCATACATTGCCGGAATCGAGGAGTGCCTCGCGAAATTTGAATCGCTAGCAATGGTCGTGCCTGACTTCGTTATTTGCTGCAGCATCATCAGCCAAATAACAAAGAAGAGGCCTTTCTTGATGCAGAGTCTGTTTGGGGATCTAAACTCTCTAGGCAAGCCGAAATTTGTAATCAATCGACTTCGGGAAGTCGGCCGGTTTGAGAGGTCCAACAAACGTAAAGCGCCAGACACAACCGCCAGCTCTGGATCTTCTACCGCGCTAGCCGCGGAGTCTTCAAACAAGCGGAAGAAGCCCTACAATCCCATAAAGTGCTATGACCAGAAGCATAACCCCGCGTCAAACCACACCGAGCAGGACTGCTGGACGCTCCACCCTTCAAAGTTTCAGGAGGCAATGGAAAAGCGAAAAGCGCAGAAGGAGAAAGAAAAGAAGGAGAAGGGCTCATCCTACCACGCTGCAACCACCAATCACTGTGCACCAGCTGACGATAACGTGAGGCCCGCATTCAGCTACTTATCCAACTCCGCCAACACAAAGCAACAGTCAACCATCCTTGACTCAGGCGCCAGTAACCACATGCTCACTGCACTCGGCTACTTCAAACAAACAAGTCCCGTTTGTATAGACATAGCCACCGGAAGTGGCCTTGGCGATCTCGTTGCTACAGCTCGCGGTGATGCTACACTCCCACTCGCCAACGGTGGTACCCTCACGTTGAAGGATGCGCTATACGTGCCGCGGCTCACTCAAAACCTCATATCTCTGGTACAGCTAATGAAATCAAAAACCTTGATACAAGAAGAGGCGGGAGGATTCGCCGTGAAGATAGATGACGGCCAGCCATTCGCAGTTGACGTCAGCAATGACCTGTTGGAAATAAAAGGGGTCCTTGACCCGGAAAACTTGGTGGTCGGTCTAGTCACCGAGTCAGCAAAGCCTCCTTCGGACTTCGTGAAATGGCACAATCGCCTAGGACACGCCAGTTCAGCCAGAATAGCAACTGCAATCAATGCCTCACTCGATCTGACCAAGACACATGCGTGCGACGCGTGCATGAAAGGCAAGGCAACACGACTCTCCTGCAAGGGACACTTCAAGCCGGCAAATGCACCGATGGAGATAATACACAGTGATCTTGTCGGTCCCATCTCGCCCTCGACGAACGGCAGTGCGAGATACTTCCTCACTCTAGTCGATCAGTACACCGGATACATCCACTCGGTCATCCTCAAAGAAAAGAGTCAAGCGCCAACGGCCATCGAGGACTTCATAAAACTGTTTGAGAAGCAAACAGGCTTTCCCATGAAAAAGCTAGTCACTGATGGCGGGGGTGAATTCTGCAACAGATCGCTGGGGGACCTACTCAAGGAGGCGGGAATTCAACATTATGTGGCGCCGCCGTACACGCCACAAAATAATGGACTGGCGGAGAGGGCAAACCGCACTCTGATTGAAATGACGCGCTGCATGATAATGCAATCGAACATGGCACCCGAATGGTGGGGAGAGGCGGTTCGAATGGCCACAGCAACTACCAACTGCCTCGCGTCTTTATCGAAAAGCAAGAAGTGCCCGATAGAACTCATGTTCAAGGTGTCGCCCAACATGAATTTCTTTTGACCCTTCGGATGTCGAGTGTGGGTTGTGAAGCCAAAACAACACAGACTGGACAAATTTGATCCCATCTCCTGGGAGGGGGTGCTGGTGGGCTATGAGAACGACTACTCCTCATACAAAATATGCCGCCTAGAGGACAAGCAAGTCTTCACGGTTAAACACGCCCACTTCGATGAAGGCACTTTCCCGGAGTGCGGCCCTCTACGCCGTAACCAGTTGACCACAACCAGTGACCGACTACCAAACTTTGCGGCTGAATCCATCCTTCCCTTTGAAGACGGCGAGAGTGCACCTGACCGCTCCGAGAAGTCGGCATCTGAAAGCGAAGACGAGGAGAAGGAAATGGGTAACATACTTCAGCAATTGCAGTCTAACGCCTCGGCGTCACGACTGGAGGAGCCGCAATTGGACACGGAAATTAATGAACAACCAACACCGCCAAAAGTCATAATTGGCGCAGTGGACGAGCGCAACATGGTCGACGGCAAGAGGCTGAGGAAGCAAGCCTATACGGTAACGGTCTCAATAGAGCCAAAAACTCACAAGCAGGCGATGGCTGGCTCCGAAAATCTACAATGGAAGGAAGCAGAACACAAAGAAATCGAAAACATGAAGAAGCATGAAGTGTGGATAGTTTGAGTGCGAGTTGAAAGTGACGACCCAATACCGGCAACGTGGGCTTACCGCAAAAAGCTCGGCTCTGAGAACCAAGTCGTTGAATTTAAGGCACGAATCTGTGCTCAAGGCTTCAAGCAGACGTACGGCCTAAACTTTGAGGCTAAGTACGCGCCGACAGGTAAACCTTCTTCGCTCCGCTTCCTGCTATCCTTTGCAGTCAACAACGGGCTCAAAATCCACCAGCTGGACGTGCGCAGCGCGTTTCTAACTTGTCCGCTGGAGGACAAAGTCACTCTTCTCCCGCCGCCTGGCCTTGAGTGTCCACCCAACTCAGTGCTGGAACTAAAAAAGGCAATCTATGGACTTCGCCAGGCGCCATTGGTATGGTACAAGCGCCTATCGTCTTTCCTCTTCACACTAGGGTTCAAAGCAGCACTCTCGGATCCTTGCGTCTTCTGGCGTACCCCAGCGGGAAGCAAGCCGGCGACATGGATCTACGCTCACGTAGATGACCTAGTCATTATCAGCCATCAACCTGAAGTCTTCAAAGCGGAAATGGAATCAGAGTTTGAAATCAAGTACATGGGATCGGCTGAGTTTCTCTTGGGGATGAACATCGAGTGGTTTCGGGACGGATTGCAAGTTAATCAGACCCAATACATAGATAGAAAACTAGACGAGTTTGGCCTGCAAAACCTACACCCGGCATCATGTCCGCTGAACCCTTGCGACTACCTAAAAAGAGCAACTGACGATGAAATCAAAGCATTCGCCGACACCGGTATTAACTACAGGGCCTTAGTCGGTTCTCTCAACTACTTGAGTATCCTTACACGCCCGGACATAGCCTATGCTGTGAGCACTCTCTCGCAGTACTTGGAGCATCCGGGCATCAAGCACTACCACGCTGCGGTCCAGGTCTTTCGGTACCTGAAGGGGACACGCAACATCGGCCTCACGTACGTCAAACAGCAACCCGCAGGAGTACACGCATTTGTGGACTCGGACTGGGGTAACTTTCCGGACACCAGAAGATCCACCACAGGATTTGTAGTGCAGTCGGGCAGCCACCTAATCAATTGGAAGTCAACCAAACAATCCACTGTCTCCCTATCAACCACAGAGGCTGAGTACAAAGCCTTTTCTGATCTCGGCAGGGACCTTGCGTGGACAGCAAACTTAGCCGACGAGACTGGAATCTTTCCTGGGCTAAAAGGGATCAAGGTCTATGTCGACAATCGCGGAGCGCTGGATCTGGCAAAAAGTGAAACATCCCAGAACAGCTTCAGAACGAAGCACATGTCCATTCGGCTTCACTTTGTTTGCGAATTAATCACGGTTGGACTGATTCTGGCGCTGTACGTCAAAACAACGGACAACTCCGCTGACTTTCTCACCAAACCCACCGGGCGTACAGTCATACGCAAATCTCTTGCAAGGCTAGCGGTCACTCCAATTCCGTCGGCTGCTTCGCATCTTGCGACTCGAAGCACGGGAGGCTGTGAGAATACAACCTCAGGTGAATGGCGCAGCGCTCATAAATTGAGAGAGCGGCCAGGAGCTACATCAGCTGCGGAACTTGGTAAGCAAAGCGAACCATTTCCGCAGTCCAAAAACGCAGCGCAGAGTCGTAAAACTGAAACTCCAAACTTGGTTTATGCAGGTCCGACTCCAGCGAGCAGAAAAATAAGACTCGTGGAAAATCCCGATCGTCAATCACTCGTAGACAGAATATCCGAAGCTAGCGCCATAGGTAAGCGGCTGAATAAGATTCTCATGAGTTGATCTAGATGTTGTGCTAACGCCGCATCCCAATACTGTCGCAGCTATAACCAAACAGGAAAATAACGCCCGAACTGATTCCAAGCAAAGAGCTGGAGAGCAAATCAGTAAGTGGTCTCATCAGAACGCAACAGAAGCAAAAGAGAAACAAAAAAGACTAAAGAGCAAAACTACTCGTTAAAATAAATACAGACGAAGTGGAAGCACTCATACGTCGTTTCGCGCACTCCCAGCAAGCTGGAAAAAAGAGCCTCACCGAGTAACTCAAGTAAGGATATAACCTTAGAAAAGAAAGAGACAAAGCGAGCTAATGAAGCGATCACCGCCACAGCACGAACATCTCCTCAACCTCAGAGAAAGAGAATCTTTCTTCTTTCTCTCGAATGCCCATCTTGCTTTATTTTCTTTATTGCAGAAAACAGCGGCCAACTCGCCTGCTTTTAGGTAAAAAACAAATTAGACTTTACTTCACATTCTGATGTACATACAATAGTCTAGAGCTCTAACAAGAAATAAATCTTTTAGTCCTCTGAAATCTTTCAAAGACCAGTGCATAGCAGGGTGTTATTCGACGTGTTCTTTGGGACACTTGAACCCTGATTCGTCAAATATTTGAATATTCGGAGATATTCAAAAGAAAACTTCCAAAAATCACAAAAAACATCAAAAAAGACATTGGAGGTGTTTTGGTTTGTTTCTGTAGATCAATAATTCTTATTTTCTGTAGTTCACTTTACTGCTACACTCCTCCGGCTGTTTCACATTGGTCTTTCTGTTGACACTCTCCTATTTCGATTGAACTGGAGAATGTCTTGCGACCCATTCTCTTAGCTTGAGAACAGGTTTTAACCAGTTCATTACTAGTTCTCCGGCTGTTTCTTTTTGGCTGGAGTTCTACCATTTGCCCCTCAACTTGGTCTTCATTGATTAGGTCGCGCGACTCAATGAGATAACTACGCTGCAGTCCTCTGATTGGGTCCCGCGACTCAATGAGCGGTGCTCTGCGCCTCTACTACTAAAAAGAACTGTAGTTTTAACTTTTTATCTTATCTTTAGCAGCCGTTTGTGCCGCTACTTCCTATACTACCATTTGCCCCTCAACTCGGTCTTCATTGATTAGGTCCCGCAACTCAATGAGATAACTACGCTGCAGTCCTCTGATTGGGTCCCACGACTCAATGAGCGACGCTTGGCGCCTCTACTACTAAAAAGAACTGTAGTTTTTATCTTATCTTTAGCAGCCCTTTGTGCCGCAACTTCATATAATAGAATAGTTAGCTGGGCTCTAACTTATTATAGTAGCCCGGCTGACACATATTAAGACCTATTTTATTTCAATTTGGCATGTATACTATGTATTGTGTGTATTCTATGTAATCTTCTGAGAGAAAAAGGTGAAAAAAACATAAATGGAGCTCCTCCGGGGCCCAAATGGCCCCGGGTGGCAATTTGAGGAAATATTTGATTTTGTTCAAATATTCAAGCAAAAATATTCCCTGGCATTATTTGAATCGAATTAAATACAAATATGAATACTCAAATTGATTCAATTCAAAGTGCTATGCACTGCTCAAGTCACAGGCAATTCTTAGTCTTCTTTCAGGTACACAGATAAAAGAATTATATTTATTTTCTTTATCTTAATAATTGTACCTAGCATCTAATGGAGAAATACACCTTTCAGTTGCTTCATTTCTTTTACATGGGAGCCTGCGCTGCACAGCCCGTGTCACGGCTCATAACAGGATGAAGAACCCATCTTGGGCATACCCTGCCCAACACTAGTATTTTCCAATGGGTAGTTCTGTGTATTTTACATGATTTTTACAAAAAAAGTACCTCTGAACCCCAACTGTGACACATGAGCATGCTTGTTTTGAATGCAATCCCTCCCACACTTTGTGCATTTGACAGAGAGGCTATACAAGCTTGATTTTTGAACCAAACTCTATTTGCTATGACAAATTGGTTCTTCTGATTGGCCAGTGGGAATATTTGGGCCTTGCTGGAGCCTCTGGCCTACAGTGTCACAGTTTTAACGCTGCCAGAGGAAACAAATCTTTTCAAAGCCAGACCACTGATAGGGATAAAATATCTGCTCCCAGTAGTTTCTTAGATGAGCTCTCAATAATTTATTTCCCCAAGTCCGAATCCCCCCTTCCCTTTCACTTTCATGTTGAATTGTCAGCAATAGTTGAAGATAAAAAGAAATATGAATTTTCTGTTTAAGCTCACTGTATTAGGGGAGTTTTATACTTTGACTTTATTTGGATACTGGGACGTTAGTCTCCTGGGGAAAACTCCAGCAGAATTTTCAAGCCTTTGCCAGTGTTTGGCTGCACAATGATTGAGTGAACACTGGCTACGTTCAAATGGTCAACCCCATACCCAGCAGTATCACTTGAGTGGTGCCCATCCAAAACAATAGCTGGCTTCTGTATTTGCAAGTTGGACAGAAAATTTGGGCTCTTTTTTCAATGAAAGAATTGAGAGAATTTGTTGCAAAAACCCAAAAATGAACACGGGAATCCCTTTTACCCACATGAAGAACCTCTTGAATACATTGCACAATGATGAAGTCTCTGTGGAAGCATTGAACCCTCCAACAACTCCAACAAAGAATATCATCAGAGCATCACCTAGCAAAAAACCTGGCCACAGACAAGATATTGCCTGAAAAATCTGATGAATCCAATGGGTCCAGCAATACCATCTTCAAAGATGATGCTAGTGTTGAACTTCCAGCTCCAGCAATGAAGCCAGCAAACCCTTCCTCCAAAATTATATCCTTCATTATTCTGAAGATAGCAGCAAATTTAGTGGGGATCAATCCAGCAAAAAAAACTGGCAAAAAAAACCTCATGTTGATCCAGCAAGATTGCCCAACCAACCAATGAAAATCCGCCTTTGTCTGAACAAAATTCAGCTGGCACCAAAAACACCAACACCTTGAGCATCAAGTTCCCCCCTGGCAGTGCCCAAGGTTTTAAATCATGTTACAAAGCATCCTGCTATGTGGGGCCACTCCCCAAAGGCCACCACTTCCCCCAAGACAGCCCCAATTTGAAGTTTTCCACAGGGAATCCTGCACCTGGAAAACCAACAAAAAGCCTGCCAAAGCAAGCCAGTCAAGTTTTAATCCCACCCGTGAGAACACGCTGCCTGGTGGTCCTTGAGATTGAAAGATTTCAGGCAACTAAGATTTATTGCTTAATCAGTATCCTTACATGGTATTGTTGTGTAGAAAAAAGAGCAAGAAAAGGTAATTGGGAATTACCTAAGAGCAGGCGGTAGGCCGCTCTCTACTGAGAATAATAAGAATGAAAAATATAAGATGTGCCGGTTTTGACTTGTGTTGAGTCAGAGCGATCTGGGAAGCAGCACAGCGTGTTAGCTTTTAGGCTCTTCATTCCTCTGCGGTTCTCTGCTAGCGAAACGGCGGAGGTTTTGTGCGGCTTTTTCTGTTAGAAGACTAAGCACGCTCCTCATCAACCTTTTGTTTCTTTTGCTTAGCTCGGACAACATTACTCACCGACTGTCCTCCCTTCTCTTTGAGAGGGATTGGTTCAAGCTAGAGATTGCCAAGTGGACCCGGGTACCCGCCGCGTGTCCGGGTACCCGCGGTGTTTTTCGTGATATTCAGACACCCGTACCCGTACACGGCACCCGCGGGCGGGTACCGGCGGTACTTTTTGCGGGTACCGCGGGTACTTGTGCTTTTTTTTATCCAACACTCTCACTCGATGACAGCTACAGACTTTTCGTCAAGAGTGATGGTTCCTCTCGATGACCGGGCTCTGTCCCAGTCATCGGGAGGGTTGTTTCCTCTCGATGACCGGGACAGATCCTGGTCATCGGTAGGAAACAACCCTCTCGATGACCGGGACAGATCCTGGTCATCGGGAGGAAACAACCCTCTCGATGACCGGGATAGACCCCGCTCATCGAGAGGCTTGTTTCCTCTTGATGACCGGGGTCTGTTCCAGTCATCTCGAAGGAAACAACCCTCTCAATGAGCGGGTTCTATTCCGGTCATCGAGAGGGTTGTTTCCTCACGATGACCGGGTTCTGTCACGGTCATCGAGAGGGTTGTTTCCTCTCGATGACCGGGTCCTGTCCCGGTCATCGAGAGTGTTGTTTTCTCTCGATGACTGGGTTCTGTCCCGGTCATCGAGAGGGCTGATTCCCCTTGATGACCGAGATCTGTCCGGGTCACCTAGAGGGTTCAATTCCTCTCAATGACCGGGGTCTGTCCTGGTCATCAAGAGGGTTGATTCCTCCCGATGACCAGGATCTATCCCGGTCATCGAGAGAAAACAACGCTCCCGATGACCAGGTCAAATCCCGGTCATCGGGAGGGCTGATTCTTCTTGATGACCGGGACAGATCCCGGTCATCGAGAGGGCTGTATTCCTGTTGATGACCGGGGTCCGTCCCGGTCATCGAGAGGGCTGATTCCCCTTGATGACCAGAATCTGTCCGAACTTAGCACAAGTCCCTCGCCTGCCGGGGGGCAGGGGCGCGAAGCGCCTCGCACGAAGTGCGACCTCCCGTCAGGGAGGGACTTGCGTGCAATCCACGATTGCTGGCGTGAGAGCCCCGCGTGCAGTTGGTGTTTTTTGCAGGTGGCCAACTTTCGAACTTAACACAAGTCCCCTGCTGCGGGGTGCGCCAGCCATTTGGCTGGCTGGTCGGTTCGCGAAGCGAACCTCCCCGCAGGGGGGACTTGCGCCTTAAGTCGACAAACTCGGGTGATGAGTTTCCCACCTTTTGGTGGGAGGAAACTTCATCCTCGAATTGCTCACTTTCCTCAAAACTTTGAGGATGTCTGAGCAGGGTTTATGGAAGAGCTGCATCTTCCTGTTCATCCAACCCAAACTCAGAAAAACTGCATATTGAGAGGTGGTGAGTCCTCTCAATGACCGGTCTAACCGGCCATTGAGAGGTGGTGAGTCCTCTTGATGACCGGTCTGACCGGTCATCGAGAGAAGATGTGAGCCCCCTCGATGACCGGCAAAGACCGGTCATCAAGAGATGTGAGTCCCCTCGATGACCGGCAAAGACCGGTCATCGAGAGGAGATGTGAGTCCCCTCAGCTGTCAGTTCTCCCAATCAGCGGTCTTTGCCGGTCATTGAGAGGTGGTGAGTCCTCTTGATGACCGGTAGAAGAGTCAATGTGAGTCCCGATGACCAGGTCATAGACCATCTGTACTACATATGTAATACATACTGAGCCCCCTCTTTAGGCCCTCGAGCTGACCTGTAACCACTCAGATGAGTGTGTACAGGCCAGCATTGTGCCTGCCCAGGCGCAGGGCCCTGGCAACCTTCAGGGTGCAAAGCATGAAGGCCCAGGTTGTGTGCAGCTGGGTTGGATACTTAAAGGGTGTGAGGGAAGCTGTTTGTCCCCCCAGGGGATGTGGTTTTGTCCCACCCCCTCCCTGGAGCCCACTAATCACTTGATTAGGGCCTCCTTGATGACATTTTTGACCGACCTTCTTTTGCCTGTTGCTCCGGCATGGGCTGGAGGGTCAATCCGAGGTGCCCTCCAGGGTGTTTGGGGATTAACTTCAACTTTTATGGGATTTTTGCTAATGAGCACAGGCAAAAACTTTGATCTTCCCTTCTGCGTTTCTGTGATTTTAATAAACTTGGATTTGATCTACCTACACAACCAGTCTGATCATGTAAATAGACTGAATTCTAATGAAAGATAACTTCTAGTTCTTTTTTTTTCAAAATATAAGAATTTTTGAAAGATTCTTTTTAAGTATCTTGGAATATGTTGGATAATTGTGGGCCTTTAATCAATCTCTTGTTAAGTTTTCCCACAGAGAATTTGAAAACAGTGTTAAAGAACAGTTTGAAAGCTTGAATTTCTTCAATTGTAATTCTATCAAAAGCAATATAATACAAATCACTCCTTTCTTTTGATTCTTTGATCCAGAAATAGAGGTAGTGCCAAATTAGTGAAGGAGCTACATATGGAAATACACGTGAATTTTCTACTTTCTCAGATTTGTAAGTTTCTGAATTGAGTTTGAAATTCTCAAATGTGTCCATTGCTTCTCTAAAAATATTTGCTTTCATCAAGACTTTTTTTTGTTCAGTGAGAAGATTGGGATCAATAGGTGGGAGGATAGTATCTATCATATCCACATAGAATAAGCAGTACTGAACTAAACTCTTTTCATTTTCATCTTTGCCTAGCATTTTATCTACAATTTTTATCCCAGTTCTTCTTTCCCAAAACTTGAACCACTGATCTTGATTGCATTTTATTTTATAGAGCATTCTCTTGATCAAGCATTTGGGGTAACTTTTGGCATAATTATATACATTCTTCTGATGATGATAAATTGACTCCAATTTTTTGAAAACATCTTGTGATTTTTCAACATCCAAAATGATATTTTTGCCCTCTTCTGCTATTAAGGATTTAAATAGCTTTTCCAATTTCCTTTTAATATTCAGAGATGCATCTTGAACCTCAATTGCAGCTTGATTGAAATCTAAAGTTTTTATTGTGAGCTCTGCATCCAAAAGGAATCTATTTTTCAACTTTTTGGGTTGACCAATTTGACAGGAATTTCTTTGAGATTTACTACCAGGAATAAGTATGTTGTGATTGATTGAGCTTCCCATAGATCTCTGTTCTGGAATTTTTTCTGAAAGATCAATTCTCTCAGGCTGGTCTCCAATTTGAGTTTCTGGACTAGATCTTGCAAAATTGTTACTCAATCTTGACTTCTTGTAATTGTACACATCAACTGAGCCCAAATTTGTGTTGTCCACAGGATGGTTGAAAATTTTCATCCAACTTAAAGGCCTCTTTGACCCAAAATTACTCTCAGATGAGCAATATGCACTGGGAATTTCAATATGCTGGGTATATCTTGGTTTTTCATGTGAGGAACCCTGAAAGTTTCCCAGAAAATCAATAGTTTTTCTTGAATTATTGGGTTTGCAGTTAGGTTCAAAAAAGGAGTATGCATTGTGTGTTTTCATGGTGGAAATTTTAAGTGGAAGATGATAATCAGAATGGTCACAAATATTGGATGATTCACCCGGATCCTTGTTTGGATTTGAAGTTCCCAAAGTATCTTGATGGTACACAGGGATAATAGGAAACATTTGAGAAACTTGATGGTCTCTTGAAGTTGAGTGCCAAACACCAAGTTCTTTTGGAACAGGGACACCTATTTGAGCCTGAAATGTACCAGTTAAAGCATTATCAAGGGGAAGTTTGTGGGATGAATTTAGCAGCTCTGTTACTGTGGCCATGGTGTTTTGTTTTCTGCCATTGTTAATTTCTGATGGATTGTGATATGTATTTGTTGTTGACTCATAATGGCTTGAAGATTTTGGTAAGCCAATTGACAGACTTAATGAAGGAGTAGGAGCTCCATGTGAGGGATTGAAGAATTGGTCCTGGATTGTTTGACTGCATGAATGAATGTTGAAATCATGCATGGATCCCTGCATTGCATTGCAGGCCATTGAAAGCCCAAGAAAATTGAAGAGGTGTATCTTGATCATCTTTGACATCTGCAGGTTGCACGGTTTGGTTGTTTGGGAGCAATTCTGCAGATCAAATCTTGGGTTAGCTGACTTTATTTTTCAGCCAGTGTGCCCATAAGGCTGCTTTTATTAGAAGCATGTTTCAGAAACTGGGTCCTTGTATGAGGGTTTTAAATCCATATTGTGAAGACAGGTGATACAATTGGGCCTGTTTTTCAAAACCCAGCTCAAATTTTATCTCAACCAAATAGCTTCCTTTATGCATCTGTGTACATCCCCAGTATACAGACTGTACAGAACCAGTGTTTTTGGCTGTTGGATACTGAATTTCTGGCAGCTCACTCACAGAAAGCTGAGAATTAAAGATGAAAAAGATAGATTTTTCATCAGATGGATATTCCTGTATTTCAAGTCAATGAGCATCAGGTGGCTAAACTCTACAGGTGGCTAAACTCAGGCTGGGTTGGCCAAGAAAGGCTTTGGGAAACAGAAGCTTGTCCAGGAAAGCTTTAAATGCCTTGGAATCTGGATTTTCTTGGTCAACTCCCTTCTTTTTTGGAAGGAAAATGTTCACATCTCACATGATTAGAAACACTAGAGTACAAGGCGGCTACGCTGCCGTACCCAGAGGGTTGTTGGAGAAAATGACACAGGCAAGTTGTTGGAATATATGCTTCAAGCCCCATTTTGAGTGGCCAAGCTATATGATCTAATATCCAAAAATCACCAGTAAGACCAACTGTGTGTTGAGCTCAGTGGTATAAGAGCAGCTCTCATGAATGAAGAAGGTCGTGGGCTCATATCCCACAACACACAATTCTTTTCACCTGAGTGATTTCAACACATTATCAGTACGGATGCTCTCAGTGAATTGAATTAAAGTTGGCTAAACCCTGTGAATACTTGATATTCATGCTTCCATATACATATGCAATATTCAATTTCATAATTGTTATGCATTAATCATTATCTATGATGCATGAAAAACAAACTATGAATATTGCATATGCAAATCATGTATGTTTTTCATGCATCATAGATAATGATTAATGCATAACAATTATGAAATTGAATATTGCATATGTATATGGAAGCATGAATATCAAGTATTCACAGGGTTTAGCCAACTTTAATTCAATTCACTGAGAGCATCCGTACTGATAATGTGTTATGTCGAGCAAATTAAAAAGCTGTAGATAAGGTTCACAAAAGCGTTCCAAAACGTGTTTGATTTCCAAGAATAGACTGTCAGTCCGGAATTGAGCGCGCCACCTTTTGAAGATTGCATGGGCAGTGCTCAGGAGCGCATTGTTGGCATTCCAGTCATTTTGATTGAAATTCTGGACGATCTTATCGATCAGGTCCGGCCATTGTTCTGGGAAGTCTGATGTTGCTATGATCGAGATTGCTTCCGAGTATTGAATCAGCAGGCTTGGAGAGTAGGCGAAGAGACCCAGATTGCGACTGCCGATCGCGAAAGCCTCAAATCAAAGCTGGTCTCAGTTCTCATCCCTTTGGCCAACTCTCTGAGCCTGCTGATTCAATACTCGGAAGCAATCTCGATCATAGCAACATCAGACTTCCCAGAACAATGGCCGGACCTGATCGATAAGATCGTCCAGAATTTCAATCAAAATGACTGGAATGCCAACAATGCGCTCCTGAGCACTGCCCATGCAATCTTCAAAAGGTGGCGCGCTCAATTCCGGACTGACAGTCTATTCTTGGAAATCAAACACGTTTTGGAACGCTTTTGTGAACCTTATCTACAGCTTTTTAATTTGCTCGACATAACACATTATCAGTACGGATGCTCTCAGTGAATTGAATTAAAGTTGGCTAAACCCTGTGAATACTTGATATTCATGCTTCCATATACATATGCAATATTCAATTTCATAATTGTTATGCATTAATCATTATCTATGATGCATGAAAAACATACATGATTTGCATATGCAATATTCATAGTTTGTTCATGGTGCATGAAGCAAGGGGGTGTGTTGGAATATATGCTTCAAGCCCCATTTTGAGTGGCCAAGCTATATGATCTAATATCCAAAAATCACCAGTAAGACCAACTGTGTGTTGAGCTCAGTGGTATAAGAGCAGCTCTCATGAATGAAGAAGGTCGTGGGTTCATATCCCACAACACACAATTCTTTTCACCTGAGTGATTTCAACACAAGTCCAATGCAGACTGCCAAGAACTTATGTTTGTGGAGCCTTGTTGAGACTAAGGCGCCGGCCGTCACGCAAATAAACCTTCCAACCCCGGTCACCGCGGGCTTACAACCATACAGAGCTAAAACTTGGACATAACAATCATTGCTGCAGGGAAAAAATCATTTAAAAATGTCCAACAGTTAGGAGGCCAGAGTTTCTTTAGTACTAAGATGCAGTCCGCAACTAACTCCACTTCAACTAAAAACTTTGCAAAGCTAAGATCCTCTAACATGGATTATATGTTTAGGGAGAGGAAGGTCATAAGAAAAATTCCCTCACAGGGGTTCTTGGAAAGATAAGACCTGGGAGTACCAATTAATCCCTGCAGTAAAATGCTCAAAATGAGACCTACAGGGGCGGGAAGGTTGAGTTGTACTTGAGAGCTTGGCGATTAGCAATATGAAGGAGGGGGCTACTTTGAAACCTTATAGGGATTTGTTGCGTCGACAAGGCAGGAAATGAGGGGAGCGGGGGGAGGAGGTCTTTGAGGAGACAATGGGAATGACACTAACTTGGAGTTTAGCAAGTGGGCTCCTCAGAGGTGAAGCAAGAAGAACGTGTAGACAAAGCCTCCCTTTTTAAAGCTTTCGTTGGGTCATCCCGCCGTTGCCACGAGAGCACCAGGGGGAACAACATGCATCAGCTTGTTGTTAGGGCCGAGAGAATTAAAATTTGGCGGAGCAAACGTTACTTACCACAAGCATCTGAAGGCCGGGCCCTTTCTGGCGCAAAACAGGGGGGAAATCAAATGTTTCCCCGCAGGGTCCCATTACTGTATTGTTTGAGACTCAGTGACAAGGTATTCGCGGCGGATTTTGCAGATGGTAGTGGAGCCTTGGAAGGCCCTCCTCAGCAATTTTTAACCATCTGCAGCCAGGTGCTGGGTCAGTTTAACATATACTAACGCCTTGGTGTAATGCTCCTGACCGATTCAAAAGCTTGCCGGGAATTAGCTGGGTTGCCAAGCGACAGGAGCAATGTTATGTTGCAAGAAGAGAAGAGAACTTTTGAGTATCCAGTAGAACATTGGTAGGCGGCTTCTCCACATGCCGCAAAAAAATTCGCCTCAGCGGGTATCCAATGAGAGTTTTGCGCATTTTATGAGATGACAGCCCCATTGGGTATCCAAAGTTTCATTGGTGGTGTACGCCATTCTCGGAGGTGTAGTTGTATAAGAGTCAATGGGGTTGCAATTGTGTCAAAAGCGCAAGCTGAAACGTCAGCCCTGGCTCCTCAAGCATCAAATCAGTAGGGGGTTTCAAAGTTGGCCAGATGCAACTTGCATGCACTTTTGCAAGTCGGTGTTCAAGTTCATTCTTGAACACCGAGTTGCAAAAGTGCATGCAAGCCACACTGTACTACACCCCCTAAGCCTGCTTGAATGTATTTTTTGAAATTTGGTGTTCAATAAAAGCCTTGAACACCAACTTGCAAAAGTGCATGCAAGTCGTGCATGGCCAACTTTGAATCCCCCTAGTATCTACTGCGGCCTACCACTTTCCCAATGCGAGTTACTCAATGAAACATCCCTTTGAAAAAACTTGTAAGGAGAAACTGGCAACAACATTGTCGGACATATAATGTGTTGAGCCTCAAATGTTTTCCCGCTGGCGGCTCAAGTTCCCCTGTTGCGCTTGCACAGGTTGAGCGAGCTCATCCTGGTCCCCTCCGCCATCACACTTGTGATAGGTCCAAGGGGTTAACCAACCCTTTTATAAACCTGTCGCGATTGCGCAGGTATTTTTTAGTCCACCTCCATCACTTTGCACTTGCAATTGACCTGAGGCCATTTTTTACTCTTTCAAGCTTTTTGTGTTGCTATTTTTTGCCCCTCTCCTGCCCTTGCAATTGAAACTGGCACAAGGGGGTTGAACCCGGCCCCTTTTAATTCCTGCTTCAGGAATTGGGGGGCCAGTCCAAGGCATTTATGTTTGGGGACTTTAAATTAATTTTCTCACGGTATTAAGCGTAATATGCTGATACCTGAGAAAATTGGAGGTTGGACGCAAGTGCCAATTATCCATCTGTGGGCAGGGTGCTAATTTTAATTAAGCCCCTTTTCAGAAAATTGCAGGGGGAACCCTTGATCCCAATTTCCACAAAAGTGTGGATTTAATATACTTAGATCATTAATTACTAAAAGAAAAAGTCACTTGATTGCGGTCAGTTGACATGTGCAAACTCAAAGGCAGAAGGTGTAATTTAGATGAACCTTTGTCATAATTTACTTCAACAAAACTTCAATGCACATTCACTGTGCATAATTCAAATTTACCGTCCAAAGAAACACTCACCAGGGAAGCTTTGGGGGCACTCCCCAAGGAGTGCCACAGCTGAATTTGGTGCTAGTTTTTGTCTGAACTGAGGTGGAATTCCTTACTATCTGATGTTTGAATTGTTTCATTACTTGGCAATAACAATAGGCCAATCTAATTTGGATTGATATGTAACTTTTCAATGTGAACTATCATTCAACTACATTGAATTCATATTGAAGTAAAGTTCATTACAATCCTAACCCATGTTTTACATTTCCAAATCAATTCTTGCATCCCCAAATTCTTTTTACTGTGGTGTGAAATCCCTTTGCAGATAGACATTTCATCTTCAAAGGAACTGTGAATTAAAAACCTCTCTGTTATCAGCTAAAAGCATTTATGTACCAGCTATTTTCACCTTAGAGTTTTTCAATTCCGCTACAAATTGGTGTTAAGTAGCAGAATTGAGCCATCTCTGTGCTGAAGCTACGTGCAAAGGGCACAAAAAAGCGCCTTTTACGCTGCGCTACAGCACTATTTAGCAGATTTTTAGACTTTTTTTCCGCTGCAAGGACTTTTTCAGAGCGTAAAATAGCTTAGCAGGGGTGGCAGAATGGTAACACTGCAAAGGAAAGGTTGTGGTTAGCACTGCCACCCTAATGCTAAATTACCCTGTATTTACCCACCATTTTTACAAGACAGCTACAGAGTGGTGCAGTAACAGGTAGCCTCATGAATGTGACAAAAATTGGTTGTTTCAATACAGTAAAATAGCGGCCTTTATCTGTGTAGTGTAACACTTGCTGTTACTATGCTCAGGTGGTATTGGTATTAGTAACAACAACTTTTAAGCCCAGGACCGTATTTTAAAGGGGTAAATTTTTTCAGGCTGACTTTACTATCAACACTTTAACCACTGAGTAACACAATACAGAGGGTTAAATGGCCTCCTCTTTCCAATGAATTTTCCAATATCTGCCCCTCTGCGCCGCCAGATATTGTAAATAATGTAAAAAAATAAAGCTACCTGAGGTGTGATATTGTAGCACACTTCTGTTATGTTAGTGGTAGTGGTAAAAAGCAAAAAAATGTCACAATATTGGTATGTTACTGATATCCATACTGTACCTACCCGCCGTTGCATGTGACATGACAGCTTCTTTGGCCTCATTGTTATAATTTGAAATTTGAGATGTGACATCAATCCAAAACATGTGGGTGAAATGAATTCTTCACATACTTTATCAAAAGTAGTTTATATAAATGATTCCCTCAAAGTGATAGGAGTTTCCTAGAAATTCACCAAAAAATGGCTAGAATAGTATGTAAAAGGGGTGGAAGAACGGTTGAATTCAAGACTGGCTTTGCTGTTCCACAGATCATCTGAGGTCACAACCCCTTCACGTAGATCAGCCACTCAGTTGTGTTTTTGTTTTTGTTTTTGCAATTTCCAGATGCATATGCACATGGAACTGTTTTACATTTCACCAATGTCACCCTATTGTACGCGCGTACAATGGGGTGACAACTGGAGTACAATAGTTCCCTCAGATTGATTGGATTTTCCTGGAATTCCATTCAAAAAATGGCTAGAATATTATGTAAAAGAGGCAGAAAACTAGTTGAAGTCAAGATTGCCTTTCCTGTGCCAGAGTTCATCCAGAGTTTACGACTGCTTCACATAGATCAGTTTCTTAGATTTTGCTTTTGCAATTTCTATTGAACGATGTCACGGGTCTTTCTCTTACATGTATTTAGATAGACTCACACATGTAACTCGCCGCAATATTTAGCCAAACCTATTTGTCCCGTTAAAGTCTTGTTTCCGTTTTCACTTCCACTTTTCTTTAACAACTCAAATATTGTTTGCTCAAAACTCTGGCTCACCCTTGACTCTCGTCCTCAGGTCCATTTCCTATATTTTCTCTCCTTCATTGTCGTGGTCTCATCTTATGCTCGTCTGTTAGGTTTGCTTCTTGTCTGCCCGTTTGCCACCGCTGTCGCTTGTGTCTAACCGTGCACCCTATCATCAAAGGTCTGCATAAGAAATCAACAACTCAAATATTGTTCGCTCAAAACTCTGGCTCACCCTTGACTCTTGTCCTCAGGTTTGCTTCTTGTCTGCCCGTTTGCCACCGCTGTCGCTTGTGTCTAACCATGCACCCTATCATCAAAGGTTTGCTTCTTGTCTGCCCGTTTGCCACCGCTGTTGCTTGTGTCTAACCGTGCACCCTATCATCAAAGACTTTCTGTCTTATAATTTCCACATGCATATGCACATGGACCTGTTCTACATTTCGCCAATGTCACCCTATTGTACGCGTGTACAATGGGGTGAAAACTGGAAGGAAATTATTCCTTTAATGTGATGGGAGTTTCCTTGAATTTACCTCAGAAAATAGCTAGAATATCATGTAAAAGGGGCAGAAAACTGGTTGAAGTCAAGACTGGCTTTTATTTGCCAGATTTTGTATAGAGGAACCAACAGCGTTACACAAATCAGCCGCTCAGTTGTGTTGTTGTTCATGTTTTTGAAAATTCCAGATGCATATGCATATGAATCTGTTTTGCATTTTGCCAATGTCACCCTATTGTTTGCGCGTACGATAGGGTGACAACTGGAGGGCTAGGACACCACAGCAACACACCAGGATTAATCCAAGTTTATTAAATTCACGAAAACATGGCAAAAAAGATCTAAGTTTTGGTGTGCAGCCACATGATGGCCACTGTTTAAAATAACCCCCAAACACTGTGTGCCATGGATAGACCCTCCAGCTTGTGACAGTGCAACAAGCAAAAAAGGGCCAGCATTTTTTATTCTCAAGCAGGGGCCTAGCCAAGCGAAGTAGGGGG
Organism: Puccinia triticina; assembly: GCF_026914185.1. Lineage (NCBI taxonomy): Eukaryota > Fungi > Basidiomycota > Pucciniomycetes > Pucciniales > Pucciniaceae > Puccinia > Puccinia triticina. The sequence goes on along the minus strand of NC_070567.1, from coordinate 617,731 downwards.
CCTGCAGGGAGGGGCCAGGACAAAACCGGAACCCCTGGGGGGACATTTGACAGCAGCTCCCCCTCTTTATATACTCAAGCTCAGCCCATCCATAGGCGGCAAGTTGTGATTCCCTTGAAGACTCCAGCCATATCCGGCGTCATGGCCACCATATCCTCGCCAACGCCACGCCTCCCAGTTCCACCCAACAAAAACCCTGCAGCTTCCCAAGCAAGCCTTGTTCTTTGTAAAACGACCGTTGATAGACAATGCCGTTGTTGGATTGGATGGCCAGGCAACGGTAGTCACAACATGAATCTTCCTGGCAATCAGCCTCGAAAAAGCCATAGCCTATTAACACAATCCCCTCGTTCCAGGGGCCAGGGGTCATTGAGGGGAGTAACACCACCTTTCAATGACCGGTCCCGGTCATTGAGGGGAGTAACACTACCCCTCAATGACGGACCGGTCATTGAGGGGAGTAACACCACCTCTCAACGACCGGTCCCGGTCATTGAGGGGAGTAACACCACCCCTCGATGACAGACCGGTCATCGAGGGGAGTAACACCACCTCTCAACGACCGGTCCCGGTCATTGAGGTGATTAAAACATCTCTTGATGACCAGACCGGTCATCGAGGTGAATAACATCTCTTGATGGCCGGTGTGTGCCGGTCATCAAGCGGACTCACCCCTCTCCAGTCATCGAGGGGACTTATGACCTGTCTATACTGGCCATTGAGGGAAGTAACACCTCCCCTTGATGACCGGTACATACCGTACATCGAGGCGTGTAGCACCTCTTGATGACCGGCACACACCGCACATCGAGGGGTGTAACACTACACCCCGGCCATTGAGTGGGGTCTCCTATTGATTGGGGTGGGTAGGCCACTCGACAGCCGGTCATCGGGTGGGATCTACCGCTTGATGGCTGGTCATTGAGCGGAGAGTGTGCTCTACTTGGTGGCCGGCCATTGAGCGGAGAGTGTACTCTACTTGGTGGTCGGCCATTGAGTGGAGTGTGTCCTCTGCTTGATTGCTGGCCATCGAGGAGAGAGTGTACTCCACTCAATGGTTGGCCACCAAGTGGGGTGTGTACTTCCCCTGATTGTTGGTCATCATTTGGAGTGCAAACCCCACTCAATGGCCGGGGTGCAACGGTGCTTTACCCCCATGATGACCGGCGCAGACCGGTCATTGAGAGGAGATGTTTTTCCCCGCAATGACCGGCAGGGACCGGTCATCAAGGTGTGTGTATGCCACTCCATGGCCCGTCATTGAGGTGGGGTGTGTACTCCACTCAATGGCCGGTGAGTACTTGAGTGCACCCCAATGCACTCCATTTGGTATTTGCCAGCTGGAGTGCAAAGCCAAAATCCTTTGCTGAAAAGGCGGAGTGCTTGGGCTTGCACTCCATTTTTATTGGAGTGCATCTAGCTGCGCTCCCCTATTTTGGTAAATTTTGGAGTACCCAGTTGTGTACTCCAACAAACATGGAGTGCCCATCTGGAGACTCCATGTTTTGGAAGTACAAAATCAAGGCACTCCAGCTTTTTTGGAGTGCTGGCCCCCCAAAGCCAAAAAAGTGGAGTGCACAAAGTAAAAGTTTGGAGTGCATTTAGGCTCACCCTAAATAAATTCAGCACATCATCAAAATTTAATTCAAAGTATTTCCACAAGAAAAAAACCTCTTCACTGTCAAAGAGAGATAAAAACCAAAGGCAGGGAGCCATCTGGGTAGGGGACTATGCTTGCAGCGGCAAAGCCGCCTTGGCCTCTAGTTGAGGTAAGAAAAGCAAAACCCAGCAGCAAAAATGGGTAGTTTAAGTTACAATACACTATGATCACCGCTGTTATCCGCGTGGTGTAATACTTGCTGTTACTAAACTCAGGCGTTATTTGTATCAGCAAAAAAATGGTTCAAATCCTGGGGCCCTATTGTAACAGGCCAGAATATCTAATGTGTTACTCGCATTGCTAGTAACGTAACACATTAAACGCTGGATAACAAGATAAAGAGGGGCAAATTGCCGCCTCTTACTAAGGAACTTTACAATATCTTCCCCTCTTTACCGGCAGATATTGTAATGGACGTCAAATAATGAGTTTCTAAGTTTCAATATTTTAATGCACTTTTGTTACAGCTAACGGTAAAATTAAGAAACAAAAAAAATGTTACAATATTAGCATGTTACCAATAACTGTACCATACCTACCCACCATGTCCAGAAGTCATTGCCCATTTTTCCTCTGCAGCTCCGGAGGAAAAAAATCTTTGAACCACTTCTTTAGTGCTCTGGTAGCAGCAGGAAATCAAAATTTAGTCAGAATTACACTGGACTTGTATATGATAATATTGTGTATATGATATTGTGATGAGTGTCTGCCATTAAAATGAAACTTGCTTAAACTTTCTACCAACAATTTCCTCTGAGCTACACTACACTACAGGGCTACTTGGTGTTGGCAGATCTGCAGCAACTGTTGCGCTTTTTTTCTGCAGTGTTAGCGGCCACTACCCCTGCTATGCTACAACACTTTTAGCAGCAAAAAAGGCCAAAATGACTCTAAAAAGTGCTATTGCGGGCACTTTTTAGTGGCCTGCCTGCCTAGGGTTAGCACAAAATTAGATCAATTCTGCTACACTACACTGATTTTTAGTGGAACTGCGCTACACCACCTTAATGGATACATTGTTCCACTTGAGTTATAAAGTGGTTACAGAGATGTTGTACTGTTTTGTTCCAGTTTATTTCCAATGGAGTTGCAGATGACTTCCAGCCAAGTTTTGGATACTTTATGTATAGTTACATATCATTTCATGTTTGATTATACATATGTTGTGGTAGATATTGTGCCAAGTTATGAAAATAATTCATGGTGAGGCACTCTCTGGGGAGTGCCCCCAAAGCTGCTCTGGTGACTGTTATGGATTTTGGTGGAGTTTTAATGGCAATTATCCTGGATAATCTTCACTGCAAGAAAAACTCTAGAAACTGCTTGCAGTTGAGATGCAAGATCTCAAGGCAAGCTGTGCCTCATGCAAGAATCATGCACTGGTTGATTCAATTTCCATGCACATTGCATAATTTAGGCAAGAGTCTAAGGTACAAAAAGCTGAGTACAGGCTCCAAAATACTGAGTTGATACCTGTGCAAATTTCCCTTTCATGTGAAAATTCCCCTTTCATGTGAAAATTCCTCTTTCATGTGAAAATTCCCTTTTCATGTGAAAATTCCCCTTTCATGAGCACATACCCCTTTCATGTGCACATACCCCTTTCATGTGCACATGTCCCTTTTGTATGTATTCACCCCTTTCATAATGTGTACATACCCCTTTATGTGCACATACCCCTTTCATGTGCGTGTATCCCTTTCATGTGTAAGTATCCCTTTCATGTGCATGTATCCCTTACATCTACATGTATCCCTTTCATGTGTGTGCATCCCCTTCATGTGTGTGTATCCCTTTCATGTGAATGTCTATTCCCTTTCACAATGTGTACATACCCCTTTCATCATGCTTTCATGACCCTTTCATGTTTACATGTCCCCTTTGAGTTTTTTACATACTTTTCAACCCTTTCATCATTCAGGTTTACATACCCGCAAATACCCCTTACTGCACATACCCCTTTCATGCATACATACCCCTTTCACAATTACATACCCCTTTCATGCATTCATACCCCTTTCATCATGTGTACATATCCCTTCTATGTGTTAATACACCTTTTCAAATTCCCCTTTCATGTGTACATATTCCTCTCATATGTACATATCCCTTTCATGTGTACATACCCTTTTTATGTTATTCTGGCTGGATTCAATTGCACATGGAGTGTTTTCTAAAAGCAAATAAAAGGTTGCTCAGGGGGATACTCATTTGCAAGGTTGAACATTTGTCTCAGCCTACTGCATGAGCACTACAGCATGTAATTAAGCATTGAGATGCCGGGCCCAAACAAGGTACACACTGAAGGTGCATCAGCATGGAATTTGGGTGCTTGACTCCAGCTTGAGCTGAGGCTTGATTCAAGCTTGCTGCATCTCAACTGCAAGCAGTTTCTAAAGTTTTTCTTGCAGTGCTTGCATTTCAACTGACAGAAGTTGCACAAATTGTTCTTTTAGTGGATGACACTTGATTGTCAAGATATGTGGCTGCTGACAACAACCTTTATTTCTGTAGAGGAAAGACTAGTATCTAGAGGACTGTGACATGTCCTTGTTATATTTTTAATTTTACAATAGTGAGTCAGCAAATAAGTTGATTCCATTGCTCTGAAGATCCAATTTTGGATTTTCTGATAATATACACAATTGAACATCCTATCTGCACCAATTGAGTGGCTACAGGTGTAGGATCTGCAGATATCTGCAGGCTTGTGGATCCAATATCCACAAGCACCAGGGAAGACTTTGACACACTCCCCAGAGAGTGCCAGAGTTTAATTTTATGTTCTTCTGGGTCTGATGTGAGTCAGATGTGGATTAGTAAATGATTGATAAATTCTTCAGAAGTCAATGGGAAGTGTGTCAAAAGTGATGCCAAATTTTCACAGGAGCTTGTGCAATGTTGTATAGAACCATTCAATTTTCTAATCATCACTTAATTACAACCTGTAATGAAAATTAAATCATAGCTAATGCTTTTGCTGACATATGTATGGCACTATTTGGCACACCTGCTCTTCCACCCCTCCCTCCAGTAACCATAGAGGGCTTGGCCCTAGACTGTTTACGGGCTGCTGTTTCAGAAGACATAGCTACAGAGATTTGCAAGGCCATCCGCAAGGGAGGTACACTAACGTTGCAATTTGCAATACCAGAGCACGCTTGCAAGTGGGTAGATATTATGCAGGAAGCAGGGTACACTTGTGAATGGGGCCCACCATCTATATTCCAGAAGTACTGGATGCAGAGTTGAAGCTAGCTTCTATGGACCCCAACCCTAAGAGCCGTAGGCTAAGTAATGCCAAGGTATCAGAGTTCTTGCTAACCCAGGAGCGCCTTGTTTACAAGGTGCAGGTGGCCGGAGAGGACATGGCAAAGGCCACAAAGCCATCGTACCTCCACACTCAGCATGGGCACAGGCCAGAGTGCTGGTACTATGTCAAAGTGGATGAGTGCGCTACAGTAGCGTATCTGATGTAGTCCAAATCATCTTACCTTCTTTTAATCTGTAGCCACATTAATGTTGATTTAGTTTTAAAACCTGGGCTCTAGCCTTGACACTTGTACAATGAAACTATAGGTAACAACACAATAACTATGACCCAAAGACGTGTGTCTATAGCAGCACAATAGTGCAGAGTAGCTGACTGACAAGATGTTCCAATGGTGAATGATGGAATGTAAGCATTGAATTATGATTTGATTGTGACCATTGTGTCTTAGTGTTTTCAACCACATTCCAGTTGTGTTCCATTTGACTTCTGCATGACTTCTGGATTGTTCATGCATGAATCCAGGAAAGGCATCCAGCACAGTTACGGAAAAAGGATACAGTATGGCACTCTCTGGAGAGTGCGTCAAAATCTCCCCTGGTGAAGGCATGATCATAATTCCTTGGTTTACATTTCTTTGTGTTTTTTTTTAAAAAAACATTAGTACAGCAAAAATGATCAGGATTGGGGAGATGAGACCAGTGCCATTTGAAAGCTGAGATCAAGAAGTGTTGTAATATGGCTCTGGGGCAGGTCCACAGGAGCTGAAGGGGAGGCTGAGTGATGCTAAAAGTGTTTTTCCTCCAGCCATTTGTGATTACTTTCTCAGCCAAATTTTTGACTTTGTGCACCAGTCCATCCCTGCGGGACAAGGCCGCTTTGTGGCTACACCACTGGCCATTGCGGACATTGGTTGGACATGCATTTGGACATGTCCAGGGATGTCCAGCTCTGGCCCTGCAGAAAACGTCCGCTGGATGCCACTTGCATTGCGCAATGGCAGATGTTTCCCCAGAATGCATCCGCTGGATGGAATGCTAAACGTCTGCCAGATATCAACCCCTATCCCCATGATGCTAAAATAGAGGGGTGGCTTGCAATTTCAAGCAAGCCCCAAGCTACCGCGGCGCATGGTGGAGCGTCCAATGGATGCTGAAGTTTTGGACCCTCAAGATGTCCAATGGACGCTTTTTTTTGGTGTCCAACTGATGGATCGGAGGGCCAAGCATCATTTGGATGCATCCGGAAACATCCAAGTGATGCTCAGCGCACCCTGTGTCCGCTGGATGCCCCCCGGACATCCTCTGGACACTCCTCAGTCAGAAACGTCCGCAGGATGCAGGGCATTTCCAGGAATGGACCCCGTGGTGTAGCCACAGGAGTCCAGGACAGATTTTTCTCCAAGCTTAGCTAAGTCCCTTGATTGGAGGCGCGGGAGCGCTGTTGCAAAGCAACCCTCCAAAGGAGATACTTACACCCTACCTCGCAAAAGAGTAGGCAGCAGAAATCCCATTTGGCTGGTTGTCTGCCTACATCAGCACTTGCGCCTGCCACATTCCTGAGGTTAGATCCCTCCAAAAACTCTCTTGAATCCCAAATGAAAGAAAAAGGAGTTCATGGGTTTTGGGAGGGCATTGTTCAAACAGGCCTTGGTCAAAGCCATACTTTTGACACCTGTCAAAACTTAGCAGCTCTTAATTTTTTTTTAAAAATCAAGTTCAACTGTTACAGATAAAAGAAAGATACCAGCAGAGAGCCATGCTTCTTGGCTATCTCTTGAAGCAGCTGACTTCGCCCCAGCTGTCCTTGCGTAGCTTCAACGGAGGGATATTGTTTTGCCTATGTTTTGTTTTGCGAGGTAGGGCGTAAGTCCCTCCTTCGGAGGGTCGCTTCGCGACAGCGCTCCCGCGCCTCCGATCGAGGGACTTAGCTAAGTTCGATGTTTCTCCGAGACACTCAGAGAGAACAACTGCTCTACCAACTTCTGTCCCTTACTTCCAGCTTGCCCATGGTATTCCGGCCATGTTATATTTTGACAGTGTTCAAGCTGTGTATGCACAAGATGAAGCATGAATTGCGTCGCGAAGAGTACGAACGTGGGTGTGTGGGAGGGGTCTGATACTACATGACATTGAAAATAGAGGATATATATAGATATACTGCATAGGTGAAGGAAGAAGAGAGCGTGGTCCGAGAGAACCACACTCGAAAAACAACAAAATGCACAAACAAACAAGCAGAAAAGAACAGGATCCGTCACGGGTTTTCTTAGTCAACGTAATCATTAGGTTTGTTCGTAGAAAGGAGACAAGAGTTGAGGCTCATGAAGTCATGATTTTGGGTGGTGTGAAGGCACTCGGTGTGGTTCAGCAATCAGTCGACCCTGATAAAAAAAAGGTCGAGTGATTAGCGCAGGGAATACTGCGAGAGGGGACGACGGAGATGGTGGACTTACTCTTCCATGGCAGAGGCAGCGGTGGGTTCTAGAGGAGGGACTTCGGCATCAGCGGTGGTGCCCGAGGTGGAGGCCTCAGCCTCCTCCTGGACATCGATCGACAGTCCAAGAGAAACCATTCGGTGGATGCGCTCAGCGAAGTGCTGAGGAGCATCGAGGGTGAAGCCGGAAGTCAAGAGGGCGGTCTCAAACAACAGGACACTGAGGTCTCGGACAGTCTGGGAACGAAGCAGAACAAGTCAGCGATGGATGGACGGGGAAGATGATGGGATTGGAGGGGAGGCTCACCTTGTCCGAAGAATCCTCTTGAACCTTGTTCTTGAGCTCCCGGATGATCGGGTTCTGGGGGTTGATCTCGAGGGTCTTCTTGCTCATCATGTAGCTCGACATGCCCGAGTCGCGGAGGGCCTGGGCCTTCATGATTCGCTCCATGTTGGAACTCCATCCGAATTGGCCAGTGACGAGCACACAAGGAGACTGGTTGATTCGGTTGGAGACTTGGACCTTCTCGACCTTGTCGCCGAGGTTCTCTTTCATGACCTTGCAGAGGTTTTCGTAGGCCTTGGACTCCTCCTCATGAGCCTTCTTCTCCTCGTCAGATTCCTCGAGCTCGAGTCCTTCCTTGGAGACACAAACCAACTTCTTGCCTTCGAACTCTTTCAGCTGAGTGACGGCTGTGATTAGAAAACCAGTCAGATCGGTTCAATCACGGACAGGATGAAGAGGGCGTCTGGACAACTTACCGTATTCATCGATCGGATCAACCATGAGCAACACCTCGAAGGACTTCTTCTTGAAGACCTCAAGGAAGGGCGAGTCCCGGACGGCGCTCAGGGATTCACCAGTGAGGTAGTAGATGTTCTTCTGGACCTCAGGCATCCGGGTAATGTAGTCTGCGGGGGGGGGAGATCGAAAGCATATCAGCTGGAGTGGGTGAGGGAGGAGCGAGTTGATGAAGCACACTAACCTTTGAAGCTGGTCAGTTCGTCGGTGCTCTTGGTCGAGTTGAATCGCAAGAACTCAGCCAATTTAGAGCGGTTCTGCTGGTCTTCGTGGATACCGAGCTTGAGGTTCTTGCCGAAGGCCTCGTAGAATTTGTTGAAGTTGTCCTTGTCCTCGGCAATCTCGCTGAACATGTCCATGACCTTCTTGACCAAGTTCTTGCGAATGACCTTGAGGATCTTGTTCTGTTGGAGAGTTTCTCGGGAAATGTTGAGGGGCAAGTCTTCCGAGTCGACGATACCTTTGACAAAGTTGAGGTACTCGGGGATAAGGTCTTCACAGTCATCCTGATTGAGAGCAGCATGCGATTAGTCAGGAACACGTTGGCCAAGTGGACATTGGACAAGCAACCTTACCATGATGAAAACCCTTCGGACATACAACTTGATGTTGTTGCGTTTCTTCTTGCTCTCAAAGAGGTCGAAGGGTGCTCGCTTGGGTACGAAAAGAATGGCCTTGAATTCAAGTTGACCCTCAACAGAGAAGTGCTTAACCGCAAGGTGATCTTCCCAGTCGTTGGTGAGCGACTTGTAGAAGGAGGCATATTCGTCCTGGGTGATGTCTTGGACGTTGCGGGTCCAGATGGGCTTGGTCTTGTTGAGCTCTTCCTGCTTGGTGCTCTGTGGGCAGACAAGTCAACCAAGTCAGTAGAAGCCCATAGGATAAAGACGATCTGCAAGTCTCGAACCAACCTTTTCGGTGACCTTCTTCGTCTTTTTCTTCTTGTCAGAGTCTTCGTCGAGTTCCTCGATCTTGGCCTCCTTGTTCTCGTCGTCTTCAAGTTTGATCTCTTCTTCGTCATCGTCGACTTCCTTCTCTTCTTCGGTGGTGACGACGAGCTGGATGGGGTAAGAGATGAATTCGGAGTGCTTCTTGACGATGTCTTTGATGCGCTTCTCCTCGAGGTATTCGAGTTGATCTTCCTTGAGGTGGAGGATCATACGCGTTCCTCGGCCAAGAGTGGCGCCATCGGGGTCAGGGGTGATAGTGAAGGTGCCACCGGCAGCGGATTCCCCTGGAGGATTGACGAAAAGGACAGGATGGAATTAGCGAGGTTGCGCATACAGAAGATCGGGTAAATTAAACGCACAGATGTACTGTTCATCGTCATTGTGCTTGGTGATAACAGTGACCCGGTCAGCTACAAGGTAAGCAGAGTAGAAACCGACACCGAATTGACCAATCATGCTATGGAAAAAAAGAGTCAGTACTGTAGTTCGGAGGCATGTAATGAGGGAGTGACAAACCTGATGTCAGCGCCACTGGACAGGGCCTCCATGAAAGCCTTGGTGCCAGACTTGGCGATGGTACCAAGGTTGTTGACGAGGTCGGCCTTGGTCATACCAATTCTGTCACAAAGATTAATTAGGCAGCGGGTCAGGAACGTTGGCTCCGGCAATGTGAGAGTGATGAACAGAATGGCAACATACCCAGAGTCCTGGATGGTCAAGGTCTTGTTCTCCTCTGCAGAAGCGGACGGAAGGTAGTGGTTAGAGGTGGAGTGAGCAGGTCGAGTGGAATGGCAGGGCACTACTCACTGTCGGGAGTGATGCGAACAAAGAACTCCTTCTCGCTGTCGAGCTGGGAAGGGTCGGTGAGAGAGGCATAGCGGATCTTGTCGAGGGCATCGGAGGAGTTGGAGATCAGTTCACGAAGGAAGATTTCCTTGTTTGAGTAGAAGGTGTTGATGATAAGGTCGAGCAGCTGTGGAGGGGAAGAAGGCAGGCCAGAGGGTGAGCACTGGTCGGGCAGGGTTCAGGGAGTCTCAGATGGTACACACTTGGGTGATTTCAGCTTGGAAGCCGAAGGTCTCTGTTTGGCCAGACATTGCTAAAGGGTGGTTTTGGATTGGCTACAGGGGATGTTCTGGGGCTGGGCGTGTGGTGTGTGGGTTGGTACAACGATGGAGTGGGTGGTGGTTCTGGGGCCCTGGCCATGGGGGGAGGGAGGCTGCTATATATCCTGTCGGGGTCGAAATTTTCCACTTTTCCTGATCGAACATGCTGGAACAACCCAGCAGACACAGAACCACAGGCGAGCCCGATTACCTAATCACACCCACCTGTCACCACCACACACCGCCCTGTCACTGCCCACGCTCCCGCTGCCGAACAGCACGACAGCCACCCAGAATGTTCCATCGCCATCCAGTCAACTCCATCCTCGGGGTCGGATTCGGGTCGAAAAATGGTGCCCAAACCCGACCCGACGCGAACAACAGCTCGACTCGGGTCGGGACTAATCTGCAAACACGCTGCCCGAACCCGAAGCCTGTATTTGGCGGGTGGCCTAACCTTCCTTCAGATTTCTTGGTTCTCCCTCATCATAATGTGTTAATCCATCTTTTCATCACAATTTTGGCATCTCCTTTCCAATCAACTTGGCCTTATGCCACCCATTTCCACTTGAAAAATGGGTTTCAACTTTCCCCTTTGACTAGATGCATCTTATGCTACATAGTCACTCTGAATTGCATCATCAGAGGTGAGAAAAAAAGTAATTTACTTTGAGCTGTCACGCTCCCCTTTTGGCTTTCACAACCTGTGATTTTCAAACGCCTGTGACATTCACACACCCTGGAACCCCAAAATTTGGGGCTAAGCTCTTGCGTGCGACATAAGGCCCTGTTTGGCACTCAGGCAGCGTCATATTACGCAGTGTAATGTTCAAAATGCAATACCATTACATATTGTAAAAAAAAAAAAAAAAAAAATCAGGATAGTCTTTTGAAAGTAAGCTGTCATAAAGCTTCATAGTTTACTGCCAAAAGATCAGGCCCAAAAATGATGTTTTACAAATGTAAGGGGCATGCCCCAATTATTCATTGTGTAATAATGATGCTGCCAAACAGGGCCTAAATTGTTACATATTGTGTTTTTACAAATGCTTGGACAAATGGTTTTTTTTTATCCTTTGTGCACTGATTATGCACTTACCAAGCAAAGGAGACACCAGTGGAAGACTTCCCGTTGACTTTGAATCAATCTGGAATTCTAGATTTCACAGGGGAATCTGGAATCTGGAACTCTGGATCCCTTCGGGGAGCTTTGGGGACCAAGATTTCACTGCAAAATCTGAAATCTGCCGGCTCAGATCTAGATTTCCAGATTGACGGGAAGTCCTCCAGTATTATTCCAGTTTCTGATTCTTTTTTTTCTCTCTGGCATTCCTTACGTTCCCACCTCTTGGTGAGCTAGTTCTGAACTCCAAAGATCCCAAACATAATGGATCTTCAGGATTTACACAGCCCAGCTCTCTCAACATCAGGGAAATTCAGCCCCTACCTCCTACAGGGTCCAGCCACGGCCATTACATCCAACATTCCCCCCACATTGCCTTGTTCTTTCCCAATCACATTGTTGGGCACCGTGGCTATGGTTTTGGTGGTGTTCCTTAGTAGGAAACCTGCCAAAATGGCGCACTGTAGCACACCCCATTCCTGGGTTGTGCTAATGCCATGCAGCTCGCCATGTGCTCTTGAGAGGGATTTATTCACTCTGTAAAATTTTGGCGGGGCTTGGTCCCCGCAGTGAGGAGTTATGTTTTTTTTTTTTTTTGCAAAAATTACATATCCAACTACCTTTTGGGATTTTCATTTTTGACTTTCAACTACCAAAATGTTCCTGGTTCAATTTTTGGTTGGCAAAACCAAGGTGCAACTTTGGGGAGTGGTCCTCCCAACATAAACCACGTTTGTTAGTTGAAAGTTGAATTTTAGGTAGTCAATTAATCAGGTCCTTTCAAATATTTGAGCAAAAACATGTCCCAGTATCATTCAACTCAAATTGAATTCAAATACAAATACTCAAATCAATTTGATTTGATGTGCTATGCTCTGTGACCCCAAGGGGGGCTTCTACACCACAGGACCAGTATTTAAGGTTTGGGCCTGTCTTTATGATTCTTTAGTCAACAAATAACTCTGGGTAAGTGTTAACATGCCCTGAGGACATCCAGGCCCCTATAGGTCCAAAGGATGCTCTCAAAAGCAACCTGAGGATACATCTGGACCAAGAGCATCCCAAGGATGCATTTTTCAGCTTATTGTCCTGAGGATACTTGTTGAAACTCAATTTATTCTCTGTGGCCCTTGCAATCCCTTGGCTTGAACCACTATTTACATCTGAAACTGCGGCGAGTGGCTCTCAAGAGCCTTTTCATCATTAATCTTAGCCTATTCAATCAAGCTCAGAAAAGACAAACTGGGTTATCCACTGCTACTCCAATTCTTCAGTCATCCATCTCCTCTTATCCACCAAAAAAAATCATTCCCCCTTCCCTTCCTTTCTTCTCCTCTTTCTCAACCAACTTAACAACTCACCTCAAAGCAAACAATGATATCTACTCCTTCAATGAATCTCAGATCAGCTTCATCTCATCTACAGTTGTGAGGGGCATATTACTGTACAGAGTAAAACCCCCAGGGTCCCTGGTTTGGAATTTCCAAATCTGGGAGAAAAAAAAGGGAGATTCACTCCAATTTGGCAAAATCCAAAGATTGCCTTCTCTGATTTCCAGTCAAGATTCTTCCATATTTCCAACTGGCTTTAAACATCTGTGTAATTTAAGTCTCTTCCCACAAGATCCACCTTGACAAGAAAAACCCCCATTTGATTTTGATCAATTGTTGATTGTATGTACCCAACAATGCATCTATTACGCTACGGTTAGCGTGTAATACCCTAATTTAGCGGTTTTTTAGCGCCGCTACGCTAAACTAAAATGTAGCGGGCGGACTATTACAATTACAGCTAACTCAGATTGGGCAAAAAAGTGCAATTTTCGCTACAAATTACAGCTAATTTAGCGTAGCGAGCCGCTAATTAGCTGTAATTTAGCTGTAATTTAGTGTTAGTGGTTTTTAGCGGGTTGGTATTACGCTAAAAATTACAGCCCCAGATTATTAGCAACAAGCGCTACAATTTAGTTTTAGCGGCGCTAATTACATTTAGCGTAATAGATGCATCATTGACATTGTACCACAGGAAAATGGCAAAAAGAAAAGCTTTCAATGCTCAGTCCAAACATTGATGTGAAGTATAAAAAAAAAACCAAAGGACACCAAGATCCTGCAGGGAGGTTCTGGAAGGAAAATATTAAATTCTAGTCAAAAAGAAAGAGAGAAGAAAGCCAAGACCATTGAAATTTGATCAGGTAGTGAATTCAAGTTAATCCCAGCTGCTTTTTACATATCCATCAGCAAGGAAGCCAGCTCTGTACCTGATACTGGATGCAATGAAGGCAGCTATGCACATGATGATATATTTGAATGTTACAATTGAGAAATTGAGGAGATCAATGAAGCCAATGATATGATGCAATATGCTCAAGCTTTACTTGATTCCCCCAACATGAAAGCCTTGAGAGCAGAGACAAAATCTTAGAAATTATGTGGCCAATTTTTGAAAGACAACCAAACAAGATTGCACCCAAAAAATGTGTGTAAATCAGGAATAACAGGATATCAAAGACCAATTGCCAACCCAAACTCCGCTTCAAACAGATTGATTCCTTGGTCGCTTCCAAAGGCAACTAAATCAAACCAAAATTTCAAGCCTGAGAAGTTGGAGCCAAAAACAGCATCATGGCTAGCTGGCTCATCAGAAAAAAAGCCCAAAACCAATGATTCTATTGACCTTCAACTTTGCTTGAATCGACAATAGTCTCCCAGTTCAACCCAGCTATTTCAAAATAAACATTTGGTTCCCCTTTGTCTTGCAAGCCACCAGAAAGCATATCTTTCTGGACCAAGAGATTTCTGACTCACATCTGACCAAAAAAACAATAGCTCTGAGATTCCCTACAGCCACACCACAATTTCTCTGGTGATTGTTGATATAATGGTGGAATGAATTAAACATCTTTGAATTAAACCACATCTGAAACATTCAATTTTACATGGAAAAGCTTTCCATTACAATTTATTGAAGTCTGTTGCTGATTTTTGATAGAACCCAAAATTTGAAGTAACCTGAACTATGTAAAAGACATTTAGTAAACCCAAAGAAACTGAAGGCTTAATTAAAAAAAACACTATAGCATGTGATGCCAGCTTGAATGAATTCACTGAACACTACAAGAAAAACTCTGGAAGCTACTGGCAGTTGAGATGCAGAAGCTCAAAGGAAGCTTGCGGTGATACTCAAGCCTTTCTCAAAGTTTATTTCAACCAAGGGTGAATGCACAGTGACTGTGCATGAAAGGGCATGATGTATTTATGTTGAGTTACAATGGCAGTTACCCTGGAGTGTGCCACATGTCAACTGCTGGCAGTTTCTAGAGGTTTTTTTGCAGTTTAAGGGTTTTTGAAAGCTGCCTTTCTGAGAGTGTCTCCTTTTCCATCTATAAGACCTGCCAAAAATAGTAATCAGGCAGATTTTTGAATTATTGTATTGTTAATGGGAAGATATCAGTTAGTGAAACAGATCAAGAACATGTTTACAAGTTAGCTACAAAAAATGATTTTTCTCACCTGGAAAAATACTCTTCATTTCTTCAGAAGACCCAATCTTGGTTGGTATATCCAAATATTGAGCATATGGGCTACTTAAAGGTGAAATTCCAATCAATTGCCTTGCCAAACGTTTCCTGATTTTTTCCTCATCAAAGAATCTTTCAAATTGAACAGGACTAATAAGTTCTTCCTGCCTCATGAAGTCTATCGTTTGGAAAATCTGCTGATGAACAGTGCGGGCATAAACTTGCAACATTGCTTTTTCCTGAAGTTCACCAATATCAAGTATTTCTTCCCTGAGAGGTGTGTTTTTCAGCATGCTCTTCAATTGTGCCATGGCCTGTCTGAAGTCTTTTCTAGGAAGCTGACCAGCGCCTTGAATTATCTCCTTATACAAGGACTTCAATTCCTTGACGTTAGACAACATATTTCTCATCATTTCATCAACATAGTCTTCAGTGTTCTTGATAGACTGGGAAAGTTGCTTTTCGAGAGTTGCGCGGTCAAGCAGTGTTTGCTTGAACTGGGCCTCAAAGACGCGGATTTTGTCTGCAGAGGATCACGAGGCATTCTTAGTGCTTACAGAAAGCCCTGGGTGTGATAAGAAATAAATACCTTTTGGTGGTGACAGAGGGGGTTTGCCGGAGTTACCTGCAGTACAATTAGAATATGGTGTTTTTCGGTTAATTGGTTTGATTTTGGGGTGGAAAGTCTGGTTCCTTCTATCGATCTATGTGGGCGTACGCATTCCTGATATTGCGCTAGGACCTTTGATGCGATTTCCTTCGTTTAGGTATGGTTTTGACAGTTCTACTTTCTCCTGGCTTTTAAGCATCGAGCCTGCGCCATCCGCGGCCTCTGATTGATTGTATAATGAGCGTCCGATAATCAACATCTGCCTTGATCTTATGATATAGGAAAATGCAGCAACCAGAAAAAAGGTACGCACCTGACGCTTTTGCGACTCGAGCACCCGCTGCTGATCCGGTGAATTCCATACTGCAAATATGGGTAGCTTGTAAGCCAAAGAAGGCCAGTATTCCTATTCGCTGGGACGCAACGTATATCTTCATGGTAAAATGGGGTAAAAGACTGATGTGTAAGCTGAGTATATAAAGCCAAAATTACGGCAAAGGAATGAAGCCGGAGTGACAAAGAGTGACTGGAGTTTGCAATAAAGAAATATAAATACTAAAGATGGAATTAAAACTGAGTTGTAAAGAGCGAACGAAGCTGAACGTATACAGCACAGGGAGTGGGATCAGAGTGAGAGTTATGCCAAATATGAAGAAGGAATGAGGAAAAGGATCAAAGTTCTTAAGAGGTCAAGTTCTTTCTGATTTAAGTCTACCATCTTGGCGCAAGGAACCTTCACCGAGAAAACATCCACACCCTGAATAATGAGGCAGATACCCTCGACCGAACAACTTGGGGCAGCGACGCGGGGAAGTTTCGGCAGCCCCGAGGTTGCGTTCCGTCCAAGACGGGGCCATGTCTGCCTCCATCAAAGCCGTTTCATGCCTCCAGATCACATAGGTGTTCATCTAGAACAAACTCCAGTCGCGGAGGGACATTGACATGTCATGCCGAAGGGATAGTGGCTGTTCCGACACAGTAATGCGAAACAGCAAAGAAGTCGAATCGGTTGTCAAGGGACTCCATCCCGAAGCGCATTAACGGCACGGTCAGACAGGTCTGAGCATTCAGTCATTTTTAACTACAGGATGCCCTCAAGGGTCAGACATGAGCCCTTCATCACATCGCGACCCGAAGTGTTGAGCTATCTGAGTTTGTCGAAGGGTAGTATCGGCAGAAGAGAGAGTACGACACCATCGTAGTGGATGTGCTGCTTGGGTGATGAGAGCGATGAGTCACAGGAGGTCTCCGAAACCTGTCGTTCCACTGCCCTCCAACCAGTCATCATATTAAATGTAAGTTATGTACACTTTGGTGAAGTAGATGGATATGAGCTGATAAAATATTTATGATTAAGCTCCGGATGAGGGGGGTCGGCCTAATCCTTCTCTTCCTCCTTTAGCGACCCAGCCGAAGTGACATACGATTCCCTGGCTTGGGGTGGACGGGACATGAACTTGTTGGACGGAAGGTTTCGAATACAGCTCCAGTTGATTTTTGATCCGTCGCAACTGATACTCGATCGAATCGTATTCCCTCTTCTGGAACGACTCGCGCATCGTTTGATTCCTGAACTGGTTCGAGATGAATTTGAACCAATTCATCCTGTGGATCTGTGTTTTTGAGGGTTTTTAGGAGAAAGTTACGGTAGAAGGTCAGAATAGGAATTGTCCTGCCATGTCTATGATCGGTTGTTGTAAGATGAATGCCAGCAAAAGCATGTACGAACCAGTGGTTTAGTTGCGATCATCTTCAAACTTTCCCGGTAACATTCCTTGAACTGTCGCTGCAGCCCACTGGTCGCCTTTTTACTCATCTCGGGTCCGGTGGGATTGCTGCCGAAGAGAGCGAAAGAGACCTAACGATGCTTGTTAAGATGGGGGGGCGGTCATGATGTTTGGTCAGAGAACTACTGAGATGGATGTATGCGGTCAGATTGACCCCTCGGTGTTATGTAATCCCTCCGGCTGGCTCTGGCTCTGGCTGGTCCCCTGCCCAAGCGCACTGCCCAGCCATCGACCACGCACACCAACAAGATCCAAGTAAGTTGCCATCGTCTTTCACTTCCCATGACAATCAACTCAGCAAATATCCCGGGAGGCTGATCGGAAGTTTGCACCGTGCGGTATACTAGTGGCCACCATCATCAAACCATTCGAATTACCCTCCCAAGACTATGAAGACTTCGACCCATCAGCAGGTCAACCCAATCGCCCTTCTAGTCTTCCAAATAGATCCCACGATTACCTGCCC